>NC_140173.1:12566020-13233654 GCF_963971535.1 Notolepis coatsorum | reverse complement strand
TGTAGAGTGTGTGGTAGTGCAGAGACGGAGGATACAAATAGTGCATTCTTCTTTTGTTCATTTCAGATTGACATGTCAAGGAAGAAATTCTTATTCGAGCCCTGTGATGGCAAGGACAATGACTTCAAGACATCTGGACCAAAAGGCATTACAGCTTTGCTTCAGAGGAGTGAAGAGCTTGACGATTCAGCTACAACACATGGTGTGTCAGCATCTGTAGTTTGTCACAAATCATGTTATAGCTCATATACTTCTAAGTCTAGAAATGCAACCAAACGCAAACTCAGCTCATCTGATGGTGCCTTTGAGTTTTCTAAACAATGTCTGTTTTGTGGTATCATTTGCGAACCCAAAGACACTAAACACCCTGATAGATGGAAGCCAGTGAAACAATGCCAGACTGTTGAGAGACCAGGAAGCCATCCTTCAAAAACATCATCTTGTCTAAATGTGATGAGCGCCAGGATCAATGGGCTGAGGAAGTGGCTCTACGGGTAAATGCCTCCCTGGACCTGCATGCAGCTGATGCCCAGTATCACACCAAGTGCTACGATGACTTCAAGAGAGTTTCCTCAAGTGGAAGTTCCCAGTGCAGACCGTTTGATAGCTGTTTAGCTGCTGTCATTGACCACATGAATGCAGACAAGTCATCAACCTGGACAGTGTCAGAGTTACATGATATATATGTAGCCAACTCCGGGCACCTCTGCAGTTAACTTGTGTGACTTTTATGGTGATGCTGTAGCTGTCATGAGGGTGGAAGGGTGCCAGACATTCCATGAGTAACTCACACACTCAAGTCACTCAAACTGGTAAAACGAGATAAAACCACTGCAGCTGATGATTTTATCACCAAGCTTGTGAAGAGAGTGCAAGCTGAGGTGCAGAATATTCCCTTGCACCGTGAATATGACCTTGGCAGCTTCCAGCATGACAAGATCATACAAGCCACAAGTCCATCCCTTTTGAAGTTTGTCTCCTGTCTGGTATCAAAGGAAGGAAAAGTGACCAAACCATCACTTACGCTCGCTCAGTGCATCCAGCAGCACATCAGTGGGAGCTGGAATCAGACAACCCTGGGGCTTGCCGTAAGACTCCACCATAAATATGGTAGCACAGAGCTGGTCAAGAATCTTAACGAGCATGGCATTGTCACCACCTACGATGAAGTCATACGGTTCCGGAAGTCAGCTGCCAAATATGCTTCAGAGGACCCAGATAATTATCTGCGCACAGTTGGAGAGGCAGATTGGCCCCATCCACAGTTGGGGTGACAATTTTGATCTTGTGGTCTTCACACCGAACGGTGCCGCACGACTCATGCCATGGCCACTCATCAGTTTGTGCAGAATCCTGCAGGTATTCTCTTCCCTGGAGGAGCCACTCCTGGTGGTGGGGTCATGTCACTAAAACTACCTCGTCTGACAAAGCTTGACGCCAACTACTGCTTCTGCAAAGGCAGGGGTGTACAGTGCGACATATATCTCGCACGTGCTACAGCAACAGCTGTCTGTGCGATGGATGGATTTACTTCACTAGCACTGGTGCGATAGGGATTCGGTTCATATAGATACTCTTATTTTGAAAATCCTGTAGCGGGTCTCATTTCTGCCCACGCGCAGCTCCAGCTATAATAACTAGGATCGACAGCTAGCAACATTCAGGTGCATATGATACTCTTATTTTGAAAAAACTCCGTGACAACTCGACGAGTCATATCCGCCCTATCCGTGCTTGCAAGCAGAGCAGCGTGTTGGTGCGCACACAGCAGTGCGCCTACACGTCCCGAAATAAGTCCGGTGTGTTTTTTTTTTCTCGCAACGGGTCAAATGCATCTACATGCTTTGCACCGTCGCCATTCCTTTATGCGCACATCGCCCGAAATTAACGTTTATGTACCATTACAATCACTACAACGTTAGCAAGCTAACAAGCTAATCCTGATCAGGCAGAGCCAGCAGACACAGTGTGGAAAGGGAAATGGGGGGCACTCTCTCCCCTTCCCTGTGTGTGTGTGCGTGCGTTTGGAAAGACGATGAAGTCACTAGTCAGGACTCAGGACAGGAGTATATTATAGTAAACTGAGGATGGACAGATAATGTTGATATTCAAATATAAAAAATTTCGAGAGGAGTGGAAGTTTGAAGACTAGACTACAATATGATGCGGGGGTGGTGAGTTGAAACAGTGTGTGTGAATGAATGAATGTAAACTTTATTTAACAGATTGCAGAATGGGTACAGTACAGTACGGCTCAATACACACAATTGTTAAGGGGATGCAGACCAGAGAAAGACTTTCGTCTTGTTTACATCAGGGTCCCCCATTGTGTGTGTGTGTGTGTGTGTCCCAACCGACCCCACTTCTATGTTTCAATAAATTATTTGCATTTAAAACTATTAACGCTGACTCATTCCTTCAGTCCACTCAAAATTATGCTAATATTCCTTATGTTGTTTATGATATTAATTGAAAATAGCATATGAGAGTATTACTATTATAGTAATAATAACACATGGCGATATACTAAATGACAGCCAAACATGGCACTGCAACTAAATAACACAAATACAATAGGCACATTTGTGACTGTTACAAATATAACACGTTTTATACTTGTGCTACAAGATTTTGGCCTGTGCTACAAAACTATCAACCTCTGTAGCACCAGTGCTATGTGCAAAAAAAGTTAACGTACAGCCCTGAAAGGCAATGACAGCACATGTTGCAACTCACTGACACACTCGCAGCAAAAAGAAGATGACATTAAAGTAAATTCAGAGGAAGATGAAGACAGTGGGGAGGAGTTTGATGATGAGGAGTTTGATGATGTGGATTCAGAGTTCTGAACACAGTAGCCACTTTCTGAGTGAGAAGTTTCAGGAAGACTTACAATCCAAAACAAGTAATTATCTATTATTAGGCAGTAGGAGGAAGCGCATATTGTTATTTTGTGGCCTATATGCTTGAGTAATGTAAATACCTTTCTTTTGTTATTTCTGTTTTATTAAGCTATGTTATTGTATTAAGGAACACAGTTTGACCAGGTTTAGTGTTTTTCCAATTTGCTGTGACGTTACAGGTAGTAAATAAAATAGCGGATGCCCTTCACATCTGAGTATTTGTCTTGACAACGCAGATCTTTATACACCTGCCTATCTAGTATCTACTGTACTATGACAATATGACATTACCATAGGAACTATTTGGAGTCAGTAGAGATATTGTGAATACATAATGTCTGTGCTGTCCAAATGTAATCATTTAAGTATCCTCTAAAACTTTCTAATTGACTGAAAATGCACCAAAATTGCACAAAAATGAGTTGAAATTTGGTAAATTCCAGTAAATATTGCAATATCGAAACTCTTGAGTATCATAAATGGATTCAGCATCCCGAATAACCACCAAAACCCCTCCAACATTGTTGAAATTGATCAAGTAGTTTCCGAGATTTGTCCATTTTAGGTGATAATGCAAATGTGTGCTAATTATAAAAATTAAAAAATTGACCAACATGTACAACTTAGCATCCGGCAGTTTCTAAGTACTGATGACCCATACTATCCATATCGATCATAAAAGTTTGGTGGTTGCAAACTTTCCGGGTTCATTGTGTTGGCAAATAGACTAACCTTGGCGTTACCATAGGGAATGAGTCTGAGATCGCCAAAGTGCAATACCGGCAGCAGCATCCAGCTAGACGGCGGTATCAAGCACCCTATGAAACCTTGTATCTTGGCCTGTGCGTCGATGAAATGTCTCCGGGTTAGCTTTTTTTAGCGGTTATAACAGTCGGATTGAGAAGAATCAAATGCTCCCGATGCATGATGTGTGGTGGATTATGTTGGCGACACGATAGACATCAATACTTGGAATCACGATCAGATAATTAGAATATTCTTTTTGAGGTACATCCTAGTCAAGGTAAGGGCTATATGATATCAATCTTGCGTTGATCCAACCATGCCTTCACCTCGAACTGAACGTGTGTGTAATGTTACTCCACAACATATGCCGTTGGTGACGATCAAAGCATCAAAAAACGACCCCCCCCCCCCTTCATGTATTCATGATGAAACATAATACCTATGATATAGATTTGATTTGAGAATAATAGCTGGTCCAGGCAAGAAACAGCAACAGTTATAGTATAATACACGCATAAGGCTATTCCTCAGCATTACCCCAGGCCAATCTAAAAACATACTTATATGCACCACGGTATAATGCGCGAATGTATGCATGGACAAATTATTGACCGGAAGAAAGTCACTGTCAAATGACCATAGTATTGTATCCATAGCTATAATATAGAATATAGTTATAGCTCTACAAACAAGGTGATGGACTCCTATCTTTTAAAGCGTGGCAGTGCTTAGACGGGCCCGAAAACAGCAGTCAATGAGTTAATGCTAGTAACACAATATTTATGTTGTTTTCAAGAGCCAGAAATATTGACTTTTAATGTGCAGGTATCTACGGTCAGAGTCACTGAGTATAAATATCTTGGCCTGTGGCTCTACGGGAAATTTACATTTAAGTTCCATGTGGATAATCTTGCCTCTAAACAGACAGAAAATTGGTTTCCTGTACAAGAAATTTGGTTTCCTGTACAGAAACAGATCAAATTGTCCTCTAATTAGTAGGAAAATAATTGTTGTTCTTATCAGTTTTGGAATATGGTGATGTAATTTATAGGCATGCTGCAGCATCAGCTCTTAAACCTCTGGATTCTGCATATCAGTCAGCTCTTAGCACATTGGGTGCCACGCCCCTTTGCCCAGATAACCCCTTGAGTGCCAGCGCTTTAGTCAATGGGAGGTCGGGGATATTTGCGAACGCTTAAACTATATCTTAAATTATGGCTATGGGTCTAAAACACCCCTCGCTTATCAATGACTTGCTTGCAGTCAACATGTACGTTACGGATTGTTTTTTCATTGGTACATTTCCGTTTTATACCGTTTTGAATACGAGTATAGTTTCGGAGAGTTCTAGTAATTTCAGAGAAATTCCGCGATAATAGCCCTTTAGTGGAATACACAAAACACGTCGTCATTTTTCGGCTGATTTATGAATCGTTTTGAAATAAACGCTCGATTATCGATAGTATATGTGTACTTATGGACGCTAGAGAAGCGGGCTGAAAAATATATTATCCATGACCTGGTCAGCGCTAACGTCATACACGCACACACACACACAGACACGTTGTGATCGCTATGAAATAAACATCCGATTAACCCAATACTGGTCAAATAGAGTCCTTACCTCACATCAGATGTTCTGCAAAAAGATTAATCCAATTACTGATCGCCATTCCAAATATTGATCGCGTTTATTGATCCAACGTTATAGTCCGAAACACATAACCGACGCTGCTCTGAGGGTCCTCAGTCAATCTGGTAACACGATACTGCATGCCAGAGATAGGAAAACCCTGGACCGGACTTTTTTTCTGATGCACATGGCCACCCAATCCAATCCAATGATGTGCATTACCATCCGGGAGACGATAGGAGGCGGTATTTGCCATTTTCGAGCTCAGACCCATTCACAATGATAACGTCAGGCTGGATGGATGAAAAATTAATGGATATCGCTAATAAAAGAAATAATCAAATAACGAGAAAACTCGTCATTGGCACCCAACGCATGGCGAGTTAGGACGACTAATCCTGTCGTTGGCACTCAAAGTGTTAATGGTGACAGATACGATACTCACCATTGTGTCCTGTATGATAGGGTGGGTTGGCCTTCTCTTGCAGAAAGGCGCAAAAAACACTGGTATTTATTTATTTAGATTTTTTAAATTATTTTAGAACATTTTTTTTTTTTATATTATTATTTCTCTTTTGTGTTTAATTTTCTGTAAATATTGCTTTTATTATGTACCGTTTACATTTGCACAATCGTCGTTTCTGTAAATGAGGGAAACTTCAGAAGCTTAAGATTTTTAAATAAAGGTTGAAATGAAATATCTGCAACCCTGTTAATTGTGCTGTTGCCTGTCTTGGCTAGGATGCACTTTTAAAAAAAAAATGTCAAAAAGATCTCAATGTGAATAATTTTTTAAATAAGAGAGAATTTATAGCCTTACCTCCTCCTTCATTCACAGTTCCTTTAAGTCCTGGTGTTTTAATGCAGTCCACCAAGTAGACAGATAGTTCCTTTAGTTCCAACAGAGAGCGGTGACTGCAAGACACTGTCTCCTCCACTGTACTGGATATCAGTGGGGCTGTGGCCTAAAAATACCAGATTAAAAACAGTAACAATAAGAGTCTTGCAAAGTACAACGTTCACCGTCCGCAGAGTAATTGTAGATGGACAGGTTTGGCTTTTTTTTTTTTTATGTTCGACATGTCTTGTCACTGGTACTTGATGATGAGTCACCTTAAAGGGATAGTTCAGAGTTGTGGACATCAAGTGGTATGAAATACTATAGTAGTATAGTTGATGCAGTGCCCTCAGTTTACACACCGAGTCTCGTAGTCGGAGTTCTGACCTGACAAGTTTTAATCACCCACAGCAGAAAACAGCATGCCTCATTTTCTATGCTTCAAGACCCAGCATTTAGTGACTACCTCACACTGAGACTAGTTCAACACATCATGTCACTCTGAAGCATTTAGTGACTACCTCACACTGAGACTAGTTCCAACACATTATGTCACTCTGAAGCAAAGGAAATGTTTTCTGCTGTGGATGATTACAACTTTTGCCTGCAGGTTATTGTGTGGTGGAATAACATGACGTTTTGTCTCATGACGTCGTTTGCTGCCTGTCTGAAGCTTCCCGGTTCACTCAGAACGAGGCCAGAACTCAGACCACGGTATTCTGTGAGTTAAGCTAATGGCATCGCATCAACTATACTACTAGCAAGTATTTCATACCACTTAAGAGTCCAAAAATCCAAACTATCCCTTTAACTCACAAGTCAGACTCAGTGTTTGGCCATGCCAAGTTTCCCCACATGCTGGGATACAAGATGGGCCAAACAGGGTATTATGCTGCTTGGAGTTTAATCAAATCACACTCTTGGTGTCAGATTTTAGCATTGGGGAAATCCCCCCCCCCCCCCCAATACCGCTACTCTGTTTTAGCCTGGCATGGCCCGATACCCGTATCAATACATCCCTGGAAGACAATCGTTCACTAGGTCAAACTTTTAATTTGTTCATAACATATTCACTTATGCTCAACCAATGTATTGAAGAGTATACTCTTTGTTTGGATTGTAATAAGGGGGGGGGGTGGACAGATAACTGGTTTGCCAGCTAACCACTTATTTGAAATCAACCAGATATTCATAACGGTTCATTTGGAAATAATTTTGATACTGATATCAAATAGATGTCATATCACATTGTAACTGGTATTGGAAAACTCAATACCATAATAATGTCAAAACTAGCAAAGAGTCTACCCAAAAAGAGTAGATTGCTGAACTCCTACAGTCTATGGTCGCTTTCACACCTGAGCTCTTTGGTCTGCCTTAATCGAACCCTGGTTCGTTTTCCTCGGATAGTCCGGTTGGTTTTGGGTGGTGTGAAAGCTCATTCGAACTCTGGTGTGGACCAAACAAGTGAACTCGGATGTAGCTCTGTAGCCAAAATGGCCAATATGTGCCCACTTCTATCACTCTGCTTGACTCCAATGGTAGGTGTCTCCAGAAACCCTGAAGTCCTGCATCCACTAGTCAAGCAGGGGTGGCCAACCAGTCAGAGACTTTAGGGGCCTTTCTCACTCACCCATTCGGTTCCATTCCATTCCGTTCTAGTCCGTTCCGAGATCTGATGCCAACTCCCCCCCCCCTCTCCCCCCTCTAGTTTGTGTACACACTCAGTCTTGGTGCGCTCTGGGTTTTGTTTACGGTTTGCGTTTTGAGCTTGCAAGCTTGCCGTAGGCGATGATGTCACGCTCGAAAATGTAAACCGGAAGAGACTGAGAGACACGGTGGAGACTGGATTCTGATATAAAATGAACAAATAACCAATAAATATGAAGTTATATTTGAACCTTTGTTGTCAAGCCTTGTCAATATAACCCACCCCATTTTATCACGAATGGATGGTGTTGTAGTTAGCTTTTGATCGTTTCCCAGGGCTAACGCTAGTTAGCTTAGCCTAGTACTAGTCTAGTATAGCCACTGGCACTGTAGCACTTATTTTTCAGCAAAGAACGCGCAATAAACAAAACGGATACATTCACTGTGTGTTCTGCCTCTCATTTGTTGATGAAACAAAACTAACATCAACACAATTGAACACCAAAAGCGGTGTTTAGTCTAATCTGCGCCGTTTTGTTAGCTTACATGCTAACGTGAATGGAATATGCCAGTATAACAGTATAGCATTGTGGCTAGCAGCTAAACGCTAAGCTAACGGCTAACGCTAGTTAGCTTAGCCTGTTCAGCAGCTAACATTCCATCGCTCGTGGCAATTACATTGCATGTCATTGATCTGGTCATTGATACTGGTCGACCACGGCCGACTGGTTGGGCACCACTGGTCTAATAGAAATAAATGCATTCGAACAAGAAACCAATGTATAGACATAGCATGGCAAACAAAATTGCCAGGCCTAATGCGAGCCAGGGAAGTGCTGTGCGTTTGTAATGTGGCTTCATGTTTTCATCCACTGAGCTGTGAGGCTCCACAATGCTTGTTTTTGGTTGAGGTCTGAACTCTCAAATTGCCCATAAATATCGTTTTTGTGGGTATTGTCCAGTTGTTGCTGTGTGGTTTTATCTGCCCAAAATTCAAGCAAGCATGAAAGCATACTACAGTAATAACGTTGTGTGTGTCACGCCCCCCGCTCCCACTGGCCCGCACCCGAAACCACCTATTTCAACCGTCCCAGGTTCAGCGGGGGGTATTCCGAATCAGCGTCGCTTCGCACCCGAAAGGGGTGTGTCCGTCTGAGTGAGAACACCCCCCCCCCCGTCCCCCGGGGGCGCTGATTCGACCCCGATTGGTGAGTGAGAAAGGCCCCTAAGAGCCACAAAAATTACTGTGGTACCACAAAGAGCCACACGATATACCAGCGTTTCAGTCACGGCACCCTTCATGTGTTTATACTGTAGGTCTCACCCTCTGGCCTCTGAAGTTGCTAATGTCTTTTTCATTTGGGCCTCACATGGTTAAAAGTACCCTGTGAGACCCATGGTTGCAAAATTACAAAATCACTTTTAGCTAGGGCTGGGCGATATGGAAAAAAATCATATCGCGATAACGATATGATAATGTTATCATATTTCTCGATATCGATAAGTATTAAAAAAAAAAAAGAAAAAAAAATTAAACAACAGATGTATGTTTATTTTGCAGCAATTCTTTGTCATTGCCGCCATCTTTAGTGTTACATCCCCTCACACTCCAGTTCTCAGGCTGCAGCTGGTTTAAAAGCTAAAGTAAACCGGCTTCTCTGCTGGCTGTGGCTCCAGGGGAGTTGAACAGTTCTGGCTCTGCTCGTTTATTTTCGATCTTTTGGCGCTTTTTTGGTGGACAAACCACCGCGTGCACCGTGACTCGTGACTGGAGTCTAGTTCTGCTAGCACACATAGCCTACTGTGTACAGACGGTTTCAAACTGTATTTTAAATTAGAAAGCAAACAAAATAAATGGACAAGAGAAAAATAAATCTCAATTTGGTCAGTATTGTCATTTGGACAAGCAAAGCCATTACTTTAAGTTGCAGGCAAGAAAGACAAGTCTGTCCACTGTCTCTGGTTTTAAAACTGCCCTGTTGCAGGTCACAAAAAAAAAATATATATATATATATATATATATATATATATATATAAAAAACAAAAAAAACAAAAAAAAATCCGATAACTATTATTAAAATATATCGCAATATTTACTTTTAGCCATTTAAAAAAATAATGTTTATTTAAAAAATGTTAAGCACATGTATAGTCAATTGGTCCTGTTGTTCAGCCTCACAATGCTATTTGATAGTAAAATGTTTATATGTCCCACCCTCTGGCCTCTGAAGTTGCTAATGTCTTTTTAATTTGGGCCTCACAGGGTTAACCTCTTAAGCCCGAGATATACAGTAAAAGTGTATATTTTCAGCATTACATTTGTTTACCAATTATTTTAACTGTTATTAGTGAAATATAAGATTATAGAAATCTCAGGGCATTGAGTCGGAAACAGGCGCATATTGACAGGAGGAAGTGGCACAGCCAAAAGTGAGTGTAGTCTTTTGAAGGAAGAGACTCAGGGCTTTCGAATTTCGAAAAACTACCCTACCCAGCTCACACCAGCCCCTGTCAATCATCTGACTTCTGGATTTACTTTTTTATTTCTCTTATTTTTTGGGATTATCTCCCACAAACCTGAACGTTATTGCCATAAAACAGAACGCAGTTAGTTTCTCTACCTTTCTGTGAACGCTTTGCAAAAAAAACGGTGTTGCAATACGATGAAAAATGGTGGAGAAATTTACATTATAAAAAAGATGGCAGAATTCAGTACTGTATCTACAAAACCTTCTGTTTAATCATCTTCCCTTTATTCATTTGCTTAGATTTTTCAGGTCTGGTCAATTTTAGCATGGTGTTATTCACAGTCAAAGATATATATATATTTTTTAAATAGAATTGATATTCTCCTTTGGTTCATTACAATTTACTCAAGCCTAGTAACAGACACACTATTTCTGACACTGATCCATACAGTATATGTCCCTAGATTCAGATACCAAGAACATGCAAATAGCCCATTAAAAAATAAAAATAAATGTTTATTCTACGTCCTTGTGGAATGATTGACATTAAAAATATATATATATGAGGCTTCCGTAGGGAGAGGCACACGAGATGGCTGCTTGAAGTTGTAGCTCCCGACGGTCCATTGAGATAACCTCTCCAAATTCAAAAGAAAAGCTCAAACAATAATGAAATACTCGGAAATAAGTGAGAGGACATAAACTATGAGTCGAAGGAGTCGAAGGAATTGTAAAAAACAGGAGAAAGACGACGAAAACGGCGAGATGGACAAAGTAAGATCAACTAACATGGGTGAAGATGGCGGCGGTGAAAACACGACTGAAACAATTCAAGTGGGACTTGCCAACATTAGCAGAGAGATACGCGACCTTAAGACAGAACTGAAGAACGAAAAAGTAAAAAAAAAAGTAAAAAAAAAATTTAAAAAAATGCCGTTCCCGGTCTTCGGAAAATCACGTGATCGGCCCCGATACCGATCACGTGATCGGATCGGGATATCCCTAGTCACAACATTTGTGGTGAAAGGTTTGCACCCTTACTCCACGGTAGAAGCCTCGGAATTTCGGTAGGTGAATTGCTTTCTTAGATGTTACTTATGTCATGTCAACTCATGTGTCAGTTATGTTTTTACTTTTAACGTTTATTTATACAGGTAGGTTATTGATAACGAATTCTCTTTTGCAACAACGACCTGTTGAATGCAACTACAGTTCAATAGATTCAATTCGTTTAAGAGAATCTCAAATAAATTATTTTATTTAAGTGTGTAGTTAAAAAGAAAAGTACAGTTTTTGTATTTTTCTGACATGGGGCTCAACAATAAAATGACAATCAGAAATGTCAAGTTGCATGTTGTTATTCTACCAGCTTAGTTCTGTTGCATTCCCACAATGTTCTGTAGGGAGATGACAAAGGCTCTCAACCCCAAATATAACCCCCAATCCAGAGAGAGTTTAACACTTTGGATGCCACGGGTGCCGTGGTTTAAAAGCAAGCGTATGCCACCACCCACTTCAATGATAGAGCACTCGCATTTGTGAACGCATTTACTATATCTTAAATTATGGCTATGTGTCTAATCTGGCCGTCGCTTATCAATGACTTGTTTGCAGTCAACATTGTCGAAACGGATATTTTTTTTCTTTTTTAAAATCGGTTCATTTCCGTTTTATACCATTTTGAAAAAAGCTTTGAAACTTCCAGAAGATTTTTTTTTATCCACTTTTTCTCCCATTTTCTATTTTTTCTCCCATCCCAATTTCGTATCATCCAATTCAACCCTCCCCTGTCTCGAACGCTGTTTCTTGCCTCCCACAAGCCGGCTGCAATGTGGACTAAGTCATACATAGCACGAGTCCCCAACGATACTCGAGGTAACAGCAGTCGCATCTTTTCACCTGCGCGGCGCGATAATTCAGCGTCAGGGGTCTGCGCTTTGGAGGGGTGCCGCCCCCATCGCTTCCTGATTCTACTGCGCAGGCGCACCAACCGACCTGTAGGAGTCGCTGTCCACAACGCCCGATCCCCACCCATCAGTTTTCCACCCCCTAATACTGCCAATGTGTATTAGTACGGACGACCAGCTAAACTGAAAGCAATGTGGAGCGCTGGGCTCGAACAGGCGAACCCAGCGTCTCCAGTATTCGTGATTTCAGAAGATTCTGTGATAAACGCGCTTTACTGTAATACACAAAACACGGTCATTTTTCAGCCTATTTATGAATCGTTTTCAAATAAACGCTAGATTATCGATAGTATATGTGTACTTATGCACGCTAGAGAAGCGGGCTGAAAAATCGAATCTCTTATTTCCTGATCGCACACACGTTGATATCTCTGTGGAAAAAAAGCTCTGATTATCCTAAGACTGGTAAAATAGATTCCTTACCTCAGATCAGATGTTCTCCAAAAAGATTATTCCAATTCCTGATCACCATTCCAAATATCGATCGCGTTTATTGATCCAACGCTGGGTGGTCGAAGCTAGAGCTGTACTGCACCCATTCTGCAATCTGTTAATTAAAGTTTTCAATCAATCAATCAGCCTAGTTTAACTTGGCGTAGCCATCACTAGCTTAGCCGCCTAGCCCCATAATTGGACATTACCCGAGTAGGATAAATCTGCAGTGCCGCAGCCCGGGGCCTGTACTGTGCGTCGGGGCCTGTACTGTGCGGTGCACTACTGCGCATGCGAGAAACAAAGTAACATAATATAGGACACTAAAAACTAGGGCTGGGCGATAAAACGATAACGATAACTATCGCGATAAATTATTTCCTCGAAATAAACATGAAATGTGGTCGCAAAGTTTCGATATATCGATTTTCCAAGCTTGGATATGAGCACACGCTAGGGCTGGGCGATATAACGATAATGATAAATATCGCGATATATTTTAATAATCGATATCGAATATCGAAATAAAAAAAAAATAAAAAAATCGTTTTTTTTTTGTTTTTTTTACCTGCAACAGGGCAGTTTTAAAACCAGAGACAGTGGACAGACTTGTCTTTCTTGCCTGCAACTTAAAGTAATGGCTTTGCTTGTCCAAATGACAATACTGACCAAATTCAGATTTCTTTTTCTCTTGTCCATTTATTTTGTTTGCTTTCTAATTTAAAATACATTTTGAAACCGTCTGTACACAGTAGGCTATGTGTGCTAGCAGAACTAGACTCCAGTCACGAGTCACAGTGCACATGTTTGTCCACCAAAAAAGCGCCAAAAGATAGAAAATAAACTAGCAGAGCCAGAACTGTTCAACTCCTCTGGAGCCACAGCCAGCAGAGAAGCCGGTTTACTTTAGCTTTTAAACCAGCTGCAGCCTGAGAACTGGAGTGTGAGGGGATGTAACACTAAAGATGGCAGCAATGACAAAGAATTGCTGCAAAATAAACATACATCTGTTGCTAAAAAAAAAAATAATAATAAAATGTTTTTTTTTTGTTTTTAATTTTTTTTTATACTTATAACAATTCGATAATTATCGATATCGAGAAATAAAATAAAATTATCATATCGTTATCGCGATATGATTTTTTTCCATATCGCCCAGCCCTAGCACACGCACTAACAACCAATCAGTGAAGGAGATGGCGGACAGCGGAAGGAGACCCGCTCTGCACCTCTGGGTAGAGAGGTAGGACTCTAGTAGTCAACAAGGCTGGCTAGGCTAATTAGCTTGCACGGCGCTATTTTATAGTTCACGTGCAGAGTGGGTGTCTGGCGTGAATTCTGATGCCACGGTTATAGTAGTGTGGGGTATACGGTGGACGTCGTTGCAATGTATTGGGGCGAAACAGAGTATTTTAGGGTCATATTTAGTACTTTGTAAACAAGGCTGGCTAGGCTAATTAGCTTGCACAGCGCTATTTTATAGTTCACGTGCCGAGTGGGTGTCTGGCGTGAATTCTGATGCCACGGTTATAGTAGTGTGGGGTATACGGTAGAGCTGCCGCGGTATTGATGTTTTCCTTACCGCACAAATTTGCGAAATATTTCCTACCGCCGCGGTTATTACCGCACGCACACAATTTTTTTTTTTTTAGTAGTCTACTCTTTATAGCATATAGCCTGACTCTAGTCTAAATGTCTATCTTTAGAGGATGACTTTGCAGCATGAATATTGTTTGGGATTCGGCAAGCACGCATTCATTATTGAAAGTGAAACACGGATTCGAAGTTTCCCCTCTGGTCGTGCGCCGTTCACTCGGTGTCGCGGGCAGGGGTGGTTACCCCCCGACCCTTTCTTATTATTATTATTATAAAGTTACTACTTTATAATAAAGGCATTCATTTTGTGGCATTAACGTTATATAGTTACACGTTCAATAACATCAGCGTATTTACCGGACCATAGCAAGGCAAGCATTACTCAATTCATATCTCAGTTCTTTTCTTTGCTCAGAGCGTGCTGAGTTGTCCCATTCTGCGGTCTGTTAATAAAGTTTTCAATCAGACAAGTGTATAGAACGAAGGGCTTTTATTATAACATTCGTTGCAGACAGTAAAATCATTATGTCTCGTTTAGTACTCCTGAGGAGCGATGGTAGTCCACTCCAGCGGGGAGCTAAAGCTAACGTTATTAGCCGTGTTGTGATGAGCTCTGATCAATTGGTGACATTCAGGACGTAAAAAACTAATACGCGCTTGCCGATTGGTGGTAACACACTGCAGGACGCCCCAACGTGTGACGCGTCTCTCTTCTGACCAATCAGTGATCTGCAATGTTTCACGTGACTTTTCTGGTACCCAATAGGGTCGCTTGGAACCTTGATAGAGGAGTAGGGTATATCTGCAGAGCCGCAAGCCCAACGAGAGGAGGGTACTTTATTATTATTATAAAAAAAACAGCGGTGATGCTGTATTCAGCCTACTCTTGCGGTGGGCGTGATGTAACCGCGATACCGCGGTAATGCGGTAATCGCGGCAGCTCTAGTATACGGTGGACGTCGTTGCAATGTATTGGGGCGGAACAGAGTATTTTAGGGTCATATTTAGTACATTGTCATGGGATATCGCGATAACGTTTTTGGCCATATCGCCCAGCCCTACTAGAAACATAAAGTAACATACTGAAAATAGGACCTAATGTCCAAAATAGCTAAATAGGTACTTTAGGGCTGACCCCTATTAATCGATTAGTCGACTAATCGGTCGAAAGGGGCCGTAGTCGACTGGCCAACCTCTTAGTCGAATATAATAAAAATAAAAAAATGTATCATTCTTTCCAAAAGAAGAGGCCTAGAAGCGTGGCTAACGCTAATGGCACGCATACCAGAGGCTAACTGCCTACGAAAACAGGCACAGAGGCACTGAAAGAGGATTTCACCCATCTAATGAACACACTAGACTAGACAAATATCAAGATGTATCCATCAGTGGACCAATTGCATGCTTTTGCAGAGGACAAGAAGCCTTCAGTCGACTCCTTCAGACATTAAGCACCCCCCACAGCCCAAATGGAATGATTGGATGATTAAAAATTATTTTAAATATTATACTTTTTTTATTTATTTTTTTTAGTCGACCAATAGTCGACTAACGGCAAATTTTGGCCAATCCTAGTCGACCATCCAAATCCTTAGTCGGGGACAGCCCTAAGGTACTTACATTTTCACTGAAAGACATCTTTGGTTCATTTTCAATGAAGAATAATGAATGCTTAAAGTGGAAATGAAGCAGTGCGATAAATACATATTCATAGCATCACATTAGTATTTAGATAAGCCACAGAAGAAATCACGTTATAAAAATAAGCAGTTTCTAAGAAAAAACTATTTGTTGTGTGCATTTCTGAAGCATTTAGCATTATGGGCGCGGCCATTTTGTTGCTGACGTCATGCCGCTGGTTTGGTGTATACACTGCTGATTAGCTGCCTATAGTGAATGGGTCAGTAAGTAAATAAAATGTTGCCTACAAAACAACGGGACCGCGGTGGTTCTGTTTGTATTGCTCCTGGCTGTTTAATTTTACCATGTGAGAGAGAGGAAAGTTGGTTAATTTCCACAAACTACCAGTGAAAAAAACAGTGTTGTTGGCATGTTGGCTCAGGCTGGCTGCACTCAGGCGGCGCGACCAGCCTGTTGGACAGGGAATGAGGATCTGCAGAGAACACTTCATTGCCTCGGATTATGTTGTTGGGGGTGGAAGGTTTGTCCAGAAGACCACTAATCAGCTGAAGCCTGATGCGGTTCCCTCGGTCTTCGACAGACAGACCGGCGTTAGCTCTCGGGACTCGGGAGCGATCGCTAGCTAGTTAGCACCAGCCGGGGCCGGCGTTAGCAACCGGGAGCGTCGCGGAGCATTCAGCCTGCTGGCTACCTAGATCCACTTCAACCAGCGTCGTGGAGCATTCAGCCTGCTGGCTACACAGCTTGTCGGTGTGCTAATAGCCTCTGCAAGCTAACGGTAGCTGGCTAAACAGCTTGTCGGTGTGCTGGAGCCTCTGCAAGCTAACGGTAGCTGGCTACACAGCTTGTCGGTGTGCTGGAGCCTCTGCAAGCTAACGGTAGCTGGCTACACAGCTTGTCGGTGTGCTGGAGCCTCGGCAAGCTAACGGTAGCTGGCTACACAGCTTGTCGGTGTGCTGGAGCCTCTGCAAGCTAACGGTAGCTGGCTCCAGGCTATTAGCACATCGACAAGCTGCTGGAGCTCCCGACGCTCGGCTGGTTGAAGTGGATCTAGGTAGCCAGCAGGCTGAATGCTCCGCGACGCTCCCGGTTGCTAACGCCGGCCCCGGCTGGTGCTAACTAGCTAGCGATCGCTCCCGAGTCCCGAGAGCTAACGCCGGTCTGTCTGTCGAAGACCGAGGGAACCGCATCAGGCTTCAGCTGATTAGTGGTCTTCTGGACAAACCTTCCACCCCCAACAACATAATCCGAGGCAATGAAGTGTTCTCTGCAGATCCTCATTCCCTGTCCAACAGGCTGTTCGCGCCGCCTGAGTGCAGCCAGCCTGAGCCAACATGCCAACACTGGTACTTTATTTTTCACTGGTAGTTTGTGGAAATTAACCAACTTTCCTCTCTCTCACATGGTAAAATTAGTTTGAACAGCCAGGAGCAATACAAACAGAACCACCGCGGTCCCGTTGTTTTGTAGGCAACATTTTATTTACTTACTGACCCATTCACTATAGGCAGCTAATCAGCAGTGTATACACCAAACCAGCGGCATGACGTCAGCCATGACGTCAGCAACAAAATGGCGGCGCCCATGTTGAAAACAGGGATATTATATTTGATTTTTCAGACAAATAAGATAGATTTCACATTTGATTATAGAACCCTGTCTTACACAAGGTACACAACAAACAAACTAGGATCACATTGCTCACTGCTTCATTTCCACTTTAAAGTAATACTATATAAGTTAATTAAGTAATACTGTATTAGGTTCATTAAACCAGAGCTAGAAAAAAAGATGTTGAAAGAGGAGCTGCACTCGACTCTTGCCGGAGCATTTGTTGACATGGGTCTGTGAGGGGGAGGGGCAAGGCGTGCAGCAGCAGCTGTGTGTGCCTCAGAGAAGACAGCGATCTAGAACGGCGCTGATAATTGGATCATGTTTTTCATGCGTATCATCGATCGGCAAAAATAAACCATTATCGGAATTCACCGATCTCATATTTATACTGAATATCGGCCGATACCGATCAGGGCATCCCTAGTAATAGCTGCCATTAGAGTTGTTCCGATACCGATACCAGTATCGGAAATGCCGCCGATACTGCCTAAAATGCTGGTATCGGCGAGTAACCTCTAATTCTGCGCTCCAATACCATATGACGTAATTTATCAATAACACTGCGGTCTGCTGAGTGAGCATTATAAAACAAACGTGTTTTTAATCGACCGTGAATTAAAGTGTCAATGCCATTTGTCATTTTAACAGAAGATACTTTCTTAAATGCCATCGTCCCGAGAGAGGGGTGTTGACGGGGAGCTCTGATGTGTTCGCTTGCTGGTGTTATTAGCATTAGCTGAAGAGCAGCTAACCAAAAGCTAGTTTGAGCTTTAACGTTACCTTGGCTAAAGTTGGGGCTATTCATAATCCAGCAATAATGGCTGCAGACCTGCAAGCAAAGTACAGCGAGTTGGCACAGGAGTATTCCAAGGTAAATCACTTTTACACCAGTAACGTTAGATTTCCTTGTTTCCATCTAACGTTAGCTCACGCTAACCTAGCTCACGCTAACGTCGTCACTGATCCCAGTTACCCCTCGCACTCGCACACAATTAATGACATGTTGCGGACAGCCATATCGGTGACAATGTTTAGCTTTTAGTGCCAAATGATAAGAGTCTGAGGCGGAGTCTCAAAAGAGAATGTTGAATATTTATTGTGCATTAAAAATCACAACAGAGCCTCTACTACTAACTGAAGTTACCGGAGCCTTCTGGATAGGAAGTGTGCAACAACATATAACGTCCGTGCGGAATCAATGTCCCAACAACCATTCCGTGGGTGAACTCATTGAGATAGTAGTCAATTAATGATACTAATCTATACAATCACCTGTTGTTGAATAAATACCATTACTTTATAGTTATTACTAAAAAAAACAGTATATATAAAACAGTAGCTGTAAAAAAATATATATATATATATAATGTTATATAATATTATTATTTTTTTTTTTTTTATGTATGCACTGGTATCGGATCAGTATCGGTATCGGCCGATACAAAAGCTTGGTATCGGAATCGGATCGGGAAGGAAAAAATGGTATCGGAACATCTCTAGTCGAAACACAGATTCCACGCTGTTCTGATGGTCCAGAATGAATCCGATCGTCTCGGGTGACTTGTCTGAGAAGTAAAATGAGAAAGCAGGATATTTTTTTCTTCATGCTTTTCATTCTAATCCAATGGGGTGCAGTACCACAGGGAGAGACGATAGGAGGCAGTATTTTCCCAATGGAGCTCAGAGAGTTTCAGTGGTAACGGGAGGCTAGATTGATGAAATATGAAGAAATCGCAAAAAAATTAAAAACGATTAAAAACGAGATTTCTCGCTCCGTGGCACTCAGCGGTCGGCATGAAATAATGAGAATTCTCGTCCGTGGCACTCAAAGTGTTAACCAACCGCCTGGATCCCTGCATGGTATAATGTTGAGAAGGGCAATTTGATTTCGGAGCTAAAAGATGTAACTAAGACAGCCATCACGGCTGATGGATGGACAAGTTTTAGTCAGGACCACTACCTCACAGTAACAGTGCATTACATCAAGGAAGGCAAGATAAAAGAGAAGGTCCTCAAAACGAAAGCGGTGTACCAAGCACAAACAGGGACATTTGTGGCTGAGGAGATTGACGGGATCCTGGAGGAGTTTGGAGTTAGAGAGAAGGTTGTGGCAGCCACCGTCGATAACGCAGCCAACATGGATGTAGCAGTGAGATGGCTACACATCATCAAGTTGGGATGTTTCGCCCACACAATAGGAGCACAGAAGCTCTATAATTGCAATGCAGTTTCCAAATGGGCGGCAAGGATCCGTGCCGTGGTCGTATGGATGAAGAGATCCCACATGGCCAGAATAGTCCTCAAGGAGAAGCAGCAACTCCTCAGTAAGAATACATTTCAGTACTTTCTTTAGATTATAGCCAACATGCATTGATACGTTAACACATGATGATAAATGAACAGATGGTACATGAATACAAATAACAAATGAATGGTAATATAATAGTTTATTGTTATATAACTGATGATGTGCTAATATAGATGTGTGTTGGCCTTTCAGACCTGCCCCAGCACATGCTCATCTTGGATGTGAAGACACGGTGGAATTCTCTCTTTTTAATGATCGAGAGATTCTTCAAGCAGTTCCCCGACATCCAAGCTGCAGCTATGGACCCACGGCTAAGAAAGTCGATGGAGAAGGACAGATAAGGGGGCGGGAGATTATGTGAATAATTCAATGTGGCTTATTTAAAACTTGATGGATTAGTAAAGTCATCAGAAGGATTGTTTTAGTTTGTCGAAGCAATATAATTATTTATATTGCAGACTGAACAAAATGGACAATGAGGACTTCAGGAAGGCAGAGGAGTTTGTGCAGTGACAAAAGTCCAACCTGTGGCCAGATTCTTCCCATCCTCCAGAAGTTGCAGGAACATTTTACAGTCCAGGTGGAGGACTCCACATTCATGAGGAGCATCAAGGAGTTGATTTGGAACGATCTCTATTCTCTCCAAAAGCTACAAGGTACAGTGACTGACATTTATTCATTCATCACGAATATGACGAATAATCACAGATACTAAAGGATATTCACATTCAGTCACATTTCCCCCCCTAATTTTGTGTTATACATGTCCTCCATTTTAAACTTAAGGATGACAATGTCCAGACCTTCCTGGAGGAGTCCACAGTGATGGACCCCAGGTTTAAATCCAAAATGGATAGGGATGCCATCTGGGACAGGGAGAGGGAAGCAGCAGTGGCAGCAAATACTACAGAGGCAGCCGCAGTCACAGGGCTCTACAGTGCGACCAAATTGCTCGCATATGCCCCTAAAAATGTGTGTGCGAACCGTAAAACTCAATTACGCGCACGGTGTGCGAGTACAGATTACAGCCTCTCGCCTTTTTTTTCTCCGCCGCGAGAAACGTTAAAAAACTACAAGTCCCACATTGCACTCAAGCCAACGGTCCAATCACAGTAGAGTGACGTGACTGGTTTCAAGAGAAAGAAAGCAAATTACCAATCGGAAGCTCTCATTGGGCTTGTTTACTTCCTGAAACGCCACCATTGCGAATATGCAAGAGTTTCTCGAGACATGTAACTTCTAGTCTTACCAATAGCAATATATTTTAGAACACCTAGATTTAGCGATAACAATAGTAATATAACGTTAATGCAACAAAACAAATGCCTTGCTTTGTTAATCATAACGTTGATGCAGTAGCGTATGCCGTTGTGTTGACTGTAACGGACATGATAACAACATAACACTGTGTACACATTCAAATTGCGATAATCGATTCTAACATTTTCAAATCGATGCAGTTGAATTTCCCCCTTAGGATCGATGCATTGTTACACCCCTACACCAAAGTCACTGGCCCACTGTGTATCTGTGTGTACAGCTAACTTGGCTAGCGTTATGAACAGCAGAGGTGGGCAATAGGGTCCAGCTGCAGCGCCGGACGGCCGGAGTGCAAGCGGTGTGACATAATTGGCAGACTCGACTGTCAATCAATGGTCTACCTGACACGCAAACTCATAAACAATGTTTCTGTACTGGAGGTGTACAGTATTTCAATAGGCAACCCTGAACGGATTATTTCTCTAGAAGAGCAACACAGCCAAAACATAGGCATTGTATGCATAAAAGGGGCAAAAGCTAAAGTTAAGTGACTGTTACTTTTGTAGCAGTAGTTTGATTTGATAGTTTATTTGATAGGGACAGCACATGTTAATGAACATCAAGTACAAAATACAAAATGTAAACATGCAGGGTTGTAGCAAGAGCTAATTTACACACATGCACGCACAGTACAAATATATTTTTGAAAAAAAAAAACTCTTTTACTTGAAATATTTTCACTGTGCTCCTAAATTTCTTTGTGTGCTCCTAACTTTTTTCATTTAGGAGCACCTGTGCCCCTGGTGAAAAAGGTTAGCGTAGAGCCCTGAGAAGAGGTATTTTAATTTGACAATCCCTTTGATTGTAGCACATTTCTATTGTGGTACCTTTCCTCTCTGGGCTCTGGCTCTGTGGTACTTAAAATGGTGAATTTCTTATCAAGCTATCAGAGCAAGAGACACAGACACACAGTGATGAGGAAGAAGAGGAGGAGAAAGAAGAAGAAGACGACTATGTAAGCTTAGCTCATTGTGATGATCATAGATGGCATGGATTAAAATATTAAACTTCAAACTAAATCATTTGGTTATGGTCCATTTAATTTCAGACTCCACCCGTAAAGCAATACAAGACAGCCTTGGCGGAACTGTTTGCAGAGGAGAGCTGCAGACAACAGTACAACAGCACACCCTGTCCATCACAGAGAGAGTGGATCAAGAAGTCCAGCTGTACAAATGCCTGCCTTCCATCCCCATATCAGGTGACGCTGCTCTCTGGTGGTGGCAAAAGAGAGACACTCTGCCCCTGCTGTCAAATCTGGCCCAAACCTATCTGTGTTCAGGCGTCTTCCACCCAGTCTGAGAGGGTGTTCTCCACGGCTGGAGACACCATTAGCCCAGAAAGATCAAGAATCCTCCCAGAGAAAGCGGACATGCTTATTTTTTTGCAGAAGAATTGTTAATGTTTGGTTCCATCTTATACCCTTTTTAAAAAAGGAGCACTGTGTGATTTAACATGTTCAAATGTTATTATTATTATTTTTTTGTTCTTAGGTTATTTAAAATGTTGTGTGGTTTACTGTATATGCTGTATGTTCTGTTCATTATTTATTTAGATTATTTAAGAAATAAAAGTAAGTTATTAACACTAATACACCTGTATGTACTCTTTTTTTCCACCAAACACAATTTAGCAGGAATCGATAAGGGAAGAATTGTTCATTCTATTTGCCCGTTTTATTTTTGAACAAACACAACACTCTAACTTACCATCTTTAGATAATAAAGTACTCAACCTCTACTGTCTTTAACTATGAACAAACACAACACTCTAACTTACCATCTTTAGATAATAAAGTACTCAACCTCTACTGTCTTTAACTATGAACAAACACAACACTCTATGTTCTGGGCTTATGGTTTGTCCAGCAAGGCAATCACTGGACTGAACCTCTGCTGCAGCTTATGGCTGCTTGTATCGGGTCTATGGCAGGGTCGTAGCACACGTTAAGAGGGGGAGACGTGACAATCTGAGATCGTCTCAAGTTAAAGTCTTCTCGTGGTGCTTTCACAGGGAGATCCTGATATAGAACTGAGTGTGCTTAGGCAGGGGCGAAATTAAAGCCCGCCACATTGGTGGGCAGTTTTTACGTTTGGCGCCTCCCACTGAGAGGTCTGCCCGCCGTGTGGCGGGCAATAATAGTCATGTGAAAACCGAAAATCATGATCCAATTCTTAGCGCAGTTCTCACTCGCTGTCTCAGCACAGACATGCAGCGCACCGCGCACTGCTGCTCCTACTCCTCCCGCACCGGTTTCTGTATGCTGCATGTAAACAGAGGCTATTGCCTCGGACAGTCACCGTGACATTAGTCTAGTCAGAGGGACCTCCGTGAGCTAATGTTAGCTACCGTTACAAAATGACCCAGTCAACTATTCACTTTTAGTTTAATACATGAGGCATTGTGTAACGTTATCCAGCCGGCTAGCTACTGATAGCTCCCGACATCAACAACTGCTCCAGCAAGTGTCCAGTGCATAATACCTCCGTTGGCTAGGTAGCTCATGTTAGCCCACGTTAGCTCACTAGTCACTACGAAATGTCCCAGTAAACTAAATAGTTCAGAGGCGTTGTCCCAACGCCATCCAGCAGTAGCTACAGATAGCTCCTGACATCAATGTCCTACAACATGCGTATTCGAGCCCCTGGCTTACATCGCATGAGGGCTGCTGAATAGGGTCCAGCTGCAGCGCAGGAGAATCCTTTCATGCTGAATGTAGAGTTTAGGGCCAGCTGCAGCGCCGGAGAATCCTTGCTGGAGCTGGAGGCCACGCGAGTATACACACAGACAGTGGAGCTGTTTGCAGACAGCGAGGTGGCGATGTCTCGCAGATAATACAACTACAACTTCAAGTATGATTATATAATATATATATTTCATTAAAAAAAATTAATCAAATTTTTAATCAAAAAAAAGTTGGCAGGTAAGAAATATGCTTGGCGGGTAGATTCTTCCCATCTACCCGCCACTGGCCGGTGAGTCAAAAAGTTTATTTCGTGCCCTAGGCTGTGCTTAGGGCTCAGACCCATGCTCTTACAGTAGGACTGAGCGTACTTGGGGCTCAGAGTGACCCATGCTCTTACAGTAGAACTGAGTGTACTTAGGGCTCAGAGTGACCCATGCTCTTACAGTAGAACTGAGTGTACTTAGGGCTCAGAGTGACCCATGCTCTTACAGTAGGACGGAGTGTACTTGGGGCTCAAACCCATGCTCTTACAGTAGGACGGAGTGTACTTGGGGCTCAAACCCATGCTCTTACAGTAGGACTGAGTGTACTTGGGGCTCAGAGTGATCCATGCTCTTACAGTAGGACGGAGTGTACTTGGGGCTCAGAGTGACCCATGCTCTTACAGTAGGACTGAGTGTACTTGGGGCTCAGACCCATGCTCTTACAGTAGGACGGAGTGTACTTGGGGCTCAGACCCATGCTCTTACAGTAGGACGGAGTGTACTTGGGGCTCAGACCCATGCTCTTACAGTAGGACGGAGTGTACTTGGGGCTCAGACCCATGCTCTTACAGTAGGACGGAGTGTACTTGTCTACACTCTACTCGGTTGAGTACTTTATTATCTAAAGATGGTAAGTTAGAGTGTTGTGTTTGTTCATAGTTAAAGACAGTAGAGGTTGAGTACTTTATTATCTAAAGATGGTAAGTTAGAGTGTTGTGTTTGTTCATAGTTAAAGACAGTAGAGGTTGAGTACTTTATTATCTAAAGATGGTAAGTTAGAGTGTTGTGTTTGTTCATAGTTAAAGACAGTAGAGGTTGAGGACTTTATTATCTAAAGATGGTGAGTTAGAGTGTTGTGTTTGTTCATAGTTAAAGACAGTAGAGGTTGAGTACTTTATTATCTAAAGATGGTAAGTTAGAGTGTTGTGTTTGTTCATAGTTAAAGACAGTAGAGGTTGAGTACTTTATTATCTAAAGATGGTAAGTTAGAGTGTTGTGTTTGTTCATAGTTAAAGACAGTAGAGGTTGAGTACTTTATTAGCTAAAGATGTTAAGTTAGAGTGTTGTGTTCATTCATAGTTAGACATTAGAGGTTGAGTAAATATTAGGGGTGCACCGATATATCGGTCGGGTATCGGTATCGGCCGATAAGTGCCTTGTTGACTGCTATCGGCCGATAAGCTCAAATGTGCCGATAGCAGTCGCCGATAAATACCCATCAATTTGTGTAGCGTCAAAAGGCAAAAAAAAAAAAAGTTCACTCGCGACCTACCTGCACAACGCCCGCCGTCCCCCACACACACACACAAGCTACTAGGGCTGGGCGATATGGCCTAAATATGATATCACGATATTTTCTGACCTTTCGGCGATACACGATACGCATCACGATGTTTTTCTTTTTTTCCCCAAACAATTCATTATGAGGCTGACCAAGACAGTATTTGAGTTTGCAAGCTAACATTAAAGACAAAATAAAATACCCATGCATTTAGCATTTTTATATTATATATTAGATTTAGATTATTAGATTATATATTGCATATATTTAGCAATGAGATATTATATGATTTAGATATGAAATATGATGAATTGAAAATGGGGGACCCTGATGTAAACAAGACGAAAGTCTTTCGCTGGTCTGCATCCCCTTAACAATTGTATGTATTGAGCTGTACCCATTCTGCAATATGTTAATAAAGTTTTAAATCAATCAATAGGATTTTAGCATTTTTATGAAACTACTGTATATTTGTATGTCTCTAAATGTTTTGATGAATTGAAAATGGAGGACCCTTATGTAAAAAAGCCGAAAGTCTTTTTCTGGTCTTCATCCTCCAGTCAGTCCACTGTTGTTGTATTGAGCTGTACTGTATTGTACCCATTCTGCAATCGTTAATAACGTTCATTCATTCAATCATTCAGCCGGCAACAGAATAATTTTGATTGACAGTCGAGTCTGCCAATTACGTCACACCGATTGTACCCGCCCTGCTGTTCTTAGCACCAATCGGCAAGCAGCGCTATTCTTTTTTTACTTCCTGAATGCCCTCCTTGATTTTAACGAGAGCTCAGCTCAACGACAACAACAACAGCTCACCGCAGCCGACGAGTGATTACTAGCGCACCGCAGCATGACAACGAGGCATAATGATTTTACTGCAACAAATGTTATAATAAAAGCCTTTCCATACATCTGTCTGATTGAAAACTTTATTAACAGACCGCAGAATGGGCACGCACAACTCGGCACGGACTGAGATATGAACAGTAACGCTTGCTATCTATGTCGTCATCGGACGTTGCTATGTTTGGGTAAATACGCTGATGTGTAACTATATAACGTGTAACTATATAATGTTGATGCCACAAAACGAATGCCTTTGTTAATCATAAGTACTAACTAACTTTGATGCAGTAGTGTGTGTGTGGGAGCGGCGTTGTTCAAAAGTTTGAACGGGGTGGACCAGATTGACGCGACACAATCCTCTTGGGCAAAACATCACGATATCCACGATACGTTAAAAAAGTGTATCGTTAATGAACTGTACCCGATATTTATATAATATCGTCATATCGCCCAGCCCTACAAGCTACTGCATCAAAGTAACTACTTATGATTAACAAGGCATTCGTTTTGTGGCATTAGCGTTATATAGTTAGTGTTACACGGACAATAACATCAGCATATTATTATTACCCATAGCAGCAAGGCATTACTCCGAGTCCGTTCATTAGCTACCGGGAGATGCAAGACTAACGTTACTGGTGAAAATGTGATTTGCGTTGGAATACTCCTTTGTCAACTTGCTGTACTTTGCTTGCAGGTCTGCAGCCATTATTGCTGCATTATGAATAGCCCCAACTTTAGCCAAGGTAACGTTATGGCTAAACCTTTAACAATAGTTAACGCTAGCTTTCGGTTAGCTGTTCAATGCTATTAATAACACAACTCCCTGTCAACACCCTCTCTCGGGAAGATGGCATTTAAGAAAGTATCTGCTGTTAAAATGAAGTGTTACACGTTCAATAACAAGCATATTATTTACCCGAAGATAGCGGTAAACAAGGCATTACTCCATTAGTCCGTTCATAGCTCGGTTCCATTCCGTTGCTCATTCCGTACCCAACTACACATTCTGAAATCTGTTAATAAAGTTTTCAACCAGACAAATGTATAGAAAGGCTTTGTTTTATTATAACATTTGTTGCAGTAAAATCATTATGTCTCATTTGGTCATGCGTGGAGCGCCGGTCGGCGGGCCGGGCAGCTAACGTAGCTACGTTAAGTGTGTTCTGCTCTCGCAAACAGAACAATGGCGGCATGCCCGGAAGTAGAAAAATGTATAAACGCTTGCCGATTGGTGGTAAGGACAGCAGGAGGTGGGTGCTAGCGGTGTGGCGTAATTGGCCGAATCGCAATCAAAATGGTTCCATTGCATTGGTTGAAAGCTCTGGTTGAGAGAATAGTATCCCGCTGCAGGCCGCAAGAATGGTTCCATTGCATTGGTTGAAAGCTCTGGTTGAGAAAATAGTATCCCTCTGCAGGCCGCAAGACGATACTGGGAGAGAGATAGTGATACCATAAACATATTTCTTGATGTTTCCTTTTTTTAAGTAAGTAAAGAGGCCTACAAATACAAACATACAAATATACAGTAGTTTCATAAAAAAAAAAAAATCAGGGTCCCCCCCCCAGCCACTCAACCCCACCCCACCTACCCAACCTCCCCCAATGTACAGTTTTTACGTCAAATGTATATACTCTCTTTTCTGGACTCTTTTTGTATCACAAACAGTACTGTATTTGCACATCTGGTATGTCATAAATGTATAGATGTAGCAGTACTGTCTATCTGTATGTCATGTGTGTCATATATGTTATGATGAATTGAAAATGGGGGACCCTGATGTAAACAAGACGAAAGTCTTTCTCTGGTCTGCATCCCCTTAACAATTGTATGTATTGAGCTGTACTGTATTGTACCCATCCTGCAAATACAAAATCTGCGGCACTGCAGATTTACCCTGTTGCATCCCCCAGCGGATATGTCCCCCTGTAAAGACTGCTGTGGACATCTACAGATAATAGTCGTACTCGAGACGAAGACATTTCATTTGGAAGAGAATGAGCCGACAATACCATGGACACCAAAGGTGAGACAACAATAGAGGCTATCTAGTCGACTCCAACAAGCTAAGCTAACAGCAGCTAAGGGAACACTAGCCCCAGATACAGAGGGGGAAACTACCGAGATATACCACATAATAGTAACTATTGGAATGAACGTGGAGCAAGACCGAAAACAAACAGCATCCCCTGAGAAACAGGAGCAGTTTAAACAAGAGAGAGCTAATGGCTGGCTATGCTAACTAGGCCAACATCAACCACCACGAGTGATAAGAAGCAGCTGTGGACGCTGCTAACAACACAGTAAGAGGAGAACTCCCCTCAAACACTGAAGACATGCAGCTAGAAAACACATTTCAGTCACTACCTGACGAGCCTCCATCAGCAGGAGGACGGGGCTCAGACGTCAGTCCCACTAGAGACACGACCAGGACCGAGCAGCAGCAGCAGCAGCAGCAGGACCGCGTGTAGTCTTCTTCTTCAACGGGTGTAATGACCTAGTCCGGCTGCGTGTATCTTTTACCAACGGAGCTGCAGTTCCGCGTTCGGGTTCCGCGATCTGAAATCGGGGAGGAGATAGCGGGGGGAGCAAATGAATGAATGTGAATGAGAGCAATAACATCTGCATAGACCTGGCTTTGCACTACTGCGCATGCGGATGAGGGGGGGTCTCTCTCTCTCTCTCTCTCTCTCTCTCTCTCTCTCTCTCTCTCTCTCTCTCTCTCTCTCTCTCTCTCTCTCTCTCTCTCTCTCTCTACTGCGCATGCGGATGAGGGGGGGGGTGAAGTGTTATCGAGACAATGAAGACAACAAGTTGCAGACTGGACTCAAGTTTACTTGGTTGACATAGCGACGCTCATACATACTGGTGCACTCTTATATATTGTCCGGGTTGCACACCGGCATTATATGGTACCTACTGCATATCACTACATCCCCCCTGTTTAGCAGCATCGCCCCATATAATTAGCGGAACACTCTTATGTCAATAGTCCACTGAAATCACATCACCAAGTGCAAATCCCCCCCCTTATTTAGGTTTACATTCACCAGTGGATATTTGGAATACCTGTCCACAGTCAGAAGGAACTGGCGACCTTTGACCTCAAATAGGTCAGAAGCGATAGACTGCCATGGTTTGGATGGTATGTGGTGTGGGTGGAGAGCAGGGGAGGAAATTAGGCCACTTTACTGGCCAAATGCTAGTATTTTTTACGTTTGGCTGGTAAAAAAAATCAGATACCCGCCAGTTGGCTGGTAAGCCAAAAAGTTAGTTTCCTCCCCTGCTGGCGAGTATACAAAAAAATAAAACATTCTGCAATCACTGCACTGGCAAACGGTGTGCGTCTTCTGAGTGTTCGCATTAGTTGACAGTGCCACGAGAGCACTGCACAAGACCACCCGCGGACATATAATGTTTAATAAACGTTTGCTCAGTACTGGCCAACCCGCGGACATATAATAATAAAAGTCCTGCGGTACTAGGCTAGCCATCAGGAGCACTCGCAAACAGATAACGTTAAACACAGCAGAAGATGGAAAACAGACAGACTGACCAACGGGGAACTGCATCCAACCCTAGTACAACCCTCGAGTATAAGTTACTAAGGAAACATTTAAATCACAGAGGTGTAATGTTAGTCTACTGGAACTGTATACAGTGGTTAGCTTCTAGTTAGCGTTTTAGCTATAGCTGCTTGCTAGCTAACGTTAGCCCCGTGTGCTCAAAGCAGCCAGCTAGGTGTATCTGTTATGACTATAATGTTTCCAAAAAAGCACCGGACTACGACGTAAGGTTAGACATTTTATTTCATGCTCAAAAGCCCCTGGCTTGCACATCGCAGTCACGAAAGGGGCTAGCTCAACCAGTGCACTGTGCACAACAGCACACCAACCCAACTGACGTTACCACAACACTTGACGGTACTTCACAGCACTGTCGTAAGACCACCGTGCTGTCTTAAAGGCACAGTGTGCCTACCCAGATGCATACACAACATTGACACGGCTTGACATACAAAGAAGTAATTATCACAATTAGCGATTTTTTTTGTCTGGTAAAAAATCTGTTTGGCTGGTAAAAAAAATCAGATACTCGCCAGTTGGCTGGTAAGCCAAAAAGTTTGTTTCCTCCCCTGGTGGAGAGGTTCTTTTGGGTTTGCATCTTGATGTTCCACACACACTCTGCAGGATCTGCACACCCTTTCGATGTCATCATTCATTTTGATCCAATAGACACTTTCTCTGGCAAGGCGACGCGTTTTCTCAATCCCTTGGTGGCCCACATGTAACTGTTTCAGGATGTCCTCAGTCATGGAGTCTGGGATGAGTACCTGTCTACCTTTGAATATGACTCCTGCTTCCATTGCGAGCTCATCCCTGAAGGACCAGTAAGCACGCAGGTCCTTCGGCAGGTCTTTGATGTGCTCTGGCCATCCTAGGTGAATGACTTCTTTGAGGGCATTAAGTTTGAGATCCCTCACTGTTTCTGTACGGAGAGCGTCCTGTTTCTCAGGGGAGAAGTTTATTAATGCAATGGCATATTGCTTCTGATCCTCGATCTCCATATCAACTCCATCAATGCGCTCATCTAGCTCTATGTCCCCATGGTTTTCTGGGTTTGGCAACCGGCTGAGGGTGTCTGCCAGGATCATTTGAGTACCGGGTCGGTACATGACTTCATAATTGTACCCTTGTGTCTTTATCAGCATGCGCTGGAGTCGTGGTGGTGCAGCATGCAGTGGTTTTGCACATATGGTCACGAGTGGTTTGTGGTCTGTTACCACGAGAAACGATTTCCCATATAGGTACGTGTGGTATCGCTGCATCCCATATACAATGGCTAGCATCTCTCGCTCTATATTGCTGTATCTTGACTGGCAGTCAGTCAGTGTCTTTGAGCCAAAGGCGATGGGCCTGTTGTTCTGCACCAAAGCAATGCCCAATCCCTTCTGTGATGCATCCACTTCAAGGGTTAAAGGTGTGTTTGGGTCATAGTACTTCAGACATGCATGCTCGGTGACCGTAGACTTCAGGTCCTCGAAGCATTTCTGGTGGTCAGTGTCCCATATCCATGGAGCTTCGTTTTTTAGCAGCCCCCTCAAGGTGTGAGCCTTATCTGCAAACTTTGGTATATAGGGGGACAGGTATGTTAGCATTCCCATGAATCTGTGCAGATCATCTTTGTTTTGGGGTGTTGGCATGTGTTGTATGTCCCTGATCTTATCTGGGTCTGGCATGATGCCCTTGCCTGTGTACAGGTTGCCGAAGAAGGAAATGCTGCTTTGTTTTATGGTGCACTTGTCGCTGTTGAAAACAACACCTGCCTCGCCAGCTCGTTGCATCAGGTTGGTCAGGTTCTTGTCATGCTCTTCCTCGTTTGCTCCATATACTGCTATGTCATCAGCTATGCTGACCACACCTTGGAGCCCCTCTAGGATCTGGTCCATCTTGGCCTGGAAGAGGTCTTGAGACACACTCAGACCGAAGGGTAAGCGCTTCCAGCAGTACCGGCCAAATGGAGTCCGGAATGTTGTTAGGAGTTGTGAGTCTTTATCCAGGTGTATAGACCAATACCCTGCTTTTGCGTCAAGCTTGCTAAATATTTTGGCATTAGCAAATTCTGGGTTTAATTCCTCCACAGTTGGAATTTTGTGTGGGCATCTCCTAAGGCTGGCATTCAGTTTTTGAGGATCTAGGCATAGCCTAAGGGAGCCGTCTTTTTTCGTGCCGTACGTCAGACTGGAGCACCAGTCTGTGTGTTCTTCCACCTTTCTTATTACACCTTGCTCCACCATTTTATCCAGCTCTGATTTTAGCTTGTCTTTGATGTGGATACTGCATTTCCGTGGTGGGTCAATGAAAGGTTCAGCATCCTTTTTCAAGAAGAGCTTAGCGGTTCCACTAAAATTGCCTAATTTATCAAACTGGTCTGGGTAAGCTTTCTTTAGCTCCGCAATGTTTGATATCCTCTTCAGTGGTTTCTGGCTGTTGTTAACCTTCTTGTTTACTGTATCAACATTGACAGTTACCAGGTTTAACAGCTCACTGGTTGGCAGTCCAACTACAGCTGGACCTGGCACATCCACAACATAGAACCTGGCATTGATCCATTGTGAGTCTTTGTACTGGCATGGAATGTCGATAGTACCCATACAGGGAATCTGATGACCACTGTATGCCGATAGCCTCCTGTAATTTTTCCTCAGCTTTTCCTGCGCACACGCATCCTTGCCATACATCTGTCTGAAGGTGCGTAGTGGAAGAGTATTGCCTGATGCCCCTGTGTCTATTTTTAGACGGAGTGTATGTCTGTGGCCTGGTAGGTCAGGTGGTCTCACGTTCAGTGTTGTGTATGCCTCTTCTCTGGGTGGCTTGCTCTCAATGCTGTGCATGCACTTCTCACTGATGGTGATTGAGTAGAATTTTGTTTGGTACTCCCCTTCTTCATCAGCCTCTGTGCTGTCTATAGCATTGATATGGGACTCACCCCGCTGTCTGTGGTAACTCCTGGAGGCCTGTTGTCTGTCCTGTCTTTGTGGTGGTGGTGGAGACTTGCTTCTTTGGCTTTGACCGAAGCGTTGTTGTCCCTGCCGCCTGCTTTTCCTGCAGCACTTCGCCCAGTGGCCTCTGGTACCACAGGCAGAGCATTCATCGTTGAATGCAGGACATTGACGGGGTTTATGGCTCCTGCCACAGTTTTGGCATATTCGCCCTCTGTCCACTGCATGTATTTTCTCACCATGTGACATACCCAGTTGGTGTAACTGTTCATTTCCTGCTGATAGGGCTTCATATTTCCGCCCCTCTTGTAGCACCTCTTGTAGAGGATGGCCTTTGGGTTTGCTGTACAGGTCATTCCTCAGAGCATCGTGGGGTGTGCTGGCAATGATCAGCTCCATTAAACGTTCATTGAGCTCTTCATCAATAAACTGGCATTTTTGAGCTAATGTTCTGGCTCTGGTCACAAAATCATCAATGCTTTCGTCTGTTTTTTGTCTATATTGCATTAATTGGAGCCTATGGATTCTAAAGTTAACATTCAATTTTAACTGACCTTCATAGAATTCCCATAGTTTGGCTGGCTTTTTCTTGTCAGCCTCACTGAGTCCACTAGCATTCAGCCGTTTCAGTCCTTCATCTCCAATGCCACGACATATTTTCTGTGCCTGTTTAGCATCGCCGACTATTTCCTCATCTTCCAGGTAAAGAGACATTTTTTGTTTAAACAATGAAATAGCCTCACCCTGATCCGGGTCGGCCCAATTCATTGTTGGCAAATGTGATGCCATGACGTCTTCTCACTCGGGTTGCGCTTCCAGCGTGTGGACTGCTGCTGTCAGGTGTCAGCTGTCAGATTGCTTCATTAGCGCCGAGTTAGCGCTGACGGAGTGACGGGTTTCCTACTACTGCCGATGCATAATTATCCTCAGACAATCTCCCGTCCTGCTTGTAGCAATCCACTACTGTTACCGCTGTCACCATGAAGTGTTATCGAGACAATGAAGACAACAAGTTGCAGACTGGACTCAAGTTTACTTGGTTGACATAGCGACGCTCATACATACTGGTGCACTCTTATATATTGTCCGGGTTGCACACCGGCATTATATGGTACCTACTGCATATCACTACAGGGGGGGCTCTCGCTCTCTCTCTCTCTCTCTCTCTCTCTCTCTCTCTCTCTCTCTCTCTCTACAGCGCATGCGGATGAGGGGGGGGCTCTCGCTCTCTCGCTCTCTCTCTGTATACACACAGCACTGTTTGTGATACAAAAATAGTCTAAAAAGAGAGTATATACATTTGAGGGGGAATAAACTGTACATTGGAAGAGGTTGGGTAGGTGGGGAAAACTGTACATTGGAGGGGGTTGGGTGAAATTGATGACATAAATATAATCATTCAGTTAGTAAATTGAATAAGCATAATGGCACTGCACATCCCTACTCTAATGGCAAACTCATGTTTCATAAATATTAGGCTGACATGAAGATGAAACATGCAATAGTCTTTCCAGCCTGGACCGAAAACCACTTTGTGCTATGTGTAAGTGAAATTAGTAATGCATGTCTTATAAACGTAATCTGTATAAGGAATTATAAACTAAAAGGCTTTGATAGCTATTAACTAAACATTCTATCGGAGCTGATTCTGCCGTTTGGGTGAGAGGGGCACACATCCGCCGTCCTGGGAGAATAGCAGAATCCACGTTGGGTGAGAGGAGCACACATCCGCCGTCCTGGGAGAATAGCAGAATCCACGTTGGGTGAGAGGGGCACACGTCAGACAGTCTTCTCCCCGCTGCATGTATATATTCTCTCCCCACCGTATGTATATTTCTCTCCCACCCACCCCCTCCTAATGTACAGTCTACTCCCCACCGTATGTATATTTCTCTCCCACCCACCCCCTCCTAATGTACAGTCTACTCCCCACCGTATGTATATTTCTCTCCCACCCACCCCCTCCAAATGTACAGTCTACTCACCACCGTATGTATATTTCTCTCCCACCCACCCCCTCCTAATGTACAGTCCCCTCCCCATCATATGTGTATATACTCTGTCAGGATCTATGGGTAACAGTGCTGTATATTTGAATACCGTATATGTCACAAATGTATCGGTACTAAATACCTGTATGTCCCTATGTCAATATGAATTGAAAATGGGGGACCCTGATGTAAACAAGACAAACGACTTTCTCTGGTCTGCATCCCCTTAACAATTGTGTGTATTGAGCGGTACTGTATTGTACCCATTCTGCAATATGTTAAATAAAGTTTTCATTCACACTCAAATCTGTGTTCATTTTTTATTTTGCATACTAATGTTCTGTGTCATGAGTCGTACTTGTATTGAAAAACTGATTTTATATGTCTGAGGAGAAGACTGGTACTCATCATCAGGTCCACAGACGGGCCTCCCATCTTTGTCTCCACAAAGTACTGGGGGGGTCTACTGTATGTGAGACATATTTCCTTTAGAGTGAAAGAAAAATGACATGTGAACAAGTATGTTGTGTGCCAGGTTAATGTGCAGTCATGGTAAAGTGACGGGTGGACCACCACTTATGTCATGTGTCCAGGCAGGCCTCAGGTACAAGTCATTTTAACTCCAGCAGCCCATTACGTACCAACCTGTTTCTTTCCCCATGAATCCCTGCACAGCCACAGACACTAAACCCAAAGAAGCTTTAGCTGCCATGACAAAGATGCCAGACATCCATACATCTGCGTATAGATCTGTTTGATAATGTCTAGCTCAGGAAAGGCTAAGAAAGGCACCTACCCAACCTCTTCCAATCCTCCAATGCACCCAACCCCCTCCAATGTACAGTTTTCCCCCCACCCAACCCCCTCCAATGTACAGTTTTCCCCACCTACCCAACCTCTTCCAATGTACAGTTTATTCCCCCTCAAATGTATATACTCTCTTTTTAGACTATTTTTGTATCACAAACAGTGCTGTATATTTGTAGATCTGGTATGTCATAAATGTCTAGTATATTTGTAGATCTGGTATGTCATAAATGTCTAGTATATTTGTAGATCTGGTATGTCATAAATGTCTAGTATATTTGTAGATCTGGTATGTCATAAATGTCTAGATGTAACAGTACTGTCTATCTGTATGTCATGTTATGATGAATTGAAAATGGGGGACCCTGATGTAAACAAGACGAAAGTTGTGTATGTCGTAAACGAGAGAGAGCGAGAGAGCCCCCCCCCCCCCTCATCCGCATGCGCAGTAGTGCAAAGCCAGGTCCATGCCACAAGGCTGCGTCTCTACAATTCGTAGCCGCATTTCTGCAGACCCCTCTCTGATTGGTTGAGCTCCATTTCTGCAGACCCCTCTCTGATTGGTTGAGCGAAGCCCCTCTCTGATTGGTTTAGCTCGTCACGCCGTAAAAGGCGGATGTAATGTTATCATATCAAGAAGATAAGCAGAAATGTACTACCAGGGCGGTTAGGTGGCCGAGCGGAGATTGCGTTCGTCACCAGCCCCGGAGCTGTGAGCTGGATTCGCCTGTTCGAATCCAGCTCACAGCTCCGGGGTTGTCACCAGCTTGGCTGGCCGTCTGCACTAATACAATTGGCTGTATTAGAGGGTGGGAGAAGCTGGCGGGGTGGGTCCGGGTCGTTGTAAACAGCGACTCCTACAGTTCGGTCGGGGCGCCTGCTAAGCGCGGATAGGACTCGAGGGGGATAGTGTGGTCCTCCCACACGCTACGCCCTCTCGATGAGAATCCGCGCTGCCAGGTGAAAAGAAGCAGTGATTGGCTGGACGTGTGTCGGAGGAAGCACGTGGTAGCCTCCACTCTCCCAGATGATCTGACTGTGGGGGGTAAGTGCGCAGCGACCAGGAAGGGACTGGGAATTGGCATACGACTAACATTGGGATGGGAGAAAATCGGAGGAAAATGGAGGGGGAAAAAGACAAATAAAAAAAAAAAAAAAAATGTACTACCAGATTCGCGTATAACGTTATTTATTTCGCGTGACTTCGCGGTTTATTCCATTATATAACATAACGTTGTTATTTCGCAGTTATTTCGCGGTTTATTCACATAACGTTATATTGTTTACACTGTCTTTCTTCTATTATAACCCTCCCAAATCATATTCAGAAAGTATCAGAGACTTCTATTGACCAAGGAATTAGTTATTATTTCGCGGTTTATTCACATAACTTTATATTGTTTACACTGTCTTTCTTCTATTATAACCCTCCCAAATCATATTCAGAAAGTTTATTATTGGTTAATGACAAACCAATTAATCCTATCCAACATATGTGTAAAGGCACACACAACATATTCCAGTTAACGGTATATTTGTTTAATGATTCGTTATGGCGTAATCAATACTTCCATGCGTATAAATTGCGTTTGCGACCTCCATGTTTTGGGGCTATTCATCAGAAAACTCGGATCCGGGATTCGGCTCCCATCCGTCGGGCAACAACTGTGGGTTTTCAGCCTCTCTCTGGAGCTTAACGGAGTTTCGACTCCTGGCTGGAGGAGCTTGTCGCGGCTCATGCGCATGCGCGCGCTCGGCCAATCAGAGAGGGGTCTGCAGAAATGGCCTCAACCAATCAGAGAGGGGTCTGCAGAAATGCGGCTACGAATTGTAGAGACGCCACAAGGCTAGTCCACGCCACGAAGCCCCGCCCAGACGTTGGGCTCTGTGGCTCTGCAGATATACCCTACTAGATGAGAGCCGTGATGTAAGTGGTTGCAGATACGGCTGTGGGGGGCGCTAGAGACACGATCCAATAGACTTTTATGCGCCTGAGTTTCCTGAACACGGCGCGACCCATTCCTAATCGATCAGAACTAAATCGGCCGAGATCAAGTCCCTTTTCCAGCACCTACTCCCCATACACATGCGCAGATTGTCAACGGAGTCTGGACGACGCGAGATGGCGCACAAATGAATGTGGACTGTTCCATCAGAGGGGGGAGAAACAAGGTTTGCATACAGAAAATACTATACGGCGTGGGATTGATTGATTGAAAACTGTTTGCAACAAAACAGATTGCAGAATGGGTACAATACAGTACGGCTCAATACACACAATTGTTAAGGGGATGCAGACCAGAGAAATACTTTCGTCTTGTTTACATCAGGGTCCTCCATTTTCAATTCATAATGACATTTATGACATACACAACATACAGGTATACAGATATACATCATGACATTTATGACATACACGACATACAGATATACAGTACTGTTACATTTGTGACATACAAGATATGCAAATATTAAGTACTGTTAAACAGAGATCCTAACAGAAAATATATACATACGAGGGGGAGGAAACTGTACATTAGGAGGGGGTGAGTGGGGGGGTTTGGACATTTTACCGGGGCCAGTTTAGAATGGCAGCCTCCCGTAGGTGCTCTTTGAGAGCTCTTTGAGAGCACCTATACGGGAGGTGTCGATGTATAGATCACAACACCAGAGGGAGCTCCACAAATCATGTTAAACCCAGATTCGGCTCAAACAAGGGACTAAACACGTTTAGCAATTATGCCACATCAATGTGGAACGCCCTACCCAAAGCTGTAAAGGAATGTGAATCACTACCCACTTTCAAAACCACTCTCAAAGAGCACCTACGGGAGACTGCAATTCGAAACTGGCCCCTGTAAATGTCCTAACCCAACCCCCTCCAATGTACAGTAAATGTCCTAACCCAATAATAAACGAGACCATCTTCTTGGAACCAAGTATGGTTTAGTCGATATTCCAATGTACAGTTTTGCTTGTACGGTCCAGATCAGCAATCAGGAAGCGCTAACGACACATGGGCTGCGTGACATGTCCCCTTTCCCCTCCTCCACTTCCGCTTAAAATACCGACTCTGACAGCAGCATTTGAGTTATTATTAAATTTGATATATCTACTACGCCTAGATCCCGAAGTACTAATATAATTGACCAATTAAATGATAGGAGACAAGTGACTTCACTTAAAAAATAAATGTCTGGATTATCTGTATGTCATGTATGTCATAAATGTCATTATGAATTGAAAATGGGGGACCCTGATGTAAACAAGACTGAATGAATGAATGAATGAAAACGTTATTTAACAGATTGCAGAATTGGTACAATACAGTACGGCTCAATACATACAATTGTTAAGGGGATGCAGACCAGAGAAAGACTTTCGTCTTGTTTACATCAGGGTCCCCCATTTTCAATTCATAGTGACATTTATGACATACATGACATCATGACATTTATGGCATAGGGACATACATGACATACAGGTATATAGTACTGTTACATTTGTGACATATATGATATGCAAATATACAGTACTGTTACCAGACCAGGCTGCAGAAACAAATGAGTGGGGGGGCATAAAATGTTCTCGGGGGGGCACAATGGTTTTTCAACACAGGTTCCCTTTTATACGTTTCAGCTGGGACAGCGGCGCTGTGGCTTGCTTGGCGCTGCCCACGGTGCTGAACTAAACAGCAGAGAGGCAATTGAAAAATCTAATTTCTCTCTATCTTAAGAACTTTCACTTATACAAAAACAGACTGAACTGATATATATATAACAGACCTGCTGGGGCAGCGGACTGAGAGCAGGGGACACAAACAGGCTGGATAAGATGGTCAAGAAGGCCAGTAGCGTGGTTGGGGTGGAGCTGGACTCTAGCGAGGGTGGCGGAGAGGAGGAACCTTGCTAAGCTCCAGGCCATCAGGGAAAACCCCTCCCACCCACTATACACATACTTGGCTGACAGGATGAGCATGTTATAGGCTCACACTACCTAAATGCAGCACTGAACGGCACAGGAAGTCCTTCATTCCGACAGCCATCAGACTATACAATGCATCACTGTGCCTCACTGCATCACTGAGCACAGAGTGACAATTACCATCTTCCTACACCTACTGTAGACTTCAGTATATTTTACTGTATTTATTTACTGTATCTTTTATTCTATTTTTATTCTATTTCATTTTATTCTATTCTTAGGCCATTTGTTTTGTTATTCTTATTTGTGACTTGTTCTGTCTAAATGTTTAATGTTGAGTGATTTGCAGTGTCAAGTTTCCCTCAGGATAATACATTTCTATTCTATTCTATTCTATATCTTTGAAAAGTCTCCATTTATTCAACACTTCTGAATTCACTGACATGTCCCCTTTCCCCTCCTCCACTTCCGCTTAAAATACCGACTCTGACAGCAGCATTTGAGTTATTATTAAATTTGATATATCTACTACGCCTAGATCCCGAAGTACTAATATAATTGACCAATTAAATGATAGGAGACAAGTGACTTCACTTAAAAAATAAATGTCTGGATGTAACAGTACTGTATTATCTGTATGTCATGTATGTCATAAATGTCATTATGAATTGAAAATGGGGGACCCTGATGTAAATAAGACTGAATGAATGAAAACGTTATTTAACAGATTGCAGAATTGGTACAATACAGTACGGCTCAATACATACAATTGTTAAGGGGATGCAGACCAGAGAAAGACTTTCATCTTGTTTACATCAGGGTCCCCCATTTTCAATTCATAGTGACATTTATGACATACATGACATCATGACATTTATGGCATAGGGACATACATGACATACAGGTATATAGTACTGTTACATTTGTGACATATATGATATGCAAATATACAGTACTGTTACCAGACCAGGCTGCAGAAACAAATGAGTGGGGGGGCATAAAATGTTCTCGGGGGGGCACAATGGTTTTTCAACACAGGTTCCCTTTTATACGTTTCAGCTGGGACAGCGGCGCTGTGGCTTGCTTGGCGCTGCCCACGGTGCTGAACTAAACAGCAGAGAGGCAATTGAAAAATCTAATTTCTCTCTATCTTAAGAACATTCACTTATACAAAAACAGACTGAACGGATATATATAACAGACCTGCTGGGGCAGCGGACTGAGAGCAGGGGACACAAACAGGCTGGATAAGATGGTCAAGAAGGCCAGTAGCGTGGTTGGGGTGGAGCTGGACTCTAGCGAGGGTGGCGGAGAGGAGGAACCTTGCTAAGCTCCAGGCCATCAGGGAAAACCCCTCCCACCCACTATACACATACTTGGCTGACAGGATGAGCATGTTATAGGCTCACACTACCTAAATGCAGCACTGAACGGCACAGGAAGTCCTTCATTCCGACAGCCATCAGACTATACAATGCATCACTGTGCCTCACTGCATCACTGAGCACAGAGTGACAATTACCATCTTCCTACACCTACTGTAGACTTCAGTATATTTTACTGTATTTATTTACTGTATCTTTTATTCTATTTTTATTCTATTTCATTTTATTCTATTCTTAGGCCATTTGTTTTGTTATTCTTATTTGTGACTTGTTCTGTCTAAATGTTTAATGTTGAGTGATTTGCAGTGTCAAGTTTCCCTCAGGATAATACATTTCTATTCTATTCTATTCTATATCTTTGAAAAGTCTCCATTTATTCAACACTTCTGAATTCACTGACAAACTGAACTGAACTGACAAAAATAAGGTGCATAAAAAAGCAAACAAAATTCCTCCAGGCTACTCACCATCATAAGAGGCAAGCGGTGTTTGGGGACAGAGTGAAATCTTCTTAAAACACTGCCCCTCCACTCATTCCTGAACTTTTTTGTTAAGTCCTTCTCAAATGCCAACTGAATTAAATTGGCCTTAGTTGCGTCGATGAAGCATACTAAGGCGATGTTCTGTAAAGACGTTCTTGAGGGTAGAAAACGAATTCTCACAGAGTGCCGTGCTAGCTTCAGTAGTGTTGTTGTTGACACCAGTGCCCACTAGGGCTGTCCCCGACTAAGGATTTGGATAGTTTACTTTGATTGAAAAAAAAAAAGAAAAAAAAAAGATTTTTTATTTTTTTTACCAGGGTGGGCACAGCTGACTCAGTGGGCGGGCCCGGCCCCCTAATGCCCGCCCATGGCGCCGGGACTGACTGTTACCCATAGATCCTGACAGAGAGTATATACATAATGGGGAGGAGACTGTCTATTAGGAGGGGGTTTGGACATTTACGGTGGCCAGATTCGAATTGCAGCCTCCCGTAGGTGCTCTTTAAGAGCGGTTTTGAATGTGGGTAGGGATTCACATTCCTTTACAGCTTTGGGTAGGGTGTTCCACATTGATGTGGCATAATTGTGAAACGTGTTTAGTCCCTTGTTTGAGCCGAATCTGGGTTTAACATGATTTGTGGAGCTCCCTCTGGTGTTGTGGTTGTGGTATTCACTGATCTTTGGGAAGTATTTTGACATGTTGACGTTTCTTACCTAAAAGCTCTCTACCTATCTTCGAGTGTGTGTGTGTGTTTCTCTGTCACACAAATTCGTGAAGCGTTCCTTATTATTAATATCATTATGATTATTATTATCATAAAACGGCTGTGAAATATTATTCTCCATGTTATTTGGCCATATGCTACTTACTACCCTCTAGTGGTGAGCTGTGGTAACTGCAGAGCCTCCCCTCAGTGTTGGATATCTGAGTCTGTTCATTTGACAACAAAAAGAGAAACTGATAAACAAATCAGTTCACCCTGTTCGGAAAAGGAGTAGGAAGAAGTATACTTTTTTTCCATTCCTACCCCTTTTTAACTCAAATTATATATTTCTATTCTATTGTTAATTACGTATAAACGCTGTAATTAAATCCATAAATTACATAAATCCAATACATTTATATATACTAAATAAATACCATATGACATACACATCATTTCTTCAATTTTTTATTTCCATTTTACACATACTCCCAATCAACACACTTCCTCTTCCAGATACCCATTTAATTAAGAAATATTTTTGTACATCTTTGTAAACTGATTTATGTTTGTACTCTTTTATCTCTAACGCCAGACTGTTCCACAAGTCCACCCCACAGATTGACATGCACATACTTTTCATTTTGGTTCTGAGTTTTATTTTAATTTTTTAAGTTTAGCTCTCCTCTCAGATTATAGCCACCTTTTCTTTCCCTGAAAATCTTTTGTATATTTTTTTTGGCAACATGTTATTTCTGGCTTTGTACGTGATTTGTGATGTTTTCAATTTGACCAGATCCATACATCTCAAGGTGTTTGATTTAAGAAACAGTGGGTTTGTGTGTTCTATATATATATATACACTGCTTGTTTTTACTACCTGTACCTCCCCTCCCCCTCCCCCATGCTGATATGATGCCTGCATTTCCCCAAGGGGATCAATAAAGGAATATCTTATCTTATATCCTACCTTGTTTATTGTCCTTATTGCTCTTTTCTGTAATCTTTTATTGTCACACTGAGGTACAATTGGACTGACAGAGTAAAGTGTGGGTGTGTTTGATTTAGGGACTAGAGCAGGCAGATCCTCACTAAGGTGTTTTAATCAGAGGATATGGAGCAATTGTTGAGATGGAATCATGAAAATGCTAGATTTTTAGTGAATGTAATTAACGACCTAAATTACATTCCCCTGTGGCTCAACGCTGCTGCTCTGGAGATTAAATGCGGCCCCTGAAGGCACACAGGCCAATAGTGTTAGTGTACGAGTGAGACATGCCATTATACCTACAATTCCTGTCTTAAAAACCAGAAGAAATACAAACTCTCGGTCTTATTCAGTTTTATAGATAATATTACTTTATATATAATATATAATATATAATGTAATATAATGCAGGACCTGTAGCAGAGGTCTTTATTCGGCATGCAACGACACTCAATGTTTTAGTGGTACACACAGCGGTTAGTTTAGCACACACCGGAACACACACGCATGTATTGTCTCTTTAGGATCGCAGATGCGATTTGTCTCTGCGATTAACCCATCCCGTCGTCCTTCCCCCCCAAGGGCAGCCGGGAGCAGACAGGCGTCAACGTGAGCCGCGCCAGGGGACCAATCCAAGTGCTCCTGTCCGTCTTCGTCAAGGACGCCACAGCGTTAGCGATCTGTTGTTGTGCATGTTTTTCCATTGGGTTTATCTTATCAGGGGGGAAACCCTTGCGAGCACGGGGAGAACATGCAAACTCCACACAGAAAGGCCTGGGAGATACCCCACCTGGGTACCTGGCATCATGGAAACCTGGTCCCCAAGCGGGAATCGAACCCTGGACCTTCTTGCTGTGAGGCGACAGTGTTAACCACTACACCATGGGACTGGCCTGGAAAAAGACAAATTGCTGACTTAACGTTGTTACACAAAAAGGTTATTATCATTTCCAAAGATACAAACAAAATGTGTTCACTACATTATATAGGCTTACATTACATTACATTTGGTTATGACACGGTTCTATATCTTACTTTATGGCCTGCATAGTGCTTGTGAAGTTCTGGATGGCATTGTAGCATCCTGCTAGCCACTACCAGGGCGTCGAAAATCCCCGGTTATACGTTGTACCTTGTAGATACTTGCTTTATGTTTAAATTTGGTCTGGGTGGTCCTAATTCCTTAGTTGCCTATTTATCCTGATTACTACGACGACTGAACGGTACTTATTTTAATGCTACGGTCGTGTTGCTCCTCTCACAGGTGTTAACGGTAACGTTAGCCGTTTTGAACTAGAGTCGACTGCGAGTGTGAGAGTGTCCTGTTGGAAGCTCAAACAGAGCATCACCTGGGACTTGGATAAGTTATTGGCCTCCTTGTGTTGACGTTTCTTACCTAAATGCTCTCTACCCACATATTCCACAACTTGATCAGTGATTTGTTTCACGTCGGAGGTGGGATTCGAACAGGCGAGGTGAGATCCCCGCCTCCTCCCCCCTCCTTGCACCCCATCCCCCTCCACTCAAACAGAGAGGGGCAGGGATCTCACCTCACACAGAGAGTCGCCTGTTCGAATCCCACCTCCGACGTGAAACAAATCACTGATCAAGTTGTGGGTGCAATCAATCAAATTGCATGTTAATGTACACAGTGGGGGGTGTTAGTGAGGGTCCCGAGCCTTGTTGATGAGGCTCACTGCAGAGGGGAAGAAACGTGTGGCGTGAGGTTTTGGCCCAGTCAGAGGGGTGGTAGGGGTCAGCCACAATCTTACCTGCACTTGGCAGGTTTAATTTATTTTTCATAACCTTCCTTGCCTCTGCCTGCCGCCTCTTATTTGATTGATTGATGTTTTTTATTTTTGTGTCTTACATACAGATGTATGCCCAGCCCATATGGGCTTACAAGACACATAAACAATAAGTATATAGACCAAGATGGCAAAAAAATATTATAATTATAATAATAATAATAATAATAATAATAATAATAATAATAATAATAATAATAATAATAATAATAATAATAATAATAATAATAATAATAATAATAATAATAATAATAATAATAATAATAATAATAATAATAATAATAATAATAATAATAATAATAATAATAATAATAATAATAATAATAATAATAATAATAATAATAATATAACAAGCTGTAAACAATGTATGTAAACAAAGAAACTAGAGGAATTCATATAAAAGTATATAGTATATATTATATATCAGCTGAAGTCAAGTCTAAGCTCGATTTCCAACCTGAAATCTCGTCGGTCATTCAGCATCACAAGGAGAAATTGCATTGAAATATCCTGTCCACGCCACTAGGGGGCGCGGCTATCCCACCCTCTAAATCCATCTTCTCTGTGCCAATGGGTGCCGATTGTCCCAATTCTTGTGTGAATGAATGAATGAATGAATGAATGAATGAATGAAAACTTTATTTAACAGATTGCAGAATGGGTACAATACAGTACGGCTCAATACATACAATTGTTAAGGGGATGCAGACCTGAGAAAGACGTTTGTCTTGTTTCCATCAGGGTCCCCCATTTTCAATTCATATAGACATTTATGACATACACAACATACATGACATTTATGGCATAGGGACATATAGGTATTTAGTACTGATACATTTGTGACATAGGCGGTATTCAAATATACAGTACTGTTACCCCTAGATCCTGACAGAGTATATACATATGATGGGGAGGGGACTGTACATTAGGAGGGGGTGGGTGGGTGGGAGGGAAATATACATACGGCGGGGAGGGAATATATACATGCGGTGGGGAGGAGACTGTCTATTAGGAGGTGGTGGGGGTTTTGGGCATTTACGGTGGCCAGTTTCGAATTGCAGCCTCCCGTAGGTGCTCTTTAAGGGCGGTTTTGAATGTGGGCAGGGATTCACATTCCTTTACAGCTTTGGGTAGGGCGTTCCACATTGTTGTGGCATAATTGCGAAACGTGTTTAGTCCCTTGTTTGAGCCGAATCTGGGTTTAACATGATTTGTTGAGCTTCCTCTGGTGTAGTGGTTGTGGTATTCACTGACCTTTGGGAAGTATTTTGACATGTACATGGGCACCCCGGTCGTATAGTGTATCTTGTAGACCAGGCCCATTGCAAGTTGCTGTACTCTGTCGTCTACTCTAAGCCATCCTAGGTTGGCAAAGTGGGCAGGGGTGAGGTGGGTTCTGGGGTTCTAATGGAAACACAAGTCAGTCTACCTAAAGATTACATTTCTAATCCACTGGTCCTATAGTTTTAACCCTTTCACTGTGACAATACACAGAAGGTTAACGTTAGGTTATGACTATAACCAAGTTCTGTTAGTTAGGGGCGATGCTTGGCATCGCCTTCTGCACTATCTCGCGTACGTGCACGCGTACTGAATAAACCACAAATGTACCTCTAATACCAGTATTAGTCTGACCACACCCCTCATCAGCTTACCTTCATAAGCAGGTGTGTGGTCACCTGCTCTCCTCCTTCCCAAGCTTTCACCACAAGGTGAGGACAAGGGCTGCAGCGGCGTCCGATGCCAAGCATCGCCCCTAACTAACAGAACTTGGTTATAGTCATAACCTAACGTTCTGTATCGTTAGTGGCTTAGCTTGGCATCGCCTTCTGCACAAGGGAGGCCAAGCGGAGCCACTTGGCTGACAAATACACCCCGCTGACAGCCCCCCAAAACCATCAGAACAGGGAGGGCCGAGCCCCCCCGACCCCCCCTAATGGAGGGTAGCCCCCCTATTAGGGACGTCACGGGAGGGCGACGGACCCGACCGTGCGAAGAGGCACTCAAGCAACTCAACGCACAGGGTGAGCAGACCGTGGCTTGACCCACGACTACACACACGCACAACCCGCATGCCACCCGGGAACGAACGGAGGAACAACCTCGTTACTGCCCCCAGAATCACGGGGTCAAGGGCAAACCCAACCCCGTGGCAAGGCCGTAGCAGCGGAGCACGAAGGAAGACCCAGACCCACCAAAAGGACTGGACTCCCTGGAATGGGGGCCCGGAGAAGTCCATGATGCCAGCATCAAGACCCCACCAGGTGGGCACGTAGTGCCCCGCCCCCCACATCGCCAGCGTATTCGGACAAAGGCCCCTCAGTTACTGCACCTGGTATTCCCAGGCGGAACCAACCAGGCCAGTAAGCCGAGCGGGCCCCGTCCCCCCAATAGTACACCGCCTGGCACACTGACCCTGCAGAATAGGCAGTCAGCATGGCCGTAAGCACACAAAAAAGGTTAACCAACGGAAGCAGGCAGCGCACCGGGGAAAAACCAGGCAACAGGCTGTTAACCCTAGCCTGGAGACTGCGGACGAGACAGGCGCCAGAGGGGACAGCTGAACACAGCCGCCCCGGCGGAAGGAGCGTAAGCTGGCGGTGTTGCATGACCAAGCCTCCATTTAACAACCCCCACCCAGAGGGGTCGAGGCAGAGAAGGCTGACACGATTGGCAGACGTCATGAACGTGCAGGGGCACCCTCAACCGGTGAACCCGGGAGTTGACACTGCTCCAACACACCAGGGAATCAACCACCTCGGTGTTACCCAATGCGGTGGTTGTCCCTATAACCCCTCAAGAAAAAACTCCAAAACACACCTGCGGGTATACACCGGCTATACCGCAGTACAAGTGTTTCAGTTTCCAAAAAGGGTTAACCCAGGCCTACGGGTCGCAAACATCACTTCGGACCGGGCCTGGCGGTACGGGAAGCACAGGGTCACCAGAGGAGGTCAAAAAACCACCCCCACAGGCCCCTCTTCGCCATGCGTGAGAGAGGAGCGAAAAACAATGGAGAACCAGCCCCTAAGCACACCGTACCTGGTATTCCCCGGCGGCCTCCCAACCAAGTACTAACCAGGACCAACCTGTGTAGCGGCCGAGATCCGACGAGATCGAGCGCGTACAGAATGGCATGGCTGTAAGCCATGACGACAGTGCTGAGTAAAAACATACCCAACCAGGGTCTCCATAGCGCTTAACCCTGTGACACCCAGACCGACCTGGCATTTTTCCCCCTGAAAAAAGCCCAAGTCCCTCAGGGTACCAGAACAGCAGATCTGCATCCCCGGCGGACAACGGGTTCAACTGATCTGGACCAGCGTGACCAGAACCAGTCCCGTGCCCTAACCACGCCGACATGCCTACTCCAGGAGAAGGGCAGATATGCGTGTTGATCTTAACATGAAAAGAAGGCGCCACCCAGACGTCGGGACGAACCGCGCCTGGTGGCCCACCCCAAGGGCGTGAGACCCCACTACATATGTTCAGATCCATCCCGTCATCATCCCCCAGACATGAACGAGGATCCGTCGACAACCCACCCAGGTCATGGGATGTGGTCGCCGGAAGAGGAAAAACCCCCATCTCAGTTGCTTTATAAAAACGCTGTTTCAACCACAAGCAACTAAGGCGTGCCAGTCAATCGCCTGTTTACAGCGAGCTAGCACTATACGTGCGTCGGGACACACCCCCATCAATGAACAGGCTATTTAGACCTGTCATTGAATCCCCAAGGCGCCCAGGGGAACGACAAGAGGGGTGTGACACTCCCTAACTCCAACACTTCTGGAATAGAAAGAAGGAAGCATCAACAGTATGTATCCCAGTCTACACAGCCGGGGTAAAAAATGTTCACATTTTTACATCCCACCACCCTCCCATAGGAAAGAGACGGGGATCCCCAGAGAGACTTCCCACGCGAGCTGTACAGATTGAAAAGAATATATTGCACCTTGAGCCATGTAAAAAACTGGTTTTAGGGCCTCCGGGGAAGAGGCACCGAACCCATACACACTCAATAAACGAATTGAATCGAATATACATACAATAGAAAAGGACCCTTCTAGAGGGTCCACTCACTTTGACAATCTGAGGAGGAAGGCTCTGTACTCTGATGGAGGCTTCCTCACATGGATCACATGGAAGAAGGAGTCCGAACTCACAGAAGGCCTGAGTAGGCGCTTGGTGAGGAGGAGCCCTGACCACCCCCCCTGAAAACAGATCCATCACATGGACCTGAACAGCACACGGAAGTCCTACCAACAGAGACGCGCACGGTGACGTACTCTATGGCGGGGGAATTCCTGCGGTGCACACGCCCAATATACCAGGCCGTGGGACCAGGAACTCCCTCCCCCCCCCCCCCCCCCCCCCCCCGTAACGTGCCGAACCGCCACGTGACGGGAACCTTGAAGGACAGGGGGTGTACCCCTGACCGACAGAACAATGGGGAGAGGAAAGGTTACCAGTTCACCCCTTTACGACCCCACACCCATGATACGACGTAACGACAAAAAGAGAATATGACACAGTCATAGTCAGCTCTATGAAGCGTTTCACAGCTCCACACAGCGCACGAGCTAACCTGCTATCTGATTTTTACTAAGGAAAAACACAGAATAGAGAGGGCTCTAAGAACCCCGGTCCAACATACACATGTGCTTCTGTGGCCAGTACAACCCAGTTGTAGGTCACATGACACACACAACCCATCATCATCACAATGAGAGAATACATCATTCTTGATTAGTATCGACCACAGGCCTTGCTAAGCACACATGACAGCAACCAAACCAATTTCCCTTTAGGAAACAAGTTTCTCCAGCAGATTTAGCACAACCTCAGCAATCAAGCTGAGAGTTACATCGTATCCCTACCACACAAAAGACACAATTAATGCACAACATGTCTGATAGGAGGTGATAAAGTCCCCAGGGAACCGGGGGGGGAAAAACACAATCCTCCTATTTTACCCTCAATACGGCCAGTTAAAACAGGAAAACCTGTTAATGTGTGAACTCACTGTCCATTGTCATTACAGTCTGAGAAAGAACATTCTTTTACTCACTCGTCACCAAGCATAGCTTCATAGGTTAGTTGTCTTAGTAGTGAGTACACGGTACACATAAACACCATGATGTTTCTCACACAACAACCAGATCAATACATCACGACCTGCACGGAGAAGCTACTGCCAGTGACAAAAACAGCTCACACACAACCCGCAACGTATCTCAAATGCATTGCAACAACACACGTTTTGGGAAAAAACACCGTCATTCACAATACATTTAGCAAGGTAAAACCAGAAGACGTGTTATGAGGGTCTGGCCAACCCCGTACCTGCCCGGAACGCAGATCAGCGAAGTGCAGTCACAAGCCACCGTAGAACACAGCCCTCTTTGTTGACGCAATCCCCGTCTAGGCTCAGGCAGGGTTGACGAACATCCCCTGTCAAGGATGACGTCGTGGTCAAGAGTGTAAAACATGTTAAAAATCAAAGCACGTTCAACAGAATAGCATCAAGCTAACGGCTGCTCCAACCGTTCGGGTGCTATCGCTTCCGCTCGCGAGACGCCGATCTACGACGCACGCGATCAGGAGCGAGCTCCCGGCGGCGCGCGAGAAGCCAAGCTACCCCGCGCCAGGCCACCGACCGGCTAACCGTAAGCTATGAACATGTAAACAATGACATAACACTCACCCAGACAGGCCGCCGTTCTGAGCCCTCCTCACTTTTTAAGAGAAAAGAGAAAACAAGACGTCAACACCGCTTCACAACGGTGACAATAACACGTCCGGCGGAATCAGCACAGTACCAACTGGCCTGTATAGCTGACTTTGAACATGAATCTGCCGCTATCGCACATTACATGCACATATCCCCTCGTGAAGGAATACTCTCATTTGGATATGAAAGATGGGGTCTTAACACGGTGACAGAGAGAATCCACTCGTCCAGAACACACAGGGATCACCAGTGTCAATGGTCGCGGCCCACTAGTTAAAACTATAATGGTCGCCAGACCAAGGCCTTCTGTCGCCTAGACGGCTAAACAAAGGACCCTAGCCTGGGGCCGGTTTCCATAAACTTTGTCTAGTAGCCCCCATAGCACTAACAGACAAGTGGAGCCCGCCAGCAAACACTACTCACCCAACCTGGAACGCACCGCTCCTCACAACAGCGGCATGTCCGACAGTTCAGCTGCGGCCTGACAGGTTTCACCCCAACAAACACAGCAAGGAACTGCAGTTGAGAAGCATGCAGCGGCGTGCTCCCAATACGAAAACCGGTGGAGGGTTTGTAGAATGATCATCATCTTCTAGACACTCCAGTACGAAGACAATATCGCCGTATTTTCTCGAAAATAGTGAGAGAGAAAATAAAGATATGATGTCAACGTATCCTTGTTTCCCAAGCTGTTCCTAATCCAATTTCTTCCATCATGGTGTCAAGTGTGGGGATCTACCGAGGCACCTCTTCCTTGTGGTGAAAGCGAGAAGGAGGAGAGCAGGTGACCACACACCTGCTTATGAAGGTAAGCTGATGAGGGGTGTGGTCAGACTAATACTGGTATTAGAGGTACATTTGTGGTTTATTCAGTACGCGTGCACGTACGCGAGATAGTGCAGAAGGCGATGCCAAGCTAAGCCACTAACGATACAGAACCCTTTCACTGCCACACAACAGCAGGTTAACCCTTTCACTGCCACACTACAGGTAACCGTCGGTAGTGTGATAGTAAAGGGTTAACCTTCTGTAGTGTGGCAGTGAAAGGGTTAAGCATAAACACAACTCACTCTACCTAAAGATTACATTTCTAATCCACTGGTCCTGTAGTTTTAAACAGAAACAACTCACTCTACCTAAAGATTACATTTCTAATCCACTGGTCCTGTAGTTTTAAACAGAAACAACTCACTCTACCTAAAGATTACATTTCTAATCCACTGGTCCTGTAGTTTTAAACAGAAACAACTCACTCTACCTAAAGATTACATTTCTAATCCACTGGTCCTGTAGTTTTGGGGGCTGACGGTATATATATCTCACCGGCTAATGTTCTCTTTGTCGAAGCTTCGGCTAGACATATACTAAAATTGGAACGATACGGAGAAGATTAGCATGGCCCCTTGCTACAGTCTCACCTTGAATGCCTTGGTTGAATCCGCAAACAACGTTTAATAATCCCCACAGAAATGTCCAACAGAACACACTTGTTTACTTCTTGTATTTCGCAGCTCGTCTTCAACTGGACTAACGTCACTGATGCGAAGGGAACTCTGGCGGAGTGACGCTGCTTCCTGCTCGAGACATCCAGCCTGTCAATCAACATGACGTAACAAGCCAAGCTCCTCCCACAATAACTCCCCCCAGTCGGTGATCACGTGATGCTCATTGATCATGTTGAGAGTAGGGTCCAGCTGCAGACTCGGAGAAGCCTGATTGATTGATTGAACATTTTAGATTGCAGAATGGGTACAATACAGTACGACTCAATACACAGTTACACACAATTGTTAAGGGGATGCAGACCAGAGAAAGACTTTGTGGGGCGGCGTGGCTCAGGGGTAGAGCGGGTCGTCCAATGATCGAAGGGTTGGTGGTTCGAATCCCGCTCAAGCCCATGTCCATCCCACTGCCGTTGTGTCCTTGGGCAAGACACTTAACCTACTTGCCTCGTATGAATGTGTGTATGCATGTGAATTAATGTTGGTGGGGGTCGGAGGGGCCGTAGGCGATGATTATTCGCCACGCTTCCGTGAGTCTGCCTCAGGGCAGCTCTGGCTGCAATTGTAGCTTACCACCACCGGTATGACTGTGTATGAACGAATAATGGACTCTGTAAGCGCTCTGGGGTCACTGGGGTGTCATGAAGAGCGCTATATAAATCCAATCCATTATTATTATTATTATTGTTTACATCAGGCTCCCCCATTTTCAATTCATCGTAACATATATGACATTCATGACATACAGATAGACAGTACTGCTATACATCTAGACCAGGGGTCTCAAACTCAATTTACCTGGGGGCCGCTGGAGGTAGAGTCTGGGTGAGGCTGGGCTGCATCAAATATTCCACAAAAAAAGGGTTCCAAGTATTCCAAAAAAAAGTACAACTGATCCAATCTTCTCACAAACTCACTAAAACCTCACAAACACCAGCAACTGAGCATTCTCAGTGGTGTCAGTGGACTCATCCACAGCTATGGAAATGCACTGTGCATTTTTTTTATTCTATCACAAAGCTGTTTAATCAAATCATCACCCAGTATTTCAGTTATTCTGGTTGCTGTGCTATCTGAGGATTTGCTTTTGTTTGCATTCAAACATGGTCTCCATCACTTCAGTCATACATTATTTGATTATGTATGCATCAGAGAATGGCTTCTTGTGTTTAGCCAACACCCATGCCACTGAGTGAGGACTTGCTTTTTCTCGTTGTGACATAGCTTTAACAATAATTCTGCTTGCAGCTTGATATGATGATTTCATTCCATTTATTTTTGTGGTTCTTAGCACTGAATTTGGAGGAAAGGCTGCATCAAAATAACGGTTTTGTTTCGTAGTGGCGTTTCAAATTGCCACTCTTCACAAGAGCTACATTTTTTTTTTTTTTTTTTTAAGACTATTTTTTTGTGTTTATCGCTTTTCCTGGTCAGACATGACCGACAGATACAGTGAGGGTGAAACGGGAGAGAGAGCAGGGGAAGACATTCGGCAAATAACGGCGGGTCCGGGAATCGAACTCGGGTCGGCCGATCCGCAACGCAGCGCGGTACATGGTGTGCTACTGGAGCGCCCCAAGAGCTACAGTTTCTTGGCATATTAGGCACATTGGTTTGGTGCTGGGAGGATGAACGCATATTTTTCAACCATTCAGCATGAGCATGCCATATTTTTATACTAACTGCCTGCTGGCGAAACTAGGCTACTAGCTACATTTATCTCACAGAGATACTGTAAAACTGGGAATGAGGTTATTAGCTACAGTACACGCACGGGAAACTGTACATTGGAGGTGGTTGAGTTAAGACATGTACAGGGGCCAGTTTCGGATTGCAGTCTGACTTTGTTAACCACATGACCTCACTGTCCCTGACTTTGTTAACCACAGTGACCTCACTGTCCCTGACTTTGTTAACCACAGTACCTCACTGTCCCTGACTTTGTTAACCACAGTACCTCACTGTCCCTGACTTTGTTAACCACAGTGACCTCACTGTCCCTGACTTTGTTAACCACATGACCTCACTGTTCCTGACTTTGTTAACCACATGACCTCACTGTCCCTGACTTTGTTAACCACATGACCTCACTGTTCCTGACTTTGTTAACCACATGACCTCACTGTTCCTGACTTTGTTAACCACATGACCTCACTGTTCCTGACTTTGTTAACCACATGACCTCACTGTCCCTGACTTTGTTAACCACAGTGACCTCACTGTCCCTGACTTCGTTAACCACAGTACCTCACTGTCCCTGACTTTGTTAACCACAGTGACCTCACTGTCCCTGACTTTGTTAACCACATGACCTCACTGTCCCTGACTTTGTTAACCACAGTACCTCACTGTCCCTGACTTTGTTAACCACATGACCTCACTGTCCCTGACTTTGTTAACCACAGTACCTCACTGTCCCTGACTTTGTTAACCACATGACCTCACTGTCCCTGACTTTGTTAACCACATGACCTCACTGTTCCTGACTTTGTTAACCACAGTACCTCACTGTCCCCGACTTTGTTAACCACATGACCTCACTGTCCCTGACTTTGTTAACCACATGACCTCACTGTCCCTGACTTTGTTAACCACATGACCTCACTGTCCCTGACTTTGTTAACCACATGACCTCACTGTCCCTGACTTTGTTAACCACAGTACCTCACTGTCCCTGACTTTGTTAACCACAGTACCTCACTGTCCCTGACTTTGTTAACCACATGACCTCACTGTCCCTGACTTTGTTAACCACATGACCTCACTGTCCCTGACTTTGTTAACCACATGACCTCACTGTCCCTGACTTTGTTAACCACATGACCTCACTGTCCCTGACTTTGTTAACCACAGCACCTCACTGTCCCTGACTTTGTTAACCACAGTACTGCAGCACATACTGCCTGTATAACTTTTATAAAGGTAGATAGAAGGTACCTGGAGAATTATCCGACGTTTTTCCCAATATGTTCATTATTATTATTCTTCATTATTATCATAAGTAACATTTATTGTATGCGTTTATTGCATGCGTTAGTTATTATCTGGTGCCGCCTACTGCAGGGGTTCTCAACCTTTCTGCCGCCAAGGCACCCCTGTGTCCAATAAAATATTCCAGGGCACCCCTACATACGATAAAGACTTTTCCGGTCCTGTCTTTTTTGCTACAATGATGACAAAAGTGCTTGCTTTCAAAATAACGTTTATTTAACCCATTGAAACCGGGAAACACATTTGTGTGTATATGCAGGCTATATAATGCATTATTAGCAGGCGTTTCAGGTCTAAATGTATAAATAAATATAGCAATAGTGTGACCATTTCTCAAACAGAAAATCATGTATTTTTTTTTAAATACAGAAAAGGATCACACAACATGACAACAGTCTGGTTTAGCATGAGAACACAACATGATAACAGTCTGGTTTAGCATGAGAACACAACATGATAACAGTCTGGTTTAGCATGAGAACACAACATGATAACAGTCTGGTTTAGCATGAGAACACAATTGATTGATTGATTGAAAAGTTTATTAACAGATTGCAGAATGGGTACAGTACAGTACAGCTCAATACATACAATTGTTAAGGGGATGCAGACCAGAGAAAGACTTTCGTCTTGTTTACATCAGGGTCCCCCATTTTCAATTCATCATAACATATATGACATACATGACATACAGATAGACAGTACTGCTACATCTATACATGTATGACATATCAGATTTGCAAATACAGTACTGTTTGTGATACAAAAGTGTCCAGAAAAAGAGTGTATATACATTTGACGTAGAAACTGTACATTGGAGGAGGTTGGGTGGGTGGGGTGGAGTTGGGTGGGTTGGGTGGGGGCTGTACATTGGAGGTGGGGGGGGGGTTGGGTAGGGGGGGGACACACACACTGTACACTGTACATTGGAATACTGACAAAGCCATACTTGGTCATTTATTGTACAACTGGGTTAGGACATTTGTAGGGGCCAGTTTCGAATTGCAGTCTCCCGTAGGTGTTTTTTTAGAGTGTTTTTGAAAGTGGGTAGTGATTCACATTCCTTTACAGGCGTTCCACATTGATGTGGCATAATTGCCAAATGTGTTTAGTCCCTTGTTTGAGCCGAATCTGGGTTTAACATGATTTGTGGAGCTCCCTCTGGTGTTGTGATCGTGGTATTCACTGACCTTTGGGAAGTATTTTGACATGTACATGGGTACCTTAGTCGTATAGTGTATCTTGTAGACCAGGCCCATTGCAAGTTGCTGTACTCTGTCGTCTACTCTAAGCCATCCTAGGTTGTCAAAGTGGGCAGGGGTGAGGTGGGTTCTACGAGTCAGGTCAAGCAGTAGTCTGACTAGCTTGTTTTGAGATGTTTGTAATTTGTTTTTTAGTGCCTTTGAGGTGCTTTGGTACCATGAGGTGCAAGCATAGTCGTAGTACCCTTGAATGAGTGCTCCTGCTAGAGTCTTCAGGGTATTCTTGTTTACCAGAGAGGAGATCCGGTACAAGAATCTAGTTCGTTGGTTGACTTTTTTTATTACATTGGATGCCATTTTGTCACAGGAAATATTTGCCTCTAGGATGGAACCCAGGTAGGTAATTTCGTCTTTCCTTGTGACAATATTGTCACCCACTGCAACTGAGAAGCCGTCGGTCTTGCTGAGTTTGTTATTTGAACCGAAGAGAATGGACTCTGTTTTGCCCATGTGTAATGATAGTTTGTTATCAGCGAGCCATATGCAGATTTTGCCTAGTTCCGAGCTGAGGGTTTTTTCAACCTGTAACTTGTTCTTGTCAGAGACCAGCAGGGCTGAGTCGTCCGCAAACAGGAACAGGGGAGGTGGAGGGGGGAGGTGGAGGTGGAGGGTGGAAGGGTGGAGGGTGGGAGGTGGAGGGTGGAGGTGGAGGGGGAAGGTGGAGGTGGAGGGTGGAGGTGGAGGGGGGAGGGTGGAGGTGGAGGGGGGAGGTGGAGGGGGAAGGTGGAGGGGGGAGGTGGAGGGGGGAGGGTGGAGGGGGAGGGTGGAGGTGGAGGTGGAGGGTGGAAGGGTGGAGGGTGGGAGGTGGAGGGTGGAGGTGGAGGGGGAAGGTGGAGGTGGAGGGTGGGAGGTGGAGGGTGGAGGTGGAGGGGGAAGGTGGAGGTGGAGGGTGGAGGTGGAGGGTGGAGGGGGAAGGTGGAGGGGGGAGGTGGAGGGGGAAGGTGGAGGGGGGAGGTGGAGGGGGGAGGGTGGAGGGGGAGGGTGGAGGTGGAGGTGGAGGGTGGAAGGGTGGAGGGTGGGAGGTGGAGGGTGGAGGTGGAGGGGGAAGGTGGAGGTGGAGGGTGGAGGTGGAGGGGGGAGGGTGGAGGTGGAGGGTGGAGGTGGAGGGGGAAGGGTGGAGGTGGAGGGTGGAGGTGGAGGGGGAAGGTGGAGGGTGGAGGGGGGAGGGGGGAGGTGGAGGGGGGAGGGTGGAGGTGGAGGGTGGAGGGGGAGGGTGGAGGGGGGAGGGTGGAGGTGGAGGGGGGAGGTGGAGGTGGAGGGTGGAGGTGGAGGGGGGAGGGGGAGGGTGGAGGTGGAGGGGGAAGGTGGAGGGTGGAGGTGGAGGGGGGAGGGGGGAGGTGGAGGGGGGAGGGTGGAGGTGGAGGGTGGAGGGTGGGAGGTGGAGGGTGGAGGGGGAGGGTGGAGGGTGGAGGGTGGAGGGGGAGGTGGAGGTGGAGGGGGGAGGGGGAGGGGGAAGGTGGAGGGTGGGAGGTGGAGGGTGGAGGGGGAGGGTGGAGGGTGGAGGGTGGAGGGTGGAGGTGGAGGGGGGAGGGGGGAGGTGGAGGGGGGCGGGTGGAGGTGGAGGGTGGAGGTGGAGGTGGAGGGCGGAGGTGGAACTGTGTGTGTCTCTCCTGGTTGCCAGGCTCTGTAGAAGTGTCAATTAGTAATGCACAACACAAGAGCAGCTTATTGTGATGTTAATCCTCTCCCGCGCCGAGTGCTGTTTAGTGTTTAGTCTCAAACCGCGTAAACATGCTTCCTTTGTGCGCCAGTGCCAGCGTGCCACACACACACATCTAACTGTGTGTCACAACAAAGTAGTGACCTCTCCCTCACAACCGCCCCACACCTCATCCGGATGGATGATAATTGTGACCAATGACGTTTTCTTCTACGTACTACTGACATTCAACCGCATCACCCAAGGGGCCCACAAGGGGGGGGGGGGGGCAATCGATTTGGCCCCGGCCTCGGTTGCGGCATTTAATAACCACTGAAATAATTGGTATTTTCTACGGTGTACTGTTCCTCTTGCCGGGATCCCCTACCGGTGTCATTAGTGTTGGCCAGCGCCCACCCGGCCATCTATCTTAAGCGCAGAACAAACGGGTGCTGAGCTCACAGTGGGCAGGGGAGGGCAGGGTTCACGGCCAGGGAGTTGACAACACGAGAGAGAGAAACGGTCATGTATTCAAAGGGGATAAATGAGCTCAGTTTCTTTGCCCGGGAGCCTCTGTATGTCTCTGTTACGTATGACACCTCATTAAAAGACTTGTCGAGGATTCAGTCCAAATACGTTGGACAGTGTAAATCCAACTAGTGGAACGCTCTCGGCCATGAGGCTTCGTCACTTCCTTGTTTTAGATTAACTTATTAAACCAAGTCGCTGCAGGTGTGGTGGACAGGCTGTACTGTTTCTGGCAGTTAGTTCTGTATATTACTAGAATGTACTAGTCTTAGCTCTCTGTCACCCCTTTTTACTGGAACTGAGAACTTTTATCTATTACCAGAATATCAAAATCAAACACTTAGGTTAGGCCTTACACTATCATCTTACACACGTACAAAATACTAAGAGCTCAAATCTTTTTAAAGGAAGAAAAGGGTCAATTATGGAACGTCTCTCTCTCTCTCTCTCTCTCTCTCTCTCTCTCTCTCTCTCTCTCTCTCTCTCTCTCTCTCTCTCTCTCTCTCTCATTTCCATTTTAGAACCCATAAACTGTTGTGCTTTCCTTGGCATGGAGGTGATGGACCAGTGCTAAATTTAGCGGTCAGGTCTGGGAGAGAAATATAATGACAGGCTACTGACTAAGTAGAGAGAGAGAGAGAGAGAGAGAGAGAGAGAGAGAGAGAGAGAGAGAGAGAGAGAGAGAGAGAGAGAGAGAGAGAGAGAGAGAGAGAGACCTTGCAGGGACCTCTGCTACCGCGTTCGCTGCCGTGTTCGCGTCAAAAGGGGGCGGGGGGTCGTGGCCAATCAGAGAAAAGCTGAACACAAGTAGGTTGCCTTTAATATTCAGGCCTCCCCTTCTGTGTCTCTGCCTCTCGTCTGATTATTGTTTTGTATTATTCATACATTTTTATTAGTTTAACCCATTCACTACCACACTACAGAAGGGTTAACCTTTCACTGCCACACTACAGAAGGTTAACCTTTCACTAGCACACTACAGAAGGTTAACCTTTCACCACCACACTACAGAAGGTTAACCCTTTCACTACCACACTACAGAAGGTTCTGTATCGTTAGTGGCTTAGCTTGGCTTCGCCTTCTGCACTATCTCGCGTACGTGCACGCGTACTGAATAAACCACAAATGTACCTCTAATACCAGTATTAGTCTGACCACACCCCTCATCAGCTTACCTTCATAAGCAGGTGTGTGGTCACCTGCTCTCCTCCTTCTCGCTTTCACCACAAGGAAGAGGTGCCTCGGTAGATCCCCACACTTGACACCATGATGGAAGAAATTGGATTAGGAACAGCTTGGGAAACAAGGATACGTTGACATCATATCTTTATTTTCTCTCTCACTATTTTCGAGAAAATACGGCGATATTGTCTTCGTACTGGAGTGTCTAGAAGATGATGATCATTCTACAAACCCTCCACCGGTTTTCGTATTGGGAGCACGCCGCTGCATGCTTCTCAACTGCAGTTCCTTGCTGTGTTTGTTGGGGTGAAACCTGTCAGGCCACAGCTGAACTGTCGGACATGCCGCTGTTGTGAGGAGCGGTGCGTTCCAGGTTGGGTGAGTAGTGTTTGCTGGCGGGCTCCACTTGTCTGTTAGTGCTATGGGGGCTACTAGACAAAGTTTATGGAAACCGGCCCCAGGCTAGGGTCCTTTGTTTAGCCGTCTAGGCGACAGAAGGCCTTGGTCTGGCGACCATTATAGTTTTAACTAGTGGGCCGCGACCATTGACACTGGTGATCCCTGTGTGTTCTGGACGAGTGGATTCTCTCTGTCACCGTGTTAAGACCCCATCTTTCATATCCAAATGAGAGTATTCCTTCACGAGGGGATATGTGCATGTAATGTGCGATAGCGGCAGATTCATGTTCAAAGTCAGCTATACAGGCCAGTTGGTACTGTGCTGATTCCGCCGGACGTGTTAATGTCACTGTTGTGAAGCGGTGTTGACGTCTTGTTTTCTCTTTTCTCTTAAAAAGTGAGGAGGGTTCAGAACGGCGGCCTGTCTGGGTGAGTGTTATGTCATTGTTTACATGTTCATAGCTTACGGTTAGCCGGTCGGTGGCCTGGCGCGGGGTAGCTTAGGCTTCTCGCGCGCCGCCGGGAGCTCGCTCCTGATCGCGTGCGTCGTAGATCGGCGTCTCGCGAGCGGAAGCGATAGCACCAGAACGGTTGGAGCAGCCGTTAGCTTGATGCTATTCTGTTGAACGTGCTTTGATTTTTAACATGTTTTACACTCTTGACCACGACGTCATCTTTGACAGGGGATGTTCGTCAACCCTGCCTGAGCCTAGACGGGGATTGCGTCAACAAAGAGGGCTGTGTTCTACGGTGGCTTATGACTGCACTTCGCTGATCTGCGTTCCGGGCAGGTACGGGGTTGGCCAGACCCTCATAACACGTCTTCTGGTTTTACCTTGCTAAATGTATTGTGAATGACGGTGTTTTTTCCCAAAACGTGTGTTGTTGCAATGCATTTGAGATACGTTGCGGGTTGTGTGTGAGCTGTTTTTGTCACTGGCAGTAGCTTCTCCGTGCAGGTCGTGATGTATTGATCTGGTTGTTGTGTGAGAAACATCATGGTGTTTATGTGTACCGTGTACTCACTACTAAGGCAACTAACCTATGAAGCTATGCTTGGTGACGAGTGAGTAAAAGAATGTTCTTTCTCAGACTGTAATGACAATGGACAGTGAGTTCACACATTAACAGGTTTTCCTGTTTTAACTGGCCGTGTTGAGGGTAAAATAGGAGGATTGTGTTTTTCCCCCCCCGGTTCCCTGGGGACTTTATCACCTCCTATCAGACATGTTGTGCATTAATTGTGTCTTTTGTGTGGTAGGGATACGATGTAACTCTCAGCTTGATTGCTGAGGTTGTGCTAAATCTGCTGGAGAAACTTATTTCCTAAAGGGAAATTGGTTTGGTTGCTGTCGTGTGCTTAGCAAGGCCTGTGGTCGATACTAATCAAGAATGATGTATTCTCTCATTGTGATGATGATGGGTTGTGTGTGTCATGTGACCTACAACTGGGTTGTACTGGCCACAGAAGCACATGTGTATGTTGGACCGGGGTTCTTAGAGCCCTCTCTATTCTGTGTTTTTCCTTAGTAAAAATCAGATAGCAGGTTAGCTCGTGCGCTGTGTGGAGCTGTGAAACGCTTCATAGAGCTGACTATGACTGTGTCATATTCTCTTTTTGTCGTTACGTCGTATCATGGGTGTGGGGTCGTAAAGGGGTGAACTGGTAACCTTTCCTCTCCCCATTGTTCTGTCGGTCAGGGGTACACCCCCTGTCCTTCAAGGTTCCCGTCACGTGGCGGTTCGGCACGTTACGGGGGGGGGGGGGGGGGGGGGGGGGGAGGGAGTTCCTGGTCCCACGGCCTGGTATATTGGGCGTGTGCACCGCAGGAATTCCCCCGCCATAGAGTACGTCACCGTGCGCGTCTCTGTTGGTAGGACTTCCGTGTGCTGTTCAGGTCCATGTGATGGATCTGTTTTCAGGGGGGGTGGTCAGGGCTCCTCCTCACCAAGCGCCTACTCAGGCCTTCTGTGAGTTCGGACTCCTTCTTCCATGTGATCCATGTGAGGAAGCCTCCATCAGAGTACAGAGCCTTCCTCCTCAGATTGTCAAAGTGAGTGGACCCTCTAGAAGGGTCCTTTTCTATTGTATGTATATTCGATTCAATTCGTTTATTGAGTGTGTATGGGTTCGGTGCCTCTTCCCCGGAGGCCCTAAAACCAGTTTTTTACATGGCTCAAGGTGCAATATGTTCTTTTCAATCTGTACAGCTCGCGTGGGAAGTCTCTCTGGGGATCCCCGTCTCTTTCCTATGGGAGGGTGGTGGGATGTAAAAATGTGAACATTTTTTACCCCGGCTGTGTAGACTGGGATACATACTGTTGATGCTTCCTTCTTTCTATTCCAGAAGTGTTGGAGTTAGGGAGTGTCACACCCCTCTTGTCGTTCCCCTGGGCGCCTTGGGGATTCAATGGCAGGTCTAAATAGCCTGTTCATTGATGGGGGTGTGTCCCGACGCACGTATAGTGCTAGCTCGCTGTAAACAGGCGATTGACTGGCACGCCTTAGTTGCTTGTGGTTGAAACAGCGTTTTTATAAAGCAACTGAGATGGGGGTTTTTCCTCTTCCGGCGACCACATCCCATGACCTGGGTGGGTTGTCGACGGATCCTCGTTCATGTCTGGGGGATGATGACGGGATGGATCTGAACATATGTAGTGGGGTCTCACGCCCTTGGGGTGGGCCACCAGGCGCGGTTCGTCCCGACGTCTGGGTGGCGCCTTCTTTTCATGTTAAGATCAACACGCATATCTGCCCTTTTCCTGGGGCATGTCGGCGTGGTTAGGGCACGGGACTGGTTCTGGTCACGCTGGTCCAGATCAGTTGAACCCGTTGTCCGCCGGGGATGCAGATCTGCTGTTCTGGTACCCTGAGGGACTTGGGCTTTTTTCAGGGGGAAAAATGCCAGGTCGGTCTGGGTGTCACAGGGTTAAGCGCTATGGAGACCCTGGTTGGGTATGTTTTTACTCAGCACTGTCGTCATGGCTTACAGCCATGCCATTCTGTACGCGCTCGATCTCGTCGGATCTCGGCCGCTACACAGGTTGGTCCTGGTTAGTACTTGGTTGGGAGACCGCCGGGGAATACCAGGTACGGTGTGCTTAGGGGCTGGTTCTCCGTTGTTTTTCGCTCCTCTCTCACGCATGGCGAAGAGGGGCCTGTGGGGGTGGTTTTTTGACCTCCTCTGGTGACCCTGTGCTTCCCGTACCGCCAGGCCCGGTCCGAAGTGATGTTTGCGACCCGTAGGCCTGGGTTAACCCTTTTTGGAAACTGAAACACTTGTACTGCGGTATAGCCGGTGTATACCCGCAGGTGTGTTTTGGAGTTTTTTCTTGAGGGGTTATAGGAACAACCACCGCATTGGGTAACACCGAGGTGGTTGGTTCCCTGGTGTGTTGGAGCAGTGTCAACTCCCGGGTTCACCGGTTGAGGGTGCCCCTGCACGTTCATGACGTCTGCCAATCGTGTCAGCCTTCTCTGCCTCGACCCCTCTGGGTGGGGGTTGTTAAATGGAGGCTTGGTCATGCAACACCGCCAGCTTACGCTCCTTCCGCCGGGGCGGCTGTGTTCAGCTGTCCCCTCTGGCGCCTGTCTCGTCCGCAGTCTCCAGGCTAGGGTTAACAGCCTGTTGCCTGGTTTTTCCCCGGTGCGCTGCCTGCTTCCGTTGGTTAACCTTTTTTGTGGGCTTACGGCCATGCTGACTGCCTATTCTGCAGGGTCAGTGTGCCAGGCGGTGTACTATTGGGGGGACGGGGCCCGCTCGGCTTACTGGCCTGGTTGGTTCCGCCTGGGAATACCAGGTGCAGTAACTGAGGGGCCTTTGTCCGAATACGCTGGCGATGTGGGGGGCGGGGCACTACGTGCCCACCTGGTGGGGTCTTGATGCTGGCATCATGGACTTCTCCGGGCCCCCATTCCAGGGAGTCCAGTCCTTTTGGTGGGTCTGGGTCTTCCTTCGTGCTCCGCTGCTACGGCCTTGCCACGGGGTTGGGTTTGCCCTTGACCCCGTGATTCTGGGGGCAGTAACGAGGTTGTTCCTCCGTTCGTTCCCGGGTGGCATGCGGGTTGTGCGTGTGTGTAGTCGTGGGTCAAGCCACGGTCTGCTCACCCTGTGCGTTGAGTTGCTTGAGTGCCTCTTCGCACGGTCGGGTCCGTCGCCCTCCCGTGACGTCCCTAATAGGGGGGCTACCCTCCATTAGGGGGGGTCGGGGGGGCTCGGCCCTCCCTGTTCTGATGGTTTTGGGGGGCTGTCAGCGGGGTGTATTTGTCAGCCAAGTGGCTCCGCTTGGCCTCCCTTGTGCAGAAGGCGAAGCCAAGCTAAGCCACTAACGATACAGAACGTTAGGTTATGACTATAACCAAGTTCTGTTAGTTAGGGGCGATGCTTGGCTTCGGACGGCCGCTGCAGCCCTTGACCTCACCTTGTGGTGAAAGCTTGGGAAGGAGGAGAGCAGGTGACCACACACCTGCTTATGAAGGTAAGCTGATGAGGGGTGTGGTCAGACTAATACTGGTATTAGAGGTACATTTGTGGTTTATTCAGTACGCGTGCACGTACGCGAGATAGTGCAGAAGGCGAAGCCAAGCATCGCCCCTAACTAACAGAACTTGGTTATAGTCATAACCTAACGTTAACCTTTCACCACCACACTACAGAAGGTTAACCCTTTCACTACCACACTACAGAAGGTTAACCTTTCACTAGCACACTACAGAAGGTTAACCTTTCACTACCACACTACAGAAGGTTAACCTTTCACTACCACACTACAGAAGGTTAACCCTTTCACTACCACACTACAGAAGGAAGGAAGGATCGGACACAATCAGAGTCCGGTAAACAACGTGGTGGAGGTATTGCCTTCATGTTTAACAAAAATTGGAGTGATCCAACGAATGTGAAGGAATTATCCAACTACTGCTCCCCAGAACTGGAATATATAACCATCAAGTGTCGTCCTTTCTTCCTCCCGAGGGAGTTAACGGCGATCGTCCTGGTCGGAGTGTATATTCCACCGCAAGCCAACAACAACGCCGCGCTCTCCAGACTCCACGACGAGGTAAATAATATACAAGCGACGAACGTTAACGCCGCCATTTTAGTACTGGGAGATTTCAATAGCGCCAATCTGAGAAAGGTATTGCCTGATTTCTACCAGCATGTGACTTGCAACACCAGAGGCGGTAACATCCTAGATCACTGTTACACGCAATTTAAAGGTGGCTACAAGGCTCATTCTGATAGTGGCTTTGGCAAGTCAGATCACGCATCCATTTTCCTTACACCAAAGTACAGACAAAGAATTAAAAGTACTCCCGTAGTCTCGCGAGAGGTGCAGAAATGGGATGTGACGTCAGAGGACACGATCCGGTCAGTGTTCCACAACACAGACTGGATTGTATTCCGCGACACAGATAACATTAATGCCTACACGGAGACAGTGCTGGACTATGTCTGTACTAGGGTGAAAGAAACAATCCCCACTACCAAAATGAAAGTTTACCCAAATCAAAAACCCTGGGTAGACAAATCCGTCCGTGAAGCTCTGAGAGAGCGCACCAAAGCATACAATGACGGCCTAGTGGCAGGCAACATGAATGACCACAAGGTGGCGCAACACAACGTAAGGAGGACAGTGTCAGAGGCCAAACGGCGCTACAGGGATAAAATTGAACTCCAGTTTGAACAAGCTGACTCTAGAGCTATGTGGCAGGGGCTCAAAACGATGACAGACTACAAAGGCGCCTCCCTCAAACTGAACAATGACATCTCCTTAGCAAACGACCTCAATACCTTCTATGCGAGGTTTGATGCTGGTAATAACAACACCAGCTCACAAGCCTCGGCAATGGGGGGGGGGGGGTCGGCTGCTGATGGAGGCGCAGTGTTCAGGGTAACAGAGCATGAGGTGAGGCGGACCTTTAAAAAAGTGAATATCAGGAAGGCAGCAGGTCCAGACGGCATCCCCGGCCGCGTCCTAAAAGTCTGTGCCGACCAACTGGCCCCAGTATTCACTGACATATTTAACCTGTCCTTAGAACAGGCTGTCATCCCCACCTGCCTGAAGAAGTCCACTATTATCCCTGTACCCAAAAAATCCAAGCCTGCTTGCCTCAACGACTACCGCCCTGTAGCTCTCACCTCCATAGCCATGAAGTGCTTTGAGAAGCTAGTAAAGGGCTACATCTGCTCCTCCCTCCCCATCAACATGGACCCCCTGCAATTTGCATACCGCCCCAACAGGTCCACGGAGGACGCCATATCCCATGTGCTGCACACAGCAGCATCACACCTGGACAAGAGGCAGGGGAACTATGTGAGAATGCTATTCATCGACTACAGCTCGGCATTCAATACCATAGTCCCCTCCATACTCATAGCCAAGCTCAGGGACCTGGGCTTGGGCTATGACCTCTGCCAGTGGGTCTTGGACTTCCTGACTGGCAGACCCCAGGTGGTGAGAGCAGGCAACTGCACCTCCTCATCCATCACCCTCAACATAGGGGCCCCCCAGGGCTGTGTTCTGAGTCCCCTCCTCTACTCCCTGTACACACACGACTGTGTGGCTCAGCGGAGTAGCAATACAATCGTCAAATTTGCTGACGACACAGTGGTGGTGGGCCTGATCTCTGCCAACGACGAGAGGGCCTACCTGGAAGAGGTCAAGGTCCTGGCGGGATGGTGCCAGGAAAACAGCCTCTCCCTGAACGTCAGCAAAACAAAAGAGATGATTGTGGACTTCAGGAGGTCGGGGGTCAAGGACTACAGCCCCCTCAGCATCGACGGGGCACCGGTTGAGAGAGTCAACAGCTTCAAGTACCTCGGAGCCCACATATCCGAGGACTTGAAATGGACCATACACATTAACAGTGTGGTGAAGAAGGCACGACAACGCCTCTACTTCCTCAGGCGCCTAAGGAAGTTCCAAGTCAGCCAGAAGATCCTTAAGAACTTCTACTCATGTACAATAGAGAGCATCTTGACCGGCAACATCACCTCCTGGTTTGGGAATAGCACTGCAAAAGACCAAAGCAGACTACAAAGAGTGACACGTTCAGCCGAACGCACAATTGGAGGGGGGCTCCCCACTCTCCAGAACATTTACAACAAGCGTTGCAAGGGGAAGGCTAAGAGAATTATTAAGGACTCGAGCCACCCGAACAACTGCCTCTTTGAACTGCTGCCGTCAGGCAAGCGACACAGGAGTCTCAAGGCGAGCACAGAAAGACTCAGAAGTAGCTTCTATCCCCAGGCCATCAGGCTGCTAAACGAACAATGAATGAACACTACACAACAACAACCACCAAACACACATAGCACACACATCCACACGCACACACTCACTTTAAACAAACACACTGTAGCACCCACTACACACACTTTATAGCACACACCCACTTTAAACAAACACACTGTAGCACCCACTCCCCACACTTTATATTTATGGATGAAGGATTGCACTACAACTCGTACACCTTACTGTAAATTGTACCTAAAATTGTACCTCATCCCACTTCTGCTTTGCACTAGATAGTACTGTACATTAGTACACTGCATAGTATTGTGTATTGTATATTATATGGTAACTCAGAACATTGTACATATGTCTATACCGAACAACTGTGACCTCATTCTTCTTCTAAATTCATGCTATATTATGTTATTATGTTATTTGATACTATCTTGTCTAGCACAGTCTCTGGAGCGTAACAGTAAGAAGCATTTTGTATGAAAGTATTCTGTACTTCTGTATGACAACTATTAAAGAACTTGAACTTGAACTTGAACTTGAACAGAAGGTTAACCTTTCACTACCACACTACAGAAGGTTAACCTTTCACTACCACACTACAGAAGGTTAACCTTTCACTACCACACTACAGAAGGTTAACCCTTTCACTACCACGCTACAGAAGGTAAACCCTTTCACTACCACACTACAGAAGGTTAACCTTTCACTACCACACTACAGAAGGTTAACCTTTCACTACCAAATTAACCGTCTGTAGTGTGGTAGCTTTCTACTGAACGCACAGAGAGGAGGACTGGTATCTATCTTCTTGTCTCTCTCTGGAGAAGACGGTAAGACGTCTAAAGGCTTGAAGATATGGTTTCCTAGATATAAATATACGGTTTCCTAGATATTGTGTATGTTGAGATAAACGATCCATTTGCTGAAAATGGGGATATATATTTTCTTTTAATTAAATTTGACAGAAATGAACTTGGACATTTGAATTGCCATCAACTCGATGTTACGTTTCACTCTAAAACCGAAGACTTTGGTTCTTAAATACTGGCATCTCAGTCTTTACCCCCCATGCTTTGTTTTATTCTGACAGTTTGTTGAGAAATGCTGTGAATAATCTTCTCCCTTTGTCAGTGCATTTGTATCGAAACAAAAAAATGGAATTCAAGATTAAAGTTATATTTAATGTATGAAAATGGCATTTCACAGATGGCTTCCATCCACGATATATAGGCTATGTGTCTCCACTACATTAATTTTTGTGATACAGTAAGTTGTTCTTATTTTCTGTCTGTTCGTTGATTTCAAAGTTGGTATCCAACCAGCGATAACTGTTGGGTTTAACTGCTTTCATGTCTGGTTACCTGGCAACAGCCTTTGAAGCCTGTGGTCTTTTAGCATATTTAGCATGGAAAGGAAACCAGGATATTACCCACTGTGTATGCAAGGGCGTCATTTTGTTTTCAAAGGTAGGGGGAACACATTTGGGGCGTAGTCCGGTGAACATTTTGAACATTTAGAATTTTAAATGCATCAATCTGCACTTTGAGGGTCAAGTAGACAACATACTGTATGTATAAAACAATACAGTACGGCTCAATACACACAATTGTTAAGGGGATGCAGACCAGAGAAAGACGTTCGTCTTGTTTACATCAGGGTCCCCCATTTTCAATTTATAATGACATTTATGACATACACAACATACAGATATAAAAATCTAATCTAATCTAATCATGACATTTATGACAGTACTGTTTTGGGAAAGTTATGTGAACACAGAAGAGCAGAGCTCGTGACAACGGCTGCAGTGGCTACTTTTGAGTTTTATATTGTTAAGATATTGTGTGAGCAAAAAATAAAAGAACAATACAGTCAGGGCACGAAATTAACTTTTTGACTCACCAGCCAGTGGCGGGTAGATGGGAAGAATCTACCCGCCAAGCATATTTCTTACCTGCCAACTTTTTTTTGATTAAAAAAATAATAATTATTATTTTATATAAAAAAATATTTTTTAAATAAAATATATATATTATATAATCATACTTGTAGTTGTATTATCTGCGAGACATCGCCACCTCGCTGTCTGCAAACAGCTCCACTGTCTGTGTTAGTGTTGTAAAAAATATCGAAGTATCGATACATATCGATACTGAATATTTAAAACGGCTTTGATACTCATTTCCCGAAGTACAGATACTTTCTGCAGTATCGGTACCAGCTGGCGAGTGTTCTACCGCAAGTTGTTGACGCGCTGTTCAGAGCGCTCAGCGCGCTTGCCCCCCGGCTCCTCCGAGTCCAGCCCTCCCCCTCACAGAGTCACAGAGAGCCGTCTTAGTAAACAAACATTTTAGCTGAAGATGGTAAATGCAGAGCCTCCTCAACTTGTGCTAACGTGGGCTAACATGAGCTACCTAGCCAACGGAGGTATTATGCACTGGACACTTGCTGGAGTAGTTGTTGATGTCGGGAGCTATCAGTAGCTAGCCGGCTGGATAACGTTACACAATGCCTCATGTATTAAACTAAAAGTGAATAGTTGACTGGGTCATTTTGTAACAGTAGCTAACATTAGCTCACGGAGGTCCCTCTGACTAGATTAATGTCATGGTGACTGTCCCGAGGCAATAGCCTCTGTTTACATGCAGCATACAGAAACAGGTGCGGGAGGGGTAGGAGCAGCAGTGCGCGGTGCGCTGCATGTCTGTGCTGAGACAGCGAGTGAGAACTGCGCTAAGAATTGGATCATGATTTTCGGTTTTCACATGACTATTATTGCCCGCCACACGGCGGGCAGACCTCTCAGTGGGAGGTGCCAAACGTAAAAACTGCTCGCCAATGGCGGGTGGCGGGCTTTAATTTCGCCCCCTGCGTACACACTAGGGATGCACCGATATGAAAATTGGCCACCGATACCGATACCGATTGTTCAACTAACACAATCGGCCGATACCGATACCGATACGTGTGGCAAAAAATAAGTATTTGTAATTTTTTTTTTATTTTTTTTTTTTATTTTAATTTTTTTTAATGAAACTACTGTATATTTGTATGTGTATGTTTGTATTTGTAGGCCTCTTTACTTACTTAAAAAAAGGAAACATCAAGAAATATGTTTATGGTATTAATTCCACCATGCCATGTAGCACTATCCCTCTCCCAGTATCGTCTGGCGGCCTGCAGATGGATACTATTATTTTATTTGTATGTGTATGTTTGTATTTGTAGGCCTCTTTACTTACTTAAAAAAAGGAAACATAAAGAAATATGTTTATGGTATTAATTCCACCATGCCATGTAGCACTATCCCTCTCCCAGTATCGTCTGGCGGCCTGCAGATGGATACTATTATCTCAACCAGAGCTCTCAGCCAATGCAATAGAACCATTTTGATTGACAGTCGATTCGGCCAATTACGCCACACCGCTAGCACCCACCTCCTGCTGTTCTTACCACCAATCGGCAGGCGTTTATTCATTTTCTACTTCAGGGCATGTCGCCATTGATCTGCTTGCGAGAGGCTCCGAGAGCACAACAAACTTAACGTAGCTAATACGACGTTAGCTGCCCGGCCCGCTGACCAGCGCTCCACAGCATGACCAAATGAGACATAATGATTTTACTGCAACAAATGTTATAATAAAACAAAGCCTTTCTATACATTTGTCTGGTTGAAAACTTTATTAACAGATTGCAGAATGGGTAGTACTAGTTGGGTACGGAATGAGCAACGGAATGGAACTGAGCTATGAACGGAGTAATGCCTTGCTTACTGCTATCTTCGGGTAAATAATATGCTGATGTTATTTGAACGTGTAACACTAACTATATAACGTTAATGCCACAAAACGAATGTTTGTGTCATTTTAACAGCAGATACTTTCTTAAATGCCATTTTCCCGAGAGAGGGGTGTTGATGGGTTCGCTTGATTGTGTTATTAATAGCATTGAACAGCTAAGAAATCGACGAAAGCTGGGAGAAGATCAAAAACGTGTGGCAAACAACCATGCTACTATGAAGAGCTTGCTACACAAGCAGAAGAAGCAGCGGGACAGAGAAACATGAGAGAGGTATACAACATCACCAGGAAGCTCTCGGGGAGAAGGATGAGATCAGAGAAGCCCATAAAAGACAAGGCAGGAAACACACTATCCACAAAGGAAGAACAAACAAGGAGATGGGTAGAACATTTAACAGAGCTGCTCAACCCCGTTCGAGATAAAAACCGGAGTGAGACAAGGCTGCCTGCTGTCCCCCTTCTTGTTCCTGCTGGCCATTGATTGGACCATGAAGAAGACAACAGAAGGAGCCAGAAACGGCATCCAGTGGACACTGATGCACCAGCTTGAAGACCTCGATTTTGCAGATGACCTAGCTCTCTTATCACACAGTCACCAGCAAATGCAACAAAAGACCAACAAACTAAAGGAAACAGCCTCAACTCTAGGAATGAAGATCAATAGGGTAAAAACCAAGATTATGAAGATCAACACAAAGTGCCAGCAAAACATTGAACTAGAGGGAGAGGCCATCGAAGAAACTAACTCCTTTACCTACCTTGGGAGCGTAGTAGATACAGCGGGTGGCCAGAAGAAGACATCAGAGTGCGAATCGGAAAAGCAAGAACGGCATACAACCTACTTGGTTGAGTATGGAGGTCTCGCGAAAAATAAAAACCAACAGAAAGCTGAGGATCTTTAACTCCAATGTTAAATCAGTCCTCCTGTATGGCTCGGAGACCTGGAAGACAAACGTAGGGCTGAAGCAGAAAGTACAGTCCTTCATAAATTCCTGCCTCCGCCGCATTCTAAGAGTGAGATGGCCAAATGTCATTACAAATCTGGACCTGTGGGAGTGCACAAAACAACTACCCCCGCCCGAAGAAATAAAGAAGAGAAAGTGGATGTGGATAGGCCATACCCTGAGAAAGGAAGACAAAAACATCACCCGGCAAGCCCTACGATGGAACCCACCTGGAAAGAGGAAACGCAGCAGGCCTCGAAACACCTGGTGCCGTTCTTGGGAAGGGGAAATGAAAGAGGCTGGACTGGGATGGCACAACATCGTTCGGGAGGCCAAAAACCACGCAACATGGAAAGAAATCGTCTGTGGCATATGCTCCGCAGGGAGTGCAAAGGCTTAAGTCAAGTAAGTCAAGCTCAAGTTAGTGCTTAATGCTAGTAAAACCAAGTCTATGATGTTTTCTAGAGCCAGGGTTATAGATTATGACATGCTACACCTAACAACGGCAAATTGTTTGTATATTGAAAGAGTTAGTGAGTATAAATATCTTGGTATATGGCTGGATGATAAACTTTCTTTTAAATTCCATATAGATAACATAGCTACAAAATTACAGCAAAAGATTGGTTTCTTGTACCGTAACCATGCTAGTTTTCCTATGTTCTGTTTTTTTTCAGGCTGTTTTTTTTGTCAATATTGGACTATGGTGATTGGTGATGTCATTTACAGGCATGCGTCTGCGTCTACATTAAGGCCTTTGGATTCTGCCTACCACTCCGCCCTAAGATTTATTACGGGTGACAAATATGATACTCACCATTGTCTTTTGTATGAGAAGGTAAGGCTGGCCATCTCTCTCGTTGCGACGTAGTTATCATGGGTATCTTTTTATCTACAAAGCAATTATTGACAAACTTCCACCTTATATTACAGTCATCTCCCGCCTCGACTACTGCAACGCACTGCTAGCTGGCCTCCCGGCCACTGCCACCAAGCCTCTTCAACTCATTCAAAACGCAGCGGCCCGCCTGATCTCAAACCTACCGAAGTCGGCCCATGTCACCCCACTTCTTAGGGACCTGCACTGGCTCCCCATTGCTGCACGTATCCGCTTCAAGGCCCTCGACCTAAAATACCGTGCGGCAAAGGGAACCGCTCCCGCCTACCTCCGGTCAATGGTCTCTAACTACACACCCTCAAGACCCCTACGCTCTGCATCTTCTGGCCGCCTCAGACCTACTCCTATCCAAGCTCCGGGAGGGTCATCAAAGAGAAGCCGCCTATTCTCAGTCCTTGCCCCACAATGGTGGAATGAACTACCCACCCCAGTTAGGACAGCCGAATCCCGTCCAATCTTTCGCCGTCGACTAAAAACACACATCAACCATTATCTGAAATAATAATAAAAAAAATTAAAGAAAATCTAACCCTAACTAACCTTACTGTAATGCACTTGTCCTAATAAACTAACCTACACTGTAACACGCAACACTTTGATGAATATTGTTACTCAGCTGATAGAGTTGTACCCTTCCTGATGACCTGTCGTACAGAACTTGTAAGTCGCTTTGGATAAAAGCGTTCAGTTAAATGACTAAATGTAAATTACATCTTTGTTGGTCTGGAGTGCTGTCACCTACCAAAGTCGTTCGAATTATGGGCTTGTGCTTAGGGTGCCTATAGTTCGGTCTGAGCTTGTAAAGTCTGCCTTCTCCTACGATGCTCCATACACATGGAATACCCTACAACAGACTCTAAAGCTTGGAGCATTCCCGTCATTCATGGAGTTTAAAGGCATTGCACTTGACCTATGTACCGAATCATGTAATTGTTTTTAATCCATCATTGTAGTAATTGTAATTCATTGTAATTGTAACTGAGGGGTACAATTCCCTGACTGTATTGATAAGTATGGTATCATTAAACCACTACCGCTTTATGTACTTTAACTACTGGCCATACAGTACATGATATCTAAATATGATGAACACTTTCCACAATGAAATCGGTTCCAGACAAAGTAATTATCAAGTATTTAATGGAGCAAAAGGTACATCATACACTTATATTACATTTGATTGCACTTGTAAGGCAAAGGATTATGCGTAGGCAAATCAACACTGAATGTCCATTCTCTGGTTACGCAGGAGGCAATTATACAACCTGGCTCTTAGGGAATTATATCTATGGTACACTAGTGATATAGCGGGATATACTGGAAGGGTCCTCCCGGTAGTAAGCCGGCAGGGGGGGTAGGAGAGCTGTCGGTAGTAGAACGTCTGGTCAACGATGACTAGGGAGACTCCGAGTACAGGAGACAGTGCGATAGCCTCTTGATCCACAAACGAATACAGCTTGGTTCTCTTGTAGACTGTAGCTCCACAGTGAAGAAGCTAGTCGGCCTCAGGCTGTCTGAGGCGCCGACTCGACTTGACTCCTCGCGGGGTAAATCCAACACTCACAGGCGTCGGCGATTATCCGCTCCATAAACCACAGGACCAAAGCAAATATATATTCCAGCCGCAAAGGGCTATGTAGTCGTCGGGTAGGTTAATCCAGTGTACATGTCCATACGGTTCTCGCCTAGGTCTCCTCGGGTGAAAGCGCCATGTGGTCAGCCCAGCCTGGATAAGAACTCTAGCTAACACGAGGAAGCGTTGGAGATGCTGGTCACTTTAGAACTCTAACCGCACGATACACCATACACAAATAGACTATTATTGACTTAATAGAAATATGTCGCAATCGACGGTACAGTGCCAAACTCTGACAATTCAGTTATTAATTCGCACGCGGTCTCAATGCTATTCTGGGGCCAAACAGGCCATACTTCACCGCACGTTGTATCGTGGGTGAGGCTTCAACTTAGTGGGTAACACTTGACTTCTGACTAAGTGCTTCTGTATTCACCTGCGCCGTATTTATATGCACGGTGAACAAATAGTGCCACTCTCATCTCTGTCGCCGTATCCCTGGGCAGGGCCGGGGCAAGTACAGACATGTCGTGTCGGTGACCTTGAACTTGGCTCCGGGGGCCGGTCCCTGGCGCCGGTGGACCACTATCCAATAGGAGAATGAGATATTATGGGCTGTAGTAGGCTAAAGGGATATTCCGTGTATATGTACAAGGAATATACAAGGGATATCAAACGATATACAAATACTATGCAATATATATCAATAAATAAATATATATATTCGGTTTAATCTGATCCTTTGTAACAGTAATTAATAACTGTTATGATATTTGTATCCTTTGTTAACTCGTCATCACTGTAAATGAGGGTAACCCCAGTGCTTATATGGGCATAAATAAAGGTTTGAAATGAAATATGCAACTCTGTGTATAGTTTTTATTTATAAAAATGGTATATTCAGATTACATTTGTTTATTGCTTATATTTATTGTTCTCCTATTACCCTGACCCTGAAAAAACTAAATTACAAACATCTCAAAACAAACTGGTCAGACTACTGCTTGACCTTACTCCTAGAACCCACCTCACCCCTGCCCACTTTAACAACCTAGGATGGCTTAGAGTAGACGACAGAGTACAGCAAATTGCAATGGGCCTGGTCTACAAGATACACTACACGACCAAGGTACCCATGTACATGTCAAAATACTTCCCAAAGGTCAGTGAATACCACGACCACAACACCAGAGGGAGCTCCACAAATCATGTTAAACCCAGATTCGGCTCAAATAAGGGACTAAACACGTTTAGCAATTATGCCACATCAATGTGGAACGCCCTACCCAAAGCTGTAAAGGAATGTGAATCACTACCCACTTTCAAAACCACTCTCTAGGAACACCTACAGGAGACTGCAATTTGAAACTGGCCCCTGTAAATGTCCTAACCCAACCCCCTCCAATGTACAGTAATTTACCTAGTATGGTTGTCAATATTCCAATGTACAGTTTTGCTTGTTTGTACAATGTCCCCCCCCCCCAACCCCCTCCAATGTAAATTACCTAGTATGATTGTCAATATCCCAATGTACAGTTTTGCTTGTACAGGTGTACAGTGTTTCCCCCTAACCTCGTTCCCAGCTTTATCTTGAGAGATAAAGCCTGGTAAAGCACTACGGCCGAAAGTGGGAATCAGGTAGGAAGTCCCGCCCCTGAAATCACGACACGGTGCTCATGAAAATGTATTCCCCCCAGAAACAACCTCGTTATCGCCTCCCTCGACAGGCTGACAGACCTGCTTGTTGTTTGTTTCGCTGGGGACTATAAACAGATCAGGGGGTGCCCGGAAACCGGAAAGCCTGTAGCCGGTATTTCTGTATTTCCGATTCACATTTTAGGAGGCATAGCTTTACCAGCCTAGTTTCCCCCCACAACCCCTCCCTACCCAACCCCACCCAACCCCACCCAACCTCATCCAATGTACAGTTTTTACGTCAAATGTATATACTCCCTTTTCTGGACTTTGTATCACAAACAGTACTGTATTTGCAAATCTGGTATGTCATAAATGTATAGATGTAGCAGTACTGTCTATCTGTATGTCGTGTATGTCATATATGTCATGTCCTGATGAATTGAAAATGGGGGACCCTGATGTAAACAAGACGAAAGTCTTTCTCTGGTCTGCATCCCGTTAACAATTGTGTGTATTGAGCTGTACTGTACCCATTCTGCAATCTGTTAATAAAGTTTTCAATCAATCAATCAAGACCATACCTGTACCCCCTGCTGCTATGAGACTGAATCTCCCCAAGTAGATCACTAAAGGAATCTCCTGTCCTGTCCAGAGGATAGAATGTTGTCTCCTCTGTGTGGAGAGACCTGTTTGCTGCTATCTCCTCCATCCAACCTCATCCTAGAAGCATTTCAGCAGCATAGCCTCTCAAGTAAAGTGACACACAGTGGCTGAAACGCTCAACAGTTGAGATGTTCGGTCATTATTAGTAACGAGCTGAATAAATGCACATGTCTCTCTATACAGAGAGTCGCAACAGTTTCTGACCTAACTCACACGTTCTCACTAACTCAGTAGTAGCACATAACACATCCGGCGCAGTCATGAGCAGTCGCATTACTGAGAGCTCTCACCACAGAACCAAATCAACAAGGTTTTGTGCACATTTTCTCCTCCTGCTAATATGGATTACGGATTTATACCTCAATTCATCAATGAAGCAACATCAAACAGAAGTGGAGAGAAGTGAAAACGGATTTAACGAGACCCACAGTGACTTCTACCTTCTCAATGGCTCTGAAAAGAAACATCTACACGTCGGAACGGCGGCTATACACACGTTACTAACAGCGAGCCCGGTACGTAAAAACGTACCCCCGAATGGCAGATTGGACCGTAGGACCATGATCATCCTGGTTCTGCTACTTTCGGGAGACATTCATTTAAACCCAGGCCCGGTCTTGACCAGAACTCAGGCTAGAAGACTTGGTCTGGCAGCGCAAGAAGCGAGGGAGGTTTCCATCGCGACCAACAACAACATCAACAACTCGACCCGTGGCTACATCCACAGCGCGGACGGCGACTCTTCCCCAATGACGCCGCAGCAGACGAGCACACGTGAGGCAGACGAGAGGAGGTGAACCGAGGGTCGAAACCATGACGACCAACTCGACGCGGGATTTAAATAGAGCCATATGAAATCCGCGTTCACGGAATCGCGGACGGAATCGCGGAATTAACCAATAAAAATGGAATCAACTGCAAAACGTGGAATATTGCAGAATTTGGCCTAATCTGGACTGAAATTTCGTTTTTGGGTAGAACGTTTGGTGCACACGCGACCGGGGAGGCGGGACGCTACAGCGTGTTACACACAACACAAGCGGTGCTCAAGCGTCTGGCTGCTTCAGTGTTAACATCGTCAAGAAGCTAAAAAAATCCACAATAAGCCCTCAATTCAGAGCAGAACAGTATCCTAATGACTTTTATGCCTCCGGTGATAAGGTGTTTTGCTAATTCTGTCAACGTTCCGTGGACTGGACCCGCAAAAACACTTGCGACACTATTGTGATTAAATAGCTATAACGTTAGGACGTTTAGCTTCTAGCTAAATCTAGTGCACCCATCCATTTGTTTAATGCAAACGATTGTCATTACACACTGTCCTTTATAAACTAAATACACTTAAATAGCTATGTAACGTTATAGGACTATAGATGGAAATGATAGCTTCTAGAAGTTCTAGCTAAATCTGATGCACCCATCCATTTGTTTAATGCAAACGATTGTCATTATACACTGCCCTTTATAATCTAAATAAACTTAAATAGCTATGAAATGTTACAGTACATAGGACTATAGATGGAAATGATAGCTTCTTGCTAAATCTGGTGCACTCATCCATTTGTTTAATGCAAACGATTGTCATTATACACTGCCCTTTATAATCTAAATAAACTTAAATAGCTATGAAACGTTAGAGTACATAGGACTATAGATGGAAATGATAGCTTCTTGCTAAATCTGGTGCACTCATCCATTTGTTTAATGCAAACGATTGTCATTATACACTGTCCTTTATAATCGAAATAAACTAAACTAAAGGTGCCTAAATTATGCATTACTATATTTCATCACAATATAATAGATATAGCTAGGTTACTGACATTGTCATTGTGATAATGTCAGTAGTAGCTAGCTGTATCTATTGTTTACACTTGAAATATGTATTTTTATTTTGTCACAATATTAATTGAAAAATATTGTGTAAAATTGAACTGTATTTCTGAGTTGCAGCACTTAAAAACATTAAATGGACTGTTATATCTTATTCAATTGTGGACATTTATTCATTCCCACTTATTAGACACTATTTCTGATGGTAAAATGAGCATAAAAAGCAAAATACAGAATTCCAAAATATTAAAACGGAAAAAATGGAATTTGGGAAAAAATAAAATGGAATTTGGAAAATAATAAAACGGATTTCATATGGCTCTAGATTTAAACATCTCAACGCCCGATAGCCGGCTAGCCAGCAGAGCTAACAGCGAAAACATCCAGGAACAAGTCCTTTGTTGTACCAGCACGGCGCGGGACCCTCCCCCCCCCTCCCCCCTTCCCACCCACGACAACAAAGCCCCCCCAACCGGCAACCCCACGGTCAAATCGCCTGCTAAATTAGCCAACCTAGCCAGGATGGCTATGTTTACCAGCCCAGGAGGACAAAGGGTTGCCGCCAGAGAAGACACAGGACAAAGGACCCCCCCCTCCCCCCTCCCCACACACCAACACACAGACCTCACGGAGACAACAACAAAGCTTAGTTAGAGAACTATACTATAGTCCGTAATGACAGAAACCAGTATGGAGGTGGTGTTTGTATGTACATGCATAAGGACACCAAATCCATTACCCGTACTGACCTTCATCATGAGACAATTGAAACCGTATGGGTGGACATTTTATTTGAAAGGGCAAAATCTGTTCTAGTCGGCACAATATACAGACCGCCAGATCAAACTGGCTTTTATGATACTCTGGATGTGTGCTTAGCTGGAGCTGAGGATGCGGAAAAAATTCTTATTGGGGATTGGAACACGGATATGCAACAAAAAGATGCACCCGTCTTCAAATCCTTCAATAGGTTTTGTGATCTGCACGGCCTCAGCCAGCTAATCACCCAACCCACAAGGATATGTGAATCAACTCAGACTACCATTGACCTCATACTGACCTCTGACAAGTCCAAGATCTCCAATAAAGGGGTTATAGCATGTGGGTTAAGTGATCATTATATGATATTCTGTACCCGCAAAAAGCTAAAACTAAAGGCTGGCTGTCACAAAACAGTCACATCTAGAGACCTCAAAACCTACTCTAGCGAGGCCTTTAACCTTGAACTGGAGAGTCTGGACTGGTCAGATGAACTCAATGGTACACTGGTGGAAGAAACTTGGCTTGGCTTCAAAACCAAATTTTCATCAATACTAAACAACATGGCCCCCCTAAGAACCACCAGAGTAAAAAATCGCGCTGAGCCATGGATGCACACTGAAATACTGACCGCTATGAAAGCCAGAGACAAAAAATGCTCTGAGTTTCGTAAAAGCCAGTCAAAGCTTACCAAAAGCACGAGCAGTGAACTCCAAGACCACGTGACTGAACTCAAACTAGAAAGAAACAGACTAAGAAATGACGTAAACTCCATGATCAAAACTGCTAAAAAAAATGTCATCAATGACAAAACCGAGGAAAACAAAAATAAACCATGTGAACTTTGGAAATTACTCAACAATCAACTAGGCTGCAGTAAAAAACTTAAAACCAGGTTCTCAAACATAAACATAAAGATGGACAACACGCTCATCACAGACAAGCTGGATGTAGCCAATTACTTAAACACTTTCTTCACAAACATAGCCACAACACTGGTAAACAAACTACCCTCCCACTCAGGGCAGTATGGGGTAGAACACATAGTAGCATACTACAAGAACCTAGGCGTCCACAAAGACGACTTCAAACTGGAAATGGTAACTACAGATGAGGTACTCAAAAAACTGAGCGCCCTCCAACCAAACAAGGCCACTGGCCATGACAACATCCCCTCCAAATTCCTCAGAGACTCAGCTGCAGCCATCACCCCAGTCATCACACACATAATAAACCTCTCCAAAAAACAGGGACACGTCCCCAAGGACTTCAAAATTGCGAGAGTAACACCCCTGCACAAAAAGGGCAGCAAATTAGACCCGGGCAACTACCGCCCTGTTTCTATCCTTACATCCATCTCAAAAGTCATGGAAAAAATAGTATACGAACAGGTCGAAAAGTACCTCACGGAAAAAAATCTAATCTACGAATTCCAATCTGGTTTCAGAACATCCCACTCCACTGACACATGCCTTCTCTACTTGAACGACCACATCAAACAAGAGGTGGACGCGGGCAAATACTGCGGCATGGTCATGCTGGACCTACAAAAGGCCTTCGACACTGTCAATCACACCATTCTGATTGACAAGCTAAAAGCAATTGATTTTGATATTTTATCAGTGAGCTGGATACAATCCTACCTGGAGGGGAGGGAACAGATGGTGGAGGTAAACGGTACCCTATCCCCCCCCCTCAGAGTGAGCTGTGGTGTTCCACAAGGAAGCATACTAGGACCGCTACTATTCCTAATTTATGCAAATGACATGTCGTCAGCTTGTGACTGCAACTTGTTCCTGTTTGCGGACGACTCAGCCCTGCTGGTCTCTGACAAGAACAAGTTACAGGTTGAAAAAGCCCTCAGCTCGGAACTAGGCAAAATCTGCATATGGCTCGCCGACAACAAACTATCATTACACATGGGCAAAACAGAGTCCATTCTCTTCGGTTCAAATAACAAACTCAGCAAGACCGACGGCTTCTCGGTTACAGTGGGTGACAATTTTATCACAAGGAAAGATGAAATTACCTACCTGGGTTCCATCCTAGAGGCTAATCTTTCCTGTGACAAAATGGCATCCAATTTGGCAATCCAATGATGAAGTCACTAGTCAGGACTCAGGAGAGGAGTATATTGTAGTAAACTGAGGATTACTGAGGATGCACAGATAATGTTGATATTCAAATATAAAAAGGTTTCGAGAGGAGTGGAAGTTTGAAGACAGACTAGACTACAATATGATGCGGGGGTGGTGAGTTGAAACAGTGTGTGTGTCCCCGACCCCACTTCTATGTTTCAATAAATTATTTGCATTTAAAACTATTAACGCTGACTCATTCCTTCAGTCCACTCAAAATTATGCTAATATTCCTTATGTTGTTTATGATATTAATTGAAAATAGCATATGAGAGTATTATATAGTAATAATAACACATGGCGATATACTAAAAAGCTATTTTTAATTTTTGGCTGGTAAAAAATCTGCCTGACTGGTAGTTTTTAAAATCTACCAGCCAAATGGCTGGTAAGTCAAAAAGTTAATTTTGTTCCCTGGGTATAATTGCGAAACGTGTTTAGTCCCTTGTTTGAGCCGAATCTGGGTTGAACATGATTTGTGGAACTCCCTCTAGTGTTGTGGTCGTGGAATTCATTGACCTTTGGGAAATACTTGTACATGGGTATCTTAGTGGTGTAGTGTATCTTGTAGAGGCCCATTGCAAGTTGCTGTACTTTGTCGTCTACTCTAAGCCATCCTAGGTTGTCAAAGTGGGCAGGGGTGAGGTGGGTTCTAGGAGTAAGGTCAAGTAGTAGTCTGACCAGTTTGTTTTGAGATGTTTGTAATTTTGTTTTTAGCGCCTTTGAGGTGCTTTGGTACCATGAGGTTCAAGCATAGTCGTAGTACCCTTGAATGAGTGCTCCTGCCAGAGTCTATATGTGAAAGCGCCCTTAGAGTCTTCAGGGTATTCTTGTTTACCAGAGAGGAGATCCGGTACAAGAATCGAGTTCGTTGGTTGACTTTTTTTATTACATTGGATGCCATTTTGTCACAGGAAAGATTTGCCTCTAGGATGGAACCCAGGTAGGTTCCATCCTAGACTAGATTCTGAGTGATTCTCCTGCCCCTCTGGGGAGATGGCCCTGAGCCATCATCTTGTATTCCATCCTGTATACCAGCCCTTCTATTCCCATGCTTCTTTGTTCTAGTTCTAATCATTACTTTAAACTTTCAAATGTTCTTATATACTTTGGTTATATTGCTACTATGTATGCATATACAGGTGCAGCTCAATAAATTAGAATATCGTGGAAAAGTAATTTTATTTCAGTAATTCAATTCAAATGCGAAACTCTCATAGATTATAGATTCATTACACACAAAGTTAAATATTACACTCGGATCCCTGCGCTGGTCCTTGATGTGGCAAACCGTGCCGACTGCAGTGTCTATTCTTCCTCAAACCGGATCTGCTATTTTGCCAGAGGTGACTGCATGGTCCAAAGTTGACTGACCACGTTTGGCCAAAACGTCCTGTCCATAAAAGGCAGTCAAACATGGAACAGTCTCCCCATTTCCATAAGGGAAAGCCCCACCCTTGCTTCTTTTAGAGGGCAACTAAATGAAATGGCTGAAGTCCAACCAGTCATGTGAACACATGTGACATGCTGTTATGTATTTGTAATTTTTTTTACTGTTTTTATGTGTCCTGTTTTTATGTATTTGTACATTTCTTACTGTTTCTATGAGTCCTGTTTTTATGTATTTGTACATTTCTTACTGTTTCTATGAGTCCTGTTTTTATGTTTGGGGACAACGGATGGAAATTAGCCTCGTGCTAAATCCGGCAATTTTTACACTCCACAGTGTTCATTAATTTTCCATTGTCCCGTCCAAATAAACGAATAAAATAAATAAACCCAAGCTCTTAGATCTTAAATATAAGGAATGTGTGAACCAGTGCATTTTACCTGTAGCTCTGGAACCTGAGGTGAGTGTCCCACACAAGGAGAACAGAGCATTAACTATTATGTGTAAGAATCTTTACTGTATTACCTGTGTGTAGTAGCTGTGGTTCTTCCTCAGTGTCAACAAAGATGGCCGGTCTTGTCTTTAGATAGATAGATAGATAGATAGATAGATAGATAGATAGATAGATAGATAGATAGATAGATAGATAGATAGATAGATAGATAGATAGATAGATAGATAGATAGATAGATAGATAGATAGATAGATAGATAGATAGATAGATAGATAGATAGATAGATAGATAGATAGATAGATAGATAGATAGATAGATAGATAGATATAGATAGATAGAAACTTTATTGCCATTTCAACACGGTTGATTGGGATTTGTCTTGGTGCCACATACAGTACAGACATTGTTAAAAACATACAATATAAAAACACAAGAATACAATCCCCACAATAAAGGTTTTACACAAACAATAGAAAATAAAAAAAAATGCTACAGTGTCTAAAATAAATTGCTCAGTGTTCCAGTTTAAAGTGCATATTGCCTTAAAGTGCATGTTGGCTGGTGCTAGCCCTTGTTGTGCAAAGTGCCTGTACATTTGTACTTGAGTTCAGGTGACGGACAGCCTCGGGATATGTACTGTTTTTAAAACGGGATGTCCTGCACCTGAGACTTTGGAGTCTTCTGCCAGAGGAAAGGGGGTTAAAGAGGTCGTAAGCAGGGTGAGAAGGGTCCCTAATCACGTTTTCCCCTTTCCGCCTGATTTGTGTGGCATAAATGGAGGCCACAGAGGGGAGCTCACAGACGATGATTTTTGACGCTGTGCGTACAGTTCTTTCTAAATGTCCCCTATCATGGACAGTGGTGTTTCCGTACCACACAGTCATTGAGAAGGTAAGGACACTCTCCACAGTGGCTCTATAAAAGCTGAGCATCGCCTCCCTGAACACACCAAACTTTTTAAGCTGGCGCAGGGAGTGGAGCCTCTGGTGGTCTTTGCTAATTATGAGGCTGGCTATTTAGGCCAATCTTCTGGAGCAACATCAACCCATTTCAAGGGACACTTCACCTCCACTGCTCCTCTCCCACAGCACTCACAGGACACATATGTATCACAACTGACACCGGTATAGGGCCTGTCTATTGACACACGGAAGCCAGCTCTTTGAGTGTTCAGGTTTGTGTGGACCTTGTGAATTTCGTCTGTAGTCTTAATGCAGGTTTGGGCTGTGGACCCTTCCAGGGACAGAGTGTATTTATAAATAGCTATGGCATCTCGTTCATGCTCCCTACCCCAGACAATTCCAGGAGCCATGAGTCTGTTTTTAGTTGAGCCTTTTTCCAGAATGTCTCTCACCAGTGTTGCAGACGGTGTGTCGGTGGATGTGTGCAGTACTCTGTGAGCTGATGTTCCTGTCACCCTTCCGACCCTCTCTTGGTGCCATGCAGCACATTGTGCCTGATCCAAAGTTGCCTCTGCTATGGCCTCTACTTGCTCCTCAGTCATGGAAATATTTGTGAACCATGGTGTTGGCCTGAATGGTGCCGAAAACCCTTGGAAGGTGCTTAGACCTAGAAGCCGGGACCCTGACACTGGTAACGTCAAACCGTCCGACTACATGCCAGCTGGACCGGCTACCCTCCCCACTCCTCCAGACCATAGCACCAGACATCCTCCCATTCCTAACTGCAACCATCAACTCCTCACTCAACTCGGGGGTGGTCCCCACCTCCCTAAAACAAGCCAGAGTCACGCCCCTCATAAAAAAAACATCCCTGAACCCTACCGTCATAGGCAACTACCGTCCTGTCTCTCTTCTCTCCTTTCTTTCTAAAACACTTGAACGTGCTGTATCCAAGCAACTTACTGCTTATCTCTTACAGAATGACCTCCTAGACCCTAATCAGTCAGGCTTCAGGACTGGTCACTCCACAGAGACAGCCCTCATTGCGGTCACAGAGGCACTTCACTTAGCAAAAGTGAAAGGCCTCTCCTCTGTCCTGATTCTCCTAGATCTATCTGCAGCCTTCGACACAGTCAACCACCAAATCCTCCTCGCGGCCCTCGCAGGAATGGGAGTGGCTGGCTCTGCGCTGACATGGCTGTCATCATACCTCAATGACAGCACCTACCAAGTGTCATGGAGAGGAACCCTGTCGGCCACCCGCCCCCTGCGGACGGGTGTCCCCCAGGGCTCGGTTTTAGAACCCCTTCTCATCTCCCTCTACACTAAATCACTGGGTAACATTATCACGTCTCATGGCTTCTCCTACCATTGTTATGCCGACGATACTCAACTCTTCCTCTCCTTCCCTCCCTCAGATATCCACGTCTCTGAGCGGATCTCGGCCTGTCTGTCCGACATCTCCGCCTGGATGACGACCAACCACCTCAAACTGAACCTAAGCAAAACAGAATTGCTCCACCTGCCGGCCAAATCCTCCCCCCTGACCGACCTTTCCATCACAGTCGAGAATGCAGCTGTGACCGCGTCCCCGACCGCCAAGAACCTTGGTGTTGTCCTCGACGACCAGTTGAACTTCTCTGCTCACATCGCAGCGACAACCAGAACCTGCCGATTCCTCCTGAGCAACGTCAGAAGGATCCGCCCCTTCCTGACAAAATAAGTCACCCAACTCCTCGTCCAATCAACAGTCATCTCCCGCCTCGACTACTGCAACGCACTGCTCGCTGGCCTCCCGGCCACTGCCACTAAGCCTCTTCAACTCATTCAGAACGCAGCGGCCCGCCTGATCTCAAACCTACCGAAGTCGGCCCATGTCACCCCACTTCTTAGGGACCTGCACTGGCTCCCCATTGCTGCACGAATCCGCTTCAAGGCCCTCGACCTAGCATACCGTGCGGCAAAGGGAACCGCTCCCGCCTACCTCCGGTCAATGGTCTCTAACTACACACCCTCAAGACCCCTACGCTCTGCATCTTCTGGCCGCCTCAGACCTACTCCTATCCAAGCTCCGGGAGGGTCATCAAAGAGAAGTCGCCTATTCTCAGTCCTTGCCCCACAATGGTGGAATGAACTACCCACCCCAGTTAGGACAGCCGAAACACGTCCAATCTTTCGCCGTCGACTAAAGACGCACTTCTTCAACCATTATCTGAATTAAAAAAAAATTAAATAAAAAATAAATCTAACCCTAACTAACCATACTGTCATGCACTTGTCCTAATAAACTAACCTACACTGTAGCACTCAACACTTTGATGAACATTGTTACTCAGCTGATAGAGTTGTGCCCTTCCTGATGGCTTGTCTTACAGAACTTGTAAGTCGCTTTGGATAAAAGCGTCAGCTAAATGACTAAATGTAAAAATGTAAATGTACAGGGAGATCTCCAGTCGCAGCCAACAGGTGAAGGAACTGCTCTTGTTGCTGTGGGTTGGCGACTGGAATTGGGCCTTTCCGTGCCCTGCCTCCCGTACTCTTTGCCTTGTCCGAATAAAAGTTTATATTTGAAACTCTATCTCCCTCCACCTTTTTGGTGGAGACTTTGTTCCATGCACAGGCTATGCTGGTGGGGGCCACACTGGTAAAGCCCAAAGGGACCGATGTCTCCAGTTTAAAAAGCAATGCCCCCACATGAGAGCATGTCTCTCCGAGTCTGAAATGGAAGTTACTTTTAACTACAGTAATTTCATTCAATATGTTATATTAAGATGTAGAACTCATTACTTTTCTCAACCAAGTGTAGGTATTATTAATTATAGTATTGTTTGAGTGTCAGCTTACCCTGCCATGCAATCGCAGTGAGCACTTACAATGTCTCCTGTGCTCCTGGCAGCGACCCATGTATTGTGGGGTTTCTCTGTGACCCTCCAGGATGGCTTCACCTGGGTTCTGAATACTGTCATGTCTTTTTCGGGTTTATAGTGCTGCACAATAGATACCCAACCACTCGAAAAAAACATGTGCGCCTCCAGGGATTTATAGTTTTTCATTTTTGTAGCTGTGTAAACACCTGTATGAGACCATGGAAATTAATGCTATGCATGATAGCATACAAATACTTTTATTATCCCAAGGGACATTTGACACTACACATCGCTCACATTAAACATTTAGACAGAACAAGTCACAAATAAGAATAACAAAACAAAGTGCCTAAGATAGAATAAAATATAATATAACAGTAAAAGGAATACAGTAAGTGTAATATTGCACAGTGTTGTGCATTTATAATCAGTAGCTTAGGCTACATAGTAGGCTAATGACAGCCTATTCTAGTCTAGCAGGTGCTGGTATAGACGTATAATATATGACATATATGACATTTTTTGTATATCTAGGCAAAAAATGTCATAGATGACTGAAAATCAACATTACTAGTCTATACCTGGAGACTCAATCAGGTAATTGTAGATGTCGCCATAAGACACGTCTGCCCATTGAGTGGGATCGTTTTTCCATTCTCCTGTTCTGCTGAAAGGACATTGGCCACCAAAGCAGGCAATTTTGTTCAAATACCGGCACTTTTCAGCAGCTGGCAAGGTACTCATATAGCTAGCAATTTTTTAAATATCGTAACCTGCCGCTCACATTCTCACAACACAACACCCCCTCTAATGGAACATTCCAGGGTGGATGTGCGTTGCGTCACACTCTGTGGCAGTAGCGGCCGGTACATTCTTCTCCATGAGGGGCGCTATACCAAACATTTTGCAAACATGTACCACGCATTGGCGAATATTTAATTAGGTACAACTATCACCATTGCCATCAATCAATATATGATCACAGTCAGTCAAATGCAGCCACGCTTCCAATATGCCCTACACAATCAGAGAGAGAGAGAGAGAGAGAGAGAGAGAGAGAGAGAGAGAGAGAGAGAGAGAGAGAGAGAGAGAGAGAGAGAGAGAGAGAGAGAGAGAGAGAGAGAGAGAGAGAGAGAGAGAGAGAGAGAGAGAGAGAGAGAGAGAGATATCGCAACTCTCACTTGTTAAGTTGAAACGCACAGTGGTCCAGCGGGCAGAAGGGCTTGATAAAGTATATCCACTGTCCAGACTGTGTTGATGTCCATCCATGTCCACACTGCATCCATATATATAGCTTCTTGTTAGCCTTAGGCAACAAGTACTGTGTGAGTGACGAGCAACAGCTAGCATCGAGTAACTATCTACTAACCAGAAACTGGCGTCGGCCAATCAGAGAGAGCGTCTCCGTGAAATGCGGCTACGGAAAAAACTGGCATCGGCCAATCAGAGAGCGTCTCCGAGAAATGCGGCTACGGAAATTATAGACGCTGCTTGCTTTGATCGCTTTAAAACGCGCCCGGCTTCCATCATAATACATCATATTTCAACGCACAGCGCGTTACGCACTGATTGGCTGCGACGGATACAGCACGCCCACTGTAAGCGCTATTGCATCTAGCCCGAGAGAAATGCAGCTACGGGTTGCCCGAGAGAAATGCGGCTACGGAACGTATTCTCTATCAGACAGTCACTTCCTGTTCATGAAAACAATTATTTATATTTGATATATTAACGTTATATTGTGCATTGGAAACACAAACATACTTAAAATGAGTAAATATTATTCATTTTAAACATGTTTATATTATTTATAGGGCTATAATAAAAAAAAATTTAAAATGTCTTCTTCTTCTCTCTTTTAACAGGGAGGGCGGCGCTCTAGCGCCCCCATTGACGGGCCGCCACTGCTCCGTGGCCAATCTGCGCATGTGCATGGGGAATCGATGCTTAAAAACGGTCTTTTTCGCGGCCGATTTAGTTCTGATCGATTAGGAATGTCTCGCGCCGTGTTCAGGAGATTCAGGCGCATACAAGTCTATTCGATCATGTCTCTAGCACCCCCACAGCCGTATCTGCAATCACTTAATGTCAAGGCTCTCATCCACATTCATTCATTTGCCCCCCCCCCCCCCGCAATCTCCTCCCCGATTTCAGAATCCCAGAAGTGTTGCGTGGTCTATTGACAGGAGGAAGTGGCACAGCCAAAAGTGAGTGTAGTCTTTTGAAGGAAGAGACTCAGGGCTTTCGAATTTCGAAAAACTACCCTACTCACACCAGCCCCTGTCAATCATGACTTCTGGATTTACTTTTTTATTTCTCTTATTTTTTGGGATTATCTCCCACAAACCTGAACGTTATTGCCATAAAACAGAACACAGTTAGTTTCTCTATACCTTTCTGTGAACGTCTTGCAAAAAACGGTGTTGTAATACGATGAAAAATGGTGGAGAAATTTACATTATAAAAAAGATGGCAGAATTCAGTACTGTATCTACAAAACCTTCTGTTTAATAATCTTCCCTTTATTCATTTGCTTAGATTTTTCAGGTCTGGTCAGTTTTAGCATGGTGTTATTCACAGTCAAAGATAAAAAAAATATTAAATAGAATTGATATTCTCCTTTGGTTCATTACAATTTACTCAAGCCTAGTAACAGACACACTATTTCTGACACTGATCTATTATGTCCCTAGATTCAGATCGCAAGAACATGCCAATGGACCATTTAAATTTTTTTTTAAATGTTTATTCTATGTCCTTATGGAATGAGTGACATAAAAAAAAAAAAGTAAAGAAAAAAAAAAAAAGTAAAAAATAAATATATATATATATATATATATATATATATATATATATATATATATATATATATATATATATATATATATATATATATATATATATATATATATATATATATATATATAATATATATATATATATATTTTTTTTATGGATGGAAGAGCCGCACATTGACGGGCAAAGAGCTGCATGCGGCTCGCGAGCCGCGGGTTGGCCACCCCTGCTGTAGTGTATAGCATAGCAAAAGTATGGCCCATGGGGACATTAACGTGTGTTGTCGGGCCTTACAAATACATTTGATTTTGATTTGATTATCAATAAGGTAGGATATCTGAAACACACAAACACACACTATTTTTTAAATCACATGCCATGAAACTCTGGGACCTGGCTGAATTTAAGACTGCACAAATCATGTTTAAAGCACGAAACAATTCACTCCCGGGTAACATCCAAAAATTCTGTTATAGAGAGGCGGGTTACAATTTAGAGGAGAGTCTAACTTCAAGAAACAGGCTGTTCATTCAACAATGTATGTATATTTCAGTTTGTGGAGTGAATATGAGTTGCATAAGAGAATAGAGTGGCCCCTGTAAATGTCCTAACACAACCCCCTCCAATGTACAGTAAATTACCAAGTATGGTCTTGTCAATATTCCAATGTACAGTTTTGCTTGTACAGTGGTACAGTGTCCCCCACCCACCCCTCCTGCGTCTATGCCAAATACAACGCAGTTCGGTTTCCGGGTTCCTCTGATTGGCCACTAAGCCCACGTGACCGCGCGCTAGCACACCCCCATTATCGCCCACTGCCGCGCTGTGAGGCGGAAGAGCCAGCGAGGCGACGCGAGGCGGTGGTTTCAGCAGCAGCGGCCGTCTTCTCTCCGAGGCGGCTCGTTCTTATTAATCCCCCATTGTTCAGGTCGACATGGTCGCAAACTTCTAAGATATACATTAACGTTAGGTTATGACTATAACCAAGTTCTGTTAATTAGGGGTGACGCTTGGCATCACTACTGCACTATCTCGCGTACGTGCACGCGTACTGAATAAACCACAAATGTACCTCTAATACCAGTATTAGTCTGACCACACCCCTCATCAGCTTACCTTCATAAGCAGGTGTGTGGTCACCTGCTCTCCTCCTTCCCAAGCTTTAACCACAAGGTGAGGTCAAGGGCTGCAGCGGCCGTCTGATGCCAAGCGTCACCCCTAATTAACAGAACTTGGTTATAGTCATAACCTAACGTTCTGTTTCATTAGGGGCTCTGCTTGGCATCACTACTGCACAAAGGGAGGCCAAGCGGAGCCGCTGGCTGACAAATACACCCCGCTGACAGCCCCCCAAAACCATCAGAACAGGGAGGGCCGAGCCCCCCCGACCCCCCCTAATGGAGGGTATCCCCCCTATTAGAGGCTTCACGGGAAGGCGACGGACCCGACCGTGCGAAGAGGCACTCAAGCAACTTAACGCACAGGGTGAGCAGACCGTGGCTTGACCCCACGACTACACACACGCACAACCCGCATGCCACCCGGGAACGAACGGAGGAACAACCTCGTTACTGCCCCCAGAATCACGGGGTCAAGGGCAAACCCAACCCCGTGGCAAGGCCGTAGCAGCGGAGCGCGAAGGAAGACCCAGACCCACCAAAAGGACTGGACTCCCTGGAATGGGGGCCCGGAGAAGTCCATGATGCCAGCATCAAGACCCCACCAGGTGGGCACGTAGTGCCCCGCCCCCCACATCGCCAGCGTATTCGGACAAAGGCCCCCCAGTTACTGCACCTGGTAATCCCAGGCGGTATCCCAAGTCCTAACCAGGCCAGAACCTGCTCAGCTTCCGAGATCGGACGAGATCGGGCGTGTTCAGGTCGGTATGGCCGTAAGCCGAGCGGGCCCCGTCCCCCCAACAGTACACCGCCTGGCACACTAACCCTGCAGAACAGACAGTCAGCATGGCCGTAAGCACACAAAAAAGGTTAACCAACGGAAGCAGGCAGCGCACCGGGGAAAAACCAGGCAACAGGCTGTTAACCCTAGCCTGGAGACTGCGGACGAGACAGGCGCCAGAGGGGACAGCTGAACACAGCCGCCCCGGCGGAAGGAGCGTAAGCTGGCGGTGTTGCATGACCAAGCCTCCATTTAAAAACCCCCACCCAGAGGGGTCGAGGCAGAGAAGGCTGACACGATTGGCAGACGTCATGAACGTGCAGGGGCACCCTCAAACGGTGAACCCGGGAGTTGACACTGCTCCAACACACCAGGGAATCAACCACCTCGGTGTTACCCAATGCGGTGGTTGTTCCTATAACCCCTCAAGAAAAAACTCCAAAACACACCTGCGGGTATACACCGGCTATACCGCAGTACAAGTGTTTCAGTTTCCAAAAAGGGTTAACCCAGGCCTACGGGTCGCAAACATCACTTCGGACCGGGCCTGGCGGTACGGGAAGCACAGGGTCACCAGAGGAGGTCAAAAAACCACCCCCACAGGCCCCTCTTCGCCATGCGTGAGAGAGGAGCGAAAAATAATGGAGAACCAGCCCCTAAGCACACCGTACCTGGTATTCCCCGGCGGTCTCCCAACCAAGTACTAACCAGGACCAACCTGTGTAGCGGCCGAGATCCGACGAGATCGAGCGCGTACAGAATGGCATGGCTGTAAGCCATGACGACAGTGCTGAGTAAAAACATACCCAACCAGGGTCTCCATAGCGCTTAACCCTGTGACACCCAGACCGACCTGGCATTTTTCCCCCTGAAAAAAGCCCAAGTCCCTCAGGGTACCAGAACAGCAGATCTGCATCCCCGGCGGACAACGGGTTCAACTGATCTGGACCAGCGTGACCAGAACCAGTCCCGTGCCCTAACCACGCCGACATGCCTACTCCAGGAGAAGGGCAGATATGCGTGTTGATCTTAACATGAAAAGAAGGCGCCACCCAGACGTTCGGACGAACCGCTCCTGGTGGCCCACCCCAAGGGCGTGAGACCCCACTACATATGTTCAGATCCATCCCGTCATCATCCCCCAGACATGAACGAGAATCCGTCGACAACCCACCCAGGTCATGGGATGTGGTCGTCGGAAGAGGAAAAACCCCCATCTCAGTTGCTTTATAAAAACGCTGTTTCAACCACAAGCAACCAAGGCGTGCCAGTCAATCGCCTGTTTACAGCGAGCTAGCACTATACGTGCGTCGGGACACACCCCCATCAATGAACAGGCTATTGAGACCTGTCATTGAATCCCCAAGGCGCCCAGGGGAACGACAAGAGGGGTGTGACACTCCCTAACTCCAACACTTCTGGAATAGAAAGAAGGAAGCATCAACAGTATGTATCCCAGTCTACACAGCCGGGGTAAAAAATGTTCACATTTTTACATCCCACCACCCTCCCATAGGAAAGAGACGGGGATCCCCAGAGAGACTTCCCACGCGAGCTGTACAGATTGAAAAGAATATATTGCACCTTGAGCCATGTAAAAAACTGGTTTTAGGGCCTCCGGGGAAGAGGCACTGAACCCATACACACTCAATAAACGAATTGAATCGAATATACATACAATAGAAAAGGACCCTTCTAGAGGGTCCACTCACTTTGACAATCTGAGGAGGAAGGCTCTGTACTCTGATGGAGGCTTCCTCACATGGAAGAAGGAGTCCGAACTCACAGAAGGCCTGAATAGGCGCTTGGTGAGGAGGAGCCCTGACCACCCCCCCTGAAAACAGATCCATCACATGGACCTGAACAGCACACGGAAGTCCTACCAACAGAGACGCGCACGGTGACGTACTCTATGGCGGGGGAATTCCTGCGGTGCACACGCCCAATATACCAGGCCGTGGGACCAGGAACTCCCTCCCCCCCCCCCCCCCCCCCGTAACGTGCCGAACCGCCACGTGACGGGAACCTTGAAGGACAGGGGGTGTACCCCTGACCGACAGAACAATGGGGAGAGGAAAGGTTACCAGTTCACCCCTTTACGACCCCACACCCATGATACGACGTAACGACAAAAAGAGAATATGACACAGTCATAGTCAGCTCTATGAAGCGTTTCACAGCTCCACACAGCGCATGAGCTAACCTGCTATCTGATTTTTACTAAGGAAAAACACAGAATAGAGAGGGCTATAAGAACCCCGGTCCAACATACACATGTGCTTCTGTGGCCAGTACAACCCAGTTGTAGGTCACATGACACACACAACCCATCATCACCTACAAAAAATGGCAAAAACACTCAACAGAGGAACGCCGTTTTTTTCACAATGAGAGAATACATCATTCTTGATTAGTATCGACCACAGGCCTTGCTAAGCACACATGACAGCAACCAAACCAATTTCCCTTTAGGAAATAAGTTTCTCCAGCAGATTTAGCACAACCTCAGCAATCAAGCTAAGAGTTACATCGTATCCCTACCACACAAAAGACACAATTAATGCACAACATGTCTGATAGGAGGTGATAAAGTCCCCAGGGAACCGGGGGGGAAAACACAATCCTCCTATTTTACCCTCAATACGGCCAGTTAAAACAGGAAAACCTGTTAATGTGTGAACACACTGTTCATTGTCATTACAGTCTGAGAAAGAAAATTCTTTTACTCACTTGTCACCAAGCATAGCTTCATAGGTTAGTTACCTTAGTTGTGAGTACACGGCCGTGTTACTCACACAACAACCAGATCATTACATCCCGTTTGCACGGAGAAGCTAACTGCCAGTGACAAAAACAGCTCACACATAACCCGCAACGTATCCTAAATGCATTGTAGCAACACACGTTTTGGGAAAAACACCGTTATTCACAATACATTTAGCAAAGTAAAACCAGAAGACGTGTTATGAGGTCTGGTCAACCCCGTTCCTACCCGGAACGCAGATCAGCGAAGTGCAGTCACAAGACACCGTAGAACACAGCCGTCCTGTGTTGTTCGATCCGGGCAGCGTCGCCGCTCCAACCAGTCGCTACAGTCCTCTTTGTTGACGCAATCCCCGTCCAGGCTCAGGGCAGGGTCGACGAACATCCCCTGTCAAGGATGACGTCGTGGTCAAGAGTGTAAAACATGTTAAAATCAAAGCACGTTCAACAGAATAGCATCAAGCTAACGGCTGCTCCAACCGTTCGGGTGCTATTGCTTCTGCTCGCGAGACGCCGATCTAACGACGCACGCGATCAGAAGCGAGCTCACGGCGGCGCGCGAGAAGCTAAGCTACCCCGCGCCAGGCCATGGCCATAGCAGCAAGCTAACGTTACCTAGCGACCACGACATGCTAGCCCCGCAGCTAACAGCTGACTGGCTAATAGTAGGCCTTAAGCAGGCCATGCAGCGATCCAGCAGGCTAACGCAGCAGTTAACAGCTGACTGGCTAACCGTAAGCTATGAACATGTAAACAATGACATAACACTCACCCAGACAGGCCGCCGTTCTGAACCTCTCCTCACTTTTTAAGAGAAAAGAGAAAACAAGATGTCAACACCGCTTCACAACGGTGACTTTACCACATCCGACGGAATCAGCACAGTACCAACTGGCCTGTGTAGCTGACTTTGAACATGAATCTGCCGCTATCGCACATTACATGCACATATCCCCTCGTGAAGGAATACTCTCATTTGGATATGAAAGATGGGGCCTTAACACGGTGACAGAGAAAATCCACTCGTCCAGAACACACAGGGATCACCAGTGTCAATGGTCGCGGCCCACTAGTTAAAACTATAATGGTCTCCAGACCAAGGCCTTCTGTCGCCTAGGTGGCTGAACAAAGGACCCTAGCCTGGGGCCGGTTTCCATAAACTTTGTCAAGTAGCCCCCATAGCACTAACAGACAAGTGGAGCCCGCCAGCAAACACTACTCACCCAACCTGGAACGCACCGCTTCTCACAACAGCGGCATGTCCGACAGTTCAGCTGTGGCCTGACAGGTTTCACCCCAACAAACACAGCAAGGAACTGCAGTTGAGAAGCATGCAGCGGCGTGCTCCCAATACGAAAACCGGTGGAGGGTTTTTAGAATGATCATCATCTTCCAGACACTCCAGTACGAAGACAATATCGCCGTATTTTCTCGAAAATAGTGAGAGAGAAAATAAAGATATGATGTCAACGTATCCTTGTTTCCCAAAGCTGCTCCTAAACCTTTCTTCCATCATGGTGTCAAGTGTGGGGATCTACCGAGGCACTTCTTCCTTGTGGTGAAAGCGAGAAGGAGGAGAGCAGGTGACCACACACCTGCTTATGAAGGTAAGCTGATGAGGGGTGTGGTCAGACTAATACTGGTATTAGAGGTACATTTGTGGTTTATTCAGTACGCGTGCACGTACGCGAGATAGTGCAGTAGTGATGCCAAGCAGAGCCCCTAATGAAACAGAACTTGGATTTCAGTGATATTCAGCGGTTATGTCAGTGTTCTTAAAAGCTTGTAGTTGTGCATGTCATAAAAAAACAAACTCGCATCATTTGGGTATTTCTGAATGTTTTGGCATATGAGTCTATATAGGATGTATTTTTGTGTAATTGTTTGATCATAATACAGGACTAAGGAACATGTTATTTTTTTATTTCAAATTATATAAAGAAACCATTTCTTCTTTCAGAAAGGCTGATATAAAGCTAATGTTTTGTGTAATTGTTATACTCATTGAGGACCATTACATTTGTAGTATTAATCATAGAATCATATCATATCAGTACCTTCAATAAAGAGTAGATCTGACTACTTTACTGAATTAACAATTACTGTGAATATCTCCAAACCACGCTCACAAACATTGAGTAACAATACCTTGGATGATGTAACTGATATGGATATTAGTCGCGCTACTGGAGAAAAAGACGCTGGTACCCTTGACAGTTAAAAAAAAGAAATCACTTTATTCATTCCAGATGTAGCTTATTTTTCCAATCATATTGTACTGAACAAAGATTAGCAACACATTTTCTTGCGGTGAATTCTTGCCTGAACATTCAAGTTTCAAGTTTCAAGTTTCTTTAATAGTTGTCATACAGAAGTACAGAATACTTTTGTACAAAATGCTTCTTACTGTTGCGCTCCAGAGACTGTGCATGACAAGATAAGTATGAAATAAAAACATAGTAAAAATTAGAAGTAAAAAAAGAGGTCACAGTGTTCAGTTTAGACATATGTACAATGTTCGTAGACGTTACGTAGTTACCATACAATATACAATACTGTGCAGTGTACTAATATACAATACTATATAGTGCAAGGCATAAATGGACGAGGTGCAGTTTAGGTACAATTCACAGTAGGTGTACGAGTTGTAGTGCAAATCCTTTATCAATAAATATAAAGTGTAAGTGTGTTTGTGTGATCTAAAGTGTGGAGAGTGGGTGCTGCAGTGTGTTGTTTGTTTGAGTGAGTGTGTGCGTGTGGGTGTGTGTGCTGTGTGCATTTGATGGTTGTTGCATAGTGATTATTGTTCGTTTAGCGATTATTGTTCGTTTAGCAGCCTGATGGCCTGGGGATAGAAGCTCCTTCTGAGTCTTTCTGTGCTATTGCGTGGGGCTTTTAGAGAGGAAGATCCGTAGGACATCACAACGTCGATTCCTGAACGCAACCTCTTTGATAGAGGAGAGATTACACCCATGCAGCCTCGAGTGTCGTGTGCAGTGTAAACAAACATTGTTTATGAGAACACATCCAAAGGGAACACAGTTTCTTGAGTCTGGCGTTGTTGTACTTTATCTATTTAGTGTTACTTTTGGGAGTAGTGGGGGAGAAATGAATGAATGAATGAATGAATGAATGAAAACTTTATTTAACAGATTGCAGAATGGGTACAATACAGTACGGCGCAATACACACAATTGTTAAGGGGATGCAGACCAGAGAAAGACGTTTGTCTTGTTTACATATGGGGGATTAATAAGAACGAGCCGCCTCGGAAGAAGACGGCCGCTGCTGCTTAAACCACCACCTCGCGTCGCCCCGCTCCCGCTGGCTCTTCCGCCTCACAGCGCGGCAGTGGGCGATAACGTGGGCTTAGTGGCCAATCAGAGGAACCCGGAAACCGAACTGCGTTGTATTTGGCATAGACGCACCCCATCCTACCCAACCCCAATGTACAGTTTCTACGTCAAATGTATATACTTTTTTTCTGGACTCTTTTCGTATCACAAACAGTACTGTATTTGCAAATCTGGTATGTCATAAATGTATAGATGTAGCAGTACTGTCTATCTGTATGTCATGTATGTCATATGTTACGATTAATTGAAAATGGGGGACCCTGATGTAAACAAGACGAAAGTCTTTCTCTGGTCTGCATCCCCTTAACAATTGTATGTATTGAGCTGTACTCTACTGTACCCATTCTGCAATCTGTTAATAACGTTTTCAATCAATCAATCAAGGGGGTAGGAATACATACGTTTACACTTCATCCTCCTACTCCTGCGTGTTTGTTTTTTAATCTGTTTATTACTTGTTTTTTTATTATAATTTATTTTCAATTTATGTTCGAAATAAATAAACACATTCATTCAAGATATTGTGTAAGCAAAAGTATAGTTAATTTACTCATACAGTATGTACATCCTCTGGCCTCGCGCGGATCTCACAGCTGTGCCCGCACAGTGCAATACTCCAATTCAGCCATTGGGTGGGTGGCGCTGCTGAGCAGTCCTCAGAGCCGGAGGCTGCCTGCAAGCGTGTAGCTTTATGCCAAGCAAGCAGTGCAAAAATTTACCTTAGTGGCATGCAGTAATGCGCCTTTCATTTTCCGCCGCCCAGCGCCCAGGTCGCGCGGAAATAGGCTGTCTATTGCCATTCTCTTTGACAAACTCTAACCTTAACCAGCTCCTTAACAACGCCTAAACTTAACCGTTCTAACCTTAACCAACTCCGAAACCATGCCTAACCTTAACCATAGAAATTATATTGCCATTCTCTTTGACAAACTCTAACCTTAACCAGCTCCTTAACAGCGCCTAAACTTAACCGTTCTAACCTTAACCAACTCCGAAACAATGCCTAACCTTAACCTTAACCTTAACCATGCCTAACCTTAACCGGCGAAATAACCTTAACCGGCGAAATAATACACGTTAAAAAAAAATCACGTTAAAAAATATTTTCGATGGGATTCAAACTCGCCAGCAAACAAGCCATAGGATCCACAGCCATGTGTCCTTGCCAATTGAGCTATTGGTAGATACTGAATAAGGGGCGGTGACTTATATATATTGAGCTCCGCTCAAGGCGGGATCTCATGCGCATGCGCGGGCACCTCGCGCGAGCACGCCGGCGCACGCACGCACCTGAGCGAGCACGCCGCCGCCGGTGCACGCACGGTAGCATTTGTCTGAAAAGAAGGGCGCTTTACCGCACTAGCGTGCGGTGACGAATGCGGAAGCATTTTTGCACTGCTTGCTTGGCATTAACGTACAGGCGTCCTGCGTAATTCTACTCCACACCAGAATTCTGCTGCCAGCGCTTCTGCGCTTGCGCACGCATGCGCATGACCCACAATAGTTTTTCACGCGTTTTAACTCAACAATATTCTACTGCCGAACGTCTTGTTGAGTCTTATTGATGGTGAGCAATATCTTAAACATATTTGTACATACATAACTTATTACTGTATAAGCATGTAAATATTTGCATGTAATTGGCTTTGCAGCAGAATGTATAAAGTATGTATAAAGTAGATGATAAAATGTCGTACACCTGTTGTAGTTCGGAGTGACCGTGACGACACCCAGCTGTCAAAAGATATAGGCCTGAGTTTAGCGTTATCTTGTTTTAAAATCACTTTTTTATGCATCAAAAATCACTTGTGTGTTAATAATATCACTTTTTTATGCATCAAAAATCACTTGTGTGTTAATAATATTTATCCCGACCCTGGTCTGTATAGCAATGGAGAAGTAGTAGAATTTTGCAGACGCGTCATAATACTTATCCCGACCCTGGTCTGTATAGCAATGGAGAAGTAGTAGAATTTTGCAGACGCGTCATAATACTTATCCCGACCCTGGTCTGTATAGCAATGGAGAAGTAGTAGAATTTCGCAGGCGCATCTATCGAGTCGCGCTACGGCAGCAGTTTTCGAGGAAGTAGTAGAATTTCGCAGAACACCGGTCCTGAGGACCTGATGTGGCGCTCTGAAGGCTCTGCAGTTGGATACTATTGGTCCTGAGGACCTGAGAGCGTCTCTCTGCAATAGGGGGTATCTGCAGAGCCGCAGAGCCAGGCTGGACGGGTATAAGTGGTCTGGACAAGTATAAGTGGTCTGGACAAGTAGTTGCGAATGGGGGGGGGGGGGGGGGGTCGTCTCGTTTACATAGGTACATTATACATAGACAGTAATGTTACATCTAGACATGTAATAATAGAGTAAACTTGTACCCATACAGTGTTACATCTAGACATACCAGATCTAGTAATAATAGAGTAAACTTAACTTTCGTCTCAGTAACAATGTTCATAAAGTGTTGAGTGCTACAGTGTAGGTTAGTTTATTAGGACAATTCCACCATTGTGGGGCAAGGACTAAGAATAGGCGACTTCTCTTTGATGACCCGACTTCTCTTTGATGACCCTCCCGGAGCTTGGATAGGAGTAGGAATAAACTGTACATATACAGCACCGTTTGAACCTGGCACACAACATACTTCACATGTCATTTTGACTTCTCTTTGATGACCCTCCCGGAGCTTGGATAGGAGTAGGAATAAACTGTACATATACAGCACCGTTTGAACCTGGCACACAACATACTTCACATGTCATTTTTCTTTTTGTTATTCCACCATTGTGGGGCAAGGACTAAGAATAGGCGACTTCTCTTTGATGACCCTCCCGGAGCTTGGATAGGAGTAGGAATAAACTGTACATATACAGCACTGTTTGAACCTGGCACACAACATACTTCACATGTCATTTTTCTTTTTGTGGAGACGAAGATGATGAGTACCGGTCTTCTCCTCAGACATAAAATCAGTTTTTCAATACAAGTACGACTCAAGACACAGAACATTAGTATGCAAAATAAAAAATGAACACAGATTTTGAGTGTGAATGAAAACTTTATTGCAACAAGATTGCAGAATGGGTACAATACAGTACGGCTCAATACACACAATTGTTAAGGGGATGCAGACCAGAGAAAGAAGTTTTGTCTTGTCTTCTCGTACTGAAAACGTGACTGTTAGCACAGAGACGGCTGCAGTTACACACAGGGCCATTTTCGTTTCGTTTTCAGGGTCAGTTTCGCTTTTCAGAACGCAACGTAATGGCAGGCAAGTTGCCCAGTCCACACGAGCGCTGGATTTAATATAACCATGATTGTATGTGCGCAGTTGCACTGTTCGGCCACACACAACCGGGGATTTGCTACACTGCAACCCCGGTCTTTGAAAACCGGAGTCCAGGGTGAAGTTTTGCGGTTTTGTGTGGGCATAGCAACCAAGGTTCCCAGTGTACAGCAGAGCTGTCGCAATTATTTCCCATGTTCACGGCAGACTGTAAAAAACAATAGCAAGTTAGCAACCGAGCGCGGGGTAGAGAGATTAGTTTGATTAGATTGATTAGATTGATAAAAGGAGATGTCGACTAAGCGCTGCGAGTTACCCGTTACAAAACCACGACCAATCATATCCATAGACAGCGTCTTCCAGAAGTGTTCCAAGTCCACCTCTCCACTGAAATCATCTGGAGGTCGTTTGAGGTCACTTACTAAGAAAAACAAGGAACATTTACATGCAAAAGCATATTCTCCAAGTCATACGATTAGGAACATCCAAGTAAGAGATAGTGCACAGCGGTTATCAGTGAAAATGATGTCTCTAAATGTCCATTACAAGGTCACAGGAGAGAAAATCGTGTTCATTGACCGAGACTGAATTGAGTATTCAACCAAGTCAAGTAATATATGAATATTCTTACTGGATAAATGGAACACTCCTTTCTTGTGGAGGTCCATCACCACCACCGGAGGGTTATCACCACAGGTTACACAAGAGTATGAATACTCATGTTCTGTAAGAGCCTCAAAGTGAAGGTAGGCATTGAGAACTGTTTTTGCAGGGGGGAATTGTACCCCAGTAGTGAGTTCCAGGGACTCTACTACTCTGCTGACTGCAGTGTGGACCTATGGGAGAAACAGTTATGGAAGCAAAATTAGTGCAATGATTAAGTTTTAATTTCCATGTACATTTAATAAGTTGTTGAGCCACAGTTTCTAACCTGTAACATATTCCTCAAGAAAAGGCACAATGGTAGGTCAAGTAGAACACTGTCGTTGAAGTTGTGTAGACCATCTTTCCATTCCTGGTAACGGTAATGCATTCTACATTGTTTGCAGTATTTGTAGTAGGTGGCAACATCTAGAGATGGAAATATGCAGCATTACACTTGATACAGTACTTTCTCACATGGTTGATTTAATTAACACTGTACATTTCAATATCATAATCAAAATACCTTGAATAATTTTGGTGCTAGTCAGGATTTTGGCCTTTGTAGTAATAAGGACAGGATCCGAGAGGGGCACATTGTCTGGGCATCGCTGGCACATCATCTCCTCAGGAACTAGGCATGGTGGATAAACAGTTTCCACTGAAGGAAGCCTCAAGTTTTCTGGGAGCACAGCGGGGATCATCTTTTTTTCCTGCATGTACTCAACCATGCTCTGCAGTTTGTCTTTCGGTGGATAGTACATGTCACAATCACCTTCATTCTGTGATGCATGTGGTACAGTGCTTGGATCCAACTCTGTGCTTCTGGCTGTCCTGAACAATTGACTGTCCGTTTGAAACAAGTGCCATTTTGCTATGTACTTGTGGATACATGACTTTTTGGGTTTGGCGCATGGACAGTGCCACGTATTGATCTTGGCATCGTACACAACCATGACTCTTCCAAGGCGGCTGTACCATGAAGCTTTGGGCTCATATACGGAAATGTACTTCTTTGACGGAGGGATTGCAATTTTAGAAAAAACAGAAAGTGGTTCATATTGGGCTACGGCTAGGCTTTGATGATTAAGGCAGTCTCTCTTCTTATCTTCACCAAACCATTTTTCTTGCACCATCCTAGAGAGCGTTTCTTCGGCTAGCACTTCAATGGGAGCGTTGGATGTGCAATAGTCAAGTGACCTCAGATGTATACACTTGAAGGAGTTGAATCCACTCAGCCATGCCAACTTCATATTTTGTTGGCACTCCTGTGACTCACAACCAACATCAATGTTTTCCACCCCAAATTTTTGCACGACATGCAGTGGAGTACTCGCCCCCTGGAATGACTTGAATACTATGAACATTCTATTCTTTGAATCTATGCACTCACTGGTAAGGTGATGCCTTGCTGTTATGTCATGCGTTTGATCCGTGTGTTTCCTTTCGATGTGTTTCTTCATATTTCTGGCGTTCATGGTAATCTTACACATCGGACACTTCTTTGAATGACTGGCCGCCTTCTGGCCCGACTTGGGGATGTTTCTGCAGCCAGAGGTGGTTGAGGAGATGGCAGAGTCGGTTGAGGAGATGGCAGAGTCGGTTGAGGAGATGGCAGAGTCGGTTGAGGAGATGGCAGAGTCGGTTGAGGGGAGGGCTGGCTCTTACATGATGATATATGGACCAAAGCCTGTATTTTGGTTACAAATGTTGCCTGGCAGTAGAGGCAGTGGTAATGATAGTCTGGGCTGCCTGGTCTGCAGTCCAATCCACATCTGAGCAGGGGCTTGCATGATAATATATGGTGCGAAGCATTTTTTTTTCTTACAATTGTTGCCTGGCAGTAGGGGCAGTGGTAGTGATAGCCTTGTCTGCAGTCCAATCCACATTTGTGTATAGTGTATTCTGTAACACAAACATGAAAAGTAATAAAAGCATAATATGACCACTGACCATTATTATTATACATGACCACCATATGCGTCGGCAGGGGCGTAGCTGGGGGGGGGGGTAGCTTAGGATGATTCCAAGGGCCCAGCACTGGGGGGGGCCCAACATTTTTTTTTTCTTTTTTTTTTTTTTACTAGACATCACTCAGGTGTATGATTGATGCTCTCATTGATACTATGTTTGTTTCTGAAGTGTGTGTGTGTGTGTGTGTGTGTGTGTGTGTGTGTGTGTGTGTGTGTGTGTGTGTGTGTGTGTGTGTGTGTGTGTGTGTGTGTGTGTGTGTGTGTGTGTGTGTGTGTGTGTGTGTGTGTGTGAGATATATAGAGAGAGGGGGGGTGAGAGAGATGAGGAAGGGGCAAGAGAGAAAGAGAGCTGGGAGAGTGTGTGTGAGAGAGGGGGGGGGGGTGATTACTCAGCCCTTGTGTGGGTGAATGTAACAAGTTCCTAACATTTTCTTTCCCCTATTATTTCATGCACACTTTATTTATTGTTTTAAATTATTTTCTTTTAAGTTATTTTGTGCATCACTCTGTTTTGAATTTGATGCAAATTTGCAATGCATGAGGGTCATCCTTTTGTGTTAAATGGCTGCATAAAGCAAGCATTTGTTGACTCGCATGTTGATAAGAGTATTAAAACTTGGAACTTGAAAAATATCTGTTTAAGATAGAAAAAAAAAGAGAAATAAAATGTGATTCAGACTGTCCAGGTCCGCTCCCACCACAGAGCTTGCTTTTTTGACCAGTTTGTTTATTTTGTCTGTGTTGGTGTTGCCCCCCCAGCATACCACAGCGAAGAAGAGGGCACCAGCAACCACAGACTGGTAGAACATCTGCAGCAGTTTGCTGCAGACATTAATAGACCTGAGCCTTCTCAGGAAGAACAGTCTGCTCTGTCCCTTCCTGTAGGGCCTCAATGTTGTTCGTCCAGTCCAGTTTACTATCACTTGACCCAGGGTTGTTCCCAGCCTAGTGCGACTCAAGGTTCTTTGGTAGACCATTGCATTGGTCCATTCATTGAAGATGAACGCAATGCGACATCCTTTACTAGGCTCACCCACCAACAGTGCAGGTGCTGAACTGCTGATCCGAATGTATAGGTAAAAACCATATTATGCGTTTTCATCAATAAATAAATGGGCCAAAAAAAATTCGCTCGTGCCTCTAATCACCACATCACTTGCCCACTTGGAGATGGCTTACTACTACACCATGTACTTGCAAGTTTATATTTAGTAAAGATAGCAGAGAGAGAAAGAGAGAGCCAGTTAGCTAATTAAATTCGATTGCACAGGTGGTCTGTGGTGGCCTTGATAAGCAACACACCCAATGTCCAAAATAGGTACTTACATTTTTACATATTTAGTAAAGATAGCAGTCCTATACACACTGTTGTGAAGGGCCAGATTAAACCGAATATATATATTTATTTATATATATATATTTAATTGTATTTGTATATTCTCTAATATTCCCTGATATCCCTTGTATATTCCTTGTACAATATGCATTGAATATCCATTCTAGCCTACTGAACATCCCATAATAGTCTCCATTCTACTATTGGTCGAGACCTTGGTGCCAGGCTGCCATACCCCCCAGACCCAGTTCAAACGTACCGCTCAACATGTACGAACAAGTCCTAGTTCCGCGTAGGAATCTGGCTACCGCACCACTAACGGTACTATTTGTTCATAGTGCGTATATATACTGCGCTACTAAAGTAGGACTTCCTTTTTAGTCCAGTTTCTTACCCTCCAATAGAGTGACAGACGTAAAGCCTCCCCGCGACGCCACGTGTGGGAGTAAGGCCAAGTTCGGCCTACCATCGGTATTGAGACATCGTGTATATTAATATTTGAATAGTCATATTTGGCACTATATCGTCGAGTTGGACGTAGTCTATTAAGCTAATAATAGTCTGTTAATATATAGTGCTTCGTACGGTGAGAATACTATCGTAGTCAGTACCCCATCGTTTCGGGCAGAGAACTGGCTGCTTATCCAGGGTGGCCGACCCCATGTGAGGCTGCACCCGAGGAGCCCCAGAGCCGACGAGCGAGTGGACCTGCATACCGGATTATTCTACCGACGACAGCCCGCCTTCCCAGGCACGGATTATGCTTTGTATACAGTGATTATTCTATGGATAAAGACCAACACTGCCGTGTGTTGGAAACCCCCCCCCCGGAGAGGACGACAGGTGAGGAGACGCTCTACACGACGAGGTCGCTTCACGTCTCTCCATCGTGGACCGAAGGAAGCCGGCCCACAGAGAGTCCAACTGCTTTCATCTGTGGATCGAGGATCGCTGAGGCACCGAGCCACACAACCGTGGGTTCTCCCAGGATACCCTCGGCCAGACGGATACAGCCAGACTCTACCCCCCCCCCCCTTCTCCAGTTGTCTTACAAGCGACCGGAATTCCCCCCTAGTGTATCCAGTTCTATAATCATTAAAGTATCATTGCTATTATTCCTTAAATATTCCAGGTTGTATATTTACCGCCTGCGCCACCAGAGATTGGACGTTCTCTATTGATATACCAACGAATACTCACTTGCCATAAAAGTGCATACTAATTCCCATTCATAAATGTGATTGATTTGATTAAGTGCTTGCTCTACACACCATCGCTGTGTAGAAATAAAGACCTATTTCTAATTCGTACATTTGTGTTGGATCCGTTTCATCTACGTGGGAGTGTTTACCATAATATATTTATGCCGAGTACTGGGTGGCCGAATATTAAGTACAAAGGTAGTGGTAGTAAGTATCATATCTAGTAATACAGTCAGGGAATTGTACCCCTCAGTTACAATTGGTCCTTCGAGCCGGAGGGTAATTAGTGTAATATTAATATAGTGTTATTAATATTGAAATGGCCTATGATGAACACTCCACGAAACGATCCTCCTAACCAACGCCCGCAGCGCGAACGACGGCTCCCTCAGTACTTAGAGGCTTACGCTGTCAGTCAACAACCTAGTCTTCTACTAACAGTAAACGCGGTAAAACTAGAAAGTAAAAGTATGTCTAACCCCAACGCCCAGACTACCCCGACCATAGAGGCCCCTACGGGTTCTAATGTAACTGACCAAGTTCACGGTGGGGACCAGTGGGAACCAGACATGACTTCACACCCCGCCAGTACTGAAGAAGTAGTCCCCGATGAGTCCCGGGAGGAATACAACGCTACCGAGAGAGAACTCGGCACGGAAGAAGACGGGGAGAGCACCGTGGAGATAGAGCTCCAAGGCTCCGCAAGGAGTACCCCGAGGGAAGGCTCCCCTATACAACCGCCTTCTCCCAGCGAGGCAGAGAGGACCCTACAGCAGGCCTTCCTCATCAGCCTGAACGCCGCTGCTGAACGCGACCGACTGCAGATCCAGCAGCGGAGCGAAGAAGAGCATATACGTCTAGAAATAAGACGCATTCAGAGGGAAGAGAATGTGGCCCGAGACCGAGCAGACAGCCAGCGAGCAGCTGCTGGTGCTCTACGGGACGCAGAGCGCGACAGACAGCAAGCGCAACTAATAGAACAGCTGATCAGACGGACAACACCCTCTCCCTCCGCCAGAGGCTCCAGGAACTTGTCTAGACACACCTCCAGGGCGGCATCCCCTAGCCGAGTAAACAACCCTGAACTTGACCAACAGACGAGGTCTATACCCCCCACAGACCACCTCCCCCCACCGGTCCAAGCGAGACCTAGCAACCGGGAAGGAGCAGCATATCCTGTGGAGAGGCTAAACCAGAGACTACAAGCACTGGATGACCTAACTGAAGACGAAGAGGAAGAGGAGGAGAACCGCGCCCGACGACAGCACAGTACTCTACCGGACCAGGAGGTCCGGTACAGCCCAGGCTATACTCCAACGGAGCTGCGCTACAGACCCCCGACTCTATACCCGGGTGAGCACGACGCACGACCCGCACCGAGGAACAGCACCTGGACAAGCGGGCCATGGTACACTGCCGGTACCAGCCCATACCAAGGAGCGGGAGGAGACTCGCCTAGGAGGCCTCTCCCCCAACGCTCGCCGATGTATCCACAGTCAGCGTCATACATTGGCACGCCTATGGTACCCGACTTCACCCAAGAGAACCGGGCCCAGTATACAGAACTCCGCATGTGTCTGGAGACCATGTTGGTGGATGTATTGGATGAACGCCATAAATACGCCATCCTACTGAAGCACTTAAAGGTACCCCGCGCACATAATATAGCGCTCGCCTACGCGACTTCCACCACCCCATACACAGCAGCGCTGGTAGCATTGGACCAGAGGTATGGGCGCATATGGGATTACGTGATCCAGGAGATCCGCTTACCCCCAGCAATAGACAATCGAGCACTGGACGACCTGTCCATCAGAGTGCAGTCCCTGGTAGGGATGTTGGGAGCGCAGAGAGAGAAGGGGAGGCATGAACTTTACGCCAACTCAAATGTGGAAAGGATCTTGGAGAAGCTGCCGCCCGCTCGACAGGAGCGTTTTAGGCGGCAGAGAGACCACCGAGACCCGAATGGCCCCGAACCGAACCTCCTCGATCTAGCAGACTTCCTGGCGAGAGAAGTCAGCAGCCTACGGCTAGATACATTCGGACGGAGCACCCCTGGCTCCAGAGAAGGAACCAGACGACTAAATGATGGAAGAAGATCGGTGACTCTGATGCACCAATCGGAGTCAGTACCGAGCAGCAGGAGCCACAGTACCCCCTCCAGAACGGAGAAGTGGAAGATAGTGTGCCCCTACTGTGAGAAAGAACACTGGCTAGCGCAATGTGACTCCTTCCCCAAGCTGAACGCGGAGGAAGCAAGTCAATGGATAAAGTCCAACAAGCGCTGTTTTCGCTGTGCGCGCTCACACATGGCAGCCGAATGCCGCTTAAAGAAAAGGTGCACCAAGTGCGATGGAGCCCATCTGGACATACTTCACGACAGTAACAGACGGCGCCCTTCACCCGCACCATCCAGCAGCAAAGCGAGCGTCATGTACATCGATCCCGCCAGCAGCAGTGGAGCCCGAGTACTCCTAAAAGTAGTGCGTGTGACACTAAGCTACCAGAATAAAGTCCTGGACACTTACGCCGTCCTCGATGACGGGTCAGAGAAGACCCTTCTGCTCGCCTCCGCTGCGGCCCAGCTAGGGCTGCGGGGAAGCGAAACCCAAATGACAATTCGGACAATAAGACGAGATTTGAAGACGATAAAGGGCGAGAATGTCTCATTCTCTATCGCAGCAAGCGGCCAGCCTGAGCGACGGTACCAGATTACAGACGCTCTCACCAGCCAAGAAATAGGACTGTCGCGGTACACATACCCCGTCGCCAAGCTGATGGAGAAATATGCACATCTGCGCAAGTTACCGATCCCGCTCATAGACAATGCTATGCCGACCCTGTTGATAGGCTCCGACCATGCAGACCTCATTGTCCCGATAGACCGGGTTCATACCGGACCCCGAGGCTGTCCTGCAGCAGTCGAGACCCGTTTGGGATGGACTCTCCAAGGCCCGCTCGCCAAATCTCTCAACCGAAGTACAGCCACTAGATGTCTCCACTCCCGAGTCACAGAGGGAGAAACCGCACTCCTGCAACACGTAGAGCGGTTATGGACCTTGGAACAAATGCCCTTTAAGAACGGAAAGAAAGACATTCGCTCTAAAGATGACATTTACGCCATTCACCTCCTCGAGACAGGGACCAAGAGAGTCCCGGTCAACGGCGTGTTGAGATACGCCACGCCACTCCTGCGGCGAGAAGGAATGCCTACTTTCCACGCCAAGACAGACGCCACAGAACGGTACCTGCTGAACACGGAGCGGCGCTTAGCCAAGAACCCCGCCCAAGAGAGTGTATACCGCGCCGAGATTGAGAAGCTCATCACAGCGGGACACGTCACAAAGATGGACATTAAAGAGGCTGACCAGACCACTGAATCGTGGTACGTGCCTCACCACAAGGTCCATCACAACGGTAAAGACCGCATAGTATTTAACTGCAGCTACCAGATCGGATCCCAAAATCTGAATAAAGAGTTACTGCCCGGTCCCACACTCGGCCCCTCCCTACTCGGCGTTCTACTCCGCTTCCGCCAGGAAAAGGTGGCCATCAGCGGGGACATTAAAGGAATGTTCCTGCAGGTGAGATTAGTAGAGGAGGACAAGCCCCTGTTACGGTTCCTATGGAGAGAGAAGCCAGGAGATGAGCACCCAGCCATCTACCAATGGGACGTCCTCCCCTTCGGAACGACGTGCAGCCCCTGCTGTGCTACATTTGCACTACAGAAACATGTAGCAGAGGACCCAGCAGCGGACGAAGAGGTCCGACACAGCGTAAAGAACAGCTTCTACGTAGACAACTGTCTACAAAGCCTTTCAACCCAGGAAGAAGCCGAGGCTCTCCTGATTAAACTCCGCGCCTCATTGATCAAAGGCGGCTTTGATCTCAGGCAGTGGGCCAGCAGCGATCCGCAAGTACTGCGCAGCCTCTCCTCCGAGGACAAGGCAGCCAGCAGCGAGACCTGGATGGCTACAATCCCGGGAGAAGCCCAGGAGATGACCCTGGGATTGGTGTGGCGATTCAAAACAGATTCGCTTCACTACAGACACAGGCCCCTGACTACGGAGCAGGGAAGGCCGGCGGCGGCGCCGACCACCAGACGGAGTGTGTACACAACACTCGCCCGACAATATGACCCGCTAGGATGTATTCTACCGTACACCACCAGGGCAAAAATGATTGTACGAGCATTGTGGGACAAGGACCAGGGCTGGGACGACCCCATTCCCGCACACCTTGCATCCACCTGGAGAGAGTGGGAGATGGAGCTCCACTCACTCCCAGGCGTTAATATGCGCCGAAGCTACTTCCCACCCACGGTGAGGCCAGAGACATGTAAAATGGACTTACACGTCTTCAGTGACGCCTCAGAGGTCGCATACGGATCAGTAGCCTACTTGCGGGCCCAAGAAGAGGGGGGAGAGATCTACACAGCATTTGTCCTCGCCCGCTCGAGAATAGCCCCACGCAAGCAACAATCTATCCCACGCCTAGAGCTCTGCGCAGCCCTAGCCGGAGCGCACCTAGCCACGCTCATCCAACGTGAGCTCACCATACCGGTGTCTAGAACAATCCTGTGGTCAGATTCCACGACAGTACTCGCCTGGATCAAATCGGACTCATGCAAGTACAAAGTCTTCGTGGGAGTCAGAGTCACCGAGATTCAAGACTTAACCGAAGAGTTAACCGGAGAAACAGAGTGGCGCTACGTTGATACAAAACAGAACCCAGCTGACGTCATCACCCGGGGAATGCCCCTAGATGACCTCACCCGTCGCAATGTCTACAGTGACGGCCCAGCATTCCTAAAGCTCCCGGAAGGAGAGTGGCCCACGCCTATCCCGAGGGAAGCCAGTCAGGAGGAGGCTGAGAATAAGAAGCCTGTGTTCTGTGGATTGAGCACTGTTATCTCCGCAGACCCCAACATAGATGATTGCACTACCATAGAGAGTGCACAACAAAGGACATTCCTACTACACTACCTACCGTCTCTACAGACCCGCCAGAAGTGGGTAAAGGAGAGAGACAATTTGACAGAAGGAACAGTCGTCATGATTATTGATCAATCACTGCCCAGAGCTATGTGGCCGGCCGGCCGCGTAAGCAAAGTGATCACCGGTGCCGACGGCAAGGTCCGAGCAGCTGAAGTGCTTGTCCAGGGTCGCACTTACACCCGTCCCGTGGCGAGGCTCATAGAACTGCCCCGACTCCCAGACACAATCGATGATGACCATGACCCTATAACCATATGACTTTGTGAAGTTGACTGACCCCTACAGCAAACCCTTATGTGTAAATAGACAACGCGATTAATCTGTCTCTGCTTAACTGATTAGGTCTGGGACCAATCAGGGGGTGGCTGTTGTGAAGGGCCAGATTAAACCGAATATATATATTTATTTATATATATATATTTAATTGTATTTGTATATTCTCTAATATTCCCTGATATCCCTTGTATATTCCTTGTACAATATGCATTGAATATCCATTCTAGCCTACTGAACATCCCATAATAGTCTCCATTCTACTATTGGTCGAGACCTTGGTGCCAGGCTGCCATACCCCCCAGACCCAGTTCAAACGTACCGCTCAACATGTACGAACAAGTCCTAGTTCCGCGTAGGAATCTGGCTACCGCACCACTAACGGTACTATTTGTTCATAGTGCGTATATATACTGCGCTACTAAAGTAGGACTTCCTTTTTAGTCCAGTTTCTTACCCTCCAATAGAGTGACAGACGTAAAGCCTCCCTGCGACGCCACGTGTGGGAGAAAGGCCAAGTTCGGCCTACCATCGGTATTGAGACATCGTGTATATTAATATTTGAATAGTCATATTTGGCACTATATCGTCGAGTTGGACGTAGTCTATTAAGCTAATAATAGTCTGTTAATATATAGTGCTTCGTACGGTGAGAATACTATCGTAGTCAGTACCCCATCGTTTCGGGCAGAGAACTGGCTGCTTATCCAGGATGGCCGACCCCATGTGAGGCTGCACCCGAGGAGCCCCAGAGCCGACGAGCGAGTGGACCTGCATACCGGATTATTCTACCGACGACAGCCCGCCTTCCCAGGCACGGATTATGCTTTGTATACAGTGATTATTCTATGGATAAAGACCAACACTGCCGTGTGTTGGAAACCCCCCCCCCGGAGAGGACGACAGGTGAGGAGACGCTCTACACGACGAGGTCGCTTCACGTCTCTCCATCGTGGACCGAAGGAAGCCGGCCCACAGAGAGTCCAACTGCTTTCATCTGTGGATCGAGGATCGCTGAGGCACCGAGCCGCACAACCGTGGGTTCTCCCAGGATACCCTCGGCCAGACGGATACAGCCAGACTCTACCCCCCCCCCCCTTCTCCAGTTGTCTTACAAGCGACCGGAATTCCCCCCTAGTGTATCCAGTTCTATAATCATTAAAGTATCATTGCTATTATTCCTTAAATATTCCAGGTTGTATATTTACCGCCTGCGCCACCAGAGATTGGACGTTCTCTATTGATATACCAACGAATACTCACTTGCCATAAAAGTGCATACTAATTCCCATTCATAAATGTGATTGATTTGATTAAGTGCTTGCTCTACACACCATCGCTGTGTAGAAATAAAGACCTATTTCTAATTCGTACATTTGTGTTGGATCCGTTTCATCTACGTGGGAGTGTTTACCATAATATATTTATGCCGAGTACTGGGTGGCCGAATATTAAGTACAAAGGTAGTGGTAGTAAGTATCATATCTAGTAATACAGTCAGGGAATTGTACCCCTCAGTTACACACACCATGCACTTGCAAGTTTATATTTAGTAAAGATAGCAGTCCTACTACACCATGTACTTGCACGTTTATATTTAGTAAAGATAGCAGAGAGAGCAGAGAGAGAAAGAGAGAGCCAGTTAGCTAATTAAATTCGATTGCACAGGTGGTCTGTGGTGGCCTTGATAAGCAACACACCCAATGTCCAAAATAGGTACTTACATTTTTACATATTTAGTAAAGATAGCAGTCCTATACACACCATGCACTTGCAAGTTTATTTAGTAAAGATAGCAGTCCTACTACACCATGTACTTGCACGTTTATATTTAGTAAAGATAGCAGAGAGAGCAGAGAGAGAAAGAGAGCGCCAGTTAGCTAATTAAATTCGATTGCACAGGTGGTCTGTGGTGGCCTTGATAAGCAAACCTAATGTCCAAAATAGCGAAATAGGTACTAGGTAATAGGTACCCCCCCCCCCCATTCGCAACTACTTGTCCAGACCACTTATACTTGTCCAGACCACTTATACCCGTCCGCGTGTTGCTTTATGACAGGTCATGAGTGCAAGAATGTGACAATTTGACCATGTGACCGCGGCAACGCGGGAGAGCGGCAGTGCGGAAATAGGCTGTCTCTAAGACAAACTCTAACCTTAACCAGCTCCTTAACAGCGCCTAAACTTAACCGTTCTAACCTTAACCAACTCCGAAACAATGCCTAACCTTAACCTTAACCATGCCTAACCTTAACCATAGAAAGAATATTGCCATTCTCTTTGACAAACTCTAACCTTAACCAGCTCCTTAACAGCGCCTAAACTTAACCGTTCTAACCTTAACCAACTCCGAAACAATGCCTAACCTTAACCTTAACCTTAACCATGCCTAACCTTAACCGGCGAAAGAATACACGTTAAAAAAAAATCACGTTAAAAAAAAAAAAATCATGGGATTCAAACTCATCAACAACGAACCGCAGGACCGCGGACCGCTGCTATGCCAGGTGAGCTGAAGCGCCGAATGAAAATCATGGCGGATTCCTGCGGCGGTTACCTAATTCCGCTCGCGCTCTGCCGCTCCGCTCGCTCTGCCGCTCCGCCGCTCTGCCGCTCTGCCGCTCTGCTCTGCGGTTGCCGCGCCTGCCGCCGGGCATGGCGCAGCCAATCAGGGAAAACGCGGAAGCAAAAGCAGCACTCATGACATGTCATTAAGCAATAGGCTACCCGTCCAGCCTGCTGCCTGCGCGTGGGGGCGGGGGGGCGCGGCCAATCAGAGAAAAGCCGAACACAAGTTGGTTGCCTTTAATATTCACGCGTCCAGCCTGGCTCTGCGGCTCTGCAGATACCCCCTACTCTCTCTCTGCGGCTCTGCAGCTGGTTACTATTGGGAGTGAGCTGAGCGGCCCTCACAGCGCATGCGCGGGTCCTCCAGAGCGGGAGGAGTGATGCATTGTGGGATATGTGCGTGGTCTATTGTAGTCAGAGTGCAGCGGGAACAGTAGAGTTACGTTAGTTAATAACATTAAGAACAGAGAGCTGTTGTCAACCCTGCAAACCCAGATAAATGCCCAGTCCTCGAGAGAAGTGTTTACTGGTTAACTGTCACCACCTTCCAGAGGGAGTTACCCCGAAGTCCGGCTACTTCTAACAAGTAGTTAGTTACACGACGGAGCTTCACCTGCAGCAGGAGACGCTGCTGGACTCTACTGCGTTCAGAACAACACAGGAGAACAAACACAGGTAGGTGCATGTCCACCTCTCCGTTTAGTTACAGTAAACTCTGCTTTTATCATCTACTGAGCGCACATCTGATCTGTTGGGCGTTTCTGCCACTTTTCATCCAGACTGGGCCTTGACCAGAGGTAAGTTAGCTGGAGCAGCTAACAAGCTAAGCTGCTATGCTAATGCTACTACTGAGTGACAATGTGTGACGTTCGGTCAGAAACTGGTGCGACTCTGTATAGAGAGACATGTGCGTTTATTCAGCTCGTTACTAATAATGACCGAACATCTCAACTGTTGAGCCTTTCAGCCACTGTTTCAGCTTTACTTGAGAGGCTATGCTAATGCTTCTGGGATGAGGTTGGCCTCCATTAGGCCATATGCACCTCCTGATTCCGTTCACTTGTTTCATCTCCTCCAGTAAGGCCATCTGCACCTCCTGCTTTCATTCACTTGTTTCATCTCCTCCAGTAAGGCCATCTGCACCTCCTGCTTTCATTCACTTGTTTCATCTCCTCCAGTAAGGTCATCTGCACCTCCTGCTTTCATTCACTTGTTTCATCTCCTCCAGTAAGGCCATCTGCACCTCCTGCTTCCGTTCACTTGTTTCATCTCCTCCAGTAAGGCCATCTGCACCTCCTGCTTCTGTTCACTTGTTTCATCTCCTCCAGTAAGGCCATCTGCACCTCCTGCTTCCGTTCACTTGTTTCATCTCCTCCAGTAAGGCCATCTGCACCTCCTGCTTCCGTTCACTTGTTTCATCTCCTCCAGTAAGGCCATCTACACCTCCTGCTTTCATTCACTTGTTTCATCTCCTCCAGTAAGGCCACCTGCACCTCCTGCTTTCATTCACTTGTTTCATCTCCTCCAGTAAGGCCATCTACACCTCCTGCTTTCATTCACTTGTTTCATCTCCTCCAGTAAGGCCATCTACACCTCCTGCTTTCATTCACTTGTTTCATCTCCTCCAGTAAGGCCACCTCCTGTTTATGTTCCCTTCTTGTGTGGATCCAAGTAACTAGCTTTGCTCAGCAGCATGAACACCCTCTTTTCCTCACTATACCGCTTCTCCAGATCGGTCATGATCTGTGTCTTCATCAACGCCGGTGGGTCGTCTGGCGTTCGCTTGCCCAGGCAAGAGAATAGAAGGTGTTTTAAAGGCTGTTTGGCCGACGCAGTTCGATATGTTGCCACTTTGAAAGGTTTAAGAACCCTTGTATCTAGTAAATAAATATGCATTCATATTAGGACGGGTTTGCATTTGTCCAGCCTACAATTACAATATATTATTCACACAAAGTATTGTCAACAATTACAACTAAATTGTTACAATTAGGTCCACCATTCTATCTTTTTATTTTTTATTTTTTTACAGTTTGGTGGCATCTATTGTGATCAAAGAATACAGCAAAAAGAGGTTTGAAACTATGATCTCCTGTCTCTCCCTGACGCTGGTAAAAAACCATACACCTTCCCTGGTGCCCACTATTGCTGTTGTCCTCTAATCACCTAAATACACCCAGCTGTGCCTCCCAACTGCCCAAAACCCCTTCAAAATAAAAGCATTTAGCTGCAACTCATAACAACTTAAATAATATGGCTGTAAACACATTTTTTTTTTTCACAATTTTTCTTTATTTTCCCTTAAAGGGGAACTCCAACATTTTGGGAAATTAGCTTATTTAACATCTTCCCTGGAGTTAGACAAGAAGATACATACCTTTTTTGTCTCTGTGCGTGCATTTTAGCTTTGGGAATATACGCTCCGTTAGCATAGCTTAGCTTCATCACTGGAAGTGAGGCAGGACAGTAGCCTTACAGTGCCTTACAGTGTATTGCAAGGTCTGACATTGACCAAATTTGATATGCATGACCTTGGTGAGCTCTAGGTCAACTCCTGAAAAGGGGGTCAATGTCAGACCTTGCAATCAAAAGTTAGGGGGCGCACTGAAATTATGGCAAGGGTTATTAGCCCCCTAACTTTTGATTGCAAAGTCTGACATTGACCCCCTTTTCAGGAGTTGACCTAGAGCTCACCAAGGTCATGCATATCAAATTTGGTCAATGTCAGACCTTGCAATACACTGTAAGGCACTCTAAGGCTACTGTCCTGCCTCACTTCCAGTGATGAAGCTAAGCTATGCTAACGGAGCGTCTATTCCCAAAGCTAAAATGCACGCACAGAGACAAAAAAGGTATGTATCTTCTTCTAACTCCAGGGAAGATGTTAAATAAGCTAATTTCCCAAAATGTTGGAGTTCCCCTTTAAACATGAAACAAGATAACACAATACAGTAACAATACTAATAAACAAGACATCACAGGACAATAACAGTAATAATAACAATGACAAGACCATCAGTTAAATCAGAATAATGAAAAATAAAATAGCCATGTATAAATTAAATATATAAATGAATAAGAATATATATATATATACCTATTTATAAATATGTACCATAAGGCGAGATTACCTCATCATCTCCAGTATCGACAACCAAGGTCCCACCCCGTGAGGACCCCAAATCCGGCGCCCCAGCGAACCAGACCATCATGCCTCTTTAACACTCCGACTCACCAAGACCTCGAATCAGGAGCCCCCACCAGTCCAAGACCGCGTCTTGTTTTCTTTTCTCATATTTTTATATTCAGAGTTAATGATATTGTTTACACTGTTTATTTTTTCTCATACGTATTTTTATATATTTGGTATTATCATTACTATTTTCTTTCTCAACTTCTTTTTATTTGAATAACAGGTGTACAGCAGATACATGTCCCACAGCACACAGCAATTATCTCACTCTCTGGTCCTTTCCCCCACCTGCGGCCAACAAAACTAAATAAAGACAGGACAATAATACAATTAAAAATAAACAATACTAAATAATAACAACAATGACAACAACATCATTGTTATACAACAGACAGGCCTCTTACGCGTCTGTTGTACGACTTCTTCCACTAGGGAAACCCACCTCCAAGAAAATACACAACCGGGGATAGACACCCCAAGACCCTCGGTCCCCACCCCTCCCCCGACCAAACAGCAAAACCACCAATCGACACGGCCAGCGGCAGCATGCGGATATATTCACATACCGCCATTAGCCGTATCAATCAACAGCCCCCCTGCTCAATCGAGAAAACAGCGGAGACCAAAGGTCCCGGAACATCCACCCCGACCACGCTCCTCCAAGGTCAATCTCTTCAATGGAAGAAGCTGGGATAATTGATCTCTAGGGCTGGGCGATATAACGATAACGATAAATATCGCGATATATTTTAATAATCGATATCGAATATCTAAATAAAAAAAAAATCGAAAAATCGTTTTTTTTTTTTTTTTTTTTTCTTGTCAATTTATTTTGTTTGCTTTCTAATTTAAAATACATTTTGAAACCGTCTGTACACAGTAGGCTATGTGTGCTAGCAGAACTAAACTCCAGTCACGAGTCACAGTACACATGTGCGGTGGTTTGTCCACCAAAAAAGCGCCAAAAGATCGAAAATAAACTAGCAGAGCCAGAACTGTTCAACTCCTCTGGAGCCACAGCCAGCAGAGAAGCCGGTTTACTTTAGCTTTTAAACCAGCTGCAGCCTGAGAACTGGAGTGTGAGGGGATGTAACACTAAAGATGGCGGCAATGACAAAGAATTGCTGCAAAATAAACATAAATCTGTTGTTAAAAAAAAAAAAAAAAAAAAAAAAAAATAATTTATACTTATAACAATTCGATAATTATCGATATCGAGAAATAAAATAAAATTATCATATCGTTATCGCGATATGATTTTTTTCCATATCGCCCAGCTCTACTTGAAACATCTCAAAAGTGGGCGAAGAGTCATTTTTCCAAAACAGGAGAATGCATTTCTTGGCAAAGTATGTTATAACAATCAGCAATCTATATTTTTTTTTGATCCATCTGGATCTCAGGTAATTCATTTAGTAAGTAGGCACATGGAGACAAGTCAAATTCCGTTTCTAATACAGATTTTGTAAATGAATGAATACAATTCCAGAATCGTTTTAGTTTATCACAGTGCCAAAACATGTGTAGAAATGTGAGTTAGATACAATTTATGGATACATTTAAAATTAGCTTCTTTGATTTTGTTACTTGTAAATGGAAAGTGTATTCTATCACATATTTAGCCATGTATTTTCTTCAAATTTCATGGTTAGATCTGTCTCCCAGATCCTCAACAAAGGCAAAAAAGATGAGTGACATTCTTTGGAGAAGATGTCATACAATTCACTAATTTTACCTTAATTGTGGTCGATGACATTAGTATTTCTTCTATTTCATGTAATTCTAGTCTTAGTTTATTTTCTCTTCTCAGTATATGTATAATGTTTCGCATTTGTAAATATTTAAAGGAATCAGTATTTGGGAAGGCATATTCTGTTATTATTATTTTTTTTTTAACTTTATTTTTTTAGCGTTTATCGCTTTTCTGGTCAAGCATGCCCGACAGATACAGGGTGAAACGGGATGTAGAGCAGGGGAAGACATTCGGCAAATGACGGCGGGTCCGGGAATCGAACTCGGAGTCAACCAGAACCGTGACGCAGCACGGCTCCTCCCGACGCAGAAATAGCGCCGAGATACGCAGTGAGCTACTGGAGCCCCCGGCATATTCTGTTCTTAAATCCATAAATGATTTGAACTGCATATTTGTGTGAAACAGGTCTTTGAATTGACTTATCCCCAACTGAGCCCATTTGAGTATATTAATTGATCTTAGATGTTTATCTAGATCAGGATTGTGATAGGAGAGAATATGGAGGTACAATTGGTGATGCCAAGTTTTTTTGAGCAGTCCTTCCAAGCACAGTGTTAAAAACAGTGAAACAATTACCTATGTTTCTTATCTTTTTAAATTGTTTTATAAATATGAGAGAATCCAATGGTAACGGGTCAACAAATTTAGCTTCTAGCTGAAACCACTGAGTCTCGTCTTCCCAACGACCATGACAGTACATTTCTTAATTGGGCTGACCAAAAATAATGTTGGAGATTGGGGAGACCGAGACCTCCCAAGTGTCAATAACTTTGTCCTAGGCATTTTGTTACACCAAATACATTTTGAGATGGGTCTATTCATAGATTTGAAAAATTCTGTAGATAAGTAACATGGTAACATTTGAAAAAGGAAATTTTGTCTTGGAAGGACGTTCATTCTTATTACATTTATTCTTCCCAGCAGAGATAATGGGAGCGTGGACCATTTACACAAATCAGTTTTTATCTTTTCTATAAGAGGACAATCGTTTTCCCAGTACAGGTTCTCTAGTTGCGGTGTAATGTTTATTCCCAAATATTTAAACTCTTCTGGAGACCAATTAAAAGGATATGTTTTATACATCGTTTCTGTTGGGGTCGTATGCAGGAGACAAGCATTTGATTTATTAAAGTTTAACTTATATCCAGAGTATTTTCCAAATTGTTCTATTTCGTTATATAAGTGTGATAAGGACTGTTCTGGGTCTTATGTATAAAATAATGTCATCTGCGTATAAGGATATTTTATGTTCCTCATTATTCATTTTCAGTCCTTTAATGTTAATATTGTCTCGTACACATGACGCCAACAATTCAATCACCATCGCGAAGAGTGAACTCGACAGTGGGCATCCTTGTCTTGTCCCTTTCGTTAGTGCAAAAAAATCAGAGGGAGCTCCATTGGTAATGACAGCTGCTTTAGGATTTTTATAGATTGCTTTAATCCAAGCGATAAAGTTCTATCCCATATTAAGCTTGTCAAGTATAGAAAAAAGAAAGTTCCTTCAACCCTATCGAAGGCCTTCTCTGCGTCCAGTGATAGGAGCAGAGAAGGGCTCCGACTAGGGCTGGGCGATATGGAAAAAAATCATATCGCGATAACGATATGATAATGTTATCATATTTCTCTATATCGATAATTATCTAATTGTTATAAGTATTAAAGGGGAACTATCTTATAAATGGCCTTTTTGAGTGTTTAGCATTGTTTCCTAGCTATGTGAACTTATATTAATATGATCTATGTCTCAAAATTCTCATATTGGCGCATTCTTCCAATTCTCCTCTCACAATATTCACCCTCACTGAACTCAGGCTTCTCTACAGTTCTCAGGCTGCAGCCGGTTTAAAAGCGAAAGTAAACCGGCTTCTCTGCTGGCTGTGGCTCCAGGGGAGTTGAACAGTTCTGGCTCTGCTCGTTTATTTTTGATCTTTTGGCGCTTTTTTGGTGGACAAACCATCGCACATGTGCACCGTGACTCGTGACTGGAGTCTAGTTCTGCTAGCACATATAGCCTACTGTGTACAGACGGTTTCAAACTGTATTTTAAATTAGAAAGCAAACAAAATAAATGGACGAGAAAAATAAATCTCAATTTGGTCAGTATTGTCATTTGGACAAGCAAAGCCATTACTTTAAGTTGCAGGCAAGAAAGACAAGTCTGTCCACCACCTCTGGTTTTAAAATTGCCCTGTTGCAGGTCCAAAAAAGAAAAAGAAAAAAAAATGGTAGCAATGCAATTTTTTTTATTTCGATATTCGATATCGATTATTAAAATATATCGCGATATTTATCGTTATATCGCCCAGCCCTAGCTCCGACTGGTGTCTAAATGATTTATTACATTCAAAAGTCTCCTTATATTGTCGGCAGAATATCTCTCTTTTATGAAACCTGATTGGTCTGGATTAATCAATTTAGGCAAAATATCTTTCTAGTCTTTTTGCTAATAATTTGGTTATAATCTTGTAATCGTGATCTAAAAGACTAATAGGTCTATATGATGAACAATTTAAAGGATCTTTGCCACTTTTGTGCAATACTGTGATATGTGCTAGGTTCATTGATTGAGGGAGTATTCTGTTGTGACAGAAATTATACACCATTGCCATTAAAAATGGGATGAAGTTCAGTCCAAAATTCTTTATAAAATTCAGCAGAAAAACCATCTGGTCCTGGGCTTTTATTTATGGGCATTAACTTAATTGTGGCCAGAACCTCTTCTTTTGTAAATGATGAGTTAAGGTATTGCTGGTCTAATTCAGACAATTTTGACTTTTTTTATTTTGTAAGTACTGGTCCAGTTGTTCTTGTGAATGAGAACTTTGAGATTTGTAAAGTGTATTGTAGAATTCAAATAAAGCTTGATTAATCTCTTTAGGTTGATATGTTATATTATCGTTGAGATTAATTGCTTTAATAGTTCTTTCAGTTTGTTCTTTCTTTAATTGATGGGCCAGTAATTTACTTGGTTTATTGCCAAATTCGTAATGCTTTTGTCTGACTTAATTCATTTTTGTTATTTCATTTGAGATATTAAGGTTTAATTTGGCCCTGGCCACAATTAATTGTCTCCAATTGTCCTCTGTAGACGCTGTCTTATGAAGTCCTTCACATCTTATTACTTCTCTCTCTCAAGTTCTTGTGCTTGTGCTCTTTTTACTCGCTTTTTAAATGAACAATATGAAATTATTAGTCCTCTTAAAGTGGCTTTTGCAGCCTCCCAGATAATGTTAGGGTCAATGAGGGGGTCATTATTTTCCTTTATGTAGTTTGTAATCCATGTTCGCATTTTTTATTTAAATTCTTCATCTTGGAGTAATGAATGATCAAATTTCCATTTTTTGGTGAACGAGTTGCTACCTATTTTTTAAAGACTGATTTTGGATCACCACTTGTTGAAGCATGAACGCCAGTGTTGAAAAGACGGCTCCGTTGATCCAGTATTTAAAAACAGGTAGACCAAACTGGTAGCCCTATTAATAGAATGGAAGAGACACATTAAGACGTAACTGACATAATTGCTAGCATTGTCCACTAGCATTGTCTGTTGTAATGGAGTTTCACAAATCATGTCAACTTCAAATTACTTTATTTTCCTTTCGGAACTTCATTTGTGCAGTGGTTGAAAGACAAATGCAGTCACAATACATAGACACTCACCACTATATATATATATAAAAACTAAATAGTTAAAACTACAATAAAAGACCACTATATAAAAAAACACCAACTACAGTACTTAAAGCATGATATATTAAAAACCATGTGGAGCAGTTCTATATGTATATAAATAATAGTAGTACAGGTACATTATGTCCATCAGGTGGAAGGGGGAGTCTATTTTAAGTAGTCCAAAGTCCAACCCAGATTCGGCTCAAACAAGGCACTAAAGACGTTCCGCAATTATGCCACATCAATGTGGAACGCCATACCCACAGCCATAAAAAAATGTGAATCACTACCCAGTACCCACCTTCAAAACCACTCTCAAATGGCGCTTTTCCACTGCATAGTACCTACTCGACTCGACTCTACCCGCTTTAGGTACCTGGTACTTTGTTCCTTTTCCACTGCAGGTAGTACTCAGTTTGTCTCCGTGTGGGGAGGCGGGGACGCTGGTGTACAGCATGAAAGCTCTGTGAGCAGGGGAGGAAATTAGGCCACTTTACTCGCCAAATGCGAGTATTTTTTAGGTTTGGCGAGTGAATCATGAAGACCACTCGCCAGTCTGGCGACTAGTAAACAAAACAAAAAAAACATTCTGCAATCACGGTCACTGGCAAACGGTGTGCGTCTTCTGAGTGCTCGCTTTAGTTGACAGTGCCACAAGAGCACTGCACAAGACCCGCGGACATATAGAATGTTTAATAAAAGTTCCCGCAGTACTGGCCAACCCGAGGCGGACATATAGAATGTTGAATAAAAGTCCTGTGGTACTAGCCATCAGTCAAGGGAGCACTCGCAAACCGATAACGTTAAACACAGCAGAAGATGGAAAACAGACAGACTGACCAACGGGGAACTGGATGGGAGAAAAAATTGAAAAATGGGAGAAAAAGCGGATAAAAGAGAAAAGAAAATGCAAAACCTTTTCTCAAGTGTCTGCTGGCAGGTAATGCATATCTTGGATCGTGTTTTGACCATGTCTTTAAAGCCCTTTCTATCGACAGTTTGAAAAGGAACCATGTCCTTACACAAGTAAACAGTGACAGCAGGGGAGGAAACTAACTTTTTGGCTTACCAGCCAACTGGCGAGTATCTGATTTTTTTTTACCAGACAAACTGATTTTTTACCAGCCAAAAAAAATCGCTAATTGTGATAATTACTACTTTTTTGTATTTTATTTTTTTATTATTTTTTAAACAAACATATAAACAAACATGACAACACACGATAAGATATACAAGCATTAATTGTCAGGGCACATCCAATGAGATCACATTTTAGTTAGTTGTCTTATATAAGATATACCCCTAATACCTGTTATCTAAAAAAACCTACACACATGCTCAGCTCGAACCCCCCCCTCCCGGACCCCACCTTGAGAAGTACCTCCACTATCCCTCGCACCTAACCAGACACTACCATTATAAGCTAGCTTTTATTCTCTCCACCACTTCTAACCACATTGACATTTTGGATTCATTGAGACCAGGGTACAAAATAACTACACGCCCAGCGCCATTGGCTTGTAGATTTATTGTTTGGCGTCTAGAATTTAAGGTCTGCCCGCCACCTGGCGGCTAACAAAATACACTGCATCTACCTCGGCCGGCAGGTAATGAATGGGTCGGCTGTGCTCGGCGTCAATATGATGCGGCGGTGGTGAGTTGAAACTGTGTGTGTGTCACGTGTCCGTTCTAATGTTTACAAACAATGAACCTTTAAATGTAAATGAGATGCGCTCTGCTCACGAGGTCAAGTTTGTAACATGAGACGCACATCACCCGTTACTTCACCCGTTCTTTAGCCTACAAGAAAACCCTGCAATCGCGTTTTTGATTGTGCTCTGATATTTTACTATTTCGCATTTGATTTTACCAAATATGTGGAGGCATATTCCCTGCAACAGGTTCAAAGATAACTTCACATTTATTGGCAATTCGTTTCCTTATATCGCTTCCTCCAGGGTTCCAACTTGTGTTGACAAAATGCAACCCTGCTCAGCTACGGAGAATCAGCGCTCTCTCTCTAGACTAGAAAGGTGCACTCAGTAGAGCACAGATGTCCGCCAGGGTGGCAGCCACACATAATAATAATAATAATAATAATAGATTGGATTTGTAATGCACTTTTTGTTCACTGGGATCCCAAAGTGCTACACTACATGGTTAAAACAGTTAAAAAAATAGAAATAAAATAGTTATTAGTAAAACAAATAAAATAAAATACAGAATAAAAATAGAACATAGTTAATTAAAAACAGTATAAACAGACAATTTAAAAACAAAAGCGCAATAAAATTAAAATAAAAAGCTAACAGTCAAAGGCCTTTTTGAACAGGTAGGTTTTCAGGTCTGCCTTCTCTCTCTATCTATCTACCTCTATCTCTCTCTGTTCAATGATTTAAAGTGGCCAAACGTTACAATATAAATACTAATTGGATTTTTGGCTGGTAAAAAATCTGCCCGGCTGGTAGTTTTTTTAATCTACCAGCCAAATGGCTGGTAAGTCAAAAAGTTAAGTTTGTTCCCTGATTGAGACCCAGAATTCTTGCTGTAGATATTTCATGGTAAATTACATCGAGATATGTAAGAAACCAAACTTTACGGCACATTTTTTCCGGTTGAAACCAGCGTGATGCGATCAGCTTTTTGGCTACTGTGATACCCGATAAAACCAATCTCTTTAGCTGTGGATTCACTGCAAACTCAAAAACATCATTCAATAATAATACCGAGGGGTGTACAGGTATATTCCAAGATACGAGTTTTGATATTTGTTGGGTCACATCTTTCCAGAATGCCTTAACTGGTGAGCAGTCCCAATACATGTGCATAAATGTCCCTTCGTCCCCATTTGCACATTGGGTGCATTTGGAATCTTGTTTAAGCCCCATTCGGCACAGTCTTATAGGAGTCAAGTATGTCCTGTGAATATAGTTAAGATTGATTTGTTGATGATCCGGGTTCCTTGATGTAAGTCGGACATTTGCCCAGGCTCCTTGCCAATCAGTCATTTTCCAGGTCTGGTATATCCCTCCTCCAGACAGAGTCAAGTTGGAGGGTTTCATACGAGGACGTTAGTAATTGATGATAAAATTCTGAAACAAAACCTCTCGATGTCTCTCTTGCGTAGAAGAATTTGTGGTATCTGTGGTGTTCAATTGGTCTGTCTAATGGAACACCGTGAGACTTCAAACATAGCTCTAACTGTTTGTGAAAAAGCCATGTGGACTTGGTGAGATTAAATTTTTTGCGTATTTCTTTATCACTACAAAAACCCTGTTTGTTAAAAACATCCCCTAATGAGTGTATGCCTTGCTCTTCCCATATAGGGAATCTTATAGGTCGTTTTCCAATTAAGAGTGCATTGTTATTGAATAAGGGAGTATGATTGTGCCATTTTTGTGGGTTAGGATTTTTTTTTTGTGATTCACGCCATATCCGGATCGCATGAGTAATTATGGGGCCAAATTTTCGTTCACAGTGCTTGATTGGTAGTTTAGTGTATGCTATGTCCTTCAGTCTATGTGGGGCTACTATGTTTTCTTCTATTTTTCTCCAGGATGCTAATGCTTGGGAGTCAAACCATGTTGTCAATGGACTTAATGTGTACGCCTTAAAATATAGGAAAAAATCTGGAAATGCCATGCCACCATCTGCTTTATTTCTCTGTGTGGTGGATCTTTTTATACGTGGTGGTTTGTTATTCCAAATAAATTTGTATGTGGAGGAGTGTAATCTTTTCCAGTAACCCTCTGGAGGGGGTAACGGTAGCATTGAACTGAAGAAGTTGATTTTAGGTAGTACATCCATCTTAACTATTGATATCCGTGCTTGTACTGTGTTTTTAAGTTTTGCCCATCTATCAAGGTCGTCTTTGATTTTGTTTTGGATTTTTGTGTAGTTGTTAGGGGTGGGAATCACCAGTTTCATCATGATACGATACGATATCGATTCTTTGGACAACGATACGATATTTGCCGATATCACAGTCTCTCACGATACAATACGATACGATTAGATTCAGGTGCCTGCGATCGATATGAGATGATATCATATGCCCATTTAACACAATCAGTTATGAGACTCGCCACAGGATTTTCAAAATAAGAGTATCGATATGAATCGATCTTATTACATCGCATCGATCCGATTCGATCGTTGATAATTACATCGATGTATCGATCTGGATCGATGTATCGTCCCACCCCTAGTAGTTGTGCTTCACCGTTTGTCTTATGGTAGGGAATATTTCCACTCCCAAGCATCTGAAATGTTTTACCATCGGTATCTGTCCTGGGAGGGTTGTATCTTTTTTTGCAGGGGTGTTAAGTGGAAGGAAAGCCGACTTCGGCCAATTTATCTTAAATCCCGATAAATCACAAGTCCTCAATCAACTTGAGCAGATGAGGCAATGTGGTGTTGGGGTTTTGCATGAACAATATTACATCGTCCTGGGGCTGGGCGATATGGCCTAAATATGATATCACGATATTTTCTGACCTTTCGGCGATACACGATACGCATCACGATGTTTTTCTTTTTTTCCCCAAACAATTCATTATGAGGCTTACCAAGACAGTATTTGAGTTTGCAAGCTAACATTAAAGACAAAATAAAATACCCATGCATTTAGCATTTTTATATTATATATTAGATTTAGATTATTGGATTATTAGATTATATATTGCATATATTTAGCAATGAGATATTATATGATTTAGATATGAAATATGATGAATTGAAAATGGGGGACCCTGATGTAAACAAGACGAAAGTCTTTCTCTGGTCTGCATCCTCCAGTCCACTGTTGACTGTTGTTGTATTGAGCTGTACTGTATTGTACCTATGCTGCAATCTGTTAATAACGTTTATATTCATTCAGTCGGCAAACAGAATCATTTTGATTGACAGTCGCGTCTGCCAATTACGTCACATCGCTTGCACCCGCCCTGCTGTTCTTAGCACCAATCGGCAAGCGCGTATTAATTTTTTACTTCCGCCATTGGAGAGCTCAATGAAAACAACAATGGCGGCGGTAGCTCGCCGCGGCCGACGTTTAGCTTTTAGCTCTGCAGAATGACTAAACGACTGGAGGCATAATGATTTTACTGCAACGGATGTTATAATAAAAGCCTTTCCATACATCTGTCTGATTGAAAACGTTATTAACAGACCGCAGAATGGGCACAACGGAGTCAGCACGGGCTGAGATATGAACGGCTAATGCTTGCTATATCTAGGTCGACCTCGGTCGTTGCTATGTAAATACGCTGATGTTATTGAAAGTGTAACTATATAACGTCAATGCCACAAAACGAATGCCTTTGTTATCATAAGTAGTAACTTTTGATGCAGTAGTGTGTGTGGGGCGGCGCTGTTCAAAAGTGTCAACGTGTGGACCAGATTGACGCAATACAAGCCTCTTGGGCAAAACATCACGATATCCACGATACGTTTAAAAAGTGTATCGTTAATGAACTGTACCTGATATTTATATAATATCGTCATATCGCCCAGCCCTACATCGTCCGCATATAAACAAATTTTTTGTTGTGTGCCCTTGATTACGATTGGTTCTATGGATTGGGATTGTCTTATATATTGTGCTAAAGGCTCTAATGATAGATTGAACAGTCCGGGACTAAGAGGACAACCCTGTCTGGCAGAGCGTGATACCGGAAATATTTGGGAGATGATTGTGCCTGTTGTAATCATGGCCGATGGGTCTTTGTATAATACTTTAATCATATCGATGAATCCTTTTCCTAACCCCATCCTTTCTAGCACTGCCCACAGATACGACCATTCCAGCCTGTCAAAGGCCTTCATAGCATCCAGGGACAGCATCGCCTTAGGTATGGTGTCCTCCTTGTCGGCATCAAGTACGTGCAGTATACGTCTTATGTTCTCAGTGATCAGGCGGCCTCCTATGAAGCCAGTTTGGTCCGGGTGAACTAAAGACGTCATATGCTTTTGTAATCTGATGGCTAATACCTTAGAGCACAGTTTGATATCTGTTCCGAGGAGGCTTAAAGGTCTATAACTACCGCACTCGTTGGGGTCTTTGTCTTTTTTAAGGAGGACTGTTATGAGTGCAATATTGTCATTTTTATGGAAGTTCCCCTCCTTGACTGAGTATAAGATCATATTTAGTAATAAGGGGCCAATTATGTCCCAACAAGAAAGGTACATTTCTGATGGGAAACCGTCTCTTCCAGGAGCCTTACCACTTTTCATTGCGGTTATGGCCTTTGTTGTGAAGGATCAGATTAAACCGAATATATATATTTATTTATGGATATATATTTAATAGTATTTGTATATCGTTTGATATCCCTTGTATATTCCTTGTACATATACACTGAATATCCCTTTAGTCTACTAACAGCCCATAATAGTTTCATTCTCTCATTGGACAAGAACTTGGCGCCAGCAGCCAAGCCCCTTGGTTCAAGTTCAATCGTGCCGACGAACATGTCGTTACTAGCCCGGTTCCGCGTAGGAATACGTCTGGCGAAATACGAATGGTACTATTTGTTCACAGCGCATATATATATGGCGCAAGTAAAGTAGAACTTCCTTTTAGTCCCTTAGCCCTTAGTTCTTTACCCTCCAACCTAGTGGCAAGACGTTAAGCCTCACCCACGATACACGTGTGGTGCAGTATGGTCAACTTGGCCTCAGAATGGCATTGAGACATTGTGTGGATTAATAGTTGAATTGTCATAGTTTGGCACTATACCGTCGAGTGGGACGTATTTCTATTAAGTTAATAATAGTCTATTATGTATGGTGCATCGTTCGGTTAGAGTTATACAGTGAGTAGTACCCCCATCGTTTCCTCGCGTTATCTAGAGTCTTAACCAGGCTGGGCAGACCACGTGTGGTGCTTTCATCCGAGGAGTTCTGGGCTAGGACGAGTGGACCTGCACATTGGATTACCTTACCCGGACGACGGCGAGCCCTACACGGCTTGGATTATCTACTTGCTTTGGGTGCTTTGATTTATGCCATGGATAACAGCCAACACTGGTGAGCAGGGGAGGAAACTAACTTTTTGGCTTACCAGCCAACTGGCGAGTATCTGATTTTTTTTACCAGCCAAGCAGATTTTTTACCAGACAAAAAAAATCGCTAATTGTGATAATTACTTCTTTGTATGTCAAGCCGCGTCAATGTTGTGTATGCATCTGGGTAGGCACACTGTGCCTTTAAGACAGCACGGTGGTCTTACGACAGTGCTGTGAAGTACCGTCAAGTGTTGTGGTAACGTCAGTTGGGTTGGTGTGCTGTTGTGCACAGTGCACTGGTTGAGCTAGCCCCTTTCGTGACTGCGATGTGCAAGCCAGGGGCTTTTGAGCATGAAATAAAATGTCTAACCTTACGTCGTAGTCCGGTGCTTTTTTGGAAACATTATAGTCATAACAGATACACCTAGCTGGCTGCTTTGAGCACAAGGGGCTAACGTTAGCTAGCAAGCAGCTATAGCTAAAACGCTAACTAGAAGCTAACCACTTAGTCCAGTAGACTAACATTACACCTCTGTGATTTAAATGTGTCCTTAGTAACTTATACTCTAGGGTTGTACTAGGGTTGGATGCAGTTCCCCGTTGGTCAGTCTGTCTGTTTTCCATCTTCTGCTGTGTTTAACGTTATCTGTTTGCGAGTGCTCCTGATGGCTAGCCTAGTACTGCGGGACTTTTATTATTATATGTCCGCGGGTTGGCCAGTACTGCGCAAACGTTTATTAAACATTATATGTCCGCGGGTGGTCTTGTGCAGTGCTCTCGTGGCACTGTCAACTAAAGCGAACACTCAGAAGACGCGCACTGTTTGCCAGTGCAGTGATTGCAGAATGTTTTATTTTTTTGTATACTCGCCAGCAGGGGAGGAAACTAACTTTTTGGCTTACCAGCCAACTGGCGGGTATCTGATTTTTTTTACCAGCCAAACGTAAAAAATACTAGCATTTGGCCAGTAAAGTGGCCTAATTTCCTCCCCTGCTGGTGAGTGTTGGAACTACCCCCCGAGAGGAGTCCAGGTGAGACGGCGCTCTACCCCGAGTGAGGTCGCCTCACGTCTCTTCGTTGTGGACCGGCAGCTACCGTCTACAAGAGGGCCCAACTGTATTCATCTGTGGACCAAGGTTCTGTGGGCACCGTGTTCAGCACTCTGAATTCTCCCAAGAAATCGTTGGCCAGATGGGATATCGCCGGCGGCTCTCCTAACCCCCCCCCCCCCCCCCTACTGACTTACAACCAGCAGGACCCCCCTTTAGTATATCCAGCTATAATCATTAAGTACCATCGCTATAGTTCCCTAAAGAACCAGGTTGTATACTTGCTTCCTGCGTAACCAGAGATTGGACATTCAATGTTGATTTGCCTACGAATACTCATTTGCCTTACAAGTGCATTCAAATCATAAATGTCATTACGTGAACGTTGTATATACCCTTTGCTATATATTAAATATTCGACGGATACATTTGTGTGGACTTGGTTTCATGGTGGGAAAGTGTTCATCATATCTATATCATGTACTGTGTGGCCAGTAGTTAAAGTACATAAAGCGGTAGTGGTTTAATGATACCATACTTATCAATACAGTCAGGGAATTGTACCCCTCAGTTACAGCCTTCTTGAGTTCCTCTAGTGTGATCGGTGTTTCTAACTGTTTAGCGTCATCCTCTGAAAGTTTAGGGAGAATAATTTGATTAAGAAATGTGTCCATTTTGTTTTGATCGAAGGTCATTTCTGATTTATATAAGTCGGAGTAGAATACTTTGAATGTATCGTTTATTTTTACAGGATCTGTTACAAGTACTTGTTGTGCTCTAATGGTAGTTATATCTGCAAATGTTGCATTAATTCTTAATCGCATGGCTAATAGGTGGCTGGGTTTGGAACCATGGGAGTACTGCTGTTGTCTTGTGCTGCGTATTTGTATTTCCGATTGTTGTCTGTATATGGCATTGATCTCTATTTTTAGTATGTTAACTTGATTTTCTAGTCGAGTTGAGTTGTTGTATTTCAGAGAATTAAATAACGTTGAGTAAAGCGTTTCCAGCTCAGCCAGTTTTGTGCTTTGATTCTTGCGCATTTTGGAGGAAAAGCTATCCGTGAAGTCTTTGATCATTCCCTTTACCGACATCCATATTATTCTGGGGTCTTGCACCGAGTTTGCATTCTCCCGTTGGAATACTATAAGAGCTTCTTTGAGTTGTGTAATGAATTCCTTGTTATTAAGCAGCAACGAGTTAAATCGCCATCTTGGGGCTCGGGAGGATAGTATACCAAATGTACCTTTAAGGAGTAAATAACAGTGATCTGATAGTGCGTTGGGTATCATTTCCACTTCATAATTATCAAATAGTCTCTGTGATGCAAAGACATCATCTATTCTGGATAGTGTATTATGTCTTGCAGATCGACAAGAGTACTTTCGGGTCGTGGGATTAAGTAACCGCCATAAGTCATTTACACCTGTAATCTTTGACTAATGCCTTCGATGAATTCTTTTGTTCGCTGGAAAAGGCGAGGTAAGATTTGTCCATCCTTGGGTTCCAGATGGCATTAAAATCCGCTCCTATTATAAATGAGTAATCGGGAATGTCTAACATTGCATTGGTTAATGTAGTGAAGAAATCTTCTTCGTACAAATTTGGGGCGTATACAGGCCTGTACACTGCGATGATATGATCGCAAATTGCCCCCTAATTTGGTCCGTGCGAGTTTAAAATAATATCTGCGGGCAAGCTTGCGAGTGGTGATTTCAACCCTTCATTCGCATTTCACTCCTAAATTAATCCATACAAATTGTAGTAAAACATTAGCCTACAACCAGGGCTGTACAGTGCAATATAATGTTGCGGTTGTAATTTCATTAGACAGACCAGCGCGGACCTTTAATAACATGCAATTTAATTGACGCGAGCAATGAGCTAACGGTAGCTTCTAACCAAGGTCTCCATTAGGATTATGCTAAGCTAACTAGCGATCTCTGCTAACCCTGGAAAACGGTCAAAGCGGACTCCACAAGACTAGTTCCATTCGTGAGGAAAGGGGGTAGGTTATATTGACAACGCTTGACAACAGAAGTTTAAACATAACTTCATATTTATTGGTTATTCGTTTCTGTATATCATTCAATTCCCATCTCCGTGTGTCTCCATCTCTTCCTGTTTACATTCGAGTGTGACGTCATCACCTACGGCAGCTTAGACGATCAAAACCCGAAGGGGGGCTCGTTCTCTCTCTCTCTGTCTCTCTCTGTCTCTCTCTACATTCAATGATTTAAAGTAGCCAAATGTTACACACAGTATAAATACTAACTGGATAGTTGATGATATAAACATTTAATTTCATTATCTGAAATATTCTAAAATCATTAAGTCTGTGTGATTATTATTTTCTCACAGTAGTGTGTATATATATATATATATATATATATGTGTGTGTGTTTGGCTAAAGTGGATAGAAAACACAGTACTGTGTAAAAGGCACCCAAGAGTTTTTATATAAATTGTCTTAGATGTAAATAATTTTTTTTATTGGTGTGTCAGTAGACTACTCTTAGTAAATTTTCATTAAATTATTTTTTAAAGCATCTTCATGGTTTAATAATGCAAACATATGTTGCAGGGACTTATTATAATCATCATTTTGGCGTGACTGTATGCATCAAAGGGTTCAATCAAGCATTTTTAAGTGCTTTAGAGCAGGGGTTCCCAAACTTTTCAGGCCAGGGCCCAGAAAATAGGGCGTCAGAGAGCCGCGGCCCAATGCACATCGTCAGGGTTTTTTTTTTTTTTTTTTTTTTTATGCGACGATTTTTTAAGCCAAATATCACTTCAATCCTATTAAGTTAGTTCAAGTTAGTTATTCATTTATATGTGCTATTTATGAGAGGGCTAACTTGTTGCAAAATAATAATGATAATAATAATAGCCTCATTAAAATACTATTGTTGCTTCGGTTGTTTTCAGCGTTTTATGTGCATAATCTGTTATTTAGTTTGAAATGTTCGTTGAAATAAGTAGATTTTTCGTTTTTGTTTATTTATTAAGTTAATATAAAACCATATAGTCACATTTTAGAATACAACTAGAAACACTGTCCTGGCCTGCTTCTAAGTTCAGTGGCCTGACAAAAAAAAATTAAAATAAAAAAATAAAAAATAAAATAAATATTTATTTTTTATTTTTTTTTAAATCATCTCGCGACCCACCCGTGGCTGCTCGCGGCCCACCTTTGGGTCGCGACCCCGACTTTGGGAACCACTGCTTTAGAGGAAATGTCAAAATATCGCGATATCATTTAGAGGCCATATCGCCCAGCCCTACTATAATGGTAAAATAGTTATTTAAAAATTTGCCCCTAAAAAATATTCTTTGCCCCTAAAATTCTGTGCCCCTAGTGAAAAAGCTTAGCGTACAGCCCTGGTATACCGCTATCGACGCTATTTTCCTGTTCTTATGTTCAATCTTAGCTATAGTTATCCGACCTTCTACATACATCAGACCATACTCCCTTTAGTACAATATTCAACTTACGTTTAACGACTATTGCTACACCCCGAGTTCTCGTACCAATAGAGGAGTGACTGATATTATGGTATATGTTGTCCGCTAATTTATCTATGTCTTTCCCTAGAATGTGCGTTTCGCTTAGCAGAGCAATGTCCACATGTTCTCTTTTCATCAGTGTGAGCACGCTTTTGCGTTTGAGTTGGTTATTTATTCCCCCGGTGTTCCATATCATTATATTCAAACTAGCCATAGTCTATACATGTTGCATTGTAATTTTTGGTAATGCTTCTGGAGTGCGAGGCAATAATAGATATACATCCCACTAGTGAGGTCCCGTTGAGAGCCGAGCTTAAAAACATACATATATACAAATAAAAATCCCCTACCCTTCCCTCCCCCCGAGAGTCGTACAGGATTGTGTTCCATGAACACAACCTTTGCGTATGACTCCCTCCCTTGCACCACCGGATATCCCAGAATGATCCAATTATCCTTAACATTCCTATGTATACCATAGGATCTAACACTCTAAATTCTACCATAAGTAGAATGTCGACTGTGGCTTGGCCACTTTCCCGTAAAAAATAAATAAATAAAAATTTAAATGAGATAAAAATAAAGACTAAAAATAAGCTTCAATTATATATATACGTTTTAATATGAACTTGTGTAATTTATAGTAACCCATGAATAATATGAAGGTATTGAACTGAAGAGAGAGCCTCAATAAATCAGAGAGAGCGGAAGAAAAAGAAAAAAACAAGTAAAAGGAAGAGAACATTAACTTAGATCTTAAAAGAGCATTGCTATGCTTAAACATCTAAAGTATAAATTGGAGAAGTAGTGGAATTATTTCCCATTAATAAAAAAACAGTTTTTAAATACGTATATGCAGCATTTCCCCTGACCGGGGTGGGCGATGATCGTTGTGTAGAGTGATATTTCTGCCGGCCGGCTATGATGGCTCTGTGGTTCTGCATCTAGATAGCTGTTGATTATTCCCCCGAGGGGCTTCTGGTAGAGTGAATGACCACGTATTGCTGATATTCCAGAATGTTCCATATATCAAAGAATGCTTCGATGTTCTAGATTATTCCAATATGTCATTTTTACATTGTTTGAATGTTCCAGTATGTTCTGGAGTGTTCCAATCTTGAATCCAATATGCCCGCAATAATATAAACACGTCGGGGAAAGCATTCAAAAACTCTGAGCACGTAGGTCTCTCTGTCCCAAATCCTCGGTTATTAAAGATTGTACTATATGGTGACCTTGCATAACTGAGATTAAAAGGCCATTTATACACTATTCTGCGTGTTGTGCAGACAAGAATTTGGCTGCATCTTCAGGCGAGTTGAGGAGAACCCTTGCTCCTTGTTTATCGACAATGCGAAGTATTGCAGGGTATATTAGTAGGGGTCTGTATTTCTCCAGGTATAGTTGAGACATCACCGTCTTGAACTTGGCACGCAGTTCCACTACATCACAACAATAATCTTCAAAGCAGTGTATTGGTACCTCCATGTATTTCAGATTGCCTTTCATCCTGCGAGTTTCACGAATAATCATTTCTTTTATTCTGACTTGGCGCAGTATAACCAATATCACTCTGGGCTTTAAGCGTTATTGCCAATGGAGAGGGTCCCCAATCTGAAGCACTGTTCCACCTCTGGTATTTTAGGAAGGATCTCTGTTCCCAAGATTTTCTGTAATTCTGTGGCAAACTCTTCAGGGTTTGCACATCTCACTGATTCGTCCAGACCGACAATACGAATATTCAGCTTGCGTTTTTGATATTCCATCTCGAATATTTTGGCTTTCTGTTCTTCATTGATTCGCTTAAGCTCCAACGTTATTTCGCTGAGCTCCGTATTGATTTCTTTGTAGTTCCCCTTCATCTCAGCAGTTAGGTTAACATTGTTAACCTCTACTTCATTGTAGATGCGAGTGAAATTGTTTTCGTGGGCTTCCATTACTTTTTCCAGAGCCTCGGTGCGTTTAATCTGTGCGTCGGCGTCCGCTCTCAGCGCATCAATTTTGCCTTCAATAGATTCTTTAATATCATCTACTTTTTGAGTTATTATGCTAGTTATTGTCTTCCCCATTTCCTCCATTTTCCGGATGATATGTTCGGTATCTGCGGAGGTGTTTGATGGGGTTGAACTTGAAGCGGCCACTGTCAAGTCTATATTTCCTGCTGTCCGCTGTACGAATCCTGATTCCTGCGGCGGGACCTCTACGACTGTTTTTGGACTCGTTGTGGCTTTCTTTGGTGACATCTCGATTTTTTTGGTCAATATAGTTAGTTGATAGTCTCAGTTGATATATGCGTCAAGTTTTAAACGCATTAATGGTATATAAATATGTTTTTAAAACAAAAAAAAATAACGGGTGAGCAGCTGTGTCACATGCGACCTACTCCATTCTAAAGCTAAACCGGATAATTACTTCTTTGTATGTCTTTGTCTAAATTAATTTTCAATCATAGTAAAATCACACCGTGTCTCTACTCTTTAAGATATTTATTAGCATAAAACATTAATAACAGTCTCTACTCTTCACAATATTAGCATACAACATGTATTAATCACACTGTCTCTACTCTTCAAAATATTAGGATATCACATATTAACATGAAAGAGGGAACTATTCTGGACTGGGTTGGGCTGAACTAGGCAGTGAAAGATGCTGGGCTGGACTGGACTAGGTTGGACTGGTCTAGGTTGGACTGAGTTGGGCAGTGAAAGAACCAAGCATTTCACTGTAATGGAATAGCTAAATAAAACAACTTGACTTGTTACATTTGCACTCTGGTTGTATGCCAAATGTATTCTGGTTGTACTGTACTTGTGCTGTAAGATGACAATACATTGGAACCGAATCGACAACGCTAGGGGTTCAGCAGGTGTATTCTGAATGCCAAGTATGACAACATCACCGTTGTGAAGGGCATATGGGCGAGTGGTGATATGGGGGGAAACCCGGTAATAATAAAATGTCACTCGGCTGCATTTAAGCAAAGCCGCTCAGTATAGTCCACTATGTTGAACGCGCGTTATGGTAGCTTGTTACATGCTAGGTAGCTAGCCGGCTAATGCTGGTTGACTTGTCATTCTCATCCGACTCGAAGGAGACGCGTCGCATCCTATTGTTCGCCCCCATGTCAGACCGCACTGATATCCGAAAGCGACGACTCTACATGCAATTATTTTCATCCACTGATGTGTTTTTGTCTAAGTTTGTCTACGTTGTCAAGCCGGTGGCAGGAGTCTGTAGGTCCGCGCGCAGTGATCTGTCCACTTCTCCTAGATGGGCGGCATCTTCTAGAAAATGAGTGTTCATTGGAGGAGCTTAGAGCGCATCTGTACAACGATGATGTTCATTGGTTATGGTTGGATTGAGGCGCAAATGGGAGGAATCAAGGGGGGAGTCAGAGTTCGGCTTGTGCCAGTGAGCGAATCAGCAGATTGCAGAATGATTTTTTTGTTTTGTTTTGTAATTACTAGTACTCGCCAGACTGGCGAGTGCTCTTCATGAATTACTCGCCAAACGTAAAAAATACTCATTTGGCGAGTAAAGTGGCCTAATTTCCTCCCCTGAGTGACAGCTTTGTTATGTCGGTCCACTGCTGGCTTTTTTTTTGTCGTTGTTGAAACATAATAATAAAAAATATATATATGTTACAGCTGCTGACCTATCTACAGGGAGCGAAATTAACTTTTTGACTCACCGGCCAGTGGCTGGTAGATGGGAAAAATCTACCCGCCAACCATATTTTTTACCCGCCGCATTTTTGTGTCACATATAAAAAAAAATCAGTACATTTCAAGTAGATAAGGTATTATGTTGAAGAATACACTTAAATAAGAGGCCAGAGTAAAATTTGAAGCAAATTATTTTAATATATTGATTGATTACTTAATCAATACTAGGGATGCCCCGATCACGTTTTTTGCCACCGATACCGATCACCGATCGTCGTGAGCCATATCGGCCGATACCGATCCGATACCGATCGTTTTTGATTAAAAAGAAATTAAAAATTATTTTATATATATATATATATATATATATTTTTTTTTATAAAATATATATATTATATAATTAGACTTGTACTTGTATTATCTGCGAGACATCGCCACCACGCAACAAGCTCCACTGTCTGTGTGTACTCTAGTAGCCTCCAGCTACGGCCAGGATTCTCCGTAGCTGCACCTGGACCTATACTCGAGTAGCCTCGAGCAGAGCTACGGCCAGGATTCTCCGGCGCTGCACCTGGACCCTATTGGCATAACGTTACTTAACTGTGCTCAGCAAGCCCTCAGCTCGAATACGCATCGAATCAGTGTTATAAGACATTGATATCAGGAGCTATCTGTAGCTACTGCTAGCCGGATATATAACGTTAATACAACGCCTCAGTGAATTATTTAGTTTAATGGGACATTTTGTTTTGAACGGTGAACTAACTTGCGCTAACGTGAGCTAACAGGTAGCATACACGTCTCTACTAGACTTTGTGGAGCGTTTGTTGATATCAGGAGCTATCTGTAGCTACTGCTAGCCGGCTAGATGACGTTAAGACAACTATTTAGTTCAATCGGACATTTCGTTTTGAACGGTGAACTATCGTCAGCTAACGCAAGCTAACAGAGATATCAACATGGACCACTAGACTTCTGGGGCATTTGTTGATATCCGGAGCTATCAGTAGCTAGCCGGCTAAATACCGTTAGACATCGAATGCACTATCTAGACTCAGCAGAGGAGGTCCGCCTCCTCTGTGTTTACAAACTCTACACGGGTACGGGCGGGGCTAGGGAGGAGGAGCAGTTTGCAGGTCCTGTGCGTCTGAGACAAGCGAGTGAGATATCCACTTGATCAGTTTCCGCGATCGGCGAATATGACTAATTATCGGAATTCCCCGATCGCATATTTATACTGATTATCGGCCGATAACGATCGGTGGCCGATCGATCGGGGCATCCCTAATCAATACAAGATGTCAATCTTAAACTTAAATTGTAACCTAATGTTAACATCAAACATAACGGAACATAATAAAGTGCTTTAGGTGTGGAAGGGACTAGGCTTTGGCGGTATGACGGTATTACGATATACCGGGGTATTTCGAAATACCGACGGTATTGAACAGGGGAGGAAATTAGGCCACTTTACTGGCCAAATGCTAGTATTTTTTACGTTTGGCTGGTAAGCCAAAAAGTTAGTTTCCTCCCCTGCTGGCGAGTATACAAAAAAATAAAACATTCTGCAATCACTGCACTGGCAAACGGTGCGCGTCTTCTGAGTGTTCGCTTTAGTTGACAGTGCCACGAGAGCACTGCACAAGACCACCCGCGGACATATAATGTTTAATAAACGGTTGCGCAGTACTGGCCAACCCGCGGACATATAATAATAAAAGTCCTGCGGTACTAACTGCCTAAAATATTATATACAATATATCGTTTTATATATAATTGTATCAACAGATAGTAGGTAGTGCACACATGTCCTGCATGGCACAATATAGGGCGAATGTCTCTAGCCGAGAGGGGCTGCCGATTTGGCGGGATAGATTCGTTCAGGTGTGGCTGGTGATGTGAGACGCGCGGCCGCTTGTGTGCACCTCGACGCGGGCAGCGTCAGCGCGAGGCAGCCCCCCCCCCCCCGCATCTCTCTCCCAGACCCGTCAATAGGTCACCCCAGATGGTCACCCTAACCCCGCTACATTTCTACCCAATGTCAGGGTATTTTATAACGTTAGCGTTTTGCCATTTCCTGACCAATATGCATACATTTTTTTCTTCTAATGAGCACATAATGTGAGTATAATGTGCAGCTGGTTGAAACGCTGGGATATTATGTATAAAATGTAGAAATGAATATGAACGGCCTCCTTCCCTCAGAGCGAGCCCGCACATAAAGTCACGCGGAAACAGCTGTTCCTGGAAGCAGTACTGTGATTGCATTTGCATTTCAGCGTCCTGCTACGCTCATAGCGAGGGGGGCGTACTAGCGTAGGTCAGTGGCCAATCGGAGCGCAAAATGGGAACCCGGAAACACGAACGCGTTGGTAAAAGCATAGACGCGTACAGGTATGGTCAGGGTAATAGGAGAGCTATAAATACAAGCAATAAACAAATGTAATCTGAATATACAATTTTAATAAAATAAACTGTATACACAGAGTTGCATATGAGTCTGTATACCCTATTGGTCATAATATAAGTTACAATAAATATAGGCAATATAAAATATGACAGTAAACAGTATACACAAAGGTGCAGATGATGGTCTGTCTATTGGTCATAATATGCGTTATAGTCCATGCAGGGTTTAGTGGTTAAGAGTCAGACATTCCTAATGGTTCTCAAGTTCTGCAGCCGTTAGTTCTCCAGCTGCTGGCAGCAGTCTGTGCCCCCGGTTGTGGAGCCTGATGGCCACTGGCTTGAATAACTGGCAGACGTCGGGCACAGAGACACACACGTTGTTGACCTAGTAACGTTAGTGCCAGCTTGCTTTCTGATGCTGTGGCCTGGTGTTTTGAAAAGCGCTCCAGTTCTTACCGAGCGGTGTGAAGGTGAGGAGGATCTGATGGTGATCCGGCTTGTTCAGTAGTGGTAGAAATCTCTTATCCAACTGTTGAATTATCTGTGCTGACAAACCATGGCTGTTCTTTTATATTATTATTATTAGCTGCGGCAGCCTCAGATATTAGCCCTTCATTAGCAAAATCCAGAACTATCGTTATATTAGCTTAGCAGTGTCTAATTCTTTTATCTGACATAAATTATCCTAGTTTAGCTTGGCTTAGGAGTCCATAGCAGGGCTTGACATTAACTTTTTGAGCCACTTGTCACAGTGAACGTTGTACTTTACAAGATTCTTATTGTTACTGTTTTTTATCTGGTATTTTTAGGCCACAGCCTGCACTGATATCCAGTACAGTGGAGGAGATGACGTCTTGCAGTCACCTCTCTCAGCTGGGACTAAAGGAGCCGTCTGTCTACTCGGTGGACTGCATTAAAACACCAGGACTTAAAGGAACTGTGAATGAAGGAGGAGGTAAGGCTCTAAAGGGTAAATCCATCTACAGATTCTTGAAATAAATCATGCAAAAACTATCCCCAGCATTCATTCTTTCTATGCATGTTTTTCCATGATTCTCATTACCATCATTTTCAAGGTGACATAATACTGTGATGAATCTGAAGAAAGTCTCCATATTCCAATAAATCTAACTTTATTTTAAACCTCACATGAAATGCAAAAAAGATTTGCATTATATCACCAAAATAAATTGCCCATCAGTAATTTCCAGCCATTTCAATGTCCATTTACTACTAAATGGACCCTATAACATAAGGAAAATAATATATGTTACAAAAAATGTATGTCCCATTTCAAGATTCAAGAAAAAACACAACAGGAGTGATTATTTTTTTCAAGAGATTTATTTGTCACATACATACACGAGACATGTAGTGAAATGAAGGTGGCCATGCGCGCCTTGATTGTGCAATAATAGAATAGATAATAAAATTGACATGATAAAATACTATACAATGCTAAGCTTAAGAATTAAAGTTAATGAGTACTATATAATATACAAATATACAGTTATGTTTTTTAAAGTGACCTTTTTTGTAGTGTGTTTGTGAGTGTGCGCTTGTGTCTGTGGAGAGATCAGTGTTCTGATGGCCTGGCGGAAGAAGCTGAGTCTGAGTCTCTCTGTTCTTGCTGCATGTATGCAGAGGCGCTTGCCTGACCGCAGCAGCTTGAACAGGTTATTGTTGGGGTGGTGAGGGTCCTTCATTATTCTGCAGGCTCTGGATTTGCACCTCCTGTTGTACAAGTCCTGCAGGGGTGGTAGTGTAATACCCGTAGTACGCTCTGCTGAGCGCTAGGGGTGCACCGATGTATCGGTCGGGTATCGGCCGATAAGTGCCTTGTTGACTGCAATTGGCCTATCGGCCGATAAGCTCAAATGTGCCGATGGCAGTAGCCGATAAATATCCATCAATTTGTGTTGCGTCAAAAGGCAAAAGAAAGTTCAGTCAAGTGACCTGCACAACGCCGCCCCCCACACACACAAGCTACTGCATCAAAGTTACTACTTATGATTAACAAAGGCATTCGTTTTGTGGCATTAACGTTATATAGTTAGTGTTACACGTTCAATAACATCAGCATATTATTTACCCGAATATAGCAAGTAGCAAGCATTACTCAATTCATAGCTCGGTTCCTTCCGTTGCTCAGAGCCCATACTGAGTTGTACCCATTCTGCAATCTGTTAATAAAGTTTTCAATCGGACAAATTTATAGAAAAGCTTTGTTTTATTATAACATTCATTGCAGTAAAATCATTATGCCTCGTTTGGTCATCCTGCGGAGCGCTGGTAATCTACTCGTGGCCGGCAGGGAGCTAACGTTATTAGCGCGTTGGTTTGTTGTTGTTCTCTCGCTGCAGATCAATGGCGGACTCCAGGAAGTAAAAAAACTAATACGCGCTTGCCGATTGGTAACAGCAGAGGCGGGTGCAAGCGGTGTGACGTAATTGGCAGAATCGACTGTCAATCAAAATTGTTCTGTTTCATTGCTTTGGTGGAGAGCTCTGGTTGAGACAATAGTATCCAGCTGCAGCCCGTCAGACCATACTGGGAGAGAGATAGTGCTACATGGCATGGTGGAATTAATACCATAAACATATTTCTTGATGTTTCCTTTTTTTAAGTAAGTAAAGAGGCCTATGTTCATATCGGTGAGCACAATTTGTAACACAAAAAGAGAGACGTGTAGCCTATTTATTTAATATTTTATTTATTCATTTTTATTATTATTATTTTATTTGTTGCCATGGCTAAAATAATAGTCAAGCATAGGGCTAAAACATTTTCATAAACAATAATATAATTTTTTGTTATTTGGTTATAATAAGGGCTTTTCTATGCATTTGTCTGATTGATTGATTGAAAGCTTTATTGACAGATTGCAGAGTGGGTACAATACAGTACAGCTCAGTGGACTGGAGGATGAAGACTAGAACAATTTTGGCTTTTTTACATAAGGGTCCTCCATTTTCAATTCATCAAAACATTTAGAGACATACAAATATACAGTAGTAGTAGTTTCATAAAAAAAAAATAATAATAAAAAGGATTTGCCACAAATATCGGTATCGGCCGATTGTGTTAGTTGAACTATCGGTATCGGTGGCAAATGTTCATATCGGTGCATCCCTACTGAGCGCAGTACTCTCTGTAGAGCCTTCCTGTCCTGGGCAGTGCAGTTGCCAAACCAGGCAGTCAGGGGAGGAAACTAACTTTTTGGCTTACCAGCCAACTGGCCGGTATCTGATTTTTTTTACCAGCCAAACAGATTTTTTACCAGACAAAAAAAATCGCTAATTGTGATAATTACTTCTTTGTATGTCAAGCCGCGTCAATGTTGTGTATGCATCTGGGTAGGCACACTGTGCCTTTAAGACAGCACGGTGGTCTTACGACAGTGCTGTGAAGTACCGTCAAGTGTTGTGGTAACGTCAGTTGGGTTGGTGTGCTGTTGTGCACAGTGCACTGGTTGAGCTAGCCCCTTTCGTGACTGCGATGTGCAAGCCAGGGGCTTTTGAGCATGAAATAAAATGTCTAACCTTACGTCGTAGTCCGGTGCTTTTTTGGAAACATTATAGTCATAACAGATACACCTAGCTGGCTGCTTTGAGCACACGGGGCTAACGTTAGCTAGCAAGCAGCTATAGCTAAAACACTAACTAGAAGCTAACCACTGTATACAGTTCCAGTAGACTAACATTACACCTCTGTGATTTAAATGTGTCCTTAGTAACTTATACTCGAGGGTTGGATGCAGTTCCCCGTTGGTCAGTCGGTCTGTTTTCCATCTTCTGCTGTGTTTAACGTTATCTGTTTGCGAGTGCTCCTGATGGCTAGCCTAGTACCGCGGGACTTTTATTATTATTATATGTCCGCGGGTTGGCCAGTACTGCGCAAACGTTTATTAAACATTATATATGTCCGCAGGTGGTCTTGTGCAGTGCTCTCGTGGCACTGTAAACTAAAGCGAACACTCAGAAGACGCGCACCGTTTGCCAGTGCAGTGATTGCAGAATGTTTTATTTTTTTGTATACTCGCCAGCAGGGGAGGAAACTAACTTTTTGGCTTACCAGCCAACTGGCGGGTATCTGATTTTTTTTACCAGCCAAACGTAAAAAATACTAGCATTTGGCCAGTAAAGTGGCCTAATTTCCTCCCCTGCAGGCAGTGATGTTCCCAGTCAGGATGCTCTCCACAGCCCCAGAGTAGGACTGGAGTCCACAGAGGCTTCAGCTAATCCAAAACTCTGCAGCCCGACTGCTAACTAGAACCAAAAGGAGAGAGCACATTACTCCAGTCTTAGCTGCTTTACACTGGCTTCCTGTAACATTTAGAATTGACTTTAAGGTCCTTCTCCTTACATACAAAGCTCTAAATGGACAGGGACCTAGCTACATCGCCAACACTCTAATAAATTACACACCAGCAAGAACACTGCGATCATCAGCTGCTGGACTACTAGAGGCTCCCAGAAACAGTCAAAAGAGGATCGGTAATGCAGCCTTTATCAACTATGCCCCAAAACTGTGGAACAAACTACCCCAAAACATCAGAGAAGCCAACTCGCTAGACATCTTAAAAAGACAGCTTAAAACCTATCTCTTTGCTCAGGCATTTCACTGTGGGGTAATTCAGGCCAATATTTACAGATAGATATCTGCTACCACCTAGTGGCAAGGGGAAATATTATTATAGAAACATCAGGGATATCCTGACACAAATTGTACTTACCTGCACTATTCTTACCCTGCTTACTTTTTTACACTGCCTATCAAATTCATGTGTCGGTTCTATGCTAATTTTATCTCACTACCTCCTACTGTATGCACTGTAATTTTAAGAACTATTTTATCACACTTTTTACTTCTTACTGATGACTATTTTTAAACTGAATCATTTAAAACAATTTTTATTATTTGTATTACTGAATCAAACTGTAAACCGAGAGCCTATTGGGATGCTAGATCCTAATGTGAAACACTGTGATTTACCATACCTTGCTATATTCTTACCCTACCTACTTTCATACACTTCAAGTTCAAGTTTCAAGTTTCTTTAATAGTTGTCATACAGAAGTACAGAATACTTTCATACAAAATGCTTCTTACTGTTACGCTCCAGAGACTGTGCTAGACAAGATAGTATCAAATAACATAGTATAGCATGTAATTTAGAAGAAGAAAATGAGGTCACAGTGTTCGGTATAGACATATGTACAATGTTCTGAGTTACCATATAATATACAATACTATGCAGTGTACTAATGTACAGTACTATCTAGTGCAAAGCAGAAATGGGATGAGGTACAATTTAGGTACAATTTACAGTAAGGTGTACGAGTTGTAGTGCAATCCTTCATCAATAAATATAAAGTGTGGGGAGTGGGTGCTACAGTGTGTTTGTTTAAAGTGGGTGTGTGCGTTTGGTGGTTGTTGTTGTGTAGTGTTCATTCATTGTTCGTTTAGCAGCCTGATGGCCTGGGGATAGAAGCTTCTTCTGAGTCTTTCTGTGCTCGCCTTGAGACTCCGGTATCGCTTGCCTGACCGCAGCAGTTCAAAGAGGCAGTTGTTCGGGTGACTGGAGTCTTTAATGATTCTCTTAGCCTTGCCCTTGCAACGCTTGTTGTAAATGTTCTGGAGGGTGGGGAGCCCCCCTCCAATTGTGCGTTCGGCTGAACGTGTCACTCTTTGTAGTCTGCTTCGGTCTTGTGCAGTGCTATTCCCAAACCAGGAGGTGATGTTGCCGGTCAAGATGCTCTCTATTGTACATGAGTAGAAGTTCTTAAGGATCTTCTGACTGACTTGGAACTTCCTTAGGCGCCTGAGGAAGTAGAGGCGTTGTCGCGCCTTCTTCACAACACTGTCAATGTGTGTGGTCCATGTCAAGTCCTCGGATATGTAGGCTCCGAGGTACTTAAAGCTGTTGACTCTCTCAACCGGTGCCCCGTCGATGCTGAGGGGGCTGTAGTCCTTGACCCCCGACCTCCTGAAGTCCACAATCATCTCCTTTGTTTTGCTGACGTTCAGGGAGAGGCTGTTTTCCTGGCACCATCCCGCCAGGACCTTGACCTCTTCCAGGTAGGCCCTCTCGTCGTTGGCAGAGATCAGGCCCACCACCACTGTGTCGTCAGCAAATTTGATGATTGTATTGCTACTCCGCTGAGCCACACAGTCGTGTGTGTACAGGGAGTAGAGGAGGGGACTCAGAACACAGCCCTGGGGGGCCCCTATGTTGAGGGTGATGGATGAGGAGGTGCAGTTGCCTGCTCTCACCACCTGGGGTCTGCCAGTCAGGAAGTCCAAGACCCACTGGCAGAGGTCATAGTTCAAGCCCAGGTCCCTGAGCTTGGCTATGAGTATGGAGGGGACTATGGTATTGAATGCCGAGCTGTAGTCGATGAATAGCATTCTCACATAGTTCCCCTGCCTCTTGTCCAGGTGTGATGCTGCTGTGTGCAGCACATGGGCTATGGCGTCCTCCGTGGACCTGTTGGGGCGGTATGCAAATTGCAGGGGGTCCATGTTGATGGGGAGGGAGGAGCAGATGTAGCCCTTTACTAGCTTCTCAAAGCACTTCATGGCTATGGAGGTGAGAGCTACAGGGCGGTAGTCGTTGAGGCAAGCAGGCTTGGATTTTTTGGGTACAGAGATAATAGTGGACTTCTTCAGGCAGGTGGGGATGACAGCCTGTTCTAAGGACAGGTTAAATATGTCAGTGAATACCGGGGCCAGTTGGTCGGCACAGACTTTTAGAACGCGGCCGGGGATGCCGTCCGGACCTGCTGCATACGTCTGTTCTATGATGTTAGAGTGATGCTCTGTTGTTGTGAGCGACACACTGCTCTGTTGTTCTATAAGTAGGGATGGGTACCTTTCACATTTGAACCGGTACCTGTGAATCGATACCGGTACCCAACGGTACCTTTTTTCTGTACTTTAGTCTCAAGAAATTTTATTTACCTACCTCAGTCGTAAAAAAAAATATCCAAACTTCAAATAACTGCAATTTCGACAGTTTTCGGCTTGTCATTGCTCCGACTGCTTTGTTGTTGAATCAAGTCAAATCCTAGGTAAGCATATATTGTGCGTGTGAACGTTGACATGAAAAGAAAAAAGTAAAAAAAAAAAAAAAAAATACTAAAACATTTTTTTTTCTTTTTTTGGTTTCTCACTTGATTCGATACTCGGTATGGAACTTAAATCTCGTCCTTGGCACTCAAAGTGTTAACAAGGGCCTCCTGAAGAGCATCAAAAGAAAGCTGCAATTTCTCAATGGCCAACTGAACAGAATCAGCAATACAGTACACAATGTATCATCAGAATACAAATGGAAATTACATCCGTACAAAGAAGAAACAATATGATTGATGTAGATCGTAAAAAGGACGGGACCCAAAACGAAACCTTGCGGAACCTTAACTTTAAACCTTCTAATGAGTTTTAACACAAGTAATACGATGACAGGATTGAAGCACTTTGGGCTGGGGAAGTTGACCCTGCTCAACGCTTTCGTTTACCCAAACTGGTACAATCCCTCAAACAAATTGAGCAAAACGGGAAACAAACGCAAAATCGACCGTGACTATTTGATTATTACGCTTGGTTTGCTTATGTCTGGTGACATTCACCAATGTCCTGGTCCGATCTCGGACGGTGTAAACACCACGCAGAACGGCGACAGCAACAACAGCTACAGATGCAACATACCTGTTTCCCAGGTATGTATGGAAATCAGCGGTGCAGCTCCAGATGTTGATATTTGCCAGCCTAACCCCATCCTTATTTCTGCTTCCCGGGAGCCACGACGGGACCTGAGCCCAAGCCAGACGGCGCTGATGGAGTCAGGAATGGAGAAAACATTCTTCCTGAAGTCGAGAGGGGAGCGTTGCACGAAATTGCGGGCCGAGGTGCTGCAGCCCCGGGATCAACGCCGGTGGAGCAGCGGAGACCTGCCGACGGCCTTCCTAGAACCGCCAGATCAGAGCACGTAATTGCGAACTCGGGCGAAGAAGCCACGAGGCCGGAACGAATGCCGATAGAGCAGCGGAGACCTGAAGCGAATATCCATGGAGAAGACGAGACGCTACCCAACTTGGATAAACTATACGCAAAAAGAGGACTACATTTTTTCCATCTAAACATCAGAAGCTTCCTCCCCAAAATAGACTAACTTCGGCTACTATTTAATAGTTGCAAGGTAGGAGTAATATGTTTCAGTGAAACTTGGCTTGACAGTTCAATAAGCGACTCCGAAATTGAGATTGAGAACTATATAATTGTAAGGAAAGATCGAAACCGAAACGGAGGAGGTGTGTGTGCTTATATTAGGTCGGACATTGGTTTTAATATAAAATCAGATCTTGAACACGACGCGGTAGAAGTGATGTGGCTTGATATTCTGTTACCCAAAAGCAACCCAATTATTTTTGGAGTCTGTTACAGGCCACCAGATCAGGGCAATTTTTATGTTGATCTAGAGGAGATATGCTCCAAGTGCACTGATTTTGAGAAATCTGAAGTTGTTGTCATGGGAGATTTCAACACTGATTTACTTAAAAAGAGCTCTGGATTAAAGTCCCTTCTGAATTATAGTAAATTGTTTGACCTGCACCAGCTCATCACTGAACCTACCAGAGTTACCTCCCTTTCTCAGACCATAATAGACTTAATACTGGTCTCTGATAAACAAAGGATAACAAACAGCGGCGTTGTTGATTTTGCACTCAGTGATCACCTTGCAATTTTCTGTACCAGAAAGGTGCAGAGGGGTCATTTTGAGGGTCACAACAACATAAAAATCAGATCTTTAAAAAATTACAGCAAGGAAATGCTCCTGGATGGTTTAAGGGATGTGGACTGGTCTCATGTAATGCACTGCAAAGAGGTTGATCAAGCATGGGACGGTTTTAAAACAACATTTCTTAAAGTAGTTGACAGATTAGCACCCAGGAAGATGGTCAGGATAAAGCAGAGGACACAGCCCTGGATTAATGATGACATTTTAAAAGCTATTAAAATAAGGAACAATCTTTTTAAACAATTTAAGAAGTCCAGGACAGAACAGGCTTTCCTAGATTTAAAGAAACACAAACTATGTAAATAGTTTGATTAAAGGGGCGAAGAAGGGTTTTTTTAATGAAAAAATAACAGAGTATAGGAACAACTCAAGGAAACTCTGGAGGACACTTAAAGAGGTAGGATACAGTAAGAAATTAAAGACTAAATCGGGCAATATCAGTTTAGAAATAGGAGACAAAATTTCAGCAGACAAATCAGAGGTGGCAGACTGTCTGAATAGCTATTTTACATCCATTGCAAAAACTATATCAGAAAAGATCCCAGCTAAACCCATGGGCGGAGTTTATGGGGGTTCAGGGGGTGCATTGCACCCCCTGGTGACCGGGGGTGAAATTGCCTTTTTTTTTTTTTTTTTTTTTTTTTTTTTTTTAATCAAGATTATTTTTATTTTAATAAAATTATAATAATTGTGAGAAACAAATCTGAATTCTATTATGTTTTGTTTTACAATACATTCATTTTATAGTAGTAATCATGTCACATTATAAGGCGAACCTTCTGTAGTGTGGCAGCACTGGCAGTGAAAGGGTTAACGGCAATGCGCGGCCAGCAGCAGCAGCAGCAGCGCGATACAAAGCCACTTATTCTGAGATGATAATTAATGTATCTGGATAACCAATGCACGAATTTTGTCGAGGCAGGTAGCGTTATTTCGGGAAAATTGATATCTATAGCCTGGTATATTTTTCGTCCACGAAAAATGGAGGCTGTAATAATTATTATTGCTCGAGAGTCTCTATGAATAATAATAATTAGAGCCTAAGTCAGTTAAAAATGATCCCCCGTAGTGCTGTGTGTGTGAGTGTGTGTGTGCTGCTGTACTACCTAAATAAAATAAAAAATTAGGGGTTAGGGCATTGTAAAAACGCTAAAATAATAAATTAAAGGTAAAAAAAAATCGCGCGAGCCCGCTGCGCGTGCGCGCGGGTATAGTTCGCCAAGCAGTTGCACCCCCTGGCGTCAAGTTCAAACTCCGCCTATGGCTAAACCTGGCAACAACATAGAGTGAAGTCCATAAATTCTACCTAGATCAGGGGGTTAAAGCAAATACTTTTTCCTTTAGGAAAGTGACTGAGATGGAGGTCCAGGAAAAGCTTAAAAAACTTGACACCTCAAGGGCTACTGGATTAGACAACATCCCTGGTAAATTCTTGCAGGATGCTGCAGAAATCATTGCCCCATATGTAGCTCACATTACCAACCTAGCCATTGACACAGGAACATTTCCAAGCTAAATGAAATCGGCAAGAGTTATTCCTCTCCACAAAAAGGGAAACAAATTGGAACCGGGTAACTACAGACCCATTTCCATCCTGGGCGTTCTATCAAAAACCATTGAGAGGCTAGTATATGAGCAAATAGACGGGTATTTCTCCACTAATAACATCATGTATCTGGTTTCAGGAGGTCTCACTCCACAGACACCTGCCTGCTGTTCCTCACAGATTACATCAGGAAAGAGGTAGACGAGGGAAAGTTCTGTGGAATGGTAATGTTAGACCTCCAGAAGGCATTTGATTCAGTGGATCACAACATCTTGTTAATGAAGCTTAGGGCCCTAGGCTTTAATGAGGCAGCTCAGAAATTGATTGGTTCCTAGTAGGGATGTCCCGATCGCCTTTTTTTGCTTCCGATCCGATCCCGATCATGTGATTTTAAATATCTATCGATCCGATCGTTTCCGATCCGATCTTTCACATTAGTAATCAATTTTGACGCATTTTTGTCAGAAACTGGCAGAGCGAGACAAGCCCATCTGTTGCCTATAGTCCGGGGGCGCGAGCGCGGAGGCGTTTGTTATTACATTCACCCTGAGAAATGTGCTTCTGCTTCATATGAGAAATATTAAAAGTTTCAATATATGTTTGCACATTAGTATACATTCAGTGTTCGACTTACGTAATGGTCCATTCTGGTCTGAAACGCCGACGATAATCCTCAGTCACGTAACGTTATCCTCCAGGTGAAAAGTTAGTCTGAAAACTTCGCCTCCAGCCTGTCCTTGCAAACATTGCAACTGGCTTGACTTTCTATTTTAAAATGCTTAGTTCCAAACCTCTGACATTAAGTCTAGCTGCTCAAGTCAGTGGATATTAACCGTGTTTCGGGAGCGACGTGTTGTACTGTTGTTGTGATGTGGAGCGTGTAGCGTCTAAATTAAAGGGGTGTTTGTTGCAACGGTGAAAATTAAAGGGGAATGTGTTTGTTGTGGACAAATATTCTGCTCTGTGTGACAATAAATACATTAATGATGATATATTATATGTAATTTAAAACCAAAACTAAGGCCTCCGTATGAGTTTAAGACGTGGACATGGTCATGTTTGTTGAATAAAATTTTTCTTTTTTTGACTGCCGATTTTTATTATGTTTTCCCGATCCCCGATCCTCTGAAAAGCACGTGATCCACGCCGATTCCGATCACGTGATCGGATCGGGACATCCCTAGTTCCTACCTAACAGGGAGACAACAGGTGGTAGATATAAACGGAGTACTCTCCAGTAGGGCTGCAACGATTAGTCAACATAATCGACGATGTCGATTATAAAAAATCGTTGACGAGAAATTGTTGCGTCGAGTAGTCATTAAATTTTTTTTTTTTTTTTTTTTTTTTTAATGCACTACCTATCTTTGTGAGAGTGGCTTCTCAGGGTTCCAGACAACATCATAACATGATGATCCCATAGCAAATTTTGGACATTGAAAACATTGTTCCCCTGCAGGAGATGATGATCAGACTAGACACACAATACATTACACACGCACTCCTCTCACTCACACACAGCGATCAGAGTAAGACACACACATACACACTCCTCTCACTCACACACAGCGATCAGAGTAAGACACACACACATACACACTCCTCTCACTCACACACAGCGATCAGAGTAAGACACACACACATTCACACTCCTCTCTCTCACACACAGCGATCAGAGTAAGACACACACACATTCACACTCCTCTCACTCACACACAGCGATCAGAGTAAGACACACACACATACACAAATTACACAGTACACACACTCCTCTCACTCACACAGCGATCAGAGTAAGACACACACACATACACACACACACAGACTCCTCTCACACACCGCAAACAAACGTTATTTAAAGTACACTTCCACTTTAATTTGTATTATTTAATTTATTTATCTTGTTATGAGTGATTGCTGTATTGTTCTTCAAATACATTTTCATTTAAAGTGGCTTAAAGATCCAAATTCAAATGTTTCATGAGTCATTATTTTAATTTGCTATGGGATCATCATGTTATGATGTTGTTGTTTGGTCCTGACAAGAGTCTCAAAGTCTGGGGTGATGGTAGACAAGCAACTCTGAGGTCATGCTCAATGTCCAATCTGTTCCTCTGCTCTGTCTTCAGCTGGACCAGAGCTGAGAAGCCACTTTCACAAAGATAGGTAATTAAAAAAAAAAAAAAAAATTTATTTTTTTGTGTTTGTTGTTGTTTACATTGGTTTTCGATTAGTCGACTAATCGAAAAAATAATCGGCAGATTAGTTGACAGTAGAGTGCGGGGTCCCACAAGGGAGTGTTTTGGGTCCGCTCCTCTTTCTACTGTATATAAATGACCTGAAAGCAGCTTGCTCATGTGACCTTTTTTTATACGCAGATGACTCCGCCCTACTAGTGTCTCACAAAGACAAACAAGTGGTTGAGCAGACATTGAGTGCAGAACTAGAGAAGGTTAGCGACTGGCTAGGCCACAACAAGCTGTCCCTCCACGTGGGGAAGACTGAGTCAATTTTATTCGGGTCAAAGGTCGGGCTCAGAAAATCGCCAGGTTTTAACATTATGTAACTAGGAGGTTTAGGGCATATAACAGACAGACAAAGCAATTATGTTTAATATAATTATCTTTATTGTAAGCTATGGTATAAGAGAGTAAGTTGAATTTTATACAAAAATAGAGGTATCACCATGTATACATTTAGCACAGAGAGACAGACTGAACCCACACTACACCCTAACCTGTAGTAGCCAAAAACAGTGACCACTTGTTGACAAGGACCACCACCTGTCATGACACAGAAATTACAATGAATATCAACGCATTAAATGCTGGCTGTTGCACACTACAAGACAAACATTTATTAACACACCGGTCATACAAACGGACGGGAGAGAGAGCTAGACTTACACTTGAACTGAATGAACGAAACACCCGGCGCCGCACACACACACAGCACACACCCAGGCCACAATGGTACATCTAGTTCCCCAGCCTGAGGGAAATCAGGACAGGTTGTCTGTATTACTATTTATCCTAAACAGTCTGTGTGTGTAATATGCATGTGTGCAACTCATAAACAAAAGAAGTGAGCGATACCTGTATCGCCAGGCGTAAGCACAACGCCTCGCCTCTTCACCGTCTGTCGTTCCCTAAGGAAGACCATACGCAGTATAAATACTTAAACCGTGCAACCTATCGACATGATGATGCAAGCTCCGCTCTATAATATAGTTAAGTTACTCACCAGGACTCTCTCTCGTCCCGTCACAGGGGAATCAGGTGTGGGGAAATGTTTGCTGCTATCGCCGCCCGCACACAACTAGGAAGTGTTCCTTCCAGCCGCCAACCGGTCAGACTGAAATACACGCTGACGCCAGAGCCACACCCACAATACCCCCAGCTGGCCACAATTAGAATAGGAGATACTGTTCTCACAGACAAAACATCTGTGAAATATCTCGGTTGCGTCCTGGAAAACAGCTTATCAGGGGAAAGCATGGCTCACCAAGCACTTACAAAGATAAATAACAGGACTAGATACCTAGCCAGAATCTCACATTTTTTAGATCAGTCAGCGATGAAGATTCTTGCTGGAGCTCTCATACAGTGTCACTATGACTATGCATGTGGCTCCTGGTACAACAGTGCCCCCAAAAGTCAGAAAATAAAACTACAGACATCACAAAACAAGCTAATCAGGGTAATTCTAAGGCTACCTGCTCGAACCCACCTTAACCCATCTCACTTTGAGGTCATGAGATGGCTTAATGTGGAAGACAGAGTAAACCAGATAGGGATGTGCCTAGTTCACAGAATAGTGCATGAGGTAGTGCCAGTGTACTTTAACAACTACTTCAACCGAATCAGAGACACCCATGCTTACCAAACTAGGCGCAGTAGGTACTGGAGATGAGGTATATCTCAATGGCGAAGAGCGAGACGTGATTGGCCAGTACGAGTATATAACTGCATTTTTGTGTAATTCAATAAACACATTGCAATTTTTCGCCTGATTATCGGATCTTCCTGAAATCAACGCTAGATCATCACTATTATCCTTTGTCATGCACGCATGTGCAATGTGGCTTAGACCGGCGCCCCCCCCCCCCCCTCCTGCAACCCAACGGCAGAACAGCTAGACACAAACGCATATAGCTTCAATCGCAGTAGAAATAAATATCAGATCAATGCAAGCTTTCATATATAGTGTCCTTACCTGGTCTCTGAAGTAATAAAAAAAAGAATCCAATAATCTCATCGCCATTCCAGTTATCCACAGCGATCGTGCCTCCGGCGTTATTGGGCATTGCTCTTCAACGGGCGGGTGGGGTCAGTTGTCCAAGCCATCCCTAGAAGCGTGTGTTTTGCCGGAGTGTTTAGGACCTGCCCCCACGCCGCAGCTCAGTATAGAAAATAAACGAACCTGTTTCTAACCGGGTGCATTACTGGCAGAAGGCGGAGCTAATAGGCTAACGTTAGTGTACTGGTCCCAACTGTAGCAGGGACGGCGGAGCTTATAGGCTAACATTAGTGTACTGGTCCCGACTGTAGCAGCGACGGCGGAGCTAATAGGCTAACGTTAGTGTAGTGGTCCCGACTGTAGCAGCGACGGCGGAGCTAATAGGCTAACGTTAGTGTACTGGTCCCGACTGTAGCAGGGACGGCGACGCTAATGTTAGTGTAGTGGTCCCAACTGTAGCAGGGACGGCGGAGCTAATAGGCTAACGTTAGCGTACTGGTCCCGACTGTAGCAGGGACGGCGGAGCTATAGGCTAATGTTAGTGTACTGGTCCCGAGTGTAGCAGGGACGGCGGAGCTAATATGCTAACGTTAGTGTACTGGTCCCGACTAGCAGGGACGGCGGAGCTAATGGGCTAATGTTAGTGTACTGGTCCCGACTGTAGCAGGGACGGCGGAGCTAATAGGCTAACGTTAGTGTACTGGTCCCGACTGTAGCAGGGACGGCGGAGCTAATAGGTTAACGTTAGTGTACTGGTCCCGACTAGCAGGGACGGCGGAGCTATAGGCTAACGTTAGTGTACTGGTCCCGAGTGGAGCAGGGACGGCGGAGCTAATAGGCTAACGTTAGTGTACTGGTCCCGACTAGCAGGGACGGCGGAGCTAATAGGCTAATGTTAGTGTACTGGTCCCGAGTGTAGCAGGGACGGCGGAGCTAAGAATAGAATAGAATAGAAATAGAAATACTTTTATTATCCCGTGGGAAATTAGACACTGCAAATCGCTCAACATTTAAACATTTAGACAGGACAGGTCACAAATTAGAATAATAACACAAATCAAATCAAGTTGCCTAGGATAAGAGTAGAGTAAAATAAAATAGGATAAAATGAAATGAAATAATATATACAGAAATAAATACAGTAAGAATATACTGAGCATACTGAGCATGGGGTAAACAATTTGGTCAATATAATTATAATTATAATTTAAATCTAAATCTAATTAAATGAAATATGAACTATATATTCCAGTATTCAGTGTAACTAGGTGCAGTATGCTTTAGGTAGTGTATTGTCCTCCTCGGGTTCCAATAAGACTTAGATCAATGTCTGGCAGCCGTCGCTGCCCCCTGTTGTGGAGCCTGGAGGCCGCTAGTCGCGTCCTCCTGCCACTATTGAGCTGCCGCTCTGTGCTCAGTGATGCAGTGAGGCACAGTGATGCATTATATAGTCTGATGGCTGTTGGAATGAAGGACTTCCTGTGCCGTTCAGTGCTGCATTTGGGTAGTGTGAGCCTAGCACTGAACATGCTCCTCCTGTCAGCCAAGTCTGTGTATAGTGGATGGGTGGGGTTATAGGCTAACGTTAGTGTACTGGTCCCGACTGTAGCAGGGACGGCGGAGCTAATAGGCTAACGTTAGTGTACTGGTCCCGACTGTAGCAGGGACGGCAGAGCTAATAGGCTAACGTTAGTGTACTGGTCCCGACTGTAGCTATAGGCTAACGTTAGTGTACTGGTCCCGACTGTAGCAGGGACGGCGGAGCTAATAGGCTAACGTTAGTGTAGTGGTCCCGACTGTAGCAGGGACGGCGGAGCTATAGGCTAACGTTAGTGTACTGGTCCCGACTGTAGCTATAGGCTAACGTTAGTGTACTGGTCCCGACTGTAGCTATAGGCTAACGTTAGTGTACTGGTCCCGACTGTAGCTATAGGCTAACGTTAGTGTACTGGTCCCGACTGTAGCAGGGACGGCAGAGCTAATAGGCTAACGTTAGTGTAGTGGTCCCGACTGTAGCAGGGACGGCGGAGCTATAGGCTAACGTTAGTGTACTGGTCCCGACTGTAGCTATAGGCTAACGTTAGTGTAGTGGTCCCGACTGTAGCAGGGACGGCAGAGCTAATAGGCTAACGTTAGTGTACTGGTCCCGACTGTAGCTATAGGCTAACGTTAGTGTACTGGTCCCGACTGTAGCAGGGACGGCGGAGCTAATAGGCTAACGTTAGTGTACTGGTCCCGAGTGTAGCAGGGACGGCGGAGCTATAGGCTAACGTTAGTGTACTGGTCCCGACTGTAGCTATAGGCTAACGTTAGTGTAGTCTTGAGTGTAGCAGGGACGGCGCAGCTATAGGCTAACGTTAGTGTACTGGTCCAGACTGTAGCTATAGGCTAACGTTAGTGTAGTCCTGAGTGTAGCAGGGACGGCGGAGCTAATAGGCTAACGTTAGTGTACTGGTCCCGAGTGTAGCAGGGACGGCGGAGCTATAGGCTAACGTTAGTGTACTGGTCCCGAGTGTAGCAGCGACGGCGGAGCTATAGGCTAACGTTAGTGTACTGGTCCCGAGTGTAGCAGGGACGGCGGAAAAGCGGTCAAAGCGGACTAAAGGGTTAAATCAAGCATTTTTAACGGGTGGCGGTACACATTATTGTCAACAAAAACTGATTGCCGGCTTTGGTCCTTGGCAACGGACCAACACAGTCAACTATGACATGTTCAAATGGTTCACCGACCGCTGGTATAGGACAGAGGGGAGCAGGTGGAATTACCTGGTTTGGCTTTCCGGTGATCTGACAAGTACTACAGGTACGACAGTACTGTGCTACATCGGACTTCAAACCGGGCCAAAAGAAATGTTGAAGTATTCTGTTGTATGTTTTAGTGACTCCCAAGTGTCCAGACCAAGGGTGGTCATGGGCCAAGAACAGTACATGCTGACGATAAACTGCAGGGACAACAATCTGATAAACAGTGCTCCAGTCTGGTGCCTGATCTGGTAGCCCTATCTCCGATTGTGCATGCTCTGCCAGTCTAGTACCATGGGACCTCCATGTACGCATCAAAACTCCTTCATCCACAAAATAAGAATGCAACTCTCTCCTCTGTTCTGTTTCAAGAGAAGAGAAACATTTTGCAAGAGAAGGGTCAGCCTTCTGGGCAGTAATTAGCATTTCACGAGTAACGGGTAACTTCAATGCGTCGGAACTAGTTACAGTTGTCTGTGGGGGTACCTTACTATGAGTCGGTGGTTTGTCAGCGGTATCAGAAGTTGGAGCCAGCAACTCCTCCCTGACAAAGGCTGAAGCAAAAACAGAGTCAGACAAATTAATTTCATCACCTCTCTTTTTCAATTGAGCCCGAGTGACAACACTTGCAGAAAAAACTTCAGGGATGTTCTGTGACGAGTCATCAGGCAGAGAATCTGTGTCTGGGTGATCCAACACTTCCAGCACAGCGTTCACCTGTCCTCCAGCTAAATCATTTCCCATGATAAAGGAAATGCCTTTAACTGGCAAGGAAGGTCTCACCCCTATTTTAAAGAAACCAGTGACCAAATCAGATTGTACATGAATACAGTGTAACGGGGCTGGCACGAAACCCATCTCAATACCTTGAACTAGGACACTAGAACCACAGGAAGATTTCTCAGACAGAGGTAGTACATCAGAGAGGATAAAGGATTGTGAGGCTCCAGTATCTCGTAAGATCTGAACTGTACACTGATCTTTTGGATCCCCTGTCAAGGAAACTAAACCCTTGGAAGTAAATGGCCTGAAACAAGGATCGAGAACATCCTGATCATTGTGCATCTGTTGATCGGAATCAGGTGCCATTTTAATCAGACCAACCCCTTTGGGTTGTCTAAAGTTCTGAGAGGACGGTTGCTGCTTACGTTTCAATGTTAAACAGTCAGAAATAACATGACCAGATTTATGACAGTAGTAACATGTCCGCTCCTCTTTTGAGCGTGGAGGTGACATTTTTGGTCGGGGGTGTGTGAATTCTGAATGGTTGGGGACAGAATGTTTCTGAGAGAAATCATGGGGGAGAAACGAGTCACGCCTATCTACAAACACAGCTTTATGAGTTAGCGCAAACTCAGCTAATACAGCAGCTTGCTGCAGAGTGGACACTTTCTGCTCACTCAGGTAAATTACAATACGCTCTGGCAAACGATTCTTAAACTCTTCTAATAGAATGAGTTCTCTGAGAGAGTTAAGATCTGAGGCCTTGCTTGCTGCACACCATTTATCAAAGAGAGTTCCCTTCTCTCTAGCAAACTCTACAAAGGTCTGGTTGACAGCTCTCTTGTGACTGCGAAACCTCTGCCTATAAGCTTCGGGCACAAGCTCATATGCACGAAGGATGGCAGCCTTCACAGTATCATACAGTAAACTATCTTCTAGGGAAAGTGTTGAACAAACCTCTTGGGCTTTACCAGTCAATTTGCATTGAAGCAACAAAGGCCAGACCTCTCTTGGCCAGCGCAATGAAGCAGCAATACGCTCAAACACATTAAAATAAGTATCAACTTCTGTCTCTCGGAACGGAGGCACCAAAGCAATGTGTTTACTTATATCAAAAGTGTGTGATGAATAAGCTGTGGAGGAGGACATACCCGGGCCTTGTGGAGGAGTCTGTGTAGCAGAGTTGGATCCACTCCTTTGGTCTCCCAGCTCCAACTCCCGCAGTCTGAGCTCTTTTTCCACCTCAAGCTCCAACCTACGGATGTTAACAGCCCTTTCATTTTCCGCCTCAAGCTCCATTTTACGAAGCCGATACTCCGCCTCACGTGCTTGTGCCTTCTCCTGAGCCTCCATCTGGAGACGGGCTATTCTAACCTTGACCTGGTCCCCTTCTCGAGACCCAGTTGACACAGGAGAGGTCAAGTGAAAATGTGGCAATGTGACTTTCACACCTGCCTTTTCAGCACCATGGGCTTGCTCCTCAGAAGGCTGTGCTTCCGTAGGTTCACCAGGAGGACTTGCATGTTCATCAGAGACCGCAGGTAAAACAAGCGTCCCCTGCTCCAACAGCTTATCTACCACAAGACACCTGATATCCTGCTTAAGATGCTTTTGTTGAACCAAGAGTTTAAAATGTGTGGCAATCTCCACTAAGTCTGCCTTGCGGCAGCTATCTAGCGCTTCCCAAGTAGGATTGCTCAAGAATTTCCCCAGATCAAAAGTACTAACTGCCATTATTTTTTCTTACACAAATGCCATTTTTACACAAATTAATTAATAACTATACAAGTGTAAACAAACACAGTTCACCAAATCCATCAACCAACAATTGAACACGGGTTACAAGATCCCGGATGAGCCCCCATTTATGTTACGACCCCTGTGAGTCTAAGGGTAAAGGGCTGTAACATAACAGTTGGTTGACAGAAAAGATGGACCACGTTTGTAAACAACAATGATATTTATTGAATAGATGCAAAGGAAGCACATGTAGCTCAGGGGTGAGCCCAGGCCAAAACAACAAACAAACACCACTATACTCCAAATAAACACAATCTAATCTATGGTAAAAGAGATTACATTACCTAAACTACTCTTACCTAACCAAAACAGGAGAAAACAATATCCAAAGGAAATGGCAGCTCACCCCATCTGTGCTTCCTGAGAAAGAGAGAAAAACACATTAATTATACAGAAACAAAGGCAGAATATATACAAAAACAAACTATAACTAACAATGCTCTCTCTGTGGCCATACACACACAAGGACATTTCTACTAAGCACCAAAGGCCAATAAACGAAATGCAATATTGTCAAAGTTACAGGTTTACAAAATCACAACAGGCCTAGCCGCATGCCAGCGAGAGAGAAAGACTGAAGTGAGAAGCCATGTTTTAACAGGTGTGGGGTGATCCATGATTGGGTGGTGTGGATTGAGTGTTGGAGTCTGGAAAGCCATCCACCAATCGGTGCTGTGTTGCAATAATAGAAGGGCAGGCCTGGCAGGGACCAATGGTGAAGGGAACAATGGCTGGAGGGAGGAAACAAAATGGAGAACACACACACATGGAGACACACACTGGGGAATATATACATTGGGATGTAACATAGTCCCAGGCCTTTTCTATGTTTAAAAGAATGGACTAATGAGGCTGATTCAGGTGATAACACAGTGGCATGAAGGAGGGGGAGGGGTCCGCGAGTAGGGTGTGGGATGTAACAGAGCATGTGAGCGGAGCGGGTGGATTTTGAAGGGAGCGCGGAGTGGGCTTTAAAATGGGTCAGAGTGACTCCTGAGCGAGAGCTCTCCTCCGCTCCGAGCTGCTCCCAGCCGCTCAGTGCACACGATCACACAGTGGTCTAAACTGATGTAATATACATGTAGTACAATGCCAAAGCAATAGGTGGCGATGTAGTTCAAACATGAAGGCCATTTTCAACCAATCAGAAGGGTGAACGCGTCACTACACATCCTGCTAAGTCAAAACAGAAATCCGGGTGGACTATTTACTTGGCAACATTTATTTTCAGCAAGAAACAAAGCTCTACTAAGCGAAACGCACATTTTAGAGAAAGACATAGATACGTTAGCGGACAACACATATCATAATATTAGTCACTCTTCTTTTGGTACGAGAACTCGAGGTGTAGCCATAGTCGTTAGACGTAAGTTGAATATTGAATTAAAGGGAGTATGGTCTGATGCAGATGGTCGTATAACTATAGCTATGATTGTACACAATAACAGGAAAATGGCGTTGGCAGCGGTATATGCCCCAAATTTGTACGAAGAGGGTTTCTTCACTACACTAACCAATGCAATGTTAGACCTTCCCGATTACTCATTTATAATAGGTGCGGATTTTAATGCCATTTGGAATCCAAGGATGGACAAATCTTACCTCGCCTTTTCCAGCGAACAAAAGAATTCATCTAATGCATTAAAGGATTGGTAGAAGATTACAGGTGTAAATGACTTATGGCGATCACTTAATCCCACAACCCCGAAAGTACTCGTGTCGATCTGCGAGACATAACACATTATCCAGAATAGATTATGTCTGCACTATCGGATCACTGTTATTTACTCCTAAAAGGAACATTTGGTATACTATCTTCCCGAGCCCCAAGATGGCGATTTAACTCGATGCTGCTTAATAACAAGGAATTCATTACACAACTCAAAGAAGCTCTTATAGTATTCCTAAGGGAGAATGCAAACTCGGTGCAAGACCCCAGAATAATATGGATGTCGGTAAAGGGAATGATCTCACTGATAGCTTTTCCTCCAAAATGCGCAAGAATCAATGCACAAAACTGTCTGAACTGGAAACGCTTTACTCAACGTTATTTAATTCTTTAAAATACAACAACTCAACTCGACTAGAAAATCAAGTTAATGTACTAAAAAAAAAGATCAATGCCATATACAGACAACAATCAGAAATACAAATACGTAGCACAAGACAACAGCAGTACTCCCAAGGTTCTAAACCTAGTCACCTAGTTTGCAGATATAACTACCATTAGAGCACAACAAGTACTTGAAACAGAACATGAAAAAATAAATGATACATTCAAAGAATTCTACTCCGACTTATATAAATCAGAAACGACCTTCGATCAAAACAAAATGGACACATATCTTAATCAAATTATTCTCCCTAAACTTTCAGAGGATGACGCTAAACAGTTAGAAACACCGATCACACTAGAGGAACTCAAGAAGGCCATATCCGAAATGCAAAGTGGTAATGCTCCTGGAAGAGACGGTATCCCACCAGAAATGTACCTTTCTTGTTGGGACATAATTGGACCCTTATTACTAAATATGATCTTATACTCGGTCAAGGAGGGGAACTTCCATAAAAATGACAATATTGCACTCATAACAGTCCTTCTCAAAAAAGACAAAGACCCCACCGAGTGCGGTAGTTACAGACCCTTAAGCCTCCTCGGAACCGATATCAAACTGTACTCTAAGGTATTGGCCATCAGATTACAAAAGCATATGACGTCTTTAGTTCATCCGGACCAAACTGGCTTCATAAGAGGCCGCCTGATCACTGATAACATAAGACGAATACTGCACGTACTAGATGCCGACAAGGATGACACCATACCTAAGGCGATGCTGTCCCTGGATGCAATGAAAGCTTTTGACAGGCTGGAATGGTCATATCTATGGGCAGTATTAGAGAAGATGGGGTTAGGTAAAGGTTTCATTGATATGATTAAAGTAGTATACAAAGACCCATCGGCCATGATTACTACAGGTATAATCACCTCCGGAATATTTCCGGTATCACGCTCAGCTAGACAGGGTTGCCCTCTTAGTCCCGGACTATTCGATCTATCATTAGAACCTTTAGCACAATATATAAGACGATCCCAATCCATACAACCAATCGTAATCAAGGGCACACAACATAAAATTAGTTTATATGCGGACGACGTAATACTGTTCATGCAAAACCCCAACACCACACTGCCTCATCTGCTCAAGTTGATTGAGAACTTTGGTGATTTATCGGGATTCAAGATAAATTGGCCGAAGTCGGCTTTCCTTCCACTTAACACCCCTGCAAAAAAAGATATAACCCTCCCAGGAGAGATACCTATGGTAAAACATTTTAGATGCTTGGGAGTGGAAATATTCCCCACCATAAGACAAACGGTGAAGCACAATTACACAAAAATCCAAAACAAAATCAAAGACGACCTTGATAGGTGGGCAAAACTTAAAAACTCAGTACAGGCACGGATATCAATAGTTAAGATGGACGTACTACCTAGAATCAACTTCTTAGTTCAATGCTACCGTTACCCCCTCCAGAGGGTTACTGGAAAAGATTACACTCCTCCACATACAAATTTATTTGGAATAACAAACCACCACGTATAAAAAGATCCACCGCACAGAGAAATAAAGCAGACGGTGGCATGGCATTTCCAGATTTTTTCCACTATTTTAAGGCGTACACATTAAGACCATTGACAACATGGTTTGATCCCCAAGCATTAGTATCCTGGAGAAAATTAGAAGAAAACATAGTAGCCCCACATAGACTGAAGGACATAGCATACACTAAACTACCAATCAAGCATTGTGAACGGAAATTTGGCCCCATAATTACTCATGCGATCCGGATATGGCGTGAAACACACAAAAAATATCCTAACCCACATAAATGGCACAATCATACTCCCTTATTCTATAACAATGCACTCTTAATTGAAAAACGACCTATAAGATTCCCTATATGGGAAGAGCAAGGCATACACTCATTAGGGGATGTTTTTAACAAACAGGGTTTTTGTAGTTATGGAGAAATATGCAAAAAATGTAATCTCACCAAGTCCACATGGCTTTTTTACATACAGTTACGGCTATGTTTGAAGTCTCACGGTGTTCCATTAGACATACCAATTGAACACCACAGATGCCACAAATTCTTCTATGAAAGAGAGACATCGAGAGGTTTTGTTTCAGATTTTTATCATCAATTACTAACGTCCTCGTATGAAACCCTCCAACTAGACTCTGTCTGGAGGAGGGATATACCAGACCTGGAAAGTGACTTTGATTGGCAAGAAGCCTGGGCAAATGTCCGACTTACATCAAGGAACCCGGACCATCAACAAATCAATCTTAACTATATTCACAGGACATACTTGACTCCTATAAGACTGAACAGAATGGGTCTTAAACAAGACTCCAAATGCTCCCAATGTACAAATGGGGATGAAGGGACATTTATGCACATGTACTGGGACTGCCCACCAGTTAAGATATTCTGGAAAGATGTGACCCAACAATTATCAAAACTCTTATCTTGGAATATACCTGTACACCCCTCTGTATTACTATTGAATGATGTTTTTGAGTGTGCAGTACATCCACAGCTAAAGAGATTGGTTTTATCGGGTATCACAGTAGCTAAAAAGCTGATCGCATCACGCTGGTTTCAACCGGAAAAAATGTGCCGGAAAGTTTGGTTTCTTACATATCTCGATGTGATTTATCAAGAAATATCCACAGCAAGAATTCTGGGTCTCAATGAATCCAAAATGACAATGTGGTTAGAAGTGGTGGAGAGAATAAAAGCTAGCTTATAATGGTAGTGTCTGGTTAGGAGCGAGGGATAATGGAGGTACTATCCAAAGAGGGGTCCGGGAGGGGGGGGTTCGAGCTGGAGCATATGTGTGTAGGTTTTTAGATAACAGGTATTAGGGGTATATCCTGTATATGACATTGGTATAAATGGTAATTTTGTTGGATATACACTGTGTATTAATGCTTGTGTATCTTATCGTGTGTTGTCATGTTTGTTTATGTATGTTTAAAAAATAATAAAAAAATAAAATACAAAAAAAGCAAGAAACAAAGTGCAATAAAAAAAAATGATACATTCACTGTGTTCTGCCTCATTTATTGATGAAACGAAACCAACATCAACACAATGTACCACCAAGAGCCGAGAGTTTAGTCTCACAAAAAGAGCGCTGATGTTGTTAGCTTACATGTTGCAGAGTTGTGCCGGCTCACACAGCATCAGACCAGGCTGCGTGAGGGAAATATGAATAACATGGCGAAAATATGAAATATGATCTCAATAACGTCGTACGCCGTGGATTGGCAGAATTCGCATGAACTTGAAACACGTCGTACAACGTGATTGGCGGAGAAAGTGTTAACCCCTATCCGGACCTAGACCACTTCTAAGTCACAACCCTAACTTAGGGGTTAAAGTTAGAGGTGGTCTAGGTCTGGTTATACTGATCCGATACCAGTGCATACATAAAAAAAAAATTATATAAATTATAAAACTTTTTTTTTCTTTTTTACAGCTACTGTTTTATATATACTGTTTTTTTAGTAATAACTAGAAAGTAATGGTATTTATTCAACAGATGATTGTATAGATTAGTATTAGTATCATTAATTGACAACTAAGCTCAATGAGTTCACCCACGGAATGGTTGTTGGTACATTGGTTCGGCACGGACGTTACACGTTGTTGCGCACTTCCTATCCAGAAGGCTCCGTTTAGGTCAGCTAGTAGCAGAGGCTCTGTTGTGATTTTTAATGCAAAATAAATATTCAACATTCTCTTTTGAGACTCCGCCTCAGACTCTTATCATTTGGCACTAAAAGCTAAACATTGTCACCGGTATGGCTGTCCGCAACATGTCATTAATTGTGTGCGAGAGGTCGATCAGTTAGCCACATTAGCCTGAGCTAGGTTAGCCACTAGCTAACGTGAGCTAGATGGGAATACAAACAATGTAACGTTACTGGAGAAAAAGTGATTTACCTTGGAATACTCCTTTGCCAACTTCCTGTACTTTGCTTGCAGGTCTGCAGCTGGATTATGAATAGTCCCAATTTTAGCCAAGGTAACATTAAGCTAAAACTAGCTTTTCAAATAGCTCCAGCTAATGCTAATAACAGAGCTCCCCGCCACACTGCTCTGTCGGGACGATGGCATTAAGAAAAGTTATAATTATTTTGTCTAGTCTTGTTTTAGTCAACAATATCAACATACATGAAGAGAAATTTCGTCCTGGTTTTTGTAAATTACATTTTTGTGTCCTCAGTTGTGGTCAACGATATTTAATAAACTATTTAGTCTCGTTAGTGTGACATGGTCTTCAATAACGTGACGTCACGTCTCGTTGTCATGAAAAAAAACCTTTGTGACTAACATCTTTCGTCATCAATTTAGTCAACAAAATTAACACTGACTCACAGGAATTGTGTAAAGTTGCCCAAATAGTGCTAGGAATAGCAATGCATGTCCCCTTTAACTTAAAAAGTTAAGAAGAAGAAGAAGAAGAAGAATCTTTGGTCAGCTCAGACTGCTGGCGAGCTAGTATAGACTAAACATAACAAGCATAGACTGTAAAAGATGAGACACTCATGTACATGTCTTACTTTATAGCCTTATGTAATAGAAATGTCAAACATTTGGCCAATATCTCATCAGGTGGAATCAGATCCATTCTGGAGGAAAGCTCGGAACCTTTTCCTTCTCCTCTGATGTTACTGGAGGAGGAAGCTTTATGACAACTTGGTAATAGATCTGACCAACTGTAGTCGATACAGATCAATCAAATGTAGCTAGTATCACCCTGATAGCGATATTGGGTATATGATCTGTGCATCCCTATATAGGCCTATTCGTTCAACATTTTACTTTCCTGGCAAGAGTGTAGTGTTTGTTACTTTCAAAAGTAATGGTTACAACTAATTACATTTAAATTCTTCTTCTTTCTAGACTCCCTTGCCTTACAACTGTCCATCTGTGAAGAGGAGGTTCCCCCTGAGCAGCAGGAGAGGAGCCCCAGTCTGGACCAGGAGGAGCCAGAGCCCCTACAGATGAAAGAGGAACAGGAGGAACTCTGGACCAGTCAGGAGGGAGAGCAGCTCCAAGGTCTGCAGGAGGCTGATATCATGAAGGTCACATTATATCCTGTCTCTGTGAAGAGTGAACATGATGAAGAGAAACCTCAGTCCTTGTGGTTTAACCAAACCCAGGACCCAGAGTCCCTACAGATTAAAGAGGAACAGGAGGAACTATGTCAAGATCTAGAGGAGTCTGATAGGTGCAAGATGATCTTACATCCTGTGAAATATGAAAACTATACTGAGAATACTCTGTCCTCACAACTCAGCCAAACCCAGGACCCAGAGCTCCTACAGATTAAAGTTGAACTACATCAAGGGCTGGAAGAAGCTGATCGCTCCAAGATCACAGTAGACCCAGTGCAATGTGAAGATGGTGAAAAGAATGATCAGCCTCTTCAAACCCAAAGGGAGAGAAACAGAGAAGCATACTCTTTACCCATCACTTCAACTGAACACATGAAAACAGAACCTGATGCTGAGGTCTGTGGAGTATCAGAACCAGCCAGTAACTTAGATCCAGCTGGTGATTTAGAACCAACTAGAGATGGCCAGCACCTCTCTTCAGACTGTTCGGGAAATGAGACTGATGACAGTGATGATGACAGTCCTGAATCTGAGACTGATGACAGTGATGACAGTTCTGAAAATAATACCAATGATGGCGATGAATGGAAGGAGAGTGGAGGACCAGGTTTGTTGACTCTGAAACCAAAGAAGACACAGAAAATACAAAGTTTGTCTAACAGCAGTCCTGGTTTCAGAAAGAAGGGAGATCTGAAGATACACATAAATAAGCATACAGGAGATAAACCATTTAGTTGTTCAGTTTGTGGAAAAGGGTTCAATATGAAGGGAGTTCTGAAGACACACATGATAACTCATACAGGAGAGAAACCATTTAGTTGTTCGGTTTGTGGGAAAGGGTTCAGTGTGAAGGGAGTTCTGAAGACACACATGAGAACTCATACAGGAGAGAAACCATTTAGTTGTTCGGTTTGTGGGAAAGGGTTCAATGACCAAGGAACTCTGAAGAAACACATGATAACTCATACTGGAGAGAAACCATTTTTATGTTCAGTTTGTGGGAAAGTGTTCAATATAAAAGCAAATCTTAAGAGACACATGATAACTCATACAGGAGATAAACCATTTAGTTGTTCGGTTTGTGGGAAAGGGTTCAATGACCAAGGAACTCTGAAGAAACACATGATAACTCATACAGGAGAGAAACCATTTAGTTGTTCAGTTTGTGGGAAAGTGTTCAATATAAAAGCAAATCTTAAGAGACACATGCTAACTCATACAGGAGAGAAACTATTTAGTTGTTCAGTTTGTGGGAAAGGGTTCAGTGTGAAGGGAGATCTGAAGACACACATGATAACTCATACAGGAGAGAAACCATTTAGTTGTTCAGTTTGTGGGAAAGGGTTCAGTATGAAGGGAGATCTGAAGACACACATGATAACTCATACAGGAGAGAAACCATTTAGTTGTTCGGTTTGTGGGAAAGGGTTCAGTGTGAAGGGAGTTCTGAAGACACACATGATAACTCATACAGGAGAGAAACCATTTAGTTGTTTGGTTTGTGGGAAAGGGTTCAGTGTGAAGCGAGTTCTGAAGAGACACATGATAACTCATACAGGAGATAAACCATTTAGTTGTTTGGTTTGTGGGAAAGGGTTCAGTGTGAAGGGAGATCTGAAGAAACACATGCTAACTCATACAGGAGAGAAACCATTTTTATGTTCAGTTTGTGGGAAAATGTTCAATATAAAAGCAAATCTTAAGAGACACATGATGACTCATACAGGAGATAAACCATTTAGTTGTTCAGTTTGTGGGAAAGGGTTCAGTGTGAAGGGAGATCTGAAGAAACACATGCTAACTCATACAGGAGAGAAACCATTTAGTTGTTCCGTTTGTGGGAAAGGGTTCAGTGTGAAAGGAGTTCTCAAGACACACATGATAACTCATACAGGAGAGAAACCATTTAGTTGTTCAGTTTGTGGGATAGGGTTCAGTATGAAGGGAGATCTGAAGACACACATGATAACTCATACAGGAGAGAAACCATTTAGTTGTTCGGTTTGTGGGAAAGGGTTCAGTGTGAAAGGAGTTCTGAAGACACACATGATAACTCATACAGGAGAGAAACCATTTAGTTGTTCGGTTTGTGGGAAAGGGTTCAATGACCAAGGAACTCTGAAGAAACACATGATAACTCATACTGGAGAGAAACCATTTTTATGTTCAGTTTGTGGGAAAGTGTTCAATATAAAAGCAAATCTTAAGAGACACATGATAACTCATACAGGAGATAAACAATTTAGTTGTTCGGTTTGTGGGAAAGGGTTCAGTGTGAAGGGAGATCTGAAGAAACACATGCTAACTCATACAGGAGAGAAACCATTTAGTTGTTCAGTTTGTGGGAAAGTGTTCAATATAAAAGCAAATCTTAAGAGACACATGATAACTCATACAGGAGAGAAACCATTTAGTTGTTCGGTTTGTGGGAAAGGGTTCAGTGTGAAGGGAGATCTGAAGAAACACATGATAACTCATACTGGAGAGAAACCATTTAGTTGTTCAATTTGTGGTAAAGGGTTCGGTAGGAAAGTGAATCTTAAGACACACATGAGAACTCATACTGGAGAGAAACCATTTAGTTGTTCAGTTCAAGCTCGGTAGACTTGAAAAGAAGAGAGAACAGGTCCCAAAACACAATTTGCAGTATAAACAATAGGAACTAGGGGTGGAACGGTTCACAAAATCGACGGTTCGGTTTGTATCACGGTTTTGGGTTCTGTTCGATATACTGCGTTTTTTTTTTTTTTTTATAAAAAAAGAATTTAACACTCAAAAATCTAAACATGCTTCTCATTTATATAAAAAAAAAACGAACTGACTGAAAAATATAGGCTACATTTGTCAAAGTATTAACTTAGTGCAAACAAACAATATGCTCAGCCAGCACTAGACTTTCCTTTCTTTAATATAAACACAAAAAAACAATGTCAACAATGTTTAAATTCCCTGATTGTCAGTTCTTAATGGAAAGATTAGTTTTCCGCTTGAAATTAAAGTGCAGTATTTGAAATACAATGAAAGGAATATGGCTGGATTTCTTATCAAAGGGAAAAGTGTCACTGTTATTTAAAATAAATAAACAAATTAGAAGGCCATCAATATAAATTGCAGCATACATCAAACTAACACACACACACTGTACTGTTTCAAAACAACACTGCTCTGTTCATTCTATTTAAAAAAAATACGTACATTATCTGTACATTTAGGCCCCGTTTAGACGGAAACGCTAGCAGGTGAATCCGCAAAAATATTTTTGCGGATGTGCCTTTCGTTTATACGGAAACGGCGTTTTTACGGGGTGAAACCGCAAAAAAGTGAGACTACCTTCCAGGGTGGAATTCCTAGAAACGCAAAAGCTTTGCGATCTCGTCTAAACTATCAAAACGTATAAATCTGTTAAAACGATGACGAAAGGGTTGTCACCGCTGTGGTCGCGCGTACTGCTTACGTCACAGGTAGCAGGTATGCGCCAGTAGCCGAGACGTAAACAAAGCAAGTATGTCTGACTTATATCAACGGAGATCACCTGAAGGCTACATTGGCAGTACTTTTAACCCTTTCACTGCCACACGAGTCACACGACAGAAGGTTAACCCTTTACTATCACACAACCGGCTGTCGTGTGGCAGTAGGTTTGTTCAAGATGGATTTCGGTTTGCCTCGACTAGTAGACGAGAGTAGCCGAGTGAAGCCGGGGGAGGAGTTAAGAGGGCGGACACTGCCGATTTCACGAGAGCCTCTCGCCTAGTCTCGTGCGGCAGATACGCTTTCACGTCACCACACACACATTACACACCTGTCCAGCTCATTATAATGCGATGGCCGTGTGCAAAATTAGATCAGATTCAAATGTACAGCACACCATATACTGCTACAGTGGAATATACTATTCATATACCATAATGTATACCATCTTGTTGCGCGCTCCTGGCCGCACGCACACACAACACACTGCTGTGTGTGTGTGTGTGTGTCTGACAGCTTGAAGTTTATCATGATGATATGATAAGTTGATAACGCATAACATAATAAAGTCTTCAATCAATCAAACGTCTCATAACTCCCTGGCTGTCACATGGCTGGTGACTGACAACTTTTCTGAGCCAATAGGCGCTTTGCGCGACCGTAGCAAGTCGCTTCCCAGCCGGGAGCAGCCGGCTGAGAGGTACTGTGGAGCCTCGCTCTGAAGGCTGCTTGTGGCTCGCTCCCGCGGGAGTTCCGCGCCTCGCCTCGGCAGATTTTCAGAGCAAATCGGACAACATTCTAACCGTCATGCAACGCGCTTGGCGAGGCAGTAGTAAAACCTGCGCAGATCTGCGTCCGCCTATCCCATCTTGAACAAGCCTAGTGAAAGGGTTAAATACACAAGAATCTGTCCCGCGGCGTGAGTGGATCCACTGTCTGTGAGTGACTCTGCTTTGGTGCAATCACATTCCCCATCCACAGTCTGCGAATCAGAGGCAGAGTAGGGCGGGTCTTCACAGCACGTCCTGTGACATATGCGCCAATCGTGTGACAGTGGGGCTCCGTCGTCTCGAGTCGTTACAGCGTCGTCTGCACGCAGAATTCCAACCCCAAAACGCTCGTCTAAACGTAAAATTAAAAGTGAAACCGCAAGATGACTTTTGCGGTTTCTGTTCACAAAACGCTCGTCTAAACGGGGCCTTATTTAGACTAACATTATTTAAATATTGAGTGCAACTGTGGTGGATTAACGTAATTTGGTGAGTTGGGACTATATGAGTTGGCGGGTCCGCAGGGACATTTTAGGGTCACGGACCTTCAGCTCAGCCAACGTTATCAGCTCCGGTAGCTTAGGAGTTCATAACATGCAGTGGAAAAGCGGCAATAGTCCCGGTTGGAGTTAGTAAACACAGTTGTATGTTAGCCTTCTTGGATGTTGAATAAACACCTATCATTGTCTTTAAACACCCCGCCTCTCAGACTCCCATTTCTCCTCTGCTAGCTAGTAGCTACGATAACATTTCATTGACTGTATTAGCTGGCGGGCTACCATAGTTAAAACGTGCGTTGTGTTGTACAAACTGCTAATGTTATGGCAAGATGTGTGTAGGCCTATGTAATGTTGGCTATGTTTTTAAAGTCGTAATGAAGATTTATTTATATTGCGCTTGCCATTTACACAAACTGACTAGCACCTGCAGTGCTGCTGCTGCTGCCTGCAGCCAGCGCTCGCCTCTCCCGGCTCCGTGCCAAATGAAGTTTTTTAATTTTTTTATTTGCGCATCCCCTGAACCGTACAATACACAGATGCCCCGAACCGTGGAGGTGTACGGTTCGAATGCATATCATTCCACCTAGGGGTGCACCGATATATCGGTCGGGTATCGGTATCGGCCGATAAGTGCCTTGTTGACTGCTATCGGCCGATAAGCTGAAATGTGCCGATAGCAGTCGCCGATAAATAACCATCAATTTGTGTAGCGTCAAAAGACAAAAAAAAAATATTCACTCGCGACCTACCTGCACACCGCCCGCCGTCCCCCACACACACACAAGCTACTGCATCAAAGTTACTACTAGTTATGATTAACAAGGCATTCGTTTTGTGGCATTAACTTATATAGTTAGTGTTACACGGACAATAACATCAGCATATTATTTACCCGAACGTAGCAAGCGTTCATACTAGCTCAGTTCCTTCCGTTGCTCACAGAGCCCTGAGTTTTACCCATTCTGCAATCTGTTAATAACGTTTTCAATCAGACACATGTATAGAAAGGCTTTGTTTTATTATAACATGGCAGTAGCCGATAAATATCCATCAATTTGTGTAGCGTCAAGACAAAAAAAAGTTCACTCGCGACCTACCTGCACAACGCCGGCCCACACACACAAGCTACTGCATCAAAGTTACTAGTTATGATTAACAAGGCATTCGTTTTGTGGCATTAACATTATATAGTTAGTGTTACACGTTCATAACATCAGCATATTATTTACCCGAACGTAGCAAGCGTTCATACTAGCTCAGTTCCTTCTGTTGCTCACAGAGCCCTGAGTTTTACCCATTCTGCAATCTGTTAATAACGTTTTCAATCAGACACATGTATAGAAAGGCTTTGTTTTATTATAACATTAGTTGCAGTAAAATCATTATGCCTCATTTAAGTCATCCTGCGGAGCTAAAAGCTAAACGTCAGCCGCGCCGTGTTCTAGAAATCCTCTCGTCAACTCAAAATCAATGGCGGACGAAAGCCGAAGTAAAAAATGTATACGGCTTGCCGATTGGTGGTAACAGCAGAGGCGGGTGCAAGCGGTGTGTGACGTAATTGGCAGAATCGACTGTCAATCAAAATGTCATTGGTTGAGACAATAGTATCTCGCTGCAGCCCAGCAGGTAGACCATGCTGGGAGAACTAGTATCTAGCTGCAGCCCTGCAGAACATACTGGGAGAGAGATAGTGCTATTTCTTGATGTTTCCTTTTTTTAAGTAAGTAAAGAGGCCTATGTTCATATCGGTGAGCACAATTTGTAAGACAAATATACAGTAGTTTCATAAAAAAAATAAAAAAAATACAAAAAAAAAAATATTACAAAATAAAATTATATTTAAAAAATATTTAAAAAAAATATTTTGCCACAAAAATTGGTATCGGTATCGGCCGATTGTGTTAGTTGAACAATCGGTATCGGTATCGGTGGCAAATTTTCATATCGGTGCATCCCTAGTTCCACCCCTAATAGGAACCCCAATATACTTTTTTTATGTCACCAACAAAGTTGAGCAAAGTGCTGTACAAGTCACACAACAAATATTTACACAGATATAAAAAAATATGTCACATAAAAAGGCAGGTCTCTCAAGCAAAAATAAAGGTGTTTTGATGATTTAAACACCTGCAGAGTGGGGGCCTGCCTAACATGCAGAGGCAGCTCGTTCCTGAATTTTGGGGCTGCCACTGCGAGAGCACGGCCCCCCTAAGCTTCAGCCTGGACTTAGGAACAGCCAGTAGGAGCTGATCTGAGGGACCTTGAAGGAACATAAGGTTCCAGCAGGTCCGAGAGGTAGACCGGTGCCAAGCCGTTCAGACACTTAGCCAACAGTCTAATCTTAATTTTGATCCTAAAACGCACAGGAAGCCAGTGGAGGGAAGCCAGTACAGGGGAAATGTGCTCTCGCTTACCTGTTCCAGTTGGCAGACGAGCAGCAGCGTTCTGGACTAACTGCAAGCGAGAGAGGGAGGCCTGACTGACACCAACATACAAGGCATTACAATAATCAAGACCAGAGGTCATAAAGCATGTATAACATTTAAAAAAACATTGAGATAAAAAAGGTTGGACAGCCTCCTAAGGTGGAAAAAGCTTGTTCCCACTACAACATTTATCTGTTTGTCCATCTTAAGGTCACAGTCGATCTTCATATACTGATTATCCTGTGTATGTATATGTTCTACTGTAGGTTTCACTTTCTACTGTTGTCTCAGCTATGGAATTCTGGACTAAATTACATCCACCATCAAATATCTTCTCTGATAAACTAATCAAATAGGGGTCCAAAGCCTAATTAATATCAATTTGGGCCTTAACATGAAAAAGGTTGAGTCCTTAACATGAAGTAGTGCAAAAAAAGGAAGAATAAAGTAATTTTGCTTATGTCCTCTATATCAGAGGAGGAAGGAGAAGGGAGAGTTTAGACAAAGGCGTCAGTCAGATGGTGGCTGACCTCTGACCCTGTGTTTCATATTAACCACCTCCCTATTGACCAGAGGGTTTCAGTCGTTCTGTCTTGTAGAAAGGACCAACTCCTGTGTCATCTTGGATATAATTCTGGATCCTTGTTCATTAAAGTGGACGCTAGTTAGCCTACAGACCAGGCATGCTCAGAAGTAAGCTAGCTAGCCCTCCCTGCTCCTAGTCCTCAGATGTATGTTATCCTCTGGGTCTGAAACAGACGAGAATACTAAAGAAGCCCCCTGGACCAACATGGCTTATAAAGTCACACTGTGTGTGTGTCAGGAAGGCTGCACGATTAATCGTTTTTTAATCGAAATCGTGATTTGGAATGATGCAATTATCAAATCGCCAAGCCTGCAATAAATATTTTTTTTCTTTTTTTTTTTTTAAACCAGGAAGTCCCATTGAGATACAAGATCTCCTTTGCAAGGTAGACCTGGCCAAGATGACAGCAATAACATTTGCAATACATCACACAGCAATAAAATGTGCGATACATCACACAAGAACATAATAAATGTGCATGTATACAATACATCACATGTAAACACAAAGCAGAATAGTCTACATGATAGTAAAAGTGTATAATACAGGGTAATACAGTAATTTTGCAGTTGGGACCCGACTACAGAAAGCAGCAACATTCTTCTTGTAATTCTTTTTTTAAATATGTTATAATCGCATCGCAAATCGCAATCGCAATATCTGTCAGAATAATCGCAATTAGATTATTTCCCAAAATCGTGCAGCCCTAGTGTCAGGGTCTCATCATCATGAAAGTATAGGAATAATAGTATTTCCTCTGTGTCTCTTCACTAGCCACTAGGCATGTGTTAGCTCAGCACAAGCCTTGCACATCCACACCATGCCAGAGCCGGGATGCTGTGAGGGGTGCTGTTGGCTAGTAAAGACAAAATAATATTTCCCCTAATATTACTGTACTTGAATGACATTTCATGATGAGAGACGATACCAACACACTGAGTCAAAGTGACTTTATAAAATGTTTTACCAGGAGGCTTCTTTGTTTGCTACATATCAATGTGTTTGCTTCAGACACACATCCACGCAGGCTAGATGGTAGGTTAGCCAAAGGAAGCTACATGCCGACTAATTGATGCTAGTTTCTTTTACCTCTGCTCTTTGATTGCTTTTAAATACAGCACACATGGTACTAGGTCACAGCATTACTTAGCTATAGATACACCGCATGTAAAAAATGAGCTTGGCAAAACTGGTTTTAAATATACCCCAGAGAAATGGAATGAACTTGAACACATGCAATGCACCTTGAAGGTAGAACGTTTCATTTCGTTAGAAGATTAAAAAAAAAATTTAAACTCTTGATATTTTAGTTGTTTGTACTTTGTTGTTTGTTGATGTTCAACAGAATATTTGTCGGAACTGTACTTTTCTGTCCAATGTGTGTTTTTTTATATATATATATATATATATATATATATATATATATATATTGTAAATGGGCAGCTCATGAAAAAAGCTGTCTCATAGTGCTTCACCTGTACAAATAAAGGACAAATGCATAAATAAAATTTAAATATATGCCTCAACTTGTACTGATGAAACCCCCATTCACCTCTGAATGATCTACTATTACATCATGTAGGAGTGAATGACTGTTCATGTCTATAGCACCACCTTGATTTATACAGTCTGCATCATCATCATATTAAAAGATTTTAGCGAATAATGAGGTGTCCAATGTTGATCATTAAAAAATTATGAAATATATAAATCAATTAGAAATATGAGCAATAGGTTCAGTAATTGAATCAGCTACAAGCTTTAAACGACGAGGATCCAGGTTGTTGGGTCCAGATGACTTCATCAATATCTTTCAGAACTTTACTGATCTCCACTGGAAATAGGTCTAAAACAAAGGGCTCTCTAGGTTGGTCTCTACAGGACAGAGGTTCACACAACTAATGAGAGCTTAGAGACCCTGCTGCATACAGTATGTATTAAAAAGAGACCCAGCTGATATAAAATGCTCATTAAAGCGCCCAACAATATCATCCTTGCTCTTCATTTAAGTTGAGTCACTAAAGTGCCTTCAGGCCTTAAGTGGAACTGGAACAATGATTTGATCCGTTTCCAAAATAGATTTGAAATAATATTCTGACTCGGATACCCTAGTCTGGATTGTGCATTTATAGCACTAATGCAGTCCAGTCTGCAGGGGAGTTAGTGTGTCTAGCTATGGTCCAGAAATGCAGAAATCCTTAAAATAATTTAAAATACCTTTAGAAAAAACACAACAAGGTTTGAACTTGGGTCATTTTGAGACATGCACAGGCAATATCACAGTGATCACTGACATCATGACAGAATACTGCAGTAAACTTGTGGGTGAGAAGGGGATCTAATGTAGATTTGCTTAAATCTTTTGGGTTGGGCCTAATAAGAGCATTAATAAATGTCATGACATTTAAGGAATCGCCCAATTCCTTGATGCAATCGGAGGCAGAGGAAAGACAATCCCAATTTAGATCACCCATGAGAATGACTTCAGAGTCATTGAAACTGGAAGGCATCAGAAAGAGAGGCTTCTTTCTGTAACATCAACAACAGTAAAGTGAGTATCCTTGGATTCACTTTAAGAGTCATCCATCCTGTGTTACAGGTCGAGGAAATGGACCTGGACTAGGTTTTTAAATTCCCAACACAGTAACACAGCAGGACACAATAGATAAAGGTGTAATAGAGGTCAATCTTTACTTTGAAATATTATGTGGGGAGACAGCTATAGGAGAGGGGAGAAGGAAAACATTATAATAACCAGATTCGGCTGCTGGCAAGTGGATTGTAGAAAGGAGATTTCCTACCCCATACCCATATTATTGTGTTTTTCTGCACTGTAATACATTTCCAAATAAACATATACCTCTGTTATACCTTCATCTGTTGTCCTGCTGTGTTTCTGTGTTGGGAACCTGTGGAGACAAGTCCAGGTGGATTTCGTGTTCCGGTTAAGCGGGTGTCACAGGTTGACAGGACACTGCTCCTCATTCGACCCCCTCTCCCTGCCTGCAATACTGTAACTTTCCTCATGGCATCGCTTTTATTTTGGTGACTGCTACACCTTAAAATAGCAGGACTGTTGGAATATACCCCATGGATTATAATAACTGTTGAAATAACGTAAATAAGTGCCTTGGATTACTGCGTAACTGAGACGCAACTATGAACCTCTTGCACTATGTGTTGCATGATGTCTCTCCCACAGCTGTGCCCAGAACATTTGGACATTATTGACTAATTGATATGTGATTGGGTGCCGTGGACTGTGGCGCTGTGGACAAACGATTGGTGTCAGAAGCGGATCTGAGGATTGGGTAACAACCGACCTCTCAGGCGCCTCCCCGAGTTCTCTTTCAGTTTCCCGTAGGTACATGATGAGGTCATGGAGACACACCTGGGCTTTATAAAGTGAGCCACAGTCAAGATGGTAAACCATTCCTGGACGGAAGTCTCCGATAGAGTGTCTGGCCTCCGCCCGGTGTGCTGTGTCTTGTTGGACCAACAATCCCATGTTGCTTGGGCTCTATAGCAGGGGGCGGGGGTTATTATTCTGGTTATTATAATGTTTTCCTCTCCCCTCTCCTATAGCTGTCTCCCCACATAATATTTCAAAGTAAAGATTGACCTCTATTACACCTTTATCTATTGTGTCCTGCTGTGTTACTGTGTTGGGAATTTAAAAACCTAGTCCAGGTCCATTTCCTCGACCTGTAACACAGGATGGATGACTCTTAAAGTGAATCCAAGGATACTCACTTTACTGTTGTTGATGTTACAGAAAGAAGCCTCTCTTTCTGATGCCTTCCAGTTTCAATGACTCTGAAGTCATTCTCATGGGTGATCTAAATTGTGATTGTCTTTCCTCTGCCTCCGATTGCATCAAGGAATTGGGCGATTCCTTAAATGTCATGACATTTATTAATGCTCTTATTAGGCCCAACCCAAAAGATTTAAGCAAATCTACATTAGATCCCATTCTCACCCACAAGTTTACTGAACATTGGCAAAACCAAGGAACTGATCGTGGATTATAGGAGAGGACAGCAGGAGACACACACACCACTGATGATAAACGGGGCTACCGTGGACAGGGTGAGCAGCTTCAAGTACCTGGGGGTCCACATCTCAGAGGACCTGACATGGTCAACACACATAGGCACAGTAGTAAAGAAGGCGAAACAGCGTCTCTACCACCTGAGACAGTTAAGGAAGTTCAGAGTATCGGGGAAGATACTCCAGTCCTTCTACTCAGGAGCTGTAGAGAGCATCCTGACCGGAAACATCACTGCCTGGTATGGAAACAGCACGGCACAGGACAAGAAGGCCCTACAGAAAGTGGTGCGCTCAGCCGAGCGTACCACGGGTATTGCACTACCCCCCCTGCAGGTTCTATACAACAAGAGGTGCAAATCCAGAGCCTGCAGGATAATGAAAGACCCTCACCACCCCAATAACAGCCTGTTTCAGCTGCTGAGGTCAGGCAGACGCCTGCAAATCCCAGCTACTAGGACAGAGCGGCTTAGGCTCAGCTTCTTCCCCCAGGCCATCAGAGCCATGAACAATGTACATTGAGTGCTCAGAACATTGAACTGTCCACACACAAGCACACATGAACACACACACGACACGCACACTGTGCACGCTCACACACGAGCAGCCACTTAACACTTTAACATGAGCGGGCACACACTCATGTCGCACACACGCACACTTATGGCCAAAGGAAAGGACACTTTAAATTAGAATAACAGGAACAGTGTATTGCACTACCAAAGCTAACTAGCATGTCACACATGCGCTGTAAATAACTATGTACAGATACCGAGATGTCACTCCATGTTACCTGCTATCTGTTACTGCACAATGTTGTTTCTTCTTTTGATTCTATTATATGTACCACTGTATTGCACATCGTTGCGGGCAAGACCACCCGCATTTCATTGTATACCTGTATGCCGTGACAATTAAAACTCTTGACTTGACTTGACAGTATTCTGTCATGATGTCAGTGATCATTGTGATATTGCCTGTGCATGTCTCAAAATGACCCAAGTTCAAACCTTGTGTTTTTTCTAAAGGTATTTTAAATTATTTTAAGGATTTCTGCATTTCTGGACCATAGCTAGACACACTAACTCCCCTGCAGACTGGACTGCATTAGTGCTATAAATGCACAATCCAGACTAGGGTATCCGAGTCAGAATATTATTTCAAATCTATTTTGGAAACGGATCAAATCATTGTTCCAGTTCCACTTAAGGCCTGAAGGCACTTTAGTGACTCAACTTAAATGAATAGCAAGGATGATATTGTTGGGCGCTTTAATGAGCATTTTACATCAGCTGGGTCTGTTTTTAATACATGCAGCAGGGTCTCTAAGCTCTAACTAGTTGTGTGAACCTCCATCATGTAGAGACCAACCTAGAGAGCCCTTTGTTTTAGACCTATTTCCAGTGGAGATCAGTAAAGTTCTGAAAGATATTGATAAAGTAATCTGGACCCAACAACCTGGATCCTCATCTTTTAAAGCTTGTAGCTGATTCAATTACTGAACCTATTGCTCATATATATATATATATATATATATATATATATATATATATATATATATATATATATATATTAGTGCTGTCAGGCGATTAAAAAAAATAATCTAATTAATTACAGGATTTGTAATTAATTAATCTAATTAATCGCATTTTAATCGCATAACCATTTTATGCCTGATATTCTATATTCTATAATCATATTTCAAATTGCATGTGTCCGGATGGCAGAATTCAGTACTGTATCTACAAAACCTTCTGTTTAATCATCTTCCATCTATTAATTTGCTTAGATTTTTCAGGTCTGGTCAATTTGAGCATAGTGTTATTCACAGTCAAAGATAAAAAAAAAATTATTGATATTCTCATTTGGTTCATTACAATTTACTCAAGCCTAGTAACAGACACAGTATTTCTGACACTGGGAATACATTCCCTGAGATCCATAGATGTCCCTAGAATCAGATACCAAGAACATGCAAATGGACCATATAAAAAAAGTCTGTAATGTGTATTCTACGTTCTTATGGAATGAATGAGATAAAAAAAAAAAAGTTATATAGAAAAAAAAAAAAAAAAATCTTTTTTTTTGTAATTAATTTTGAGTTAATTTTCATAACGCGATAATTTGCTGTGTAATTAATTAATCTAATTAACGCGATAAACTGACAGCCCTAATATATATATATATATATATATTTTGTATTGATCTTTTCCCCCCTCCTTTTTCCTCAGATTTTTTCCCATCCCAATGTTAGTCGTTATGCCAATTCCCAATCCCCTTCCTGGTCGCTGCGCACTTACCCCTCACAGTCGGTCTGGGAGAGTGGAGGCTATCACATGCTTCCTCCGACACACGTCTAGCCAATCAACTGCTTCTTTTCACCTGGCAGCGCGGACTCTCACTGAGAGGGCGTAGCGTGTGGAAGGATCACACTATCCCACTTAGATCCTATCCGCGCTGAGCAGGCGCCCCGACCGAACTGTAGGAGTCGCTGTTTACAACGACCCGGACCCACCCCGCCAGCTTTCCTACCCGCTAACACTGCCAATTGTATTAGTGTGAACGGTCAGCCAAGCTGCAGAATGGGTACGGCTCAATACACACAATTGTTAAGGGGATGCAGACCAGAGAAAGACTTTTGTTTTGTTTACATCAGGGTCCCCCATTTACAATTCATAATGAATTGTAAGTAAGGGTGCAATTAACACCGTGCAATCCATTATTTGTGGAGCCCGCCCTTTAAGTCTTTGAGCTATTAGGCTACTAGGGTTCTTACTTTGCGTTTTGGTGTACTGAAAAATGCTCCGATGTCTGTATTCTTTCTTTTTTCTGCCATGTTACCTGGTTGGCTGGACACACACACATTTTCATTTCAGGTATTGTACCTTAAGATAATTGAACATCTTGATTTACCGTAAATCCTCAAATATAGGACAGGTCTTCTATTTACCTCAGCTGCAAAGAGCACCAGGCCTTTATTAGAGAGGCTTATATAAGAGGCAGGCCTTAATTTCTAAAAATGACACTCATGGACATAATCCCTTCATTTTCAGACTTTTATTGCATTATTATTATTATAAAAAAAAAAAAAAGGATTTTTTTTGGGGGGGGGGGGGGGCCCTCGTCACTAAAGGCCCACGGGCCGCGGCCGTCGTTAATCCGGCCCTGCTCGTCTGCCATAGCGAACGTTAAAATTTGCAAACGAAGTCAACGTTATCCAGCTGACGACACCACATATCTAGATATATGACGTTAGCTAGCGGCTAGCACTAAAGCTAACGCCAACCAGAGGGAAACTTTGTTATTATTATTATTATTATTATTGGTATGACCAGATGGCATTTCGGACCGTGAAACAATTTTATTGTATTGCGTGGTAGAAGTTATACCACTCAATAGTAAAGATGATGTCTAACATAATAGTTTGTTTGAACAACTGAACTTACTTATTGGAAAATCCTGTTGTTGTGCCTAAAGTGTTCACGCTGCCTGCCTGCGTATCAGCTTACACCTGGAGGCTGCAGCGCTGTGAGACTGGAGTGTGCGCCGGCCGGGCTCCACTCTGTCTGCTGGGGGCTGGATCAAACCATATCGGGCAGGGGGGTGTCGCAATCTTTGGAAACTTAAAAACGTGCTATTAAGTGTCATTGCGTATTATTAATTTGATTGAAATTACGTAGTTATGGTTAGATAAGATTTATATATTGGGGGGGGGGATATATCATATGATCAAAAAGTGAGGGAGCAAAGGGACAAGTTTGCTCCCCCAAGTTCAATACTGGTGGAGAACATGCTTCGCCTGCTTCATTACGTAGGCGCCTATGACTGAGAGCGTGTAACGTGTGGAAGGATCACACTATCCCACTTAGATCCTATCCGTGCTTAGCAGGCGCCCCGACCGAACTGTAGGAGTCGCTGTTTACAACGACCCGGACCCACCCCGCCAGCTTCTCCCACCCTCTAATACAGCCAATTGTATTAGTGTGAACGGCCAGCCAAGCTGGTGACAACCCCGAACAGGCGAATCCTAGTGTCTCCGGGGTTGGTGACGAACGCAATCTCCGCTACGCCACCTGACCGCCCACTCCTACATGTTGTAATAGTAGATCATTCACAGGTGAATGGTGGTTTCATCAGTACAAGTTGAGGCATATATCTTTATTTTATTTATGCATTTGTCCTTTATTTGTACAGGTAAAGCACTATGAGACTTTCTATCTTTTTTCATGAGCTGCCTGTTTACAAGACATATATTAAAAAAAAAAAAACATTGGACAGAAAAGTACAGTTCTGACAAATATTCTGTTGAACATCAACAAACATGTTTATCAAATGAAACAAGTACAAACAACTAAAATATCAAGAGTTAAAAAAATATTTAATCTTCTAATGGAATGAAACGTTCTACCTTCAAGGTGCATTGCATGTGTTCAAGTTCATTCCATTTGTCTGGGGTATAATATTTAAAACCAGTTTTGCCAAGCTCATTTTTTACATGCGGTGTATCTATAGCTAAGTAATGCTGTGACCTAGTACCATGTGTGCTGTATTTAAAAGCAATCAAAGAGCAGAGGTAAAAGAAACTAGCATCAATTAGTCGGCATGTAGCTTCCTTTGGCTAACCTACCATCTAGCCTGCATGGATGTGTGTCTGAAGCAAACACATTGATATGTAGCAAACAAAGAAGCCTCCTGGTAAAACATTTTATAAAGTCACTTTGACTCAGTGTGTTGGTATCGTCTCTCATCATGAAATGTCATTCAAGTACAGTAATATTAGGACAAATATAATTTTGTCTTTACTAGCCAACAGCACCCCTCACAGCATCCCGGCTCTGGCATGGTGTGGATGTGCAAGGCTTGTGCTGAGCTAACACATGCCTAGTGGCTAGTGAAGAGACACAGAGGAAATACTATTATTCCTATACTTTCATGATGATGAGACCCTGACACACACAGTGTGACTTTATAAGCCATGTTGGTCCGGGGGGCTTCTTTAGTATTCTCGTCTGTTTCAGACCCAGAGGATAACATACATCTGAGGACTAGGAGCAGGAGGGCTAGCTAGCTTACTTCTTAGCATGCCTGGTCTGTAGGCTAACTAGCGTCCACTTTAATGAACAAGGATCCAGAATTATATCCAAGATGACACAGGAGTTGGTCCTTTCTACAAGACAGAACGACTGAAACACAGGGTCAGAGGTCAGCCTGAAACCCTCTGGTCAATAGGGAGGTGGTTAATATGAAACACAGGGTCAGAGGTCAGCCTGAAACCCTCTGGTCAATAGGGAGGTGGTTAATATGAAACACAGGGTCAGAGGTCAGCCTGAAACCCCTTTGGTCAATAGGGAGGTGGTTAATATGAAACACAGGGTCAGAGGTCAGCCTGAAAAGCAGAATTCCGTAGCTGAGACAACAGTAGAAAGTGAAACCTACAGTATAACATATACACAGGATAATCAGTATATGAAGATCGACTGTGACCTTAAGATGGACAAACAGATACGTGTTTTAGTGGGAAAGAGCTTTTTCCAGCTTAGGAGGCTGTCCAAGGTCAAACCTTTTTTATCTCAATGTTTTTGAAAATGTTATACATGCTTTTATGACCTCTGGTCTTGATTATTGTAATGCCTTGTATGTTGGTGTCAGTCAGGCCTCCCTCTCTCGCTGGCAGTTAGTCCAGAACGAAGCGAGAGCACATTTCCCCTGTACTGGCTTCCCTCCACTGGCTTCCTGTGCGTTTTAGGATCAAAATTAAGATTTTACTGTTGGCTAAGTGTCTGAACGGCTTGGCACCGGTCTACCTCTCGGACCTGCTGGAACCTTATGTTCCTTCAAGGTCCCTCAGATCAGCTCCTACTGGCTGTTCCTAAGTCCAGGCTGAAGCTTAGGGGGGGCCGTGCTCTCGCAGTGGCAGCCCCAACATTCAGGAACAAGCTGCCTCTGCATGTTAGGCAGGCCCCCCACTCTGCAGGTGTTTAAATCATCAAAACACCTTTATCTTTGGTTTTGCCACAGCTTGAGAGACCTGCCTTTTTATGTGACATCTTTTTTATATCTGTGTAAATATGTGTTGTGTGACTTGTACTGCACTTTGTGTTGGAGTGACATAAAACAAAGTATATGGGGGTTCCTATTGTTTATACTGCAAATTGTGTTTTGGGAGCTGTTCTCTCTTCTTTTCCAGTCTACTCCAAGCTTGGACTGAACAACTAAATGGTTTCTCTCAAGTATGAGTTCTCATGTGTTTCTTCAGATCTCCTTTCTGACAGAATCCTTTACCACAAACTGAACAATTAAATGGTTTCTCTCCTGTATGAGTTCTCATGTGTGTCTTCAGATCTCCCTTCGTACTGAACCCTTTTCCACAAACTGAACAATTAAATGGTTTCTCTCCTGTATGAGTTCTCATGTGTGTCTTCAGATCTCCCTTCGTACTGAACCCTTTACCACAAACTGAACAACTAAATGGTTTCTCTCCTGTATGAGTTCTCATGTGTTTCTTCAGAACTCCTTTCCGACTGAACCCTTTCCCACAAACTGAACAACTAAATGGTTTCTCTCCAGTATGAGTTCTCATGTGTTTCTTCAGAACTCCTTTCCGACTGAACCCTTTCCCACAAACTGAACAACTAAATGGTTTCTCTCCTGTATGAATTCTCATGTGTTCCTTCAGATCTCCTTTATGACTGAACCCTTTTCCACAAACTGAACAACTAAATGGTTTCTCTCCTGTATGACTCATCATGTGTTTCTTCAGATTCCCCTTCATACTGAACCCTTTTCCACAAACTGAACAACTAAATGGTTTCTCTCCTGTATGAGTTCTCATGTGTTTCTTCAGATCTCCCTTCGTACTGAACCCTTTTCCACAAACTGAACAACTAAATGGTTTCTCTCCTGTATGACTCATCATGTGTTTCTTCAGATTCCCCTTCGTACTGGACCCTTTCCCACAAACTGAACAACTAAATGGTTTCTCTCCAGTATGAGTTATTGTGTGTGCCTTCAGATGTTGATTCGTACTGAACCCTTTCCCACAAACTGAACAACTAAATGCTTTCTCTCCTGTATGAGTTATCATGTGTCTCTTCAGAACTCCTTTCTGACAGAATCCTTTCCCACAAACTGAACAATTAAATGGTTTCTCTCCTGTATGAGTCATCATGTGTGTCTTCAGAATATATTTCCTACTGAACCCTTTCCCACAAACTGAACAACTAAATGGTTTCTCTCCAATATGCTTATTTATGTGTATCTTCAGATCTCCCTTCTTTCTGAACCCAGGACTGCTGTTAGACAAACTTTGTATTTTCTGTGTCTTCTTTGGTTTCAGAGTCATCAAACCTGGCCCTGCAGTCTCCTTCCATTCATCACCGTCATCAGTCTCAGTTTCAGGACTGTCATCATCACTGTCATCAGTCTCATTTCCCGAACAGTCTGAAGAGAGGAGCTGGCCATCTCTAGTTGGTTCTAAATCACCAGCTGGATCTAGGTTACTGGCTGGTTCTGATACTCCACAGTCCTCTCCATCAGGTTCTGTTTTCATCTGTTCAGTTGAAGTGCTGGGTAAAGAGTATGCTTCTCCATTTCTCTCCCTTTGGGTTTGAAGAGGCTGATCATTCTTTTCACCATCTTCACATTTCACTGGGTCTACTGTGATCTTGGAGCGATCAGCTTCTTCCAGCTCTGGATGTAGTTCAACTTTAATCTGTAGGAGCTCTGGGTCCTGGGTTTGGCTGAGTTGTGAGGACAGAGTATTCTCACTATAGTTTTCATATTTCACAGGATGTAAGATCATCTTGCACTGATCAGACTCCTCTAGATCTTGACATAGTTCCTCCTGTTCCTCTTTAATCTGTAGGGGCTCTGTGTCCTTGATTTGGTTAAACCACAAGGACTGAGGTTTCTCTTCATCATGTTCACTCTTCACAGAGACAGGGTTGAATGTGACCTTCATGATATCAGCCTCCTGCAGACCTTGGAGCTGCTCTCCCTCCTGACTGATCCAGAGTTCCTCCTGTTCCTCTTTCATCTGTAGGGGCTCTGGGTCCTCCTGGTCCAGACTGGGGCTCCTCTCCTGCTGCTCAGGGGGAACCTCCTCTTCACAGATAAACAGTTGTAAGGCAACGGAGTCTAGAAAGAAGAAGAATTTAAATGTAATTAGTTGTAACCATTACTTTTGAAAGTAACAAACACTACACTCTTGCCAGGAAAGTAACATGTTGAATGAATAGTCCTATATAGGGATGCACAGATCATATACCCAATATCGCTATCAGGGTGATACTAGCTACATTTGATTGATCTGTATCGACTACAGTTGGTCAGATCTATTACAAAGTTGTCATAAAGCTTCCTCTTTTAGAAGGAAAAGGTTCCCAGCTTTCCTCCAGAATGGATCTGATTCCACTTGATGAGATATTGGCCAAAGGTTTGACACATTTCTATTACATAAGGCTATAAAGTAAGACAGGTACATGAGTATCTCATCTTTTACAGTCTATGCTCGTTATGTTTACAGTCTATGCTAGCTCGCCAGCAGTCTGAGCTGACCAAAGATTCTTCTTCTTCTTCTTAACTTTTTAAGTTAACGTGGAAAGTCTGTTTTTATCTCTGGTCCCATTCCCACACTGGCCTGTTGAGTAGAATCCTCAGTCTTCACACCTGGCTCCAGTGCTCAGAACATGGCTTTCATTGACATTTGAATCTGTTTTGGGAATGTTCCTCGCATTTTAGAACTGAAGGAGTCCATCCAAACAGACTGGCTAGTGTGAGACTTTGGCTCTATTTTTGCTAACACAAGGCAATTCTATTTGTGCTCACAGGGAATGTCATCAAATTCATATGGACTCACAACAGCCACCTGTTGTGGCAGGAGATGAGAGTCTGTCTTCTAAAATGAAGAACTGTTGAAATTCTAGACCCTCTTTTAAGTCTGATATTAAAAAAGAAAAAAGAAAAAAAGCCTGTCCTTGTTTGGTCTGATACTATTTTCTGAAAAGCCATTTCATTGGCTTAGTGACAATAAGACGCTTGTTTTCTCTGTTCTGGTCAGAATGTCTTGGCGTCTCCACGCTACTGTATATTCTGCCCGTTGCAATGTATCATTTTCCCTAGGGCTGGGAGATATGGCCAAAATGTTTATCGATATTGTTATCAGTATAAACAAATTTCATCTTTCAAATTTCATTTAAACAACAAATGTATGTTTATTTTGCAGCAATTCTTTGTTGTTGCCGCCATCTTTAGTGTTACAGCCCCTCACACTCCAGTTCTCAGGCTGCAGCTGGTTTGAAAGCGAAAGTAAACCGCTTCTCTGCTGGCTGTGGCTCCAGGGGAGTTGAACAGTTCTGGCTCTGCTAGTTTCTTTTCTATCTTTTGGCGGACAAACCACCGCACATGTGCACCGTAACTCGCAACTGGAGACTAGCTCTGCTAGCACACATAGCCTACTGTGTACAGACGGTTTCAAACTGTATTTTAAATTAGAAAGCAAACAAAATAAAAAAATAAAAAATAAATAGAGAAAAATAAATCTCAATTTGGTCAGTATTGTCATTTGGACAAGCAAAGCCATTACTTTAAGTTGCAGGCAAGAAAGACAAGTCTGTCCACTGTCTCTGGTTTTAAAGCTGCCCTGTTGCAGGTCACAATACAAATAATTTAAATATATTTTTTAAGATTATTGATTTATTCGATCGATATCAATTATTTAAATATATCGCGATAATTATTGTTATCGTTTAATCGCCCAGCCCTACTCCACGCTACTGTATATTCTGCCCGTTGCAATGTATAATTTTCCCATTGCAACGTACAATTTTCCTGTTTGTTGTTCACTTTTGAATAAACCTCTGAAAGATGAATTCTACCTTTTATTATTGAAGATTATCAGATAAACGCAACAGCAGCCGTATGCTAGTGGCTAACTTACAGCACGCTGTCCAGTCACGTGATTGACTGTTATTATATTATAGTAATTACAGAACTAACATAATATTAAAATTCTCATTGCCATCATGTATAGTTCCTAGTATCTGGAAAATAGCTCATGTTGTTCCATTACATAAAGGTGGAGATAGAAGTAATCTGAATAGCTATCGACCAATATCCAAGCTATCTTGGCTTGCAATTTGCAAAGATCCGTTTCTCTCAGATCACTCTATATTAAGCCCACATCAATGGGAGTTTAGAGCAACAGCCACTACTCTAGTTGTAAATGGTATAGTATCTGACCTTGACTGAAGTAAACACTGTGCTGCCTGTTTTCTAGATCTGTCAAAAGCATTTGACACAGTTCATCACCCTCTTCTATTGCAAAGGTTAATGAATGTTGGCTTTGACACATCTGCTTACAAATGGTTTCAGAGCTATTTATCCAAAAGGCATACTTTTACATTTACTAGTTTAGTTTCAAGTGTTGTTTTATTTGTCACATAAGTACATGTACAGTACATTCCAGTAAAATGCTTGCTTCTGTATGAGCCCCCTGATAATATGCTTCATACAGTAAAAAGAATAGGATCCAAACACTATACAAAATATACAATATACAAACTAAAGTACAACCTAAAGTACAAAATTTAAACAATGAGGTACAAAATGCAAACTTTTTAAAATGCACGAATGAGGTATGAAAATGCTAATCTTTAGGGCTGACCTTCGATTTTTTTGCATGCCCCCCCGGACCTTTTTTTGTGTGTACATTTTAAAGTTAAATGCATCAATCTGGTGCACTTTGAGAGCAAAATAAAGAGGCTAGATCTATGGTGAACTTTGTGCTCAAAACACAAAATCGACTAGACCTAGTGCTTCCCAATCCTCTCCTCGGAGCACCCCAGCCGTTCAATGTATTTGTTAAATTCCACAACCAGCACACCTGATTCAACTTAACTAGCCCTTTATTAGTTGAATCAAGGTGTGCTGGTGGTGGAATTTAACAAATACATGGAATGGCTGGGGTGTCTCGAGGAGACAAATTGTTTAAATTATTAACTTTTCTGTTTCTATATTATTTTTGTATTATGTACTGTACCCTCTTAAAGGGAATACGCCAGGTTAGTGAGCTCAAACATGGGATGGGCATTTTACAAATGTGCATGAATCTATTATTGTAGCTCCGCCTTACTCACCATGGCTCTTTGCATGTTTGGGTCAGATGGTCTGCCTTGTCCACCCATAGACTTAACCATTGGCATGTTTTTATTTATAAGGCTATTCTTGGTTTGCATCCATCATACAGATAATATGGATCTACATTCTTTAAAAAGGTATGGGAAGTTATTGTCTTCGCTCCCAGGACTTATTCCTACTATCTTTCCCTAAAGCCCACACTGGATTGGGAAAACGGGGGTTTAAGTATGTTGCTCCTTCTACTAATTATCCAAATCGTTGGTAGGTGGTCTCATTGGATGCATTTAAAGTAATTTTCTTTTCATATATATATATATATATATATATATATGTGTTTTTTTTCTCCTTTTTCCGTTTTTTCTCCCCTCCCAATGTTAGTTGTTATGCCAATTCCCAATCCCCTTCCTGGTCGTTGCGCACTCTACCCCCTACCGTCGGTCTGGGAGGGCGGAGACTATCACATGCTTCCTCCGACACATGTGTACCCAGCCCACCACTTATTTTCACCTGGCAGCGTGGACTCTCACTGAGAGAGTGTAACGTGTGGAAGGTCACACTACCTCTCTTAGATCCTTCCCTCGCTGTGCAGGCGCCCCGACCGAACTGTAGGAGTCGCTGTCCACAACGACCCAGACCCACCCTCCGGCTTCCCTCCCGCTGACTCTGCCAATCGAGCCAGTATGACGGCCGGCCAAGCCGGAAGCAACGCTGACAGCTGGATTCGATACAAGTGTCTCTTGCGTTTGTGACAAGCGCCTTGTCTGCTGCGCCACCCAGCCGTCTTAAAGTTATTCTTAATGACTTTGAGGCAGGGACATCTGGCTGCAGATGTTTTGACTGATTTATATTGCCCCTGTATGGACCCTGAAGTCGATGACTTGTGATGAATATTGATGAATATTTTTTTATTCTGTAATTTGTTCTTTATTTTATTGTAAATGTAATGTTTTTATATCTGGTTTTAGAGCCAAACACAGTACTACATCAGCCATCACTCTGGTTACAAATGATATGATCTCAGCATTAGATGAGAAGAAACACTGTGCTGCCCTCTTTGTAGATTTGTCAAAAGCCTTTGATACAGTTGATCACTACCTGCTTCTAAAATCTAACATTGGCTTGGATGGTAATGCCCGTGTCTGGTTTCGGGATTATCTATCTTCTAGGCGTAAGTGTGTGAAGTTGGGTCAAGCCCAATCTGAATTTTTGTCCATATAAAGGTATGCCGCAAGGTTCCGTTTTGGGTCCTATCCTTTTTACGATCTACATCAATCATATTGTTTCTTCTTTGTACGGATGTAATTTCCATTTGTATTCTGATGATACATTGTGTACTGTATTGCTGATCCTGTTCAGTTGGCCATTGATAAATTGCAGCTTTCTTTTGATGCTCTTCAGGAGGCCCTTGTTAATCTTGAATTAGTTCTTAATGCTAGTAACACAATATTTATGTTGTTTTCAAGAGCCAGAAATATTGACTTTGATAATGTGCAGGTATCTACAGTCAGTGGCTCTTGTATAGAGAGAGTCACAGAGTATAAATATCTTGGCCTGTGGCTCGACGAGAAATGTACATTTAAGTTCCATGTGGATCATCTTGATAAAATAATTGTTGTTCTTATCAGTTTTGGAATATGGTGATGTCATTTATAGGCATTCTGCGGCATCAGCTCTTAAACCTCTGGATTCTGCATATCACTCAGGTCTTAGGTTTATTAATGGTGACAGATATGATACTCACCATTGTGTCCTGTATGATAGGGTGGGTTGGCCTTCTCTTGCAGAAAGGCACACAAAACACTGGTATTTATTTATTTTGAAAGCCCTTATTGGTAAACAACCTGTTTATATATCTTCATGGCTAGAATGGAATATTGGAACCTATTCAAGCTAATGATTGGATGGTTCTTAGGGTCCCTCAAGTTTGTTCTGATCTAGGGAAATCAGCTTTTTCCTTTGATGCCTCTTAACTCTTGGAATGTCCTCCATCTCTCTCTGAATTTGGTGGTTCTCCCTTCTCTTAGCGTGTTTAAACATGATTTCAGACCATTGTGTTACCTGTAACTGTTTTAGCAGATTTTTTTAAATGATTTTAGAACATTATTTTTATTATTATTTGTATTACTCTTTTGTGTTTCATTTTCTGTGAATATTGCTTTCCACTATATACCGCTTACATTTGTACAATCGTCATTTCTGTAAATGAGGGAAACCTCAAAAGCTTACGATTTTTTAATAAAGGTTGAAATGAAATATCTGCAACCCTGTTAATTGTGCTGAATTGTTAAGGGTGCTCTTGTATATGGAAGCATTATATGCAGGTATATTCAGACAGATATATATATATATATATATATATATATATATATATATATATATATATATATATATATATATATATATATATATATATATATATATATATATATATATATATATATGCAGTAAATATATAAATGGATATATCCAGCACTATTGTACATGCTATCATACAGAGAGAGTTCTATGGGTAGACTATTTCACGTCTGGTCAATGTTAGCATGGTGTTATTCACCTTCAAAGATGGAAAGAAAATAACGAATAATAATAAATTATATTCTCCTTTGGTTCATTACAATTTACTCAAGAATAGTAACAGACACAATATTTGTGACACTGGGAATACATTCCCTGAGGTGCATAGATGTCCCTAGATACCAAGAACATGCAAGTGGACCTGGAAGAAGTGGAGCAATGTTCCTTTTACTTGGGTATGTACTTTTAGGCGAATTTAGAGAGTCTGGCTTAATAGGTTAAAGTCAACACTTATAAAGTCATAATGTTTACAGCTTAAAGTCAACATTTCCATACTTGTTTCCATGCAGTCTAAACAGCTCTTACCCTGGTCCAGCTGTGACGGTTTCATGCAGTTACTGGCTGGTTCTGATACTCCACAGTCCTCAGCATCAGGTTCTGTTTTCATCTGTTCAGTTGAAGTGCTGGGTAAAGAGTATGCTTCTCCGTTTCTCTCCCTTTGGGTTTGAAGAGGCTGATCATTCTTTTCACCATCTTCACATTTCACTGAGTCTACTGTGATCTTGGAGCGATCCGCTTCTTCCAGCCCTTGATGTAGTTCAACTTTAATCTGTAGGAGCTCTGGGTCCTGGGTTTGGCTGAGTTGTGAGGACAGAGTATTCTCACTATAGTTTTCATATTTCACAGGGTGTAGGGTCATCTTGCACCTATCAGACTCCTCTAGATCTTGACATAGTTCCTCCTGTTCCTCTTTAATCTGTAGGGGATCTGGGTCCTGGGTTTGGTTAAACCACAAGGACTGAGGTTTCTCTTCATCATGTTCACTCTTCACAGAGACAGGATAGAATGTGACCTTCATGATATCAGCCTCCTGCAGACCTTGGAGCTGCTCTCCCTCCTGACTGATCCAGAGTTCCTCCTGTTCCTCTTTCATCTGTAGGGGCTCTGGCTCCTCCTGGTCCAGACTGGGGCTCCTCTCCTGCTGCTCAGGGGGAACCTCCTCTTCACACATAAACAGTTGTAAGGCAAGGGAGTCTAGAAAGAAGAAGAATTTAAATGTAATTAGTTGTAACCATTACTTTTGAAAGTAACAAACACTACACTCTTGCCAGGAAAGTAACATGTTGAATGAATAGTCCTATATAGGGATGCACAGATCATATACCCAATATCGCTATCAGGGTGATACTAGCTACATTTGATTGATCTGTATCGACTACAGTTGGTCAGATGATGATCTATTACAAAGTTGTCATAAAGCTTCCTCTTTTAGAAGGAAAAGGTTCCCAGCTTTCCTCCAGAATGGATCTGATTCCACTTGATGAGATATTGGCCAAAGGTTTGACACATTTCTATTACATAAGGCTATAAAGTAAGACATGTACATGAGTATCTCATCTTTTACAGTCTATGCTTGTTATGTTTACAGTCTATGCTAGCTCGCCAGCAGTCTGAGCTGACCAAAGATTCTTCTTCTTCTTAACTTTTTTAAGTTAACGTGGAAAGTCTGTTTTTATCTCTGGTCCCATTCCCACACTGGCCTGTTGAGTAGAATCCTCAGTCTTCTCACCTGGCTCCAGTGCTCAGAACATGGCTTTCATTGACGAGTTGAATCTGTTTTTGGAATGTTCCTCGCTTTTTAGAACCGACAGAGTCCATTAAAAACAGACTGGGTAGTGTGAGACTTTGGCTATTTTTGCTAACACAAGGCAATTCTATTTGTGCTCACAGGGAATGTCATCAAATTCATATGGACTCACAACAGCCACCTGTTGTGGCAGGAGATGAGAGTCTGTCTTCTAAAATGAAGAACTGTTGAAATTCTAGACCCTCTTTTAAGTCTGCTATTAAAAAATAAAAAAAATAAAAAGCCTGTCCTTGTTTGGTCTGATACTATTTTCTGAAAAGCCATTTCATTGGCTTAGTGACGATAAGACGCTTGTTTTCTCTGTTCTGGTCAGAATGTCTTGGCGTCTCCACGCTACTGTATATTCTGCCTGTTGCAATGTATAATTTTCCCATTGCAACGTATTATTTTCCTGTTTGTTGTTCACTTTTGAATAAACCTCTGAAAGATGAATTCTACCTTTTATTATTGAAGATGATCAGATAAATGCAACAGCAACCGTATGCTAGTGGCTAACTTACAGCACGCTGTCCAGTCACGTGATTGACTGTTTACATCCCACACCTTACTCGCGGACCCCTCCCCCTCCTTCATGCCACTGTGTCATCACCTGAATCAGCCTCATTAGTCCACTCATTTAAACATAGGAAAGGCTAAGTGGCGCAGTGGGCAAGGCGCTGGCCACTAATGCAGGAGATGCTGGGTTCGAGCCCAGCTCCCGGCATTGCTACCAGCTTGGCTGGTCGTTCATACTAACGCAATTGGCAGTATTAGGGGGTGGGAAGCTGGTGGGTGGGGATCGGACGTTGTGGACAGCGACTCCTACAGGTCGGTTGGTGCGCCTGCGCAGCAGAATCAGGAAGCAACAGGGGCGGCGTGTCCCTCCCACGCAGACCCTCGCCGCTGAGAGATCGCGCTGTGCAGGTGAAAAGATGCGACGGCTGCTTCCTCGAGTACCGGAGGGGACACGTGATGCAAGGCTTGGTCCACATTGCAGCCGGCTTGTGGGAGGCATGGCCTAACAGCGTTCGAGACAGGGGAGGGTAGAATTGGACAATACGAAATTGGGATGGGAAACAAATTGAAAATGGGAGAAAAAGTAGATCAAAAAAATTTAAAAACATAGGAAAGGCCTGGGACTAATTAATGTAAATGTAAGGAGTCTGGTAAAAGAACAAAATATGGATCATCTGAAAATGCTGGTCTCTCAGATTGATTCTGATATTTTAGTGTTAACTGAATCACGTGACATCAGCTCCATTGATAAACTAGCAGAGTTAATCTCCCATTATTCAGACGTTGAGATGATTGTCTTTGGTGATTTTAATGTTAATTGGTTAAGTAATGCCTCCAACTACTTTAAGGAGGTTAGTGGTAATTTATATCTTCCCCAGCTGGTTACTGAACCCACCAGGCCAAACCTGAAAAACATGGCTAAATCCACCTCAATTGATTTGATTTTCTAAAATAGATGTAATAATAATTCAGCTTACAGAGTATTTGAGTTGGGAATCAGAGATCACTGCCCCACAGCATGTATCAAAAACTCCAGAAAACAAAATCTCACACTATTTCCAAAAGACACCCCTGATGTTGTTCTCTCTCTCTGTCATCAATAAACATGCTCCTTTTAAATAAATGAGGATAACAGATAGATTAACCCTGTGGTTCTCACCTGAGCTATGTGATTTATTTAGAGAAATTAACACAGACACTCGGAGACCCTTCCCATCTGTTATTTAGGCAATTTAGAAATAAATGTGCATCTGAGGTAGTGAATGCCAAATCAAACTACTATTTGAATTTCATCACCAGCTCATATTACTCTCATAAGTAAGTCAAGTCATATTTAGATCCCTTTATACGGGCAGAATTTTTTGAAGTGGTGAATTCAATGTAATAGTCTAATATCTGAGCAGAAAGAGATTTGTCTGGCCTTTCATAGGCACATTTTCTGAAGCCGGTCATTTGTTTGATAATAATGGAGCCCCCTCTTGGTGATCATGAGCTGGTGCACGCTATGAGGCATGCCTCAGTTTACCTTGCAGCCCTTCTCTCCTTGTGTTGTTTTTGAAGTATTACAGACCATTGATACCAGGAAATCAACTGGAGAGGTTAAGCTAGACTCTTTTTTTCTCCTCAGGTTAGCTGCTCCAGTAATTACAGAACTAACATATATTTATTTTTTCATTGCCATCATGTATAGTTCCTAGTATCTGGAAAATAGCTCATGTTGTTCCATTACATAAAGGTGGAGATAGAAGTAATCTGAATAGCTATCGACCAATATCCAAGCTATCCTGTCTGGGAAATATCCGTTTCTCTCAGATCACTCTATATTAAACCCACAACAATGTGAGTTTAGAGCAACAGCCACTACTCTAGTTGTAAATGGTATAGTATCTGACCTTGACTGAAGTAAACACTGTGCTGCCTGTTTTGTAGATCTGTCAAAAGCATTTGACACAGTTCATCACTCTCTTCTATTGCAAAGGTCAAAGGGGGGGTTAAAGGGGAACTATTTTACTATTTCTTTCACTATTTGGGCACTTTTACACAATTCCTATGAGTCTATGGAACACCTCTGTATGTTTCTTTTTTTTGTATTTTTCCCCCTCCATTTTCCTCCGATTTTCTCCCATCCCAATGTTAGTCGTATGCCAATTCCCAGTCCCTTCCTGGTCGCTGCGCACTTACCCCCCACAGTCAGATCATCTGGGAGAGTGGAGGCTACCACGTGCTTCCTCCGACACACATCCAGCCAATCACTGCTTCTTTTCACCTGGCAGCGCGGATTCTCATCGAGAGGGCGTAGCGTGTGGGAGGACCACACTATCCCCCTCAAGTCCTATCCGCGCTTAGCAGGCGCCCCGACCGAACTGTAGGAGTCGCTGTTTACAACGACCCGGACCCACCCGCCAGCTTCTCCCACCCTCTAATACAGCCAATTGTATTAGTGCAGACGGCCAGCCAAACTGGTGACAACCCCGGAGCTGTGAGCTGGATTCGAACAGGCGAATCCAGCTCACAGCTCCGGGGTTGGTGACGAACGCAATCTCCGCTCGGCCACCTAACCGCTATTGTTTTGTATTTCTAATCAAGTACTCAAAAACAGAATTTTTCTACCTCAAGATCTTAAGCCGTTTTGAGTTGGCCTGGTGCCAACTGCCACACCAACTGCCACATTATTATGCAGCTGAGAAATCTCTGACATCACAGATATGCACATTTTCAGATGACTCAGTTCAGTGAGGGTGAATATTGTGAGGAGAATTGGAAGAATGCGCCAATATGAGAATTAGAGACATAGATCCTATTAATATAAGTCCACATAGCCAGGAAACCATGCTAAACACTGAAAAAGGCAATTTATAAGATAGTTCCCACATCTTACAGTAACACCGTTACTTTCGGCGGTAACTAGTACTCTAACGCAGGGGTTCTCAACCTTTCTGCTGCCAAGGCACCCCTGTGTCCCATAAAATATTCCAGGGCCTGTCTTTTTTGCTACAATGATGACAAAAGTGCTTGCTTTAAAAATAAGGTCTAAATGGCGTTTTAGGTCTAAATGGCTTAGTACTGTTGACATTACACTGCTTGTAGTAGTAAATCAAATAGCATATTTTTTTAAATAAAATTACAGAAGATTATCACTAAAGTGCTATCTGTTACAGCTGCACTTTTTCCATTAAAATTGCATATTTGGATAAGTGTGACCATTTCTCAAAAACAGAAAATCATGTATTTCTTTTAAATACAGAAAAGGATCACCAAGTTACCATTTCTCAAAAAATATAAATAAATACAGAAAATAAGCACTCGTTCACTCAGTGGACATTTCTAGCTCAATGCGAGGTCTGCTGCTGCTGCTGGCTAATAATACGGTCAATACGTGGGGAGATCTTTGACAAGGCAACACGCATGTCATCCTCAAGCCTCAACTTGGCCCTATATTTTGTTTTCAGAGCTGTCATGGATGAAAAGCCAGCTTCACACAGATATGTGGTGCTGAATGAGGAACATGGGGGGGAATAAGGAGCAGATCTCAGTCGATCATCTTAAGCCTGCTCATGTGGTCCCAAACGGGCCGGTGGAACTGGCTCAGCCCAGGCGCCGGCCACCCAAGTCTTCCCCTGTCCCATGCCCTCCGGCCGTTGTTATCCCTACCTTTCCACCGATGAAGCCTCGGCGGCGGCGGGGACGGCCCCCTGCCCCTACCCTTACCCTTTCCCCTTCCACGTTGCCTGTAGCTGTTAAATACAGTCGTTATGGCCGCGTGGTAAGACCTCCTAAAAGAGACTGAAGACACTGGGTGCACTGTTTTGGGGGGTTGGTACAGGTTTATTGTGTTCAGTTCCGTTATTTGGCTGGATGTCAATTCTGAATGTTTGGGGGGGGGGGGGGGGGCTGTGTGGTGGACACCTCAGAATGGACACTGATTGGGTGGTAAGGAGGAGTTGACTTAAGGGTGTGGCTGTGCCTTGGCTCTGTTGGATTTGTTTGGAAGTAAAGTTCAGAGACTCGATACTCCGCTCGTCTCATTTATTGACTTCCACACTGCGTTCTTTTTATGTGGATTGGTAGCGAGTGGTAGTGACCAGCGCAGTCCTCCTCTCCTGTCTGTGTCACCTCACCTGCGGGGACACGCTGTGGCCGTGTTTTGTTTACTAAAGACTTGACTGTCATGGCGGCGCCCACTACTTGCGTTTTTACACATGGATATTATCACTATTTCTCTTTTGTCGAGCACAAAGAAAAGAACGTTTTAGTTAAATGTAATTTGTGTTTTGGCTCAAAGATCCTATCTACTGCCCATGCTTCAATGAAGCTAGTACGATGGGCCCTTCCGGGTCCTGGAAGCGGGACCCAAGAGCTTTATGGTGGACAGAGGGGGGCTTCAGGAGCGGATATCGGTGGACCGTTTGAAGCCTGCACACGTGGCTCCGGACGGGCCGGTGGAGCTGGCTCAGCCCCGACGGCAGGGGGGCCTGTGTGGTGTCACATTGAGGGAGTATCTCACTCCAGAATTGAAGGGTCACAGGGGAGCAGATATAGGAGAGTGGTAGGTGTGTGTACAGCGGTGATTTTGTGAATGAATGAAGTAGGAAGTAACTGAAGGACCTGTCACGCTCGTTATTGTATCGCCTCTTCCTTCGACTTCCCACGATGTCATATGTTATGATGCATTGAAAATGGGGGACCCTGATGTAAACAAGACAAAAGTCTTTCTCTGGTCTGCATCCCCTTAACAATTGTGTGTATTGAGCTGTACTGTATTGTACCCATTCTGCAATCTGGTAATACAATTTTCAATCAATCAATCAATCATTCCAATAACAACCGCTAACTTCACTGTTAGATGCCATGCTTTGTAGCAACCTGCCTCTGCAAAGGACACTGTCGCACGAAGCGATTTCACTGGATGTCCTGGACACAATGGAAGTATGGATATATTCGTAACGAATAATTAAAAATATATACTGTTAACTGGAATATGTTAGTTGCTCCCAGCTGCTTCCAGCTGCTTCTAGACACGGAGGCAACTTATTTATTTTAATTTTTTTGGACCAACTTTTTCTGCAGATGGTTTTGTGAATAAATCTCCATTATGCTTCAATTACTGTGTGTTTATTGTATAGCAATAAGGTTGGATGAATTCGGCCATTGTATAAAAGCACTACATCACGCAACATAGTGTGTTATAGAAATTAGATCACGCCTATGGGGGTCTAACGACCCTCGGCTGCGCCTCAGACCTAACAACCACCCATAGTGTGAGGTTCCCCTCTTCCCTGGACCTTTAATTCCTGTTCCATGGACCTTTTATTCCCTGTCTCCTCACCTCACCAGCCCCCACCCTCGCGTTGTCGTTACTGTGAGGTTCGCCTCTTCCCTGGACCTTTAATTCCTGTTCCCTGGACCTTTAATTCCCTGTCTCCTCACCTCTCCAGCCCCCACCCTCGCGTTCGTTTACTCTCGTCTGCTCTTCAGCAGCCCACACCCTTGGACTACTTTTCATTATGTGTTTGATTGGTCCTTGCCGAACACACACTTCTAGTCAAGTATCAATTACCATCACGCACCTGATGTGTGTTCTAATTAGCGCCCCAGTGGGCTTTAAATACCTCGATCTCCCCCCCAGTCCTCGTCGGGTCGTTCTCTATCTGTAAGCTCCTACGGGAGATTCCCTATCTGTATCTGTTTCTATATTCTGTATGCTGTTTCATCTCCGGCGTGAGACGAGGTGCAAGCCTTCGCCACCTGTCGCCGTTTGCCTGGAGTGGGACACAGTACTGCGCTCTCTAATTCTCTACGGGAGGTATTCCAGTGTTCCACTCCAGACCCCGCGCCAGACACGCTCCTACAGCAGACGCGCTCCACTCCAGACCCCGCGCAGACGCGCTCCTACAGCAGACGCGCTCCTACAGCAGACGCGCACCACTCCAGACTCCGCGCTGATGCGCTCCTACAGCAGACGCGCACCACTCCAGACTCCGCGCTGATGCGCTCCTACAGCAGACGCGCACCACTCCAGACTCCGCGCTGATGCGCTCCTACAGCAGATGCGCTCCTTCAGCAGACGCGCTCCACTCCAGACGTGCATCGCTCTCTAATTCTATACGGGAGGATGTGTCTCTCCGAGCCGGCGCGCTCTCCGAACCGGCGTGTTCTCCAAGCAGACGCGCACCACTCCAGACTCCGCGCTGATGCGCTCCTACAGCAGACGCGCACCACTCCAGACTCCGCGCTGATGCGCTCCTACAGCAGACGCGCACCACTCCAGACTCCGCGCTGATGCGCTCCTACAGCAGACGCGCACCACTCCAGACTCCGCGCTGATGCGCTCCTACAGCAGACGCGCTCCTTCAGCAGACGCGCTCCACTCCAGACGCGCATCGCTCTCTAATTCTCTACGGGAGGATGTGTCTCTCCGAGCCGGCGCGCTCTCCGAACCGGCGCGTTCTCCAAGCCGACGCGCCCCACTCCAGACGTCTAGCCTGCGCGCTCCTACTCCATCCCTGTAAGCAGCTCCGGCCCTCGCCCCTGTCCCTCGCCCTGTCCAAGGCCTTAACCTGTTTTCTCTGTCCCTGTCTCCAGCCCGCCTCCCCGGGCCTCTGTCCCTGTTTTCCCTCTCCAGTGCCCCTGTTCCTGCCCTGTCCTTTGCCCTGGCCCTGTTCCGTTAGCCTTAGCCCCTTTGCCTGCTCGCCTCTTAAAGGCACAGTGCCAATTTTCCCTAATTCTTGTTTCCAGTATTTAGTGTTCTCCCTTAGCCTTCCCCTTAGCCCGCTCGCCTCTTAAAGGCACATTGCCCCTTTTTTCCTTGTTCCAGTATTTTTGTGTTCTCCCTTAAAGGGACAGTGCCGCTTTTCGGTTGTATTCAATAAATGCCCAGTTCTTGGCTTACTCTCATACCTGTCTTGTGTTGTGCGATTGGGGTCGGTTACAAACCATAACACATAGACGTGATCTAATTTCTATAACACACTCTGTTGCGTGATGTAATGCTTAATTATCCTTCAACCATGAACTATTGTAAGTGAAATTTAGTTGGCTTATAGCCAGTGTTAATTTAGTCAGATATTTCAATTTTAGTTTTAGTCTTAGTCATGTGTCAAATGCTCCTTTTTCGTTTATCATATTTAGTCACCTTCATTTTATTTTTCATTTTAGTCTTAGTCAGTTTTAGTCAACTACAGGTCTGAGCATTTTAGTCTTAGTCAGTTTTAGTCTCGATTTTGTCTTTTTTGTTTTAGTCTAGATTTAGTCAGGGGAAAAAGCTTAGTTGATGACCATATTTAGTCATCATTTTCGTTGACAAAATTAACACCTATGCAGCACTGAAACAAACGCATTTGCCAGATCTAAAAATACCACCTGCTAATCTCTTTTCTCTATCTTGGCTGAATCTGGTACCATATCATACTTGTGTGCTTTCTGCATTATGGTATCTATTAAGCGCTGATGCGCTACTACAGCAGACATTGCCCCTTTTTTCCTTGTTCCAGTATTTTTGTGTTCTCCCTTAAAGGGACAGTGCCGCTTTTCTGTTGTATTCAATAAATGCCCAGTTCTTGGCTTACTCTCATACCTGTCTTGTGTTGTGCGATTGGGGTCGGTTACAAACCATAACAGTACGACCCGACCAGTCGACGACCCCAGCCAGCACAGACAGTGTATGTTGAGTTTGCCCCCTTTTTTTTTTGTTCCCTCTAACCCACTCTAGTTCCCTTTTAGTTTCCCCTGTTAGTTCCCCTGTTGACTCCCCTGTTGGCTTCCCTGTTAGCTCCCCTGTTAGCCTGTTAGTCTTCCCTGTTAGCCTCGTTAGCTCCCCTGCAGCTTGCCAGGCCTCTTCTACCAGCATGGCCCCAGTCTGCTAGCTTAGCCCCGGCTGTTAGCACAGCCTCTATGTTAATGCAGCCCTTGCAGCTAGCATAGGCCCTGTAGCTAGCCATGCCCAGGCAGCTAACTCGGTCCCTCTGCATGGCCTCCACTTTTTGTGTAGCCTTCCCACTGCTAGGACTGCTCCTTCAGCTAGCAAGGTCAGTTTCCCCGCTGCTAGGACTGCCCTTTCAGCTAGCAAGCAGCTGATGCGCTCCTACAGCAGACGCGCACCACTCCAGACTCCGCGCTGATGCGCTCCTACAGCAGACGCGCACCACTCCAGACTCCGCGCTGATGCGCTCCTACAGCAGACGCGCACCACTCCAGACTCCGCGCTGATGCGCTCCTACAGCAGACGCGCACCACTCCAGACTCCGCGCTGATGCGCTCCTACAGCAGACGCGCACCACTCCAGACTCCGCGCTGATGCGCTCCTACAGCAGACGCGCTCCTTCAGCAGACGCGCTCCACTCCAGACGCGCATCGCTCTCTAATTCTCTACGGGAGGATGTGTCTCTCCGAGCCGGCGCGCTCTCCGAACCGGCGCGTTCTCCAAGCAGACGCGCACCACTCCAGACTCCGCGCTGATGCGCTCCTACAGCAGACGCGCACCACTCCAGACTCCGCGCTGATGCGCTCCTACAGCAGACGCGCACCACTCCAGACTCCGCGCTGATGCGCTCCTACAGCAGACGCGCACCACTCCAGACTCCGCGCTGATGCGCTCCTACAGCAGACGCGCTCCTTCAGCAGACGCGCTCCACTCCAGACGCGCATCGCTCTCTAATTCTCTACGGGAGGATGTGTCTCTCCGAGCCGGCGCGCTCTCCGAACCGCCGCGTTCTCCAAGCCGACGCGCCCCACTCCAGACGTCTAGCCTGCGCGCTCCTACTCCATCCCTGTAAGCAGCTCCGGCCCTCGCCCCTGTCCCTCGCCCTGTCCAAGGCCTTAACCTGTTTTCTCTGTCCCTGTCTCCAGCCCGCCTCCCCGGGCCTCTGTCCCTGTTTTCCCTCTCCAGTGCCCCTGTTCCTGCCCTGTCCTTTGCCCTGGCCCTGTTCCGTTAGCCTTAGCCCCTTTGCCTGCTCGCCTCTTAAAGGCACAGTGCCAATTTTCCCTAATTCTTGTTTCCAGTATTTAGTGTTCTCCCTTAGCCTTCCCCTTAGCCCGCTCGCCCCTTTTTTCCTTGTTCCAGTATTTTTGTGTTCTCCCTTAAAGGGACAGTGTAGCCTTCAGCGTCTTTCTGTTGTATTCAATAAATGCCCAGTTCTTGGCTTACTCTCATACCTGTCTTGTGTTGTGCGATTGGGGTCGGTTACAAACCATAACACATAGACGTGATCTAATTTCTATAACATTTACATTTACATTTACATTTAGTCATTTAGCTGACGCTTTTATCCAAAGCGACTTACAAGTTCTGTACGACAAGCCATCAGGAAGGGCACAACTCTATCAGCTGAGTAACAATGTTCATCAAAGTGTTGAGTGCTACAGTGTAGGTTAGTTTATTAGGACAAGTGCATGACAGTATGGTTAGTTAGGGTTAGGGTTTTTTTTTTTTTTTTTTTTTTTTTAATTCAGATAATGGTTGAAGAAGTGCGTCTTTAGTCGACGGCGAAAGATTGGACGTGTTTCGGCTGTCCTAACTGGGGTGGGTAGTTCATTCCACCATTGTGGGGCAAGACACTCTGTTGCGTGATGTAATGCTTAATTATCCTTCAACCATGAACTATTGTAAGTGAAATTTAGTTGGCTTATAGCCAGTGTTAATTTAGTCAGATATTTCAATTTTAGTTTTAGTCTTAGTCATGTGTCAAATGCTCCTTTTTCGTTTATCATATTTAGTCACCTTCATTTTATTTTTCATTTTAGTCTTAGTCAGTTTTAGTCAACTACAGGTCTGAGCATTTTAGTCTTAGTCAGTTTTAGTCTCGATTTTGTCTTTTTTGTTTTAGTCTAGATTTAGTCAGGGGAAAAAGCTTAGTTGATGACCATATTTAGTCATCATTTTCGTTGACAAAATTAACACCTATGCAGCACTGAAACAAACGCATTTGCCAGATCTAAAAATACCACCTGCTAATCTCTTTTCTCTATCTTGGCTGAATCTGGTACCATATCATACTTGTGTGCTTTCTGCATTATGGTATCTATTAAAGAATTCCTTTCTACAGTAGGTGGTTTGCTAGCCTCTGTGCCACTATACTAAAGAAAATCACACCTTCTACATTCAAGAGGGATATGGTTAGAAACTGGCAGTGAGGACTCTTTCTCCTTGGGAATTAGGATTCCTCCTGCTCTACATCAAGCTCTTGGTAGAGGAGTCTGAGGGTGCTTTGTCACTAGGCATCCGCGGCCGTTTCGGAGCACGATTTCCCAAAAAGTCGTGTAATGAGAACGCTGTGTTCCGTCCCCGGGGATGGATAACCGGGACCACTTGAAAAGGTGGTTTGGGGAGCCCGACACCATGGGCAGATTAGGGCCGGGATGATTTATTTATGCATAGATGGCAGGGTTAGAAAAAAAAATAAAAATCAAGGGCTTTTTTGCCCCCCTTAATTGATTTTCGGGTTTTTTTTTTTGTATTTCGGGGGCACTGAACTTTTATGATGAAAATGGTTATTAAACATCCTTACATCCAAATTTTTTTTACAGCTGGGAGCGTTGCAGTGTTTGCAATGGAGGAGAAGTTTGGTTCACTTGTGAATAAACTATTCACATAAATGAAACAAAACGTAATGTTAATGTCTCCATCAGGGTTTCCGTTAGAAAATATTGGGGCCGGTCTCCGTGTCCTGGAAGATTTCAATCTCCCGGACAAATGTGAGAAATTCCGGTCAGTTTATTGAGCTTAAAAACAATTGATAGGCAGGCTATATAAAGAATGACATCCTCAAGGCATGTAGATTTATAATATTTTAACTTAAAACTAGGCTACTTTTGCGTATACATTAATATATTCCAAATAAAATAAGTCCCTCGAGACTCCGTGCTGCTTCTGACTTGAAATCAAATAGGTGTCAGTGATGTGCATCTCCATCACTGAGGCCGATGCGATGCGCATCTCGATACGGTGCCAACGATACGATACATTAACGATACATTTGAAGGACCGGGCGATGCGATACGATTCACCCCCTGTTGAAATACGATACGATTCGATACGATTTGATTCAACATAATGCGATTCGGGCGATACGATGCGATTCAACACGATGCAAAATAATGATAAAATTTTATGGTATGACAGAGGATTTGGTTGTATTCCTTATATGCAGCTTATATTATTATTAAAAATTAAATAATCTACTGTAAGACAATTTATATAAAAACTCTTGGGTGCCTAAGAAGACTTTTGCATAGTACTGTCTTTTCTATCCACTTTATGTGAGGTTTCTGTCCTTGCCTTCTCACTCGTTCTGTTCCTTTAACCACCCTCGCTTTGTTTTCATTCATTTTTTCTGTCAAGTATTTCAATTCCCTCGTTCACACGTTTCTCCCCGCTGACGTCATCTGAGACGTCGCTGATTGGTTCCCTCACTTCCCCACGCTTTTCAATCACATTCCCCAGCTGTCACTGCCTTTCAATCAATCGATCCCTCATTATTTATACCCCGTTTTCCCCACCCTAAGTTGTTGGTTCGTCTTGATTTGTCGCTGGATGTTTTTCCCCGTTGCTTCTGTTTCACTGTGCTAATCTCCAGGAAATTCCTAGAAGCCTTCGCTTGGATACCTGCTCCGTGGCGCGCGCTCGCCTCCACTTTGTTCCTGTTCCTTTACGCAGCTCGTCTGGGTGAGTTTTTCTAGATTGACTGTCTTGACCTATTTCCGATTTTCGTGTGTAACCTTTACACTGAAGTCTACCACCTTTTTGTCAGACAGTCACTCACCCAGCCTTTTTCGTTTTGCCCTTTCCTTAATGGAATAATATTTTGGGATCTTCCACCTCCCACTGTGTATTTACACGAAGATATTATTTCACATTTGGACTGTGTTTGGATTGTTGCTCACTGTGTATTTACACGAAGATATTGTTTCACATTTGGACTGTGTTTGGATTTTTGCTCACTGTGTATTTACACGAAGATAGTATTTCACAATTGGACGGTGTTTGGATTTTTGCTCACTGTGTGTTTTACATGAAGATATTCACTTGGGCTGTTTTTGGAATATTGCTCATCACTGTGTTGTTTTACACGAAGAATATAACACCCTGTCCTCCAGCTCGTTTCAAGTCTGCTCTGTCACTGACCCGTTCCCTCTCTCCCTCTCTCGGTCTTGCACAACATCTGAGAGGTCCGCCGTGAGAGTCTGCAGAGCGGTACAGAGGTCTGCTCCTGCTTCCCAAGACTACCCTTCCGGGAGAAGCTGCAGAGCAGCAGAACTTTGCCCCTTGTTCATTGTACCTGTTTCTTGTTGACCTGCTTTCCCTGTTTCACTTATTCTAGTCACCAAATAAACAAGCCCTTGTATTTGGCAACTCTGAATCCAACTCTCTTGTGTCGTTGCGTTTGGGGTCGGTGTCAAACCATAACATTACGAACCAACCATGACGACCCCAGCCGACACAGAGGGGGTCAGAACCGCACTTGCATTTCAAGTCGAGTTGACCAGGGATCACGGTCTCCAACTAGAGCGGGCTGCGGCTGCGGTGCAGAACCTCAGGGACCAGGTCCTGCCTATGCAGGGTTCAATGGCCGCTATGGCGGGACAACAGTCCGAGATTCTCGCCCAGCTTAACTCGCTGGGCGACGCCGTTAACACTTTACATCTCTCACACCCTCCAGGAACATTCCCCGCAGCCCCAGCAGATCTCGCACCTCGGGAACCCCTTCTCTCCGTCCCACGGCTGTTTGACGGTAATCCCGAGGAGTGTGCCACATTCATCATGCAATGTGAGTTGGTTTTCCGTCATCAGCCAAGCCGTTTTTCAGCTCATGGGTCCCGAGTGGCTTATATAACCAACCTACTTTCAGGCCATGCTGCCCAGTGGGTCACATCCTCCTGGGCAATGGAAGCAGATTTTTTGTTCTCCTACCCAGACTTCGTGGCGGAGCTCCGCAGAGTGTTCCACCATCCAGCCCGAGGTCTGGACCCTGGAGCCCGGTTGGGGACCTTCCGGCAAGGGAGCAGCAGGGTGACGGACTATGTCATGGAGTTTCGACTGGCGGCGGTGGAGAGCGGATGGAACGAACCTGCTCTTCGCCTAACCTTCATAAGGGGGCTCAGTGACGCAGTCCGGGACCAGCTCGCTACCAGGGAGGTGCCCGACTCCCTCGAGGAGCTGTTTAGCCTTGTCATCCGTATTGACGGACGCCTCCTGGAGAGAAGGCGCGAGAGGGCCCGACTGTCACCTCCTGAAGCACCCCGGACTCCTGGACGCCCCGTCCCCAACACTACTGTGGGTAACAGGCTTCCCCGTCCGGTGCGCGAGGAGGAACCCATGCAGCTGGGACGCTCTCATCTGAGCCAGGCGGAGCGTCAGGCAAGGCTCAGGTCCGGTCTCTGCCTCTACTGCGGAGGTGCGGGACACCGTATCGCCGACTGCCCTACCCGGCCAAAAGATCGGGCTCACCAAGACCCCGGGAGATCCTGGTGAGCCGTTTTTCCCATTCCCAGCGCCGCGCACCACCTGACCATCTGTTGAGCGTCACCCTGGCCTGGGGGGACCAACGTGCCACGGTGGAGGCCCTCATCGACTCTGGGGCAGACGAGAACTTCCTCGACTTCGAGTTTGCCACCCAAGCCAACATACCTCTTGAGGCCCTTGTGAGGCCCTTGGAGATCTTTTCGTTGGACCAACACCGCCTGGCCGACATCTCTCAACGGACCGGCCCAGTCTTGCTGACCATTGCTGGGAACCACGTAGAGAGGATCCAGTTCCTCATTACCCAATCCCCCCTTGTCCCGGTGGTCCTGGGTAGGCCCTGGCTCGCGCTGCACGAGCCCCACATCGCCTGGGCCTCCGGTACCATCAGGGGCTGGAGCTCCTCCTGTCACGCCCGCTGTCTACAGGCGGCGTCTTGTCCCCCGCCCCGGAGACCGGCTGGTGAGTTGCCCCCGGATCCCTCGTCCGTTCCTCCCGAGTACCACGACCTCATGGAGGTATTCAGTAAGACCAGGGCTCAGTCCCTTCCACCTCACCGCCCCTATGACTGCGCCATCAACCTCCGCCAAGGGGCTCCCCTTCCCGGCAGCCGCCTCTACAGTCTGACTGCCCCGGAGAAGAAGGCGATGGATCTCTACATCTCTGAGTCATTGGAAGCAGGACTCATTCGGCCTTCCTCCTCCCCGGTGGCGGCCGGGTTCTTCTTTGTTGGAAAGAAGGATGGGGACCTGCGACCCTGCATCGACTATCGTCAGCTCAACGAGATCACCATCAAGAACAAATACCCCCTACCTCTCATGAGCTCCACCTTCGAGCCACTGACCCAGGCCTCGTTCTTCACCAAGCTGGATCTCCGAAGTGCCTATCATCTTGTCCGTATCCGTGAGGGCGATGAATGGAAGACCGCCTTCAAGACCCCCAGGGGCCACTATGAGTACCTTGTGATGCCGTTCGGTCTCACCAACGCCCCGGCGGTATTCCAGGCACTCATGAACGATGTCCTCCGTGACATGCTGGAGGTGTTCGTGGTGGTGTACCTGGACGACATTCTTATCTTTTCCAGGACCCTCGAGGAACACATCCTGCATGTCCGCCGGGTGCTGGAGCGCCTCCTCCACAATCGGCTCTTCGTCAAGGCGGAGAAGTGCCGTTTCCACTCCAACTCCGTCGACTACCTGGGCTTCATCGTGGAGAAGGGCTTGACCCGAGCGGATCCTCGCAAGATCCAGGCTGTGGAGGATTGGCCGGAACCCACCACTCGGAAGGAGCTACAGAGTTTCCTCGGGTTCGCAAACTTCTACCGAAGGTTCATCCGGAACTACAGCCAAGTGGCGGAGCCTCTTACCAAGCTGACCTCCCCCGCTCTGCCGTTCGACTGGTCCCCAGCGGCATGCGCTGCGTTCCGCTCCCTCAAGAGAAGGTTCACTTCCGCTCCTATCCTGCTCCACCCTGACCCCAAGAGACAGTTCATCGTGGAGGTGGACGCCTCGGATTCTGGCCTGGGCGCTGTCCTATCCCAGCGTTCTCCTTCCGACCAGAAGGTACATCCTTGCGCCTTCTACTCGCGTCGCTTCCTCCCCGCCGAGAGGAACTACGACACCGGCAATCGGGAGCTACTGGCGGTCGTGGCGGCTCTGGAGGAGTGGCGTCATTGGCTAGAGGGTGCCGAGGAGCCTTTTACCATCTGGACGGACCACAAGAACCTAACGTTCATCCGCGCTTCCAGGCGCCTCAACGGTCGGCAGGCGAGATGGGCCAGTTTCCTCAGTCGGTTCGACTTCTCGCTGACCTTCCGCCCCGGTTCCCGCAACACGAAGGCCGACTCCCTGTCCCGGATGCACTCCAAGGGGGCTCCACCCTCTGAGGACCCATCTCCCATCATCCCGGAGGCCCGAGTGGTTGGAGCCATCACCTTGGGCATCGAGGGTGTGGTGAGGCGTGCCCTACGCTTCCAACGTGCTCCAAGCAACGTCCCTAGGAGCCGTCTCTTCGTCCCTGACTCTGTCCGGTCCCAGGTACTGCTGTGGGGCCATACCAGCCGGTTCGCCTGCCACCCAGGCGTCCATCGCACGTTCTCCTTCCTGGCTCGTCGTTTCTGGTGGCCCACCATGCGAAACGACGTCAAGGAGTTCGTATTGGCCTGCGCGGTCTGTGCCCGCAGCAAGGCCTCTCACCAGGCACCCTCCGGGCTCTTGCAGCCACTTCCCGTTCCAAGCCGTCCGTGGTCACATGTGGCGCTCGACTTCGTCACTGGACTACCCTCCTCCCAGGGGAACACCTGCCTTCTGACCGTGGTGGATCGATTCAGCAAGGGGGTCCACCTCGTGGCCCTCTCCAAGCTTCCCTCAGCAGCCGAGACGGCGGACCTCCTGACGCACCACGTGTTCCGCCTTCACGGTTTCCCCCAGGACATCGTCTCTGACCGGGGGCCCCAGTTCACCTCCCAGGTTTGGCGGGCTTTCTGCAAGGGATTGGGGGCAACGGTCAGTCTCTCCTCCGGCTACCATCCCCAGACAAACGGGCAGACGGAGAGGATGAACCAGAGCGTGGAGTCTGCTCTTCGGTGTGTGGCAGCCGAGAGGCCGGCATCCTGGAGTCGTTTCCTTCCCTGGGTTGAATACTCGATCAACTCAATGGTCAGTTCCGCCACCGGCCTCTCCCCCTTTGAGGCCTCCCTAGGCTACCAGCCCCCTCTTTTTCCCGCACTGGAGACGGAAGTGGCAGTTCCCTCCGTGCAGGTCCACCTCGACCGCTGCCGTCGCGTTTGGGAGATCACCAGGACCGCGCTGCTCCGGACATCTGAGCGCGCCTGTCGTGGTGCCGACCGGCGCCGGGTTCCCGCGCCGACTTACCGCCCTGGGCAGAGGGTGTGGCTCTCCGCGAAGGACCTCCCGCTACGGTCCTCGGCCAAGAAGCTCAACCCTCGCTTCGTCGGTCCTTTCGAGGTCCTGAAGGTACTCAGTCCGGCGGCCCTGCGCCTGAAGCTTCCTGCATCCATGCACATCCACCCCGTGTTCCATGTCTCCCGGGTTAAGCCCGTCTCCCTCAGTCCCCTTATGCCTCCGGCTCCTGATCCACCGCCTCCTGTGCTAGTGGATGGTCACCCCCAGTGGCAGGTCCGCCGGTTGATGGGCGTTCGTCGGCGGGGCCGGGGATTCCAATACCTGGTGGACTGGGAGGGTTACGGCCCTGAGGAGCGTAGCTGGGTCTCCCGGCAGCTCATCGTGGATCCCGGCTTGATCACCGACTTCCATCGGGCCCATCCTGACGAGCCGGGTCGGCCTGGTCGCCGGGCGGCTCCCGTTGAGGGGGGGGTACTGTGAGGTTTCTGTCCTTGCCTTCTCACTCGTTCTGTTCCTTTAACCACCCTCGCTTTGTTTTCATTCATTTTTTCTGTCAAGTATTTCAATTCCCTCGTTCACACGTTTCTCCCCGCTGACGTCATCTGAGACGTCGCTGATTGGTTCCCTCACTTCCCCACGCTTTTCAATCACATTCCCCAGCTGTCACTGCCTTTCAATCAATCGATCCCTCATTATTTATACCCCGTTTTCCCCACCCTAAGTTGTTGGTTCGTCTTGATTTGTCGCTGGATGTTTTTCCCCGTTGCTTCTGTTTCACTGTGCTAATCTCCAGGAAATTCCTAGAAGCCTTCGCTTGGATACCTGCTCCGTGGCGCGCGCTCGCCTCCACTTTGTTCCTGTTCCTTTACGCAGCTCGTCTGGGTGAGTTTTTCTAGATTGACTGTCTTGACCTATTTCCGATTTTCGTGTGTAACCTTTACACTGAAGTCTACCACCTTTTTGTCAGACAGTCACTCACCCAGCCTTTTTCGTTTTGCCCTTTCCTTAATGGAATAATATTTTGGGATCTTCCACCTCCCACTGTGTATTTACACGAAGATATTATTTCACATTTGGACTGTGTTTGGATTGTTGCTCACTGTGTATTTACACGAAGATATTGTTTCACATTTGGACTGTGTTTGGATTTTTGCTCACTGTGTATTTACACGAAGATAGTATTTCACAATTGGACGGTGTTTGGATTTTTGCTCACTGTGTGTTTTACATGAAGATATTCACTTGGGCTGTTTTTGGAATATTGCTCATCACTGTGTTGTTTTACACGAAGAATATAACACCCTGTCCTCCAGCTCGTTTCAAGTCTGCTCTGTCACTGACCCGTTCCCTCTCTCCCTCTCTCGGTCTTGCACAACATCTGAGAGGTCCGCCGTGAGAGTCTGCAGAGCGGTACAGAGGTCTGCTCCTGCTTCCCAAGACTACCCTTCCGGGAGAAGCTGCAGAGCAGCAGAACTTTGCCCCTTGTTCATTGTACCTGTTTCTTGTTGACCTGCTTTCCCTGTTTCACTTATTCTAGTCACCAAATAAACAAGCCCTTGTATTTGGCAACTCTGAATCCAACTCTCTTGTGTCGTTGCGTTTGGGGTCGGTGTCAAACCATAACACTTTAGCTAAAAACACACACACACACAATGTATACACACTACTGTGAGACAATAATAATCACACACAAAGGTAAAGCAGACTTAATGATTTTATAATATTTCAGATAATGAAATTAAATGTTTATCATCAACTATCCAATTCGTATTTATATTGTAACGTTTGGCCACTTTAAATCATTGAACAGAGAGAGAGAGAGAGAAAGTTTGAGCGTTATGATGCTCCGTAGCGCTGAGAGAGAGAGAGAGAGTTTGAGCGTTATGATGCTCCGTAGCGCTGAGAGAGAGAGAGAGAGAGAGAGAGAGAGAGAGAGAGAGAGAGAGAGAGAGAGAGAGAGAGAGAGAGAGAGAGAGAGATAGTTCTGATTCTCCGCAGCTGAGCAGGATCGCATTTTGTCAACACAGTGGAACCTGGAGGAAGCGATATAAGGAAACGAATTGCCAATAAATGTGAAGTTATCATTGAACCTGTTGTCAAGCGTCTTCAATATACCGCCCCCCCCCCCCCCCCCCCCCTCCTCACTAATGGAACTGGTGTTGCAGAGTCATGTTAGTTAGTTAGGTAGACACTGTAGTTTAGCGTTAGCTGAACGGCTAACTGGCGTTAGCCAGAGGCTACTAGCGTTAGCCATGTTGATAAATTCTATTCATGTCTCCTCCTCGACTTCCACTGTTTGTTGTTGATAACTGTGACGTGGCTCTCGCCTTCTGTAGTAGCGAAGCAATAGTATCTGCTGTGTGCAGTCACAGTGCACTGCTGACAGAAGTGGATGAGAGGAAATTATATGAATGCATAGCCGACGCGGACTTATTCCACCGGTGCACTCGCGTCACCGCAGCTGCACGCCTCTCGCTAATCCAGCACCAAGCTCCCGCACCAGTAAACTGTATGGGGCATTTTGTGCCCCCCTTAAATGATTTTCGAGGGCATTTTGTCCATTTTCACGGGCATTTTGCCCCGAGCCCCCGTTAATTTCGCACCCTGATAGATGGGGTTCGGGTAGGGCTCGGGCTCCTTTTATTTGTCTCGCTTCATTTTACACACACAATCGCGCCGTCACGTAGTGTTTCCATCAAAGCAACAAGCTAGACCGCTGACAGAGTGCGTGTCGGAGATGGAGAAGCTGCCTTTATGCCTGTCACGATAACGAATTTTGCTGGGCAATTAATTGTCCCAGAAATTATTGCGATAAGCGATATGACTGCGGTTTTGAGAGACTTTTTTTTTTTGAGAAATGTATTTCCACAAAGTTATAAAAAAAAAAGCAATGTGTCACTAATATAATAATAATAGCATAATAATGCAAGGAAACCGTTTCAAAGTGCAATCAACTTTTATTTAACATTGGAAGACCTTTTAAATATCCTAAATAAATAAAACAACCGAAAACAATAAAATGGACTCTCAGCCTCTGTTAATAATAATAATAATACTATTTACATTTATATATTTATAAATGTAATTATAATTATAAATATAAATGTAAATATTATTATTATTATTATTAACGTAAAAATATATATTTAATTAAACTGAAGCATTTCATATAAAAATATATATAGGGCAAATATAACGGAAGGTTATGTATATAACCTAGTTCTATGAGTTAAATGGTGCGCTCAGCACCTGTTCTGCACTGTACTTCACTTCGTGCAGAGGACTGAATAAAAAATTCCACCATGTACCTTTACATCCCAACATCCGTCTGACCACACCCCCTTCCGCTTACCTTCATAAGCAGGTGTGTGGTCACCTACTCGCTTCCTTCCCAAACTTTCACCACAAGGCGAGATCAAGGGCCGCAGCGGCGTCCAGGTGCTGAGCGCACCATTTAACTCATAGAACTAGGTTATATACATAACCTTCCGTTCTATGACGTTAATGGATTGCTCAGCACCTGTTCTGCAACAGGGGCTGAGCGGGAGCCATAGCCCGACCAATGTACCCCGCTGAGGCCCCCCACAACCATCAGACCGGGGAGGACCGAGCCCCCCCGACCCTCCCTAATGGAGGATACCCCCCCTATTGGAAGTTCACGGGAGGGCGACGGATCCGACCGTGCGAAGAGGCACTCAAGCAACCCAACGCACAGGGTAAGCAGACCGTGGCTTGACCCCACGACTACACACACGCACAACCCGCATGCCACCCGGGAACGAACGAGGGAACAACCCTGTTACTGCCCCCAAAATCACGGGGGTCAAGAGCAAACCCAACCCCGTGGCAAGGCCGTAGCAGCGGAGCGCGAAGGAAGACCCAGACCCACTGAAGGGACTGGGTCCCCTGGAAAAAGGGGGCCCGGAGAGGTCAGGCATCAAGACCCCACCAGGTGGTCACTTAGTGACACCGCCCCCGACATCGCCAGCGTATTCGGATAAGGCCCCTCCAAGAGCGGGCCCTTTCCCCCCAATAGCACACCGCCTGGCACACTGACCCTGCAGAACAGGCAGTCAGCATGGCCGTAAGCACACAAAAAGGTCAACCAACGGAAGCAGGCAGAGCACCGGGGAAACCAGGCAACAGGCTGTAACCTGAGCCTGGAGCACTGCGGACGAGACAGGCGCCAAAGGAGTCAGCTGAAAACAGCCGCCACGGCGGAAGGGGCGTATGCTGGCGTTGTTGATCACCATGACAAAGTCTCCATTAAAAAAAACCCACCCAGAGGGCTTGAGGCAGAGAAGGCTGACACGATTGGCAGACGTCATGAAAGAAAAAAAGGGTTATCCCAGGTCTACGGTATCAACAAAACTTTACTTCGGACCGGGCCCGGCGGCCCGGGAAGCACACAGGGTTACCAGAGGAGGTCCAGAAGACCACCCTAACAGCCCCCTCTCCGCCATGCGTGAGAGAGGTGCGGAAAAAGAAAACCAGCCCCTCATGATAGTGCCAGGTACAAAGTACCCAACAAGGGTCTCTATAACGCCTAACCTTGCGACGCCCCGGGCCGACCCGGCCTTTTTCCCCCCTGGAAAAAAGCCCAAGTCCCTCAGGGTACCAGAACAGCAGATCTGCATCCCCGGCGGACAAACCGGGTTAACTGACCTGGATCAGCGTGACCAGAACCAGTCCCGTGCCCTAACCACGCCGACATGCCTACTCCAGGAGAAGGGGCAGATATGCGTGTTGATCTAAAACATGAAAAGAGGGCGCCACCCAGACGGGCCGGTGTGAACCGCGCTCGGTGGCCCACCCCAAGGGCGTGAGACCCCTCTACATATGTTCAGATCCATTCCGTTATCATCCCCCAGATATGAACGAGAATCTGTCGAGAACCAATAACAGGTTGTCGGAAGAGGAAAAAACCTCCATCCCAGTTGCTTTATAAAAACGCTGTTTTAACCACAAACAACCAAGGCGTACTAGCTACCCGCATGATCCTTAACAGAACACCCCGAGCTAGCACTAAGCGTGCGTCGGGACACAACCACATCAATGAACAGGCTATTTAGACCTTTCAGTGAATCCCCAAGGCGCCCAGGGGAAACGACAAGAGGGGTGTGGCACTTCCTATACTCCAACTTTTTTTATTAAAAAAGAAGGAAGCACCAACAGACATGAATCCCATTTTACACAGCCGAGGGTAAAAACTGTTTACATTTTTACATCCAGTCACCCCTATCACAGAGGACTTCAGACCGAAATTCCCCAGAGAGCCTTCCCACGTGAGTCGTAGAATGAAAAAGCCATGGTAACTACGAGTCATGTGACCAACTGACTCAAGTTACACATAAAATCGAGCGTAGTGGACCCGTAAGTCCTACGCTCTATCCCGACACTTTGACACAACAGATCGTACGTAAAGATCTAACTCACGGAAGCCATCGTCATAGCAACGTGCGTAGTGACGTATGCCATGACGGGGGGAAACCCAACACTCAACGCCTGTTTTTAATAGGAGCAGAGTCAGGGCAACCCTTCCCCCCCCCCCCCCCCCTCCCTGCCAAGGCGCCTAACGGCTTGGCCCCGACTGGCCTAACAGGAGATGAGAAAACCCCCCTGACCAATCAGAAGAGGGAAGGAGGGGTTTATTCGGCACCCCCTCACAAACCCTTCCCCCTACACACAATAACAACTGTAGCATATGAAACCTTTGGTAGAATGCTAATGAATAGCGCAAGCTAATACAATGCACGCTACCCACAGATAACTGTGAACAGGGTTTACAACAAAACCAAGTTGCGTGTGTGAATCCTACACCCACCATTCCATGTTGTACATAGAAAAACACTGATAGAGAGAGCGAACGGCTGGGCCGTGGAACGTGTGTATATGAGCATTACTGCAACTAACACAACAGTGTTGTAGCTCAACATTACTTCTTGTGTAAGCAACAGACCATACAACCAGCTTCTACCTGCATGTGGAGTGTCAGGCCGAGGTAGAAACCTTTCTATAACCGAGTGTAGGCTACAGACCTTCTATCAATGTATACTAGTGAAGATTCACACTTTGCAACCTCATCATATGTTTTGGTGAAGAAACACACAGTTTGTTAAAAAAAAATACAGTCCCCCTTTAGAGGGTTCTTTTTATTTTCGAACAAAATTCAAAATTATATGAGAGGCCAGGGAGGGGATTAACAGAGGGGACCACAGGGGGAAAAAGTCACTGGGCCTAGCGGCGCCTGCCGCCTCGAGCCGCTCGGGATTTACCACCCCGGGAAGCCCCGGAGGGACGGTAGACAATCGGTGGCTGGTCACGGCGATCCCTACTGTCTCCTCCAGGCGCAGATGGGCCGGCTGCAGCAGCGGCGCCGTCTCTCCTCCTGGCCTTCTTAGAAGGGCCAGCAGTGGCGGTGGAAGCAGTAGCAGCCACGGCGGAGGAAGCTCGACAACGTGGTAGCCGTCTGACTCCACCGGCGATGTCGGGAGGGGGAAAATGGGGTTGGAGCACGGAGCGCTCCTCTGCCATTTCTCTGCACGTTGAGGTCATCAATTGCAGGGCCGTCCCGAACAGTCCAGCATCGGAGAGGGGTGCCGTCAGAAGAGGACTTATTTTCTTCTCCGGTACACGGGCCTGCTCCAGCCAAAGGTGGCGCTGGTTCAGAGTCGCCAGGGTGCGCATTTTCCCAGCGGCTATGGCCTGCAGCTGAGTCAGATGCAGGATAGCTCCTGCCGCCTGGGTGAGCTGGTCATGTTGTTCATCACTCAGCTCCATGCCGCCCGTCAATACCCCGGACATGAATCTTGCCAGCTGTGCGATGTTAGACGAGGCAGCCAGAGATTGTGTTCCGGCGATAAATGACTGGTCGCTCCAGTAAGCCAACCGCCTCACCGATTTCCCTTGAGGAACCGGCTTGCATAACGGCTCCCACACCACCTCCGGACAGAGGAGCGCGGCCATCGGCCTATCAAGCCGTGGCACGCCCTATCAAGCCGTGGCACGCCCTCTCTCATACCGTCGACCAAACCCGCCACCCGCGTAACTTGTACGTAGGCTGGGGTGAGGGCCATGATGTGGGATACCACCTGGCCCCGACGAACATAGGCCCCCATTGAGGGGAAAAATGGGTAGACAACGTCCACCCCTCTCACCAGGTGACGTTGCCAGAGATGACCTATTAGATCATCAGGGACAGGAACAGGCAGTGGCTGCAGCAGCGGCACGCCATTTGCAGCGGCCGCCACCGCCATAAGCTCGGGAAACAAAGCCCGCAGTTCCCCCTGCAGATTTTCCTCCACCGAGCCCGCATCCGTCACATGCAGCAGGCTTCGACTGGTCAAGGAGCCACATTCTGATGTGGCTGATAGTAGGGCATCCTGCCGACGAGTCCGAGGGTCTTCCCCGACATCTTCAAACAAGGCGCCCCAAGGAGACATTTCACCGCCCTCCAGTGTTACCTGGACGGGCGGGATACATGTCTCCACCGGGCCTTCAAATAAGAACCCGTCTGCCTCTACCATGTCATGTAATCCTCTGTTTCCATCGGGCAGGTAGAGACCGACGCATCCTCACTGGGCTCCAGCAATTCACCAAACCCAGGCCGTTCGCGTCTGCAAGCCACCACCTTGCGACGGGAGCGAGCAGACGCAAAAAGTTTGCGTCTCAAATCCTCCGGAACCAAAGGAACCGGCTGGTGGAGAGTGGCTCTGCGACTCTCCGAAGTAGACATTATGACTTAGATTTTTCTATCGAATATTTATGAGAGAAGACAAAAATAAGCACAATGTAAACACGTCTCAACTTTCTTCAGCTAACAACCTCGTCAAGTGGGGATCTCCGAAGGCACTTCCTTGTGGTGAAAGTGAAGAAGGAGGCGAGTAGGTGACCACACACCTGCTTATGAAGGTAAGCGGAAGGGGGTGTGGTCAGACGGATGTTGGGATGTAAAGGTACATGGTGGAATTTTTTATTCAGTGCTCGTGCACGAAGTGAAGTACAGTGCAGAACAGGTGCTGAGCAATCCATTAACGTCATAGAACTGAGAGGGCATACTGTATATCTCCTCATCTTGCACCATGCCCTTTTTACACATATACACTGAGGCATCAGGGCAAGTATACTTACCCAGATGCTTGATCTATTGTAATCGTTCCTGCCACACATCAGATTGAAAACAAAGCACGGGCCGGCACACACTAACAAAATAAATAATTACTGTATGAATTTTCATCTCAAAGAACGTATTTGAAATACCGTAAATCCTCAAATATAGGACGGGTCTTGTATTTACCTCAGCTGCAAAGAGCACCAGGCCTTTAGAGAGAGGCTTATATAAGAGGCAGGCCTTAATTTCACAAACTGGGCAATTGTAATTGTGATTGATTGATTGATTGATTTTATTTAGACATAAACATATACAGATCACATGAGTATTTGCTTTGTCAGGGTGAAACTGTGGTGGATTAATGTAATTCACACACTGAAGTTGGAACCGTCTATAGGTTGCGGGGTCCGGGTACGATTTAGCGTGTGGTACCTTCTCGGCTCTACCTCAGTCGAATCGAGTTGATGATAACATGCAGTAGCTTTAGTTAACGCTATCATAGCCATCATGATCTGTAATGTCAACTGGACAACGCCAGCCCCGCCTGCCAACACCATATAGTTCTGTTTCATTAGGGGCTCTGCTTGGCATCACAACTGCACTTCCTCGCGTACGTGCACGCGCACTGAATAAATTCCACAAATGTACCTTTAATACCAGTATTAGTCTGACCACACCCCTCATCAGCTTACCTTCATAAGCAGGTGTGTGGTCACCTGCTCTCCTCCTTCTCGCTTTCACCACAAGAAAGTGCCTCGGTAGTACCCCACTTGACGTGTTGTTAGTGGAGAAAAATTTTGTTTACAAGGAAGGAGATACGTTGACATCATATCTTTATTTTCACTATTTTCGAGAAAATACGGCGATATTGTCTTCGTACTGGAGTGTCTGGAAGATGTTGATCATTCTAAAAATCCTCCACCGGTTTTCGTATTGGGAGCACGCCGCTGCATGCTTCTCAACTGCAGTTCCTTGCTGTGTTTGTTGGGGTGAAACCTGTCAGGCCACAGCTGAACTGTCGGACATGCCGCTGTTGTGAGAAGCGGTGCGTTCCAGGTTGGGTGAGTAGTGTTTTGCTGGCAGGCTCCACTTGTCTGTTAGTGCTATGGGGGCTACTTGACAATGTTTATGGAAACCGGCCCCAGGCTAGGGTCCTTTGTTCAGCCACCTAGGCGACAGAAGGCCTTGGTCTGAAGACCATTATAGTTTTAACTAGTGGGCCGCGACCATTAACACTGGTGATCCCTGTGTGTTTTGGACGAGTGGATTCTCTCTGTCACCGTGTTAAGGCCCCATCTTTCATATCCAAATGAGAGTATTCCTTCACGAGGGGATATGTGCATGGATGTGCGATAGCGGCAGATCCATGTTTAAAGTCAGCTACACAGGCCAGTTGGTATTGTGCTGATTCCGTCGGGTGTTGGTAAGATCACCGTTGTGAAGCGGTGTTGACATCTTGTTTTCTCTTTTCTCTTAAACAGTGAGGAGAGGTTCAGAACGGCGGCCTGTCTGGGTGAGTGTTATGTCATTGTTTACAGGTTCAGTTGATAGCTGCTTAGCTTACGGTTAGCCAGTCAGCTGTTAACTGCTGCGTTAGCCTGCTGGGATCGCTGCATGGCCTGCTCAGGTTGGGCCTACTGTTAGCCAGTCAGCTGTTAGCTGCGGTGCTAGCATGTCGTGATCGCTAGGTAACGTTAGCTTGCTGCTATAGGCCATGGCCTGGCGCGGGGTAGCTTAGCTTCTCGCGCGCCGCCGTGAGCTCGCTTCTGGTCGCGTGCGTCGTTAGCTCGGCGTCTCGCGAGCAGGAGCAGTAGCATCCGAACGGTTGGAGCGGCCGTTAGCTTGATGCTATTCTGTTGAACGTGCTTTGATTTTAACATGTTTTACACTCTTGACTACGACGTCATCCTTGACAGGGGATGTTTCGTCGACCCTGCCCTGAGCCAGGACGGCAAGGTTGCATCAACAAAGGACTGTAGTGCGGGTTGGAGCGGCGACGCTGCCCAGTTCGAACAACACAGGAGCGGCTGTGTTCCTACGGTGTCTGTGACTGCACTTCGCTGATCTACGTTCCGGGTAGGAACAGGTTTGACCAGACCTTATAACACGTTTTCTGGTTTTACTTTTCTAAATGTATTGAGAATAACGATGTTTTTCCCAAAACGTGTGTTGCTGCAATGCATTTGGGATACGGCGCGGGTTATGTGTGAGCTGTTTTTGTCACTGGCAGTTAGCTTCTCCGTGCAAATCGGGATGTAATGATCTGGTTGTTGTGTGAGAAACATCATGGTGTTTATATGTACCGTGTACTCACAACTAAGGTAACTGACCTATGAAGCTATGCTTGGTGACAAGTGAGTAAAAGAATGTTCTTTTCTCAGCCTGTGATGACAATGAACAGTGTGTTCACATATTAACAGGTTTTCCTGTTTTAACTGGCCGTATTGAGGGTAAAATAAGAGGATTGTGTTTTCCCCCCGGTTCCCTGGGGACTTTTTCATCCTCCTATCAGACATGTTTGTGCACTATTTGTGTCTTTTGTGTGGTAGGGATGCGATGTAACTCTTGATTGCTGAGGTTGTGCTAAAACTGCTGGAGAAACTTTATTTTCCTAAAAGAAAAAATGGTTTGGTCGCTGTCGTGTGTGCTTAGCAAGGCCTGTGGCCGATACTAATCGAGAATGATGTATTCTCTCATTGTGAAAAACGGCGTTCCTCTGTTGAGTGTTTTTGCCATTTTTTGTAGGTGATGATGGGTTGTGTGTGTCATGTGACCTACAACTGGGTTGGACTGGCCACAGAAGCACATGTGTATGTTGGACCGGGGCTCTTAGAGCCCTCTCTATTCTGTGTTTTTCCTTAGTAAAAATCAGATAGCAGGTTAGCTCATGCGCTGTGTGGAGCTGTCAAATGCTTCATAGAGCTGACTATGACTGTGTCATATTCTCTTTTTGTCATTACATCGTATCATGGGTGTGGGGTCGTAAAGGGGTGAACTGGTAACCTTTCCTCTCCCCCTTGTTTCTGTCGGTCAGGGGTACACCCCCTGTCCTTCAAGGTTCCCGTCACGTGGCGGTTCGGCACGTTACGGGGGGGGGGGGGGGGGGGCGGGGAGGGAGTTCCTGGTCCCACGGCCTGGTATATTGGGCGTGTGCACTGCAGGAATTCCCCCGCCATAGAGTACGTCACCGTGCGCGTCTCTGTTGGTAGGACTTCCGTGTGCTGTTCAGGTCCATGTGATGGATCTGTTTCAGGGGGGTGGTCAGGGCTCCTCCTCACCAAGCGCCTATTCGGGCCTTCTGTGAGTTCGGACTCCTTCTTCCATGTGAGGGAGCCTCCATCGGAGTACAGAGCCTTCCTCCTCAGATTGTCAAAGTGAGTGGACCCTCTAGAAGGGTCCTATTCTATTGTATATGTATTCGATTCAATTCGATTATTGAGTGTGTATGGGTTCAGTGCCTCTTCCCCGGAGAGCCCTAAAACCAATTTTTTACATGGCTCAAGGTGCAATATATTCTTTTCAATCTGTACAGCTCGCGTGGGAAGTCTCTCTGGGGATCCCCGTCTCCTTCCTATGGGAGGGTGGTGGGATGTAAAAATGTGAACAATTTTTACCCCTGGCTGTGTAGACTGGGATACATACTGTTGATGCTTCCTTCTTTTCTATTCCAGAAGTGTTGGAGTTAGGGAGTGTCACACCCCTCTTGTCGTTCCCCTGGGCGCCTTGGGGATTCAATGACAGGTCTGAATAGCCTGTTCATTGATGGGGGTGTGTCCCGACGCACGTATAGTGCTAGCTCGCTGTAAACAGGCGACTGACTGGCACGCCTTGGTTGCTTGTGGTTGAAACAGCGTTTTTATAAAGCAACTGAGATGGGGGTTTTTCCTCTTCCGACGACCAAGTCCCACGACCTGGGTTGGTTTTTCGACGGATTCTTGTTCATGTCTGGGGGATGATGACGGAATGGATCTGAACATATGTAGAGGGGTCTCACGCCCTTGGGGTGGGCCACCAGGCGCGGTTCGGCCGAACGTCTGGGTGGCGCCTTCTTTTTCATGTTAAGATCGACACGCATATCTGCCCTTTCTCCTGGAGTTGGCATGTCGGCGTGGTTAGGGCACAGGACTGGTTCTGGTCACGCTGGACCGGATCAGTTGGACCCGTTGTCCGCCGGGGATGCAGATCTGCTGTTCTGGTACCCTGAGGGACTTGGGTTTTTTTCAGGGGGAAAAATGCCAGGTCGGTCCGGGTGTCACAGGGTTAGGCGCTATGGAGACCCTGGTTGGGTACGTTTTTACTCAGCACTGTCGTAATGGCTTGCGGCCATGCCAACCTGTACACGCTCGATCTCGTCGGATCTCGGCCGCTACACACGTTGGTCCTGGTTAGTACTTGGTTGGGAGACCGCCTGGGAATACCAAGTACGGTGTGCTTAGGGGCTGGTTCTCCATTATTTTTCGCTCCTCTCTCACGCATGGCGAAGAGGGGCCTGTTGGGGGTGGTCTTTGACCTCCTCTGGTGACCCTGTGCTTCCCGTATCGCCAGGCCCGGTCCGAGGTAATGTTCGTCGACCCGTAGGCCTGGGTTAACCCTTTTTTGGAAACTGAGACACTTGTACTGCGGTATAGCCGGTGTATACCCGCAGGTGTGTTTTGGAGTTTTTTCTTGAGGGGTTATAGGAACAACCACCGCATTGGGTAACACCGAGGTGGTTGATTCCCTGGTGTGTTGGAGCAGTGTCAACTCCCGGGTTACCCGGTTGAGGGTGCCCCTGCACGTTCATGACGTCTGCCAATTGTGTCAGCCTTCTCTGCCTCAACCCCTCTGGGTGGGGGTTTTTAAATGGAGGCTTGGTCATGCAACAACGCCAGCATACGCCCCTTCCGCCGGGGCAGCTGTGTTCAGCTGTCCCCTCTGGCGCCCGTCTCGTCCACAGTCTCCAGGCTAGGGTTAACAGCCTGTTGCCTGGTTTTTCCCCGGTGCGCTGCCTGCTTCCGTTGGTTAACCTTTTTTGTGTGCTTACGGCCATGCTGACTGCCTGTTCTGCAGGGTCAGTGTGCCAGGCGGTGTACTATTGGGGGGACAGGGCCCGCTCGGCTTACGGCCATACCGACCTGAACACGCCCGATCTCGTCCGATCTCGGAAGCTAAGCAGGTTCTGGCCTGGTTAGTACTTGGTTGGGATACCGCCTGGGAATACCAGGTGCAGTAACTGAGGGGCCTTTGTCCGAATACGCTGGCGATGTGGGGGGCGGGGCACTACGTGCCCACCTGGTGGGGTCTTGATGCTGGCATCATGGACTTCTCCGGGCCCCCATTCCAGGGAGTCCAGTCCTTTTGGTGGGTCTGGGTCTTCCTTCGCACTCCGCTGCTACGGCCTTGCCACGGGGTTGGGTTTGCCCTTGACCCCGTGATTCTGGGGGCAGTAACGAGGTTGTTCCTCCGTTCGTTCCCGGGTGGCATGCGGGTTGTGCGTGTGTGTAGTCGTGGGGTCAAGCCACGGTCTGCTCACCCTGTGCGTTGGGTTGCTTGAGTGCCTCTTCGCACGGTCGGGTCCGTCGCCTTCCCGTGAAGCCCCTAATAGGGGGGATACCCTCCATTAGGGGGGGTCGGGGGGGCTCGGCCCTCCCTGTTCTGATGGTTTTGGGGGGCTGTCAGCAGGGTGTATTTGTCAGCCAGCGGCTCCGCTTGGCCTCCCCTTGTGCAGTTGTGATGCCAAGCAGAGCCCCTAATGAAACAGAACGTTAGGTTATGACTATAACCAAGTTCTGTTAATTAGGGGTGACGCTTGGCATCAGACGGCCGCTGCAGCCCTTGACCTCACCTTGTGGTGAAAGCTTGGGAAGGAGGAGAGCAGGTGACCACACACCTGCTTATGAAGGTAAGCTGATGAGGGGTGTGGTCAGACTAATACTGGTATTAAAGGTACATTTGTGGAATTTATTCAGTGCGCATGCACGTACGCGAGGAAGTGCAGTTGTGATGCCAAGCGTCACCCCTAATTAACAGAACTTGGTTATAGTCATAACCTAACGATAGCGAACGTTAACCAACGTTTACAAACGAAGCCAACGTCATCCAGCTGACACCACAGATCTGGCTATTATAACGTTAGCTAATGCTAACGCGAGGGAAACATTAACACGGAGACTAGAATGACTGACAATAGGTTCTGGTTCCCGCCTCATTAAAACAAACACGCAAATAGCAATTAATCACGCCCGTCAAAATCATTGCATTCATTTTCATTATCGCACGATAAATTGATTTATTGCTTATCGCGACAGGCCTAGCTGCCTTTGCTAGCTAGACTTGCGTTGCTATGTGTTGAGTATACCCGCAAGCAGCAGCTCGAGCAAGCGATATTTCAGCACCGCAGGGAGAACGCTGGAGGAGAGGAGAACAGCGCTGAAGCCATCAACGGTGGATGCCATTCTTTTTTTTCAGAGCGCCCGCGAATGTACAGCAGAGTGGAATAAACTGTCAAAGGTTTTGCATGATTGTTCTTGGATTTAGCCGGTTGGCGAAGATTTGTGAGTTGTTAAAGTTATTCAACGCAAGAGGTTTTTGTTGCCGAAGTTCATCTAACAGTGAAGTGGTGAGTCCATCCTGATTTACTCAAATTAATTGGCCTTTTGGTTAGAGTGTTTTCGGTACACTTTAGTGTCATGTCTGTGGGCATGGAATTGTTGCTGTTGTTAGCCGCAGAGCTATGTCGTTATTGCATTGTGCATTTTTTGTCATAATGTAGCATTTGTGTGTGTAACATAGGTAGTGTGTGTGTGTGTATGTGTGTGTGTGTGTGTGTGTGTGTGTGTGTGTGTGTGTGTGTGTGATGTCCGTCATCACATCGTAATATTGGCCTCAGGCTTAAGTCGGGCTAGGGCAGAATAATTGCTTAACTTTTCGGGCTAGGGTAGGGCCGGGCCTGAATGCTACAGGCTTGGGCCGGGCTGGGGCAGACATGTCAGGCCCCTGCAGACGTTTACCCTACAGCCTTAATCAATAGGTGACAGAATAAAAATTATCATTTTTTTTTATCCACTTTTTCTCCCATTTTCTATATTTTCTCCCATCCCAATTTCGTATCATCCAATTCAACCCTCCCCTGTCACGAACGCTGTTTCTTGCCTCCCACAAGCCGGCTGCAATGTGGACTAAGTCATACATAGCACAAGTCCCCTCCGGTACTTGAGGTAACAGCAGTCGCATCTTTTCACCTTCGCAGCTCGATCTCTCAGTGGCGAGGAGTAACGCGTGGGAGGCTCACGCTGCCCCCGACACTTCCTGATTCTACTGCGCAGGCGCACCAACCGACCTGTAGGAGTCGCTGTCCACAACGCCCGATCCCCACCCATCAGTTTCCCACCCCTTATTCGGCCAATGTGTATTAGTACGGACGACCAGCTAAACTGAAAGCAAATGTGGAGCGCTGGGCACGAACAGGCAAGCCCAGCGTCTCCAGATTTCGTGGCGAGCGCCTTGCCCACTACGCCACGATGATCATATTCATTTTTAAGAATTCGCATAGGTAAATTCTTAACCTCACATCTAGAGACTTAAAAAGATGTCTAAGAAAGAGAAAGTAAGAAAGAAAGAAGAAAGAAGACAAGAAAAAGAAAAGTAACATACTGGTCTCCTGGTGGTCTGTGGGCTCCTCCTTCAGCCCAGTGGACATATCCATGGTTGGGTCTAGTGTGTCCTGAACCTCCTCTATTTTAATCATCAGTAGGTCACTGGGTGGATCTGGAACAGAGGGAGACAGAAACTAAGTATTTACAGTGCCATGAAAAAGTATTTGCCCACTTTCTGATTTCTTCTGTAATTACAGATCTTCTTTTTTAATAATCAGTAGGTCTCTTCAATCTCTGGACCTAAATATTTCCCTATGGATTAATTCTGAACTGTATTTGACCAGGGACCAGCCATATACAGGAGGGGCTACCAGCTAGTGCAAGACAGTCATAGAGAGTAATGAAACACATGGCCATTTAGTTTACTTTCCACTTTCTATGTGAGACTGTTGTTCATTGACTACAGCTCAGCGTTCAACACCATAGTCCCCACCAGACTGGTGGACAAGCTGATCGAGCTAGGTCTGAGCTCCGCCCTGAGCGCCTGGGTACTGGACTTTCTGAGCGAAAGACCCCAGGCGGTCAGGGTGGGGGGTCAGACCTCCAACACCATCACCCTGAGCATCGGGTCCCCCCAGGGCTGTGTTCTGAGCCCCCTGCTGTACTCACTCTACACACACGACTGTGTGGCCAAGTTCAGCTCCAACTCCATAGTGAAGTTCGCAGATGACACGGTGGTGGTGGGGCTGATCTCGGACAACGACGAGAAGGCCTACCGGGAGGAGGTTGAGGTACTGGAACGCTGGTGCCAGGACAACAGCCTGCTCCTGAACATTGGCAAAACCAAGGAACTGATCGTGGATTATAGGAGAGGACAGCAGGAGACACACACACCACTGATGATAAACGGGGCTACCGTGGACAGGGTGAGCAGCTTCAAGTACCTGGGGGTCCACATCTCAGAGGACCTGACATGGTCAACACACATAGGCACAGTAGTAAAGAAGGCGAAACAGCGTCTCTACCACCTGAGACAGTTAAGGAAGTTCAGAGTATCGGGGAAGATACTCCAGTCCTTCTACTCAGGAGCTGTAGAGAGCATCCTGACCGGAAACATCACTGCCTGGTATGGAAACAGCACGGCACAGGACAAGAAGGCCCTACAGAAAGTGGTGCGCTCAGCCGAGCGTACCACGGGTATTGCACTACCCCCCCTGCAGGTTCTATACAACAAGAGGTGCAAATCCAGAGCCTGCAGGATAATGAAAGACCCTCACCACCCCAATAACAGCCTGTTTCAGCTGCTGAGGTCAGGCAGACGCCTGCAAATCCCAGCTACTAGGACAGAGCGGCTTAGGCTCAGCTTCTTCCCCCAGGCCATCAGAGCCTTGAACAATGTACATTGAGTGCTCAGAACATTGAACTGTCCACACACAAGCACACATGAACACACACACGACACGCACACTGTGCACGCTCACACACGAGCAGCCACTTAACACTTTAACATGAGCGGGCACACACTCATGTCGCACACACGCACACTTATGGCCAAAGGAAAGGACACTTTAAATTAGAATAACAGGAACAGTGTATTGCACTACCAAAGCTAACTAGCATGTCACACATGCGCTGTAAATAACTATGTACAGATACCGAGATGTCACTCCATGTTACCTGCTACCTGTTACTGCACAATGTTGTTTCTTCTTTTGATTCTATTATATGTACCACTGTATTGCACATCGTTGCGGGCAAGACCACCCGCATTTCATTGTATACCTGTATGCCGTGACAATTAAAACTCTTGACTTGACTTGACTTGATCCATCAGACTCTTCAACAATGTATGTGAAAATACCACACTTTGTTATGGTAAAACAAATAGATTGAGACTTCATGGAAAGAAAGAGGAGCGAAAGCTGTGGACACAGAGACATACAACTATGCTGCAACAGAGGATGGACAACAAGAGAAAATAAAGACAATAAAAAGAAAAGTAACATACTGATATCCTGATGGTCTGTGGGCTCCTCCTTCAGCCCAGTGGAAATATCCATGGTTGGGTCTAGCGTGTTCTGAGCCTCTTCTTTCTTAATCATCAGTAGGTCGCTGGCTGGATCTGGAGCAGAGGGAGACAGAAACTAAGTACTTACAGTAGCATGGAAAAGTATTTGCCCACTTTCTGATTTATTCTGTAATTACAGATTTGTCACACTGTTTTTTTTTATTAATCTTTATACAAAATCTAAAACAGGATGTAATTGAGTCCTGAGCCTCTTCTTTCATGATTGATAGGAAGTTGGAGGTAGATCTGGGGCAAAGGGAGACAGCAACTAAGGAAGTACTCCAGTATTTACAGTATTATTTTACAAATTATTATATTTATATACTGAACTTTATTTAAAATCAAACATACTTCCTTTTTCCTCCATTACATTTATTTAAGTTAAACAAGACCACTGACTCCTTTAGCTAAGGCTTAATACATCACAGTTGGGATCCCTTCTATCAGCTTAGTTCTCCTGGTTGCTATTCAATCCAGCAGGGGAACCAGGACAAAGCTGTTCCATTTATAAAAGAGATACCAGAATAAAGTGCTCCAAATAGTTAGGCTGAATGTGAACAAGAGTTTGATCAAATTAAAGAATGAGAGGAGAGAAAGCAATGGCGACAAAGACTGAGACATACAAACATGCTGGAGCAGAGGAAGGAGAAGACTAAATCTTATCTACCTACTTATCTACTTATCTAGTAGTAGGCGCCGAGGTGAGTGGCAGCCTTTCATAGCAGCTCCCCCTCCCCTCTACTTCTTATCCTGTTTTTACTACTTTTTACTTATTTCTTTTTTGTGATTCTACTTAGATTTATAGGTGTCTAAGTGACTGTGCGTTGCTTTACACCAAGTTAAGCCTCTCGGGAGACTCTCCTCTGCTTTAGAGACAGAGTTGCAGTGCCACAGAGGAATCTACCAGCAGACATAAGGATACGCAGAGGGGGGAAACGAGCTGGCACGATCGTGAGGGACAGGAGAAAGGATAGCAGGAGATTCAAGCCTTACCTGCCCTCTGTCGTTATGGGGAACGTGCGAACGCTGGCCAGCAAGACGGACGAGCTCTCAGCCCTGATGAACAGCCAGCGTGAATACAAGGAGGCAAGCCTACTGTGCTTTACAGAATCCTGGCTGAACGATAACATCCCGGACAGTGTAATTGAACAAGAGGGCTTCACGGCGGTGCGCGCCGACCGGGGTAAACAGAGTGGCAAGCGGAGAGGCGGAGGGCTTTGTTAACTCCAAATGGTGCCACCCTGGGCACATCACCATTAAGGAACGCAGCTGTTCCCCCGACATTGAACTATTGGCACTGAGTCTGCGGCCATACTATTTACCGAGAGAAATAACACATGTTCTGGCTCTGACTGTTTACATTCCACCCAGCGCGGCGGCGGCGCAGGCGAGTGACGTCATACACTCCACAGTCGCTCCAGACAAAACACCCGGATGCATTTATTTTTATCAATGGGGACTTCAACCATGTCAGACTGAACAATACCCTGACAAACTTTACCCAGTATGTGACCTGCAAGACCAGGGGAGACAAAACACTGGACCTCCTGTATGCTAACGTGAAGGAGGCTTTCAGTGCGACTTCCCTGCCCCCCCTCGGCCAGTCAGACCACAACCTTGTGAGGCTTGTATCCACATACAGGCCTCTCATTAAGAGACAGCCACCGACCACCATGTCTGTCCCACAGTGGTCTGACGACATCAAGGAGGAGCTACAGGAGTGTTTCAGGTCGACAGACTGGGACATGTTTGAGAGGGTCCATGGAGATGACATTGATGGACTATCCCACTGCATCACAGACTACATCAGGTTCTGTGAGGAGAGCATCGTACCCACAAAGAAGGTACGCTGCTTTTCAAACAATAAACCCTGGATTAGCAAGGACATTAAACACCTGCTAAACAAGAAAAAGAGGGCCTTCATGGCAGGGGACACTGAGCAGCCCAGGGCTGTCCAAAGGGAGCTCAAAAAAGAGCTAAGGGCAGCCAAGGACAGCTACAAGGACAGGCTGGAGGGCAGACTACAGGCCAACAACACCAGGGAGGTGTGGGCGGGTGTCCGGAAGATTACTGGGTTCAAACAGCAGGGCACAGCTGTTGAGGGCCCCCAAGAGCGTGCAAACGAGTTCAACGCGTTCTTCAACCGATTCGACCAGAGTGGCCTCCCCACACCCCTCCCCCCACCCATCGACACCAGCACCAGTTCACACCTACCAAGCACCCCCCCCCGCCACCCACCCACACCCATCAGCACCGGCACCCCACCCCCAACAGCAGCAGCAGACTGCCCACCACCCCCAACCCTGACCATCACTAACAGCCAGGTCAGTAGGCAGCTCTCCAGGATTAGTGTGAACAAGGCCAGAGGACCGGACAACACCAATCCCAGGGTGCTCAAAGTATGTGCGGAGCAGCTGGCAGCACCGCTCCAACATCTTTTCAACCTCTCCCTGAGGCTGGAGAGGGTGCCCCAGCTCTGGAAGACCTCCTGCATTGTCCCGGTGCCCAAGAAGGGACGACCCAGCACCCTCAACGACTACAGGCCAGTCGCTCTGACGTCACACGTCATGAAGACGTTCGAGAGGCTGGTCCTGCAACACCTCAAGCCCCTGGTGCGTGACCCCCTGCAGTTTGCATACCAGGCAAACATCGGGGTGGAGGATGCCATCATCTACATGCTCCACAGAGCGTACACGCACCTGGAGACGCCGCGCAGCTCAGTGAGGATCATGTTCTTTGATTTCTCTAGCGCCTTCAACACCATCCAGCCGTCACTGCTAGCGGAGACGCTCTCTGCGATGCAGCTGGAGCACGGCTTGGTGGCCTGGATCAAGGACTACCTCACTGAGAGACCGCAGTACGTCAGACTAAAGGACAGTCAGTCTGACGTACTGGTGAGCAACACCGGCGCCCCCCAAGAACTGTGCTGTCACCCTTCCACTTCACCCTCTATACTTCAGACTTCTGCCGCAACTCAAGCGGGTGCCACCTGCAGAAGTTCTCAGACGACTCCTCCATCGTAAGCTACATCACAGACGATGATGAGGAGGAGTACAGAGCCCTGGTGGAGAGCTTTGTGGGGTGGAGCGACAGCAACCACCTCCAACTCAACACCAGTAAGACCAAGGAGCTGGTGGTGGACTTCCGGAGGGGCAAGAAGAGGCCCCCCCCCGATTTCCCATCACCATCCGAGGGGTGGAGGTGGAGGTGGTGGACTCATATACGTTCCTTGGGGTACACCTGAACAATAAACTGGACTGGTCGGATAACACAGAGGCCCTCTACAGGAATGGACAGAGCAGGCTGTTCTTCCTGAGGAGACTCAGGTCCTTCAACGTGTGCAATAGACTGCTGCAGTCATTTAAGCTGGTGAGGAAGGCTAGCTCCGTGGTGGGAGTCGAGCTACCTAGACTAGAGGTGATGGCAGAGAGGGGGATGAGAAGGAAGCTGGCTGCCATCATGGAGAACCCCTACCACCCCCTCTACGACGAGCTAGTCAAGATGAGAAGCTCGTTCAGCCACAGACTCATACCCCCCCGACACTCAACTAACTGCCTCGGACAGTCTTTCATACCAGCAGCCATCAGGCTCCACAACAGTGGGCAGCGACTAGCGGCCTCCAGGCTCCACAACAGGGGGCAGCGACTGCTGCCAGACATTGACCTGGGACTAATAGGAACCCAAGGAGGACAATTTACACTATCTTAGGCATACTGCACCTTATGTGGATACTGTGAATAATGTATATTTCAGTGGATACTGTGATACTGTGAATAATGTATATTTCAGTAGATAGTAAATTATAACACTACCTTATGCATACTGCACCTTATGTGACACTGTGAATACTGTGAATATATTTTTCAGTTAGTTAGATAGTAAATTATATTGACCTATTTGTTTACACTGCTTGTGTTGTTTTTACTACCTGTACCCCCCCCCCCTCCCCCATGCTGCTATGATGCTTGAATTTCCCCAAGGGGATCAATAAAGGATAGGGATGCACCGAATATTCGGCCACCGAAATGTTTTGGCTGAAAATGGACTTTCGGCTTTCTGCCAAAAGAGTTTTCACCGAAAATATATCACCGAATGTCAAAGAACATAAACAACCTGTAACCCAACGCGTGTTGTTGTGATGATGTAATCAAAACGCGGCTTCAGTCATTACATGCGCAACGTGAGCTCTTCAGTCCTGCGTTCTGCAGCCTGTGATAACTCCTCTTGGGACTCGGGACTCGCGCTGTTTCTATGTAAACTCTGCGCGCAACGCGTCCAATAAATGGGTCTTTAACATGCTTTATATCCTCGCCATTACTATATGCCCGTCGCGGTTAAAAACCTTTTTAATTAACGTTAGCGTTAAGCTAGCTAACAAGGCTTCTGGTCCTCTTCACTCGTCTCTCTTAAAGCTACGCCATCCCCCGCTAAGAGTCACGGGAGATGTAGTAAATACAAGTCCTTCCATGTAGGCTAGAATGCAGTGAATTATGACAGTAGTTCAAGTTTCTTTATTAGTTGTCATACAAAAATACAGAGTAGTTTTATATAAAATGCTTACTGTAGCCACTACAGTAACATCATTAAGTCTGCTATAAGCTATTCTCCCTCTCGTGTGTGCAGATCTTTATGCAGATCTTTATGCAGTGTTAAAGCACCTTGGCTTTGTTCTGAATGCACTTTGTTGTAGTTATCCTACAGAGAAAAGAAAATGCACTTGACTTTTATTAATATTATTTAAGTTAAGTTTTGCCATAATCATGTCTTTTGTCATAATCAGGTAGCCGAACAAAAAAAATACATTATATATATATTTCTATTAATCATTTTCGGCCTTTCGGCATTCGGTTTTCGGCCAACTGTTTCATATTTTCGGTATCGGTTTCGGCCAAGAATTTCCCATTGGGTGCATCGCTAATAAAGGAATATCTTATATTATCTTACCAAAGCACCTCAAAGGCGCTAAAAACAGAATTACAAACATCTCAAAACAAACTGGTCAGACTACTGCTTGACCTTACTCCTAGAACCCACCTCACCCCTGCCCACTTTGACAACCTAGGATGGCTTAGAGTAGACGACAGAGTACAGCAACTTGCAATGGGCCTGGTCTACAAGATACACTACACGACCAAGGTACCCATGTACATGTCAAAATACTTCCCAAAGGTCAGTGAATACCACGATCACAACACCAGAGGGAGCTCCACAAATCATGTTAAACCCAGATTCGGCTCAAACAAGGGACTAAACACGTTTTGCAATTATGTTTCAAGTTCCAAGTTTCTTTAATAGTTGTCATACAGAAGTACAGAATACTTTTATACAAAATGCTTCTTACTGTTACGCTCCAGAGACTGTGCTAGACAAGATAAGTATCAAATAACATAGTATAGCATGTAAATTAGAAGTAGAAAATGAGGTCACAGTGTTCAGTATAGACATATGTACAATGTTCGATGCAGAATAGACGTAACTGAGTTACCATATAATATACAATACTATGCAGTGTACTAATATACAATACTATATAGTGCAAAGCAGAAATGGGATGAGGTACAATTTAGGTACAATTTACAGTAAGGTGTACGAGTTGTAGTGCAATCCTTTATCAATAAATATAAAGTGTGGGGAGTGGGTGCTACAGTGTGTTTGTTTAAAGTGAGTGTGTGCTATAAAGTGTGGGGAGTGGGTGCTACAGTGTGTTTGTTTAAAGTGAGTGTGTGCGTGTGGATGTGTGTGCTATGTGCGTTTGATGGTTGTTGTGTAGTGTTCATTGTTCGTTGAGCAGCCTGATGGCCTGGGGATAGAAGCTTCTTCTGAGTCTTTCTGTGCTCGCCTTGAGACTCCGGTATCGCTTGCCTGACCGCAGCAGTTCAAAGAGGCAGTTGTTCGGGTGACTGGAGTCCTTAATGATTCTCTTAGCCTTGCCCCTGCACCGCTTGTTGTAAATGTTCTGGAGGGTGGGGAGCCCCCCTCCAATTGTGCGTTCGGCTGAACGTGTCACTCTTTGTAGTCTGCTTCGGTCTTGTGCAGTGCTATTCCCAAACCAGGAGGTGATGTTGCCAGTCAGGATGCTCTCTATTGTACATGAGTAGAAGTTCTTAAGGATCTTCTGACTGACTTGGAACTTCCTTAGGCGCCTGAGGAAGTAGAGGCGTTGTCGTGCCTTCTTCACAACACTGTCAATGTGTGTGGTCCATGTCAAGTCCTCGGATATGTAGGCTCCGAGGTACTTAAAGCTGTTGACTCTCTCAACCGGTGCCCCGTCGATGCTGAGGGGGCTGTAGTCCTTGACCCCCGACCTCCTGAAGTCCACAATCATCTCCTTTGTTTTGCTGACGTTCAGGGAGAGGCTGTTTTCCTGGCACCATCCCGCCAGGACCTTGACCTCTTCCAGGTAGGCCCTCTCGTCGTTGGCAGAGATCAGGCCCACCACCACTGTGTCGTCAGCAAATTTGATGATTGTATTGCTACTCCGCTGAGCCACACAGTCGTGTGTGTACAGGGAGTAGAGGAGGGGACTCAGAACACAGCCCTGGGGGGCCCCTATGTTGAGGGTGATGGATGAGGAGGTGCAGTTGCCTGCTCTCACCACCTGGGGTCTGCCCGTCAGGAAGTCCAAGACCCACTGGCAGAGGTCATAGTTCAAGCCCAGGTCCCTGAGCTTGGCTATGAGTATGGAGGGGACTATGGTATTGAATGCCGAGCTGTAGTCGATGAATAGCATTCTCACATAGTTCCCCTGCCTCTTGTCCAGGTGTGATGCTGCTGTGTGCAGCACATGGGCTATGGCGTCCTCCGTGGACCTGTTGGGGCGGTATGCAAATTGCAGGGGGTCCATGTTGATGGGGAGGGAGGAGCAGATGTAGCCCTTTACTAGCTTCTCAAAGCACTTCATGGCTATGGAGGTGAGAGCTACAGGGCGGTAGTCGTTGAGGCAAGCAGGCTTGGATTTTTTGGGTACAGGGATAATAGTGGACTTCTTCAGGCAGGTGGGGATGACAGCCTGTTCTAAGGACAGGTTAAATATGTCAGTGAATACCGGGGCCAGTTGGTCGGCACAGACTTTTAGGACGCGGCCGGGGATGCCGTCCGGACCTGCTGCCTTCCTGATATTCACTTTTTTAAAGGTCCGCCTCACCTCATGCTCTGTTACCCTGAACACTGAGTCTCCATCAGCAGCAGACCCCCCCCCCCCCCCCCCCCATTGCCGTGGCTTGTGGGCTGGTGTTGTTATTACCAGCATCAAACCTCGCATAGAAGGTATTGAGGTAATTTGCTAAGGAGATGTCACTGTTCAGTTTGAGGGAGGCGCCTTTGTAGTCTGTCATCGTTTTGAGCCCCTGCCACATAGCTCTAGAGTCAGCCTGTTCAATTTTATCCCTGTAGCGCCGTTTGGCCTCTGTCACTGTACAAGCATTAATTGTCAGAGCACATCCAATGAGATCACATTTTAGTTAATTGTCTTATATAAGATATACCCCTAATACCTGTTATCTAAAAACCTACACACATATGCTCCAGCTCGAACCCCCCCCTCCCGGACCCCACCTTGGGAAGTACCTCCACTATCCCTCGCACCTAACCAGACACTACCATTATAAGCTAGCTTTTATTCTCTCCACCACTTCTAACCACATTGACATTTTGGATTCATTGAGACCCAGAATTCTTGCTGTAGATATTTCTTGATAAATCACATCGAGATATGTAAGAAACCAAACTTTCCGGCACATTTTTTCCGGTTGAAACCAGCGTGATGCGATCAGCTTTTTAGCTACTGTGATACCCGATAAAACCAATCTCTTTAGCTGTGGATTCACTGCAAACTCAAAAACATCATTCAATATTAATACCGAGGGGTGTACAGGTATATTCCAAGATACGAGTTTTGATAATTGTTGGGTCACATCTTTCCAGAATGCCTTAACTGGTGGGCAGTCCCAATACATGTCCCTTCGTCCCCATTTGTACATTGGGAGCATTTGGAGTCTTGTTTAAGCCCCATTCTGCACAGTCTTATAGGAGTCAAGTATGTCCTGTGAATATAGTTAAGATTGATTTGTTGATGATCCGGGTTCCTTGATGTAAGTCGGACATTTGCCCAGGCTCCTTGCCAATCAAAGTCATTTTCCAGGTCTGGTATATCCCTCCTCCAGACAGAGTCTAGTTGGAGGGTTTCATACGAGGACGTTAGTAATTGATGATAAAAATCTGAAACAAAACCTCTCGATGTCTCTCTTTCGTAGAAGAATTTGTGGTATCTGTGGTGTTCAATTGGTATGTCTAATGGAACACCGTGAGACTTCAAACATAGCTGTAACTGTATGTAAAAAAGCCATGTGGACTTGGTGAGATTACATTTTTTGCGTATTTCTTTATCACTACAAAAACCCTGTTTGTTAAAAACATCCCCTAATGAGTGTATGCCTTGCTCTTCCCATATAGGGAATCTTATAGGTCGTTTTGTACGTGATTTGTGATGTTTTCAATTTGACCAGATCCATACATCTCAAGGTGTTTGATTTAAGAAACAGTGGGTTTGTGTGTATATATATACCTGTACCTCCCCTCCCCCTCCCCCATGCTGCTATGATGCCTGCATTTCCCCAAGGGGATCAATAAAGGAATATCTTATCTTATATCCTACCTTGTTTATTGTCTTTATTGCTCTTTTCTGTAATCTTTTATTGTTACACTGAGGTACAATTGGACTGACAGAGTAAAGTGTGGGTGTGTTTGATTTAGGGACTAGAGCAGGCAGATCCTCCCTAAGGTGTTTTAATGAGAGGATAGGGAGCAATTGTTGAGATGGAATCATGAAAATGCTAGATTTCTAGTGAATGTAATTAACGACCTAAATTACATTCCCCTGTGGCTCAATGCTGCTGCTCTGGAGATTAAATGCGGCCCCTGAAGGCACACAGGCCAATAGTGTTAGTGTATGAGTGAGACATGCCATTATACCTACAATTCCTGTCTTAAAAACCAGAAGAAATACAAACTCTCTGTCTTATTCAGTTTTATAGATAATATTACTTTATATGGGAATGGCCTGGAAAAAGACAAATTGCTGACTTAACGTTGTTACACAAAAAGGTTATTATCATTTCCAAAGATACAAACAAAATGTGTTCACTACATTATATAGGCTTACATTACATTACATTACATTTGGTTATGACAAGGTTCTATATCTTACTTTATGGCCTGCATAGTACAAGACACACAAGACACATAAACAATAAGTATATAGACCAAGATGGCAAAAAAATAAATAATAATAATATAACAAGCTGTAAACAATGTATGTAAACAAAGAAACTAGAGGAATTCATATAAAAGTATATAGTATATATTATATATCAGCTGAAGTCAAGTCTAAGCTCGATTTCCAACCTGAAATCTCGTCGGTCATTCAGCATCACAAGGAGAAATTGGCGCAAGGATGACATGCAAATTCGTGAAGCGTTCCTTATTGTTACTGTATTTTATGAAATATTAGTATGAAATCATATTTACTGACTCTCCCATGTTATTTGGCCATATGCGACTTACTACCTTCTAGTGGCGAGCTGTGGTAACTGCAGCGTCTCTGCTCTGGCTTCAGTGTTGAATATCTATCCGACACTACCCTCTAGTGGCGAGCTGTGGTAACTGCAGACTCTCTGCTCTGGCTTCAGTGTTGGACATCATCTATTCGACACTGCTTTTTTTGAATGAGTGAATTATAAATGTAATCTTTATGTAGACTGACTTGTTTCTGTTTAAAACTGTAGGACCAGTGAATTATAAATGTAATATTTAGGTTGACCGACTTGTGTTTCTGCTTGAAACTGTAGGACCAGTGAATTATAAATGTAATCTTTAGGTAGACAGACTTGTTTCTGTTTAAAACTATAGGACCAGTGAATTAGAAATGTAATCTTTAGGTAGACGGACTTGTGTTTCCATTTAAAACTATTCTCCACTTGCACAAACGTGCGGGCGGCATATCCAGTTACTTCTACCATGTGTAGACTTCTTCCTGTTTCACAGAAACAAAACTAGACGCATCTGTACAGGATCCAGAGATTGAAATCGAAAACTACTCAATAGTCAGGAGGGATAGGAATCAATATGGAGGTGGCGTCTGTGTGTATATACACAAAGATACAAAATTCATCAACCGTACTGACCTTAACCATGACGAAATTGAAACTGTTTGGATTGAAATCTTATTCGATAGGGCGAAACCAGTACTAGTAGGCACAATCTATAGACCGCCAGAACAGAGTGGCTTCTATGACACACTGGATGGGTGTTTAGCTGGGGTGGAGGGGGTAGAAAAAATTCGTATTGGGGACTGGAACACGGATATGCTGCGTAAAGCAGCACCCGTCTTCAAGGCCTTCAGTAGGTTTTCTGATCTGCACGGTTTCAGCCAGCTAATCACCCAACCCACAAGGGTATGTGATTCGACACAAACCACCATTGACCTCATTTTGACCTCTGACAAGTCCATGATCTCCAATAAAGGGGTGATAGCATGCGGGTTAAGTGATCATTATATGATTTTCTGTACCCGCAAAAAGCTAAAACAGAAGGCCGGCTGTCACAAAACAGTCACATCTAGAGACCTCAAAACCTACTCTAGAGAGGCCTTTAACCAAGAACTGGGGAGCATGGACTGGTCAGATGAACTCAGTGGTACACAGGTTGAAGAAACATGGCTTGGATTCAAAACCAAATTCACAACAATACTCAACAACATGGCACCCCTAAGAACCACCAGGGTTAAAAATCGCGCTGAGCCATGGATGCACACTGAAATACTGGCCGCTATGAAAAGCAGAGACCAAAAAATTCTCTGAACTTCATAAAAGTCAGACAAAGCTTTCCAAAAGCTCAAACAGTGAACTCCAAGCCCACGTGGTTGAACAAAAAATTCAAAGAAACAGACTAAGAAATGACGTAAACACCATGATCAAAACCGCAAAAAGAAATGTCATCATTGACAAAACTGAGGAAAACAAAAACAAACCATGTGAACTTTTGAAATTACTCAATAATCAACTAGGCTGCAGTAAAAAACTTAAAAACCAGATTCTCAAACATAAACATAAAGACGGACAACACGCTCATCACAGACAAGCTGGATGTAGCCAATTACTTAAACATCTTCTTCACAAACATAGCCACAACACTGGTAAACAAACTACCCTCCCACTCAGGGCATTATGGGGTAGAACACATAGTAGCATACTACAAAAACCTAGGGGTCCACAAAGACGACTTCAAACTAGAAAGTAGAAAAGGTAACAACCGATGAGGTACTCAAAAAATTTTGCGCCCTCCAACCTAACAAGGCCACTGGCCATGACAACATCCCCTCCAAATTCCTCAGAGACTCAGCAGCCGCCATCACCCCAGTCATCACACACATAATAAACCTCTCTATAAAACAGGGACATGTCCCCAAGGACTTCAAAATTGCGAGAGTGACCCCTCTGCACAAAAAGGGCAGCAAATTAGACCCAGGCAACTACCGCCCTGTCTCTATTCTTACCTCCATCTCGAAAGTCATGGAGAAAATAGTCTATGAACAGGTCGAAATGTACCTGGCGGAAATAAATCTAATCTACGAATTCCAATCTGGCTTCAGAACGTCCCACTCCACTGACACATGCCTTCTCTATTTGAACGACCACATCAAACAAGAGGTGGACGCGGGCAAATACTGCGGCATGGTCATGCTGGACTTACAAAAGGCCTTCGACACTGTCAATCACTCCATTCTGATTGACAAGCTAAAAGCAATTGGTTTTGATAGTTTATCAGTGAGCTGGATGCAATCCTACCTGGAGGGGAGAGAACAGATGGTGGATGTTAACGGTACTCTATCCCCCCCCCTCACAGTGAGCTGTGGTGTTCCACAAGGAAGCATACTAGGACCGCTACTGTTCCTAATTTATGCAAATGACATGTCGTCAGCCTGTGACTGCAACTTGTTCCTGTTTGCGGACGACTCAGCCCTGCTGGTCTCTGACAAGAACAAGTTGCAGGTTGAAAAACCCCTCAGCTCGGAACTAGGCAAAATCTGCATATGGCTCGCTGATAACAAACTATCATTACACATGGGCAAAACAGAGTCCATTCTCTTCGGTTCAAATAACAAACTCAGCAAGACCGACGGCTTCTCAGTTACAGTGGGGGACAATATTGTCACAAGGAAAGACGAAATTACCTACCTGGGTTCCATCCTAGAGGCAAATCTTTCCTGTGACAAAATGGCATCCAATGTAATAAAAAAAGTCAACCTGTACCGGATCTCCTCTCTGGTAAACAAGAATACCCTGAAGACTCTGGCAGGAGCACTCATTCAATGGTACTACGACTATGCTTGCACCTCATGGTACCAAAGCACCTCAAAGGCGCTAAAAACAAGATTACAAACATCACAAAACAAACTGGTCAGACTACTACTTGACCTTACCCCCAGAACCCACCTCACCCCTGCCCACTTTGACAACCTAGGATGGCTTAGAGTAGACGACAGAGTACAGCAACTTGCAATGGGCCTGGTCTACAAGATACACTATACGACTAAGGTACCCATGTACATGTCAAAATACTTCCCAAAGGTCAGTGAATACCACAACCACTACACCAGAGGAAGCTCAACAAATCATGTTAAACCCAGATTCGGCTCAAACAAGGGACTAAACACATTTCGCAATTATGCCACATCAATGTGGAACGCCCTACCCAAAGCTGTAAACAGGGGTGCAGTCGTAATATGGGCGAAGGCCAAACGGACGCGCATACATGTTCCCTCGGTTGCGCACAGAACAGACGATACACCTTGTCTCATCCTTCCAGTCGAGAGATCAAGCAACCCCCCACCTACAGGCAGTGTTCGAATTATGAGGGGACCAATGGGGGCTCAGCCCCCATAGCTATAGTCTGAGCCCCCATAGTCAAAAAAATTATATAATCTTTTTTTTTTTTTTTATGTACGAATTAGTATTATTTATTTTACCTAAATAAATTATTAATAGATCATATTTTTCTTTTCAGTTTTTAAAATAACAGAGTAATTAATGTTGTGGAATAGGCTGCATTTCACCTCCAAGCCGCTATGTGTCGCCCATGAGCGTCGCCCCATAAGTTTAACGCTACTCTAACCTAGTGAAGAAGAAGCAGCTGATGTAAACAGAAGGCTGCCGGTCCGTCTGTGTCCTGCAGGCTGCAACTGAAAACATAAACACTACGCCACATGCCACCAAAAAAAAGGCTCAACCCGCCGCAAGGCTGTACAAAGCTGGACAGCTTTGGTTTTATAAAAAGGCCAAAGACTGACGCTGTTAGTGCAGCAGCTAGCAGCGCTACTGTCACTGAAGTTGACACTGCTAGTGCTAGTATTAGTGTTAGCTCTGCTGCTCCTGTGCGCAGTGCACCTGTTATTGTTACTGCGCCGGTTGCCACTGCCAGACCCGAGTCTCCACTACTAGACCTGGACTGTGCTGCTACTCAACCACCACAATGCTGGGGTCCGAGTCAGTGGACCTTTTGGAAAAATAGATATATAGCTGGTTATTTGCAAAGGAGGGATGCATTGGCTGCCTTCCATGTAAAAACGCCAAGATATTGTTAAATAAATCATTTGGAGCCCATTTGGCAGAGCAGTGGATGAATGGGACTGTGACTAGCTCTCAGAGCAAGAAGTTGAGGAAGAAAACATACTTGCACAGTGATAGCGTTGCTCATAAGCAAGCTATAGAAATAGAATGTCAAAACCAGAAGGAAGTGCTTCCAAGAAAAGTGAGCGAAATCACATCTGCTTTGCTCAAGGAGACAGCCAGTTCATTCAGGGCAGCATATACTGTCGCTAAAGAAAGGTTGCCTTATACCAAATTGAACCCCCTTATGACACTTAATGAGTTGAACGGTGCGACAGTCGGGCCAGCTCACCGATCCGATCATTCTTGTGCACAGATCATAGAGCACATTGCCACAGAGATGAAAAAAAAAATTGTTTCTCATGTCAAATCGCAGGATTCACGTATCAGTATAACACTGGATGAAAGCACAATTCATGGAAAAGCTTACATGATAATTTATGTCAGATGTGATGTCACTGGGGATGGAGATGTGGACAATGTTTTTCTTGACCTTGTTGAACTTGATCAGGGCACAGATGCAGAGTCACTGTGTAATGTGCTGAAAACCAGCCTTCAGGCAGTGGGGATGGATGAAGCCTTTCTAAGGAAACATCTAATCAGCATAGCCACAGACGGGGCAGCTGCTCTAACTGGGAGAAAGACTGGACTCATAGCTAGACTGAAGCAGGATTTCCCTCGACTTCAGTCAGTTCATTGTCTGGCTCATCGTTTAGAATTAGCAGTGAATGACTCCTTAAAGGAAGTAGCTGGCTGCAATCATTTAGAGTTTTTCCTCGCAAAACTCTATTCTCTTTACCACCAGTCCACGAAAAATGCAAGGGAGCTGCAGGAAGCGGCTGCTGAACTGAATATGCAGATTCTGAAGATCGGACAAGTGTTTACAATAAGATGGGTGTCAAGCAGTTTCAACACTGTCAAAGCTGTGCTGAAGGATTTTCCAGTGTTAGCACATCACTTCAAAACTGCTAGTGAAGATGACTCACGTTCCGGTGTTGAGAAGGCCAAGTACACTAGTTTACATAAGCATCTGACATCTACTGGATTTCTTGCTGATTTGGCCACAATGAAAGACGTGTTGCGTGAACTACAACGTCTCTCCCTGAAGCTACAGCGACGTGACATGTCTCTGGTCACTGCAAGCCACCACATTGACCAAACGATCGAGGTGCTCTCTGCCATGAAAGACCAAGGAGGGAAAACGGAAATTAAAGTGAAAATAGGCATAGCCAGCAGCCACTTCAAAGAGGTCGATCTCACCAAAACGCTGCCCAAAATAAAGAAAACCCAATTTTACCAGTCAATCATCGATAACCTCACCAGGCGTCTCCCTGATAGTGAGCTGGTAACCATGTTGAAGCCTATGGATCAGCACTTCTGGCCGGAAGAGAGGGCATAACTTATTCTGTACGTGAGGTGGTGAAGTTTGCTAAACTTCTCGGAGAGTCTACCAATGACGCTGTCAATGAGTTTCGAGACTGGAAACTACAAGGTGTGTAATTATTATTTAGTAGGCCTAATAGAATATACGATTGTATAAAAGTTTGGGTATGACAACTAAATGTTTTCTCCTTACGGGAGAGTGAAAGGCATGACAACTAACATGCCTCTTCTTTTAGATCTTAATTAAGCTATAGCTTCATGTAATACTCAGTGTGTACTGTACGTGTGTGATGTGTGAAGATGTATGCATGAATAGTCTTGAAAGTATTTTTTTTATCTATATTATTATATACATTTCTTTATTTAATTGTTTTTGCTCCACTCAGGCAGTGCGCCTGCATTTTGGTGTATGCACTGGCAATGACAATAATGGAATCTTGATCTTATCTTCAGGCAAGGCACATCAGGGACAGGGTGAAACCTTGAAAAGACTCATAGTGGCAAGCAACACCATCCTTCCGACCTCTGCAGAGTGTGAGAGGGGCTTTTCTGCTTGCAACGACACAGACCGTAAAAGACCAGGAATCGGCTGCAAGCTAGGAGCCTTACTGCACTGTTGTTTGTGGACCTGAATGGGCCTCCTATCAACAAATTCGACCCTCTCCCATACATACAATTCTGGATAAAGAAAGGACATCGTACTTCAACATCATGGGTTCCAGAATCACAACCAAAGCCTCTTGAAAACAGAGCACTTTGGTCTATCTTCTCTGTGTAATGGTAAGATAATGGCTTTTACTTTTAACCAGGCTATTTATATGCATTACCCCTCATCTGCCTCTGTGTAAGCATAACGTATCTATAGAAAAATGGCAAAAAAAAGACTCCAAGCCCCCCAATATTCAAGCCTACACTAATACAATTTGTCCCTCGGAAATAGAGTAAATGTATGTATGTAACACAACAACTATACATATATAAATAAACAATAAACCTCAAATGTGCTGTCCTTCAACAGGCAGACAGACGGAACCGAAGAGAGAACGAGTGAAGAGGAAAAACTCAGCTGCAGGGAGCGGGCGTGATGGGTCTCCTGGATTCTGGACTGACATGAGACACTTTAGAGCTGTAGGAGGAAAAACTGAGGAAGTTGTTGTTACTGTTGTTTACTTGATGTAATGTTGCTGCTTATTTGGTAACATGCTGCTGGTATTTTGATCATTGTATAGTTTTTGCATTTTGACAGATTTGTGGGAGAAAGTGTTAAGAAAAAAGTTATAATTGCCACTTGAGATGATGCAATCTATAGCTTGATGTAATGGCTTCTGATAATGCAGAGCTCTAATTGCAGATGTTGTTATTACTCTCGTGGTCTGAGATACTGTGTGACACTGTGACACTTTAAGGCGTTTAAGTCGTCATGATGTGGCGGCTGTAGCTCAGGAGGTAGGGCTAGTCGTCACTACTTGCTTTGGATAAAAGAGGTCAGTGGTTTGAATCCTGGCTCTTCCAGTCTACATGTCGGTGACATGCTGCAGTAGTTACTTTTCTTGTTTTTTTTTTTTTTTTTTATATTATATTTTTTGCACAAATCTCTCCAATATTCAAAACATCTCTTTCCACATCACCATATGAAACTTCCAAGATTTGCCTTTTTCTTTTTTGTAAGAACATACAAAACATGTAAAAGACTCATACAAATACATTAACAAATGACATGGAAAATAAAAAAAGACTTACGAAAAAAGAAAAATACTATACTATACATTGTGCGTATACATCCCTGATATATATACTTTGCATGTAGACCGATCTACCTGCGAGCAGGTATGTGCTGCATCCTCTATCGGGATGCCACCCTTCTCCATATTGCATGTGAGAGAGAGCGTCCCAGACACATGTAGGTGTGCATGATAGCATGCATGTATGTGTGTCTCCAATACATGTATGTGGGTACGTGTATCACGTAAGCATGTGTACATGCCTCACATGTGTGTTCTTCTTGTTGTTCTAAGAAGATGCTGCTACTTCTAATTTATTTTTCATTCAGTTCTTGATTACCTGTGCACATTTGTTTATAACATTATTTATTTTGATTTATACAAGTATGAAGAGTTTATCGCCGGCCACTAGAGGGCAGCTTTTATGTTCATTTTATTATCAGATGATAAGGTTACTTACTGTATCCTGATGAATGCTGCTGTTTTTTTCCATTCGATTATTTTGTTAGTTTTTGATTTATACGTGCAGAGACAAATAAATGTTAATTCAAGTTCATACATTTGGTCTCATTTTTTCAAATTAAATTGTTGTATTTTATCAGATGCAAAATGCAAATAAGTAAATATGGCATTATATATCAGAGGTGAGTAAGAAAATGAACAAATATTGATGGTTAAGAATGAGACTGAATAATGACATCACACAATATAGTCTAATGATTAGACTGTTGTGTGATGTCATTATTACTTAGTATTAGACTAATTCTAATGAGATATTCCTCTAAATATGACTTCGAAAACAGCCACAATTTCAGGAAAATAATCGTAAAAAAAATAAAATCAGGGGGCCCCCATAGCTCTCAGATGATAATTCAAACCCTGCCTACAGGGCTTGTATTTGGTTGTCGGTATCCTATTATTATGCAAAATCTAGGTGATAAGTGCCGCGACGAGTCATTTTTGTGTGGCCGGCCGGCACTTACCACCTAGACTTTGCATAATAATAGGATGCGCGCACTTCGGCTTCAGTGACGAAGCCCAAACGTCGTTTGACCGCGTTTTCCCAGCACTGCACCCCTGGCTGTAAAGGAATGTGAATCCCTACCCACATTCAAAACCGCTCTTAAAGAGCACCTACGGGAGGCTGCAATTCGAAACTGGCCACCGTAAATGCCCAAACCCCCCACCACCTCCTAATAGACAGTCTCCTCCCCACCGCATGTATATATTGTCTCCCCGCCGTATGTATATTTCTCTCCCACGCACCCACCCTCTCCTAATGTACAGTCCCCACCCCACCGTATGTATATTTCTCTCCCACCCACCCACCCCCTCCTAATGTACAGTCCCCTCCCCATCATATGTATATACTCTGTCAGGATCTATGGGTAACAGTACTGTATATTTGAATACCGTCATGTCACAAATGTATCAGTAAATACCTATATGTCCCTATGCCAAAAATGTCATGTATGTTGTGTATGTCATAAATGTCGATATGAATTGAAAATGGGGGACCCTGATGTAAACAAGACAAACGTCTTTCTCTGGTCTGCATCCCCTTAACAATTGCGTGTATTGAGCCGTACTGTATTGTACCCATTCTGCAATCTGTTAAATAAAGTTCTCATTCATTCATTCATTCATTCATTCATTCATCACAATACATAGACTTGAGCAACTTTCCTCCCGTCAATTAAACAACTTTATCGTCACTTTTCTTTTTTTATTACGTTTTTAAATTATATTTGTTTGTATTGTTAATCTGTTCAGCATTCGTTTTTATCGTTAGTATTGTCAATGTGGTGACGTTTTACAAAAGGAAATGCGTGTGGACTGTGGAGTTGTGGACAGGCTTCAGACAGAGAGGTAATGAAACTTTTGTATTATTATTAGGGCTGTCAAAATGAATGCTTTAACCCTGGAGATTAATTTAAATGTATTAAAGCATTAAAATAAATTAATCTAGATTAATCTATGGAGTGAAAAATCTTCAATCTTAGCGCCGCGGATATAAGAGAGGTCTAGCTGAGTCAATGTTGATGGTTTTGTTGAACATTTGTATTTCACAGGAGAGAAACTGTATTCAAAGAAAGCTATTAAAATAGTATTTGAATCTAAATATACTTTCTGTTGATTTTACATTAATTCCATGATTTTACTCAAGTAAATATCTGTTACAAGCTTCGGTCTTATATGTAGAAAAATGCAATTTTTAATCTAGATTAATTACAGAAAATTGAGAGATTAATTAGTTATTTTCTTTTAATCTATTGACGGCACTAATTATTATATTATAGAATGCAACAATCTATTTAATAAGCAAACGTGTTTTAGTACCGGTGGTGATATAGATATCAGTGGAGATATAGATATCTGTGGTGATATAGATATCAGTGGTGATATAGATATCGGTGGTGATATAGATATCGGTGGTGATATAGATATCTGTGGTGATATAGATATCTGTGGTGATATAGATATCGGTGGTGATATAGATATCAGTGGTGATATAGATATCAGTGGTGATATAGATATCAGTGGTGATATAGATATCTGTGGTGATATAGATATCGGTGGTGATATAGATATCGGCGGTGATATAGATATCTGTGGTGATATAGATATCGGTGGTGATATAGATATCTGTGGTGATATAGATATCGGTGGTGATATAGATATCGGTGGTGATATAGATACCTGTGGTGATATAGATATCGGTGGTGATATAGATATCGGCGGTGATATAGATATCTGTGGTGATATAGATATCGGTGGTGATATAGATATCTGTGGTGATATAGATATCGGTGGTGATATAGATATCGGTGGTGATATAGATACCTGTGGTGATATAGATATCTGTGGTGATATCAGTACCAGCGGCGGCTCTCGAACTGGTTCCAATGATGATTCTGAAGCAGATTGTGGCTCCGGGTTGTAGTTCTGGTTCTTCAGGTTGTAGACGTAGGGTTCTGGAAGGAGTCTGGCTGCGTTGCTGGTCCGCGACAAGACCGTCTGCGGCTTGCTCCAGCGGACACCAGAGCTCGGGTCGCGGACCGGCAACGCAGCCGCGAAGCCGGCGATGCAATTTTTTATTAGTTTGTCATGACAAACCAATTACATAATCCAACATATGTGTAAAGGCACACACAACATATTCCAGTTAACGGTATATTTTTTTAATGATTCGTTACGGCGTAATCAATACTTCCATTTGTATAAATTGCGTTCGGGACGCGTGAATATTAAAGGCAACCAACTTGTGTTCGGCTTTTCTCTGATTGGCCGCGCCCCCCCGCCCCCACGCGCAGGCAAGCGCAGTCGTCCCACGTCCCAAATGAAATCCAAGGAGCGCAAGCGAGCGGCAGCGCGGGCAACCAACTTGTGTACCATGGGCTGCTGTTCCAACGCACTTGTGTTGGGCTGCTGTTTCACTCGTGTATAAACAAAGCCCATACAGTTATGAAATGCGCTGAACTAGAAAGCGTAACGTTATTATGTTTCGCGTTTTTAACAACCAACTACCAGATTCACTCGTGTATAAACAAAGCCCATACAGTTATGAAATGCGCTGAACTAGAAAGCGTAACGTTATTATGTTTCGCGTTCCATTGATTAACGCCATTACCTGCTGTGCTGTAGGAAGCAGAGGTACAGTAAGTTACAGTAGGTGTAGGTTACATGTTTAATCAAAGCCCATACAATTTTATATCTCCAGTGATAAAACCCAGTGCTCTATGTCTCTATGATACACAGCGTGGATGGGCTTTCAGAGGGAGAGGCATGACTTCGCGACAGCCATATTAGACACTCACTGTACATCAGTGTGGAACTGTAACGTTATATGTTATTTCGCCCGTGGAGGCTGCTGAGCCTGAGCGCCAGCGGGGCGACGCGGTGGTTTATCCCCGGCTTCCGTGCGCCGCCGCCGGCTTGATACAGCTTCAGCAGCAGCAGCGGCGGTGCTCTGTTGTAGGAAGCCCTTCAATGACAGCGACGCGCTCTCATATTTTGCGAATGCATAAACTATATCTTAAATTATGGCTATGTGTCTAATATGGCTGTCGCTTATCAATGACTTCGCGACAGCCATATTAGATACATCGCCATAATTTAAGATATAGTTTATGCATTCGCAAATATGAGAGCTCTGTCAGAAGTGGGTGGTGGCAGCATTACTAACAGTAGCGATTTTTATTGTTTTGTCATGACCAAACATAATCCCAACATAGATAGGAGGTGTACTGTATGTCAAATGTCGGTCATGTGGTGGAAGAGTTTAGTACAGTCACACAACAGAACACCGCTGTAGTACAGTCACACAACAGAACACCGCTGGTTCGACCAGCGCTCCTGCCGCGTCTCTCTTGCCGCAAGGGCGTGTGCTAGTGGATTGATTGATTGGCCGTGTGGCCAATCAGAGAAACGCTGAACGAAAAGCTGAACACAAGTTGGTTGCCTTTAATATTCACGCGTTCGGGACCTCCATGTTTTGGGGGTATTCATCAGAAAAATCGGATCCGGGATTCGGCTCCCATCAGTCGGGCAAGAACTGCGGCTTTTCAGCCTCTCTCCTGGAGCTTAAGCAGAGTTTAGATAGAGGAGCTTGTCGCGGCTCATGCGCATGCGCACGCTCGGCCAATCAGAGCGCAAAACGGCAACGCGGAAACCGAGTGGCGTTGTAGAAAGAATAGACGCGGCCGGGAGGGCGACGCACAAATCACCATCAGTCAGCCTGATGATAACGTTACTTCCACACCTACCCTACTGCTTGGCCTTACTCCTAAAACCCACCTTACCCCTGCCCACCTACGGGTGGCTGCAATTAGAAACTGGCCCCGGTAAATGTCAAAATCCCCCCCCCCCCATACAGTTTATTCCCCTTCGGATGTATATTTTTTTATGATCTCTTTTTCTTACACAGTACCGTATATTTGTATGTCTTGTATTATGTCATAAATGTCTTGATGAATTGAAAATGGAGGAGCCTTATGTAAACAAGACGAAAATGTATTTTTCTGGTCTTCATCCTCTTGGCAGTTGTTAGTATTGAGCTGTACTGTATTGTACCCATTCTGCAATCCGTTAATAAAGTTTTCAATCAATCAATCCCTAAAGAAAGAACGATGACCCGTTATTCTAGCTTCTTGGAAAGAGACTGAGCCAAAATATCCTGCTCCCTTCAAAGAGCCGTAACATCCATCACTCCAGATAACATACGAGGCTGAGCTGAAGTGCACAGGACAGGGGGCCACAACAGCAGACCACTGAGCCAACGACGCTAATGAGCTATTATTCTACTGTAGAAAATATCAACTTTGATGGCAAGAGAAATACCTAAATATACTGTCTTACCATATTTGAGTTACTGTGTGGAGATATGGGGGAATGCATACATAAGCACACCCTAAGTTTTTTTTGTATTTTTATTCTTTTTGGATTACAGAAAATTATCACTAAAGTGCTATCTGTTGCAGCTGCACTGTTTTACATGAAAATACCATATTTGGATAAGTTTGACCATTTCTCAAAATCTGAAAATCATTATTTAATAAAACACAGAAAAGGATCACCAAGTTACTCTGGATAAAAAAAAACTTTACAGACAACATTGAGACAAAGCTTCCTGACACATCTCCATCCAAACTCTTGGAAGAACTCATTGAAATCTCATCTGATACTACCTGGAGAGCTAGTTTCAGAGTGTGGTGCTGAGTACCAAGTGTCTCATGATACAGCAGTTAAGGTGTTGATACCATTCAGCACCACATATCCGTGTGAAGCTGGCTTTTCATCCATGACGGCTCTGAAAACAAAATATAGGGCCAAGTTGAGCCTTGAGGATGACATGCGTGTTGCCTTGTCAAAGATCTCCCCACGTATTGACCGTATTATTAGCCAGCAGCAGCAGACCTCGCATTGAGCTATAAATTTCCACCGAGTTAACACTTTGAGAGCCAGCCGTGTTTTCCTTTTTACCCCCTTGAATGCCCAAACCCACTCCAATGTTAACTTAATATCGCCTAATCTATGTTTTAATATCGCCTAATCTATGTTTTAAATTATGGCTATGTGTCTAATCTGCCCGTCGCTTATCAAAGACTAATTTCCCAGTCAACATTGTCATGGCAGATTGTTTTTTTATCGCTTCATTTCCATTTGATAGCATTTTGAAAATCACTAGTTTTCACGGAAAAAACAACCCATTCTATGATAATCGCCTTTTACTGGAATATTCCAGAACGTTGTCATTTGTCGGCCTATTTATGAATCGTTTTCAAATAAACGCTAGATGATCGATAGTATATGTGTGCGCATGCTCTTATTTCCTGATGGCTTTTATAGTCAAAACAGCTATATCACATGTAGGGGAAACGCTTGTATGTCTGTGAAAACGAGTCTGATTATCCTAAGACTGATAACATAGATTCCTTACCTGAGGTCAGATGGTATCCAAATGGTTTATTCCAATTTCCGATCGCCATTCGAAAAAATTGCTAATTTGATTGATCCATCGTGTATACAGTAAAACACATATTCGCCGCGGCACCAAGGCTCCAGAATGAACTCTGGTAGACCCCGGTTACATCAGTGAGAAGTAAAATGTGGAGTCAGAAATCCTTTCTCCCATTCACTTTCATTGAGTCCAATCCAAAAGGGTGATTTACCATCTGGGAGACGATAGGGGGCGCTTTTTTCACATCTGAGAGCCTGGGGTGACTGGATATCCAACGGTAGGCTCGCTTGATGCAATATGATTTCAGATCGCTAATAAAAAAAATAAAAAATAAAAACAGAGTATTCTCGTGATGGGCATTCAACCCGCGGGGGGTAAACCCGAGAAAAGCCGTGAGTGGCATTCAAAATGTTTAACAAGTGCTTATTTTCTGTATTTATTTATATTTTTTGAGAAATGGTAACTTGGTGATCCTTTTCTGTATTTAAAAAAAATACATGATTTTCTGTTTTTGAGAAATGGTCAAACTTATCCAAATATGCTATTTTTATGGAGAACAGTGCAGCTGCAACAGATAGCACTAGTGATCCTTTTCTGTATTTAAAACAAAATACATGATTTTCAGTTTGAGAAATGGTCACACTTATCCAAATATGCAATTTTTATGGAAAAGTGTGCAGCTGCAACAGATAGCACTTAGTGATAATTTTCTGTAATTTAAGAAATATGTTATTTGATTTTCTACTACAAGCAGTGTAACGTCAACAGTACTAAGCCATTTAGACCTGAAACACCTGTTAATAATGCATTATATAGCCTGCACATACACACAAATGTGTTTCCCGGTTTCTTAAATAAACATTATTTTGAAAGCAAGCACTTTTGTAATCATTGTAGCAAAAAAAACAGGGCCGGAAAAGTATTTATCGTATGTAGGGGTGCCCTGGAATATTTTATTGAACACAGAGGTGCCTTGGCAGCAGAAAGGTTGAGAACCCCTGGACTAGAAGATAAAATGAAGGAAAGCATCACAGTGGTGGGTATCATATATATCATAAAGGACAGTGGTGGGTATCATATATCATAAAGGACACAGGGGTATCATATATATCATAAAGGACACAGTGGTGGGTATCATATATATCATAAAGGACACAGTGGTGGGTATCATATATATCATAAAGGACACAGTGGTGGGTATCATATATATCATAAAGGACACAGTGGTGGGTATCATAAAGGAGACAGTGGTGGGTATCATATATATCATAAAGGACACAGTGGTGGGTATCATTATATCATAAAGGACACAGTGGTGGTATCATATATATCATAAAGGACACAGTGGTGAGTATCATATATATCATAAAGGACACAGTGGTGGGTATCATATATATCATAAAGGACACAGTGGTGGGTATCATATATATCATAAAGGACACAGTGGTGGGTATCATATATATCATAAAGGACACAGTGGTGGGTATCATATATATCATAAAGGACACAGTGGTGGTATCATATATATCATAAAGGACACAGTGGTGGGTATCATTAACACTGCTCAAAAAAATAAAGGGAACACTTAAACAACACATCCTAGATCTCGATGAATGAAATATTCCAGTTGAAAATCTTTATTCATTACATAGTGGAATGCGTTGAGAACAAAATAACATAAGAATGATCAATGGAAATCAAAATCATTAACCCATGGAGGTCTGGATTCAGAATCATACTTAAATAAAAGTGGAAAAATCAGATCACAGGCTGATCCAACTTCTGTGGAAATTCCTCAAGACAATTCTAAATGAGACTCAGTATTGTGTGGCCTCCACGTGCCTGTATGCACTCCCTACAACGTCTGGGCATGCTCCTGATGAGACGACGGATGTTCTCCTGAGGGATCTCCTCCCAGACCTGGATCAGGGCATCAGTCAACTCCTGGACAGTCTGTGGTGCGACGTGGCGTCAGTGGATGGAGCGAGACATGATGTCCCAGAGGTGCTGGATTGGATTCAGGTCTGGGGAACGGGCAGGCCAGTCCATAGCATCAATGCCTTCGTCATGCAGGAACTGCTGACACACTCCAGCCACATGAGGCTGAGCGTTGTTCAGTTCAGAGTTTTTATTTGCTACATGGAATCATACAATAAGAGTTTCTTCATTACACAATCATAAATATCATTCCATGGACAAAAGGAGCAGGAAGAAGAATAAATCTTAGTTACCTGCACCTTATTCCTAAACTAAACAAGTATTTACTTAACACAATAGGGACCGGCCAAAGGTTTATACGGGTTTCGGTGCCATGCGTTGTGGACCAGAGCCACGTATATAGCTGTGGCAAGTTATTGTTTTATTCCATATTTATAACCGGATCATCATCCCCAATCGACTGCAGATCTACCCTCGGCAACATGCAATACCGGCCAGATACTCTTAGGGGCGCCATCGCTCCACTGCAGTATCATTGTCGGCGAATGCAATTTTTATTTGTTCACGCTCCAACGGTGCCTGATATTAAAGCCACACTATACACAGTGGATCACGTTTCGAATCGCTAATTTCACCATGGAATAAGAGGATTTATCATCAACCAATGGACATATCGATCTACCAGATGCCGATCGATAACGGGGAAAAGCTGGAGGGGAACCCACCGGGTGACGGTAGGAGCCTTTTCACCTAATTTATAGCCGGATCGGAGCTTGTTGTGCAACGTAAGCAATCGATCTGTGAATGTGGCTACTTACACTGCCACTGTATTGGTAATCAATAATACTAATCGACATCCCCCGCCGCCCCCCTTTCATCCATAGATGCTCTGGGACAGTCCGGACCATAAGCAGTTTGTGTTTTTTCATTATAATATATACAACGGAAATGCTGTTGAATATAACGTTAGTAGCCTTTAGCTCTATAACTAGCTTGCCAGAAAATAGATGATACGAAATATGCGATAAAGCTTATATTCACGGCGCTAGAAAATGACAACCTACTGATGGATTTTTTTCTTCTTTAAGCCATTTTGAAGGGACGGTTTATGCACTCAAGTGACAATGAGAATGGACAGATAGCAATACTATAAAGCATAGATATAGCTGTTACAAAACCCACATGTTTGTTTACATTCCCCGGTCCTCTAGCCACTAATTAGACGGCGCCGAACGGTCGTCAAAGTGTTAATGGTCGGCGTACAACCTAATTTACACAAATAATAATTTATACCATTATACAAGACACACACAATCCACAGTTAAACAAGAACAAATTTAATAAGAATAAAAGAAAGAGAAAAAAAAGATCTCACTATTCAGATCACATTTGATTTTCATACTGACTAAATATATTTTTTTTATATTATTGATAAACACTATTACATCCCTTAAGCTCGCTATGGAAAGAATTCCACAACTTTACACCAATAACTGAAGGACACATCTGTTTAAGTGTAGTACGTGCAAACTGATGTTTAAAATTGTATTTTCTCCTACTAAACTCACTTTCTAAATGAAAAAGATTTTGTAGTTTTTCTGGCAGTGTATTATTTCTTGCCCTAAACATAATTAACATTGTTTGAAACTTAACCATGTCTTCAAGTTTAATTATTCTAGATTTAATAAATAATGTATTTGTGTGTTCTCGATAACTCACTTTGTGTGATTCTTACAGCCCTCTTCTGTAGTATATAAAATGGTTTTATGTTGGTCCCATAAGTATTCCCCCATACTTCAACACAATAACATATAAGGTGAGATGAGCGAACAGTAGTGTTCTTATTGCCTCATACTCTAACACATCCTTTACTTTATTCATAACAAAAATACTCTTGGACATCTTTTTTTTAACGTGTGCTATGTGCGATTTCCATGTTAATTTATCACCCATAATCACACCAAGAAAACGAAATTCATTAACTCTCTCTATATCAACTCCATCTATTGTCAGTACTATATTTTCATCTAGTTTTCGATTGCCAAAAATCATACATTTAGTTTTTCAGATTCAGTGATAGCTTATTTACATCAAACCATTTCTTTAGCTTTGTCATTTCATACACAATATATTCAGCTAGTTCCTTTAAATTATTTCCAGAGCAAAAAAAATCATCAGCAAACAAGACAAACTGTAATAGTTTTGAAACATCACAAATATCATTAATATATAAAAGAAAGAGTTTGGGCCCCAAAACCGAACCTTGCGGTACCCCACATTAAATTTTCATGAGCTCAGATTTGATATCTGCCAACTGCACATATTGTTGCCTATTGTGGAGATAACTACTCAACCATTCTAGAACAATTCCTCTCACACCATATGAGCGTAATTTAGAAATTAGAATATTATGATCTAAGGTATCAAATGCCTTTTTTAAATCAATAAACACCCCTATTGTGAATTTCCTTTTATCTGTTGCCGTTGTTATTTCTTCATCAACTCCATCTATGGTCAGTACTATATTTTCATCTAGTTTGAGTTAGTTTTTTTTGTCATGCATGAGAAGGAACCCACGTCGGTCACATGTGCTCAGTGTGAACCTGCTCTCATCCGTGAAGAGCACAGGGTGCCAATGGCAAATCTGCCAATCCTGGTGATCTCTGGCAAATGCCAATCTTGAAACATGCACATTGGTGGCCTGCTGGAGGTCGTTTTGTAGGGCTCTGGCAGTGCTCCTCCTGTTCCTCCTTGCACAAATGCAAAAGTAGTAAGTTTGACATTTCACTGAATCTTTTCTCCCAAGTGGATTTTCGCATGTTCTCTCGAATATTCTAATTTACTGAATCTCTTCTAACACAGATCACAATGATGTGGCTTCTCTGCTGTATGGATTTGCTGATGAATCAGAAGATGTGTATTTGTCCTAAAGCTCTTCCCACACTGGTCACAGAAGGAGGCTTCCATCCTGTGTGAAATCTCTGGTGTGATTTCAGATGACTAAAGCTCTTCCCACACTAGTCACAGGAATAGGGCTTCTCTCCTGTGTGAATTCTCTGGTGTGATTTCAGATTACTCAGATGACGAAAGCTCTTTCCACACTGGCCACAGGAGTAGGGCTTCTCTCCTGTGTGAATTCTCTGGTGTGATTTCAGATTATGTTGCCGAGTAAAGCTCTTTCCACACTGATCACAGGAATAGGGCTTCTCTCCTGTAGCTCTTCCCACACTAGTCACAGGAATAGGGCTTCTCTCCTGTGTGAATTCTCTGGTGTGAATTCTCTGGTGTGATTTCAGATGCTGATGCAGAGTAAATCTCTTTCCACACTGATCACAGGAATAGGGCTTCTCTCCTGTGTGAATTCTCTGGTGTGTTTGCAGATTATGTTGCCGAGTAAAGCTCTTTCCACACTGATCACAGGAATAGGGCTTCTCTCCTGTGTGAATTCTCTGGTGTGATTTCAGATAACTCAGATGACTAAAGCTCTTTCCACACTGGCCACAGGAGTAGGGCTTCTCTCCTGTGTGAATTCTCTGGTGTGATTTCAGATAACTCAGAATACTAAAGCTCTTCCCACACTGGCCACAGGAGTAGGGCTTCTCTCCTGTGTGAATTCTCTGGTGTAATTTCAGACTCTGTTGCACAGTAAAGCCCTGTCCACACTGGCCACAGGAGTAGGGCTTCTCTCCTGTGTGAATTCTCTGGTGTGATTGCAGATGATGTTGCTGAGTAAAGCCCTGTCCACACTGGTCACAGGAGTAGGGCTTCTCTCCTGTGTGAATTCTCTGGTGTCTTTTCAGATTCTGTTGCAGAGTAAAGCCCTGTCCACACTGGTCACAGGAGTAGGGCTTCTCTCCTGTGTGAATTCTCTGGTGTGTTTGCAGACTACTCAGACGACTAAAGCTCTTCCAACACTGGCCACAGGAGTAGGGCTTCTCTCCTGTGTGAATTCTCTGGTGTCTTTTCAGACTCTGTTGCTGAGCAAAGCCCTGTCCACACTGGTCACAGGAGTAGGGCTTCTCTCCTGTGTGAATTCTCTGGTGCATTTTCAGACTCTGTTGCAGAGTAAAGCCCTGTCCACACTGGTCACAGGAGTAGGGCTTCTCTCCTGTGTGAATTATCTGGTGTGTTTGCAGACGAGACCGTTGACTAAAGCTCTTCCCACACTGGTCACAGGAGTAGGGCTTCTCTCCTGTGTGAATTCTCTGGTGTGTTTTCAGATTCTGTTGCTGAGTAAAGCCCTGTCCACACTGGTCACAGGAGTAGGGCTTCTTTCCTGTGTGAATTATCTGGTGTGATTGCAGAGTACATCGATGACTAAAGCCCTGTCCACACTGGCCACATGAGTAGGGCTTCTCTCCTGTGTGAATTCTCTGGTGTATTTTCAAACTCTGTTGCCAAGTAAAGCCCTGTCCACACTGGCCGCAGGAGTAGGGCTTCTCTCCTGTGTGAATGCGTTGGTGTTTATTGAGATTCATCTTTGAACTGAAGCTTTTTCCACACTGGTCACAGCAGAGACCTTTTCTTCCATCCAAGCCTCTTGGTTTCTTCCCAGGCCTGACAGGACAGCTATCTGGATGGAGATAGTGATGGAGAAGAGTGTCAGAGGAAGGAGAGAAAGATAATTAGTTATTTTATTTAGCTTTAGTTTCTATTCTAAGAGGTACAGTGTAGTCCAGAGTCATCTACAGTTATAGACTTAAACCCCACTTTGTTTCAAGCACCAGTTAGTCAACAGTTTCTGGAGCAGAAGTGGTTATCGTGGCTATGGTTAAGGTCAGTTTAATTTAGTCCAGGACTAAAGCCCCTTTAGTCTCAGGTTATGACAGATTTAAGTGTCCCCTTATGGATAAAATATTACATCACACTATGGGACATTTCATATACCGGTATCTGTAACAATATATATCACGATAGGGCTGGGCGATATGACGATATTATATAAATATCGGGTACAGTTCATAAACGATACTTTTTAAACGTATCGTGGACATCGTGATGTTCCTCACAATCCCTCACATCAGTTTATAAGCCGCCGCGGTTGAGATGACTTACTTTGGCGCAGCGCTCTACTCTCTCGTCTCTCCCTCTCAAAGAAAATAAATACACACAGACTCGCCCCAACCTACGTCATGTACACGCCCATACACACACACACCCAGAGAGGCGGTGCTACAGGTTTGTTTGGAGGACTCTACTCGAGGAAACAGGGAACAGGGATACGACAGCGTGAGAGAAGTGGACAGAGCTTCACGAGTTTAAACGTTAGCCATACGTGTTTTATTGAGAAACGGCAATGGAATATGGAAGCGCCGAGGTGGATGAACTGGTAGTAGCCTCGCGTTCTAACCGTTAGCATTGCGGCTAGCGCAAATTAGCTAATAAGGCACTGAATTCATACAGTAGCTTGTTAGCTAGCGTCAAAATCCGTGTGTCGCGTTGACGATGACGTCACAGCGCCCCAGCTACACTGTCGGGTGGACGGTACCGTATTTATATCTATCTAATCTATGGGGGGTACTACCGAGTCGAGTAGGTAGTAGGGCACCATGCAGACCGTGGAAAAGTGGCATAAGAGAATACCGTAATTCCTCTAATAGTAACCGGTATTCAATTAAAAACCGGGTCTCTATTAATGACCGGGTGCGCTGTTGAGCTAAGCAATTATAAGCCGGCCTCCTAATACAAGCCGGGTTTCATGTATATGCTGGCCTGGCTGTGCAGTAAATACCATATAATGGTATGGTGTTAATGTTTACCAAGAGAGTAAGCCTACCTCAGAATTGTATAAAACGAAGTTATTATTATTATTATTATACCAGTATTGTGATTGCACTATTTTACTTTATTAAACTTTTTTTGACCACCTGTAATTGCACTGTTTACTACCGTATTTCATACAGTACTTGGTTTCAATAAATGAACCCAGTACATTTTACTGGGTTCAAACTGACACAAAATGTTGATTTATTCATTATGATCAGTTTGAAATATAGGCCTCTCTCTTATACATGCCTCCTCCTAATACAAGCCTGGTATCAGCTACAGTTGAAACAAATACAAGCCGGGGTTACTATTAGAGGAATTACGGTACTTCATAATGTTTCATGCAATAAAAAAGTTAATATATACGGTATATATATATGATGATGCACACATGTTTAACAGTGTTTTGTTTACCAGTAGGATGTTATAACATTGCTGATAATAAAAATCATAAGTCTAAGCTATCAAGTCTCCCGTGATTTTATATTACTATATATTAAAAGTATAGGCGGACCATTCCTTGGTTACAAGATTATTATTTTCTCACAGTAGTGTGTGTGTGTATTTTTGGCTGAAGTGGATAGAAAACAGTACTGTGCAAAAGTCTTAGGCACCCAAGAAAGTATTTATATAAATTGTCTTAGATGTTAATAAACATTTTTCTGTATTAGTGTGTCAGTAGACTACTCTTTTAGATTTTTTGAAATGTTTAATAAAATTATTTTTGAAAGCATCTTCATGGTTTAATGCAGACATATGTTGCAGGGACTGTTTTAATCGTCATGTTGGCGTGACTGTAGGTTTAAGGGTTTTAGAGGAAATGTCAAAATATTGTGATGTACATCGTGTATCGTGACATAGCCAAAAAATATCGTGATATCATTTAGAGGCCATATCGCCCAGCCCTATATCACGATATAGTATGTTTTCTGTAAATTGGATGAAACATTTGTCTACAAAATAACCACATAATCCATGACTAATTTTGAATAATCCTGAGTTTAAACTAAATACAAATGAAAGGCATTTTCTCTTTTTATTTGGAAGCAAAGTGTGATGCTCATGTTTCTTACTACAGACCCAGACCCATGTACTGAATACCTCTTCACCTACGACTGAACTCCTGTACACGGCACCAACACTAGGGCTGCAACTAATCATTATTTTGTTATCGATTCATCTAAACTATAAATTTTCCAGAAAAACAACAATTGATTCTATTTGCTATTTAATATTTTAAAATGTTTTACTAGTATCCTTATGCCGGCCCGCCTGGCATTTTCATCCGGCCCGCTGCCTCACCCAGGAGCAATTCAACTGGCCTGTGATGGAAATCAAGCGCACCTCGTGCAAATGTCCCGACTTTAAGCAAACGCTGAGCGTTGTCTGCACCGACATCGTGTTTTTGTTGAATAAAATCAGTCAGTCAGTCATCTGTTTTCACTCGACCCAAGTCGTGGTTATTCGTTTTCATCCAATTTTACTTTATCAAGTGGATTATTGTTCATTCATCAGCCTACATTGTAAAAAAAGTGCGTTAAGTGTAAATGCCATAGAAATACAGTAAATTACTTTTGATAAAAAAATTAACCACCAGGACCAGTTTAACCTAGAATTGCTAATCAGGTGACCAAAACGTCCTCTTTTGCCCGGACGAGTCTATTCTTATCCTGACGGATTTATGCTTCCGCGTTCGCGTTTTGCGCTCTGATTGGCCACTGACGTTTATGGTCGCTCCAATTGTGTGACGGCAAGTTCTTTCACCGGTTAAGCTTAGGCACTCTTTCGAAGTTGGTTAAGGTTAGAGTTTGTCTTAGAGCATGGCGACCGCCAGCCCTGATTCCAAACTCTAACCTTAACCAACTTCGAAAGAGTCGCCTAAGCTTAACCAGTGATAAACTAGGCGTTAGGTAGTTTGCTGCTGTTCGAGGCGGAAATGGGCATGTCACGCGATTGGGCGCACATGTCACATGACCAGAAACGTCAGTGGCCAATCAGATCGCACCAGAAACGTCAGTGGCCAATCAGATTTGCAGAACGCGAACGTGGAAACATAAATCCGTTAGGATAAGAATAGACGCTGCCCGGACACGTCCACTATTCACACCCTGTCCGGGGCGTCCGGTGGGGTTTTCTAAATTCATGAAAATGTCCATCACATGCAAACAGAGGAAGCGGACAGATTTGATTCTGCTCACAAAGCCAAAGCGCAAGTGTACATTTACAGATGAACTGCAGAGGGAATTCCCAATGTACCGCCCTGGTCGGGACAAGAAGCGGTGTGCAACGCTTGACCATATGTTTCCGTGTCTAATAAAGGTGCCGGAGATCTCAAAGCTCACATGGACACAGAAAAACATGAAAAGTTTTCCACTTGCACAATGTGGAGGCGGCATATCCGGTTATGTCACTGTATGCCCTGGTATGTATGTGACAAATAATAAACCTCTTGAATCTTCAGCATGTAGGCTTCTTCCAGTCCCATCACAATACATAGACTTTAGCAACTTTTCTCCCGTCAATTAAACAACTTTATCGTCACTTTTTTCTTTTTTAATTACTTTTAAAAATTATTTAATAAGCAAACATTTGTAAAGTGTTTCTCAGAGGGGTCTTTTAAGGTTTTTGGGCTGTATTTCATGTACAAAAGTTTACGGTTAGTTAGCCACATTAGCATTTAGCTCCGCAATACAACCAACAGTTTACCAGATTAACAGAAAGCGTTCACAAGTTTCCAGAATATCAAACGTGGGTCTAACAGGTGCCACGTCGATACTAATTGAGTAGGGATGCACCAAATATTCGGCCAACGAAACATATCGGCCGAAAGTAGTTAAAAAAGGCCCTTTCGGCTTTCGGCAAAGAACAGGGTTACGTTCGTTACCTAACATGTTGTTGTGATGACGTAATCAAAACGTGGCTACAAGCACGGCGATAATCCCCAATATTCAGAAGTAAATTAACGTAGATGCCGTTATGCTTAACACCCAGTACTATTCACTTTACTTAATTTCTAAGATTAGATTGGATAATTTAGTCCGGAGTCCGGACTTTGAGAATGCCTGTGTTAGACCTACAGTATAATACTGCCAGCTGCTATAACAAAACCAAAACTATCGGTATCGGCAGTGTATCGGCCGATATGGCTCATAGACGATCGGTGGCAAAAAACGTGATCGGAGCATCCCTAACGCCTACTATTTATATGAATAATATTGTCTCTGATATTGTCAGGATCATCTCTATGTGGATGACACTATCGTCTATTGTGTTGTTGACTCTGTACAACTACCCATTAAAAATGTACAACTCTCATTTAATACTTTGCAGAATACGCTGTTAATCTTAAACTGGTACTCAAACCAAACAAAGTTCATGCTCTTCTCTAAAGCATACCTGTCAACCCTCCAGTTTTTCCCAGCAATACCTACGTATAACAAACAAGCAAAATGAAGAGGATTTATCCATCTGGAGCAGAAAAAATATGGAGGATAATAAACTGTTTTTATATTTTTATAACAACTGACTCTCTCAATTTCTACAGCTTACTGTCATGGCTCTTTTTAAAATATTCCACAACAGAACTATTCGGTACAGCCCTAGCATGTTTTGATATTGTCAATTATCTCACTTTTACTAGGTGACTAACTCAAATATGCGACCAGAAAGAAAAAAAAGGAAAATGGACATAGGGACGTTTTTTAGTCAAAGGGCAGCAGAGACAAGTGATACAGGGACACAGGTAAGGTCTTACAATGGCTTAGCAGGGCTGTACGCTAAGCTTTTTCACTAGGGGCACACTTGCCCCTAAATGAGAAATTTAGGGGCACAGAATATTTTTTAGGGGCACATTTTTAAATAACAATTTTACCATTATAGTGCAAAAAAATATGTTCCTCCTGCCTCATTACTGTGGTCCTTTTATTTAACATTTAAGTGCGTTTGTTTTCAGGTTTGTATAATGAACCAACTGAGAAAGTGTGTAAATCACTAATAGAACAAAAACAACAAACTGTGTGTGTGTGCGCTTGTGTAGTGCTCCTTGAATGAGATCACCACAACACACACACACACCATTGCATTAATCAGGAGGACAAGAAACTCTGCATACATTTGTTTCACAATGAAAAGTGCTTTATAAATAAAATGAATTATTATTATTGTAAATAACTAGGGCTGTCTTAAATACTTCGAAGCTTCGTTCGATGGCACAAGCTTCGAACATAAAAAAAAAATAAAAAATCCTCAAATCTTGCGCCTCCATTCCAATGAAACGAAAGTAAGCGGTGCCTCGACTCCACCTCTCTACAACAAGCACATGGAGATTATCTGTGTTGAAAAAAACAAGGACATGTGCAGCAGACATGTCGACGAAGAAGTCATCAGACGTGTGGTTACACTTTAAAATATGCAAAGTGTAACTGAGGGGTTACAAAACCCTGACTGTATTAAAGATTGTGATAGATTAAACCACTGCTAGTTATGTACTTTAATTACTGGCCAGACAGTACATCAAATATAGATGGTGAACACCCACAAGAACACGGCATTGACACAGAAATACTATTGGAGGGTAATTTATTGTTATTAGGCAACGTTAGGTTACAGAACGAGAATTAGGGTCGCGCTTGTATGGCGAAGAATATACGTAAAGTCAGTCAAGAGCATAAGTCACTAAGAATAGCAGGAATCCTACGATGGGTCTAAGCTGACGCCACCTGTTGTATAGTAGCAATTATATAGGGCAACACTGGTACCAACTGGAGACAATGGGTTCCCTCCGGGGTGTAAGGCCTGGAGGGTAGAGGAATGTTCGGGTACTCCGTCTGATTCAATGAGGAATAAAGAGACTCCAGGTACAGGAGTCGGTTCTTGTAAACTCCCTTGATCAGCAGCAAAAGCAATAATTGTAATCCAAATGCTTGACAGCATTGATGACAGCTAGCCAGCCCCGTCCACGAGGCAGGCCCGAGTTGTAATCCTCACGAGGTTGAATCCCAAACGACAGTGGAAATCAACGATACTCTTCTCCGGTGGTCACGTCCCAAATCAATATAATCCAACCAGGAATGGTTCTGCAATCGCCGACGTCGATTCTCCTGTGTACATGTCCAACGGTTCTCTGCCTAGGACTCCTCGGGTGTGGGGGCGACGTATTTAGGCCACACAGCCTGGTTAAGTGCACTAGCTAAAGACACGACGAACCAATGGGTAATGCTACACACGGAAGAACTGTGGCCGCACAATATACAATAAATGATCGACTATTTACTTCACATTAGATTAAGTCGAACTCAACGTTACTTCATTAAACTCTGACACTTTAACATTCTATTCGCACGCGGTTCTCAATGCTCTATTTAGACGCAAGGTTGCTCACTGCACTGTATCACCGAACTTGATGAAACAGCTACTTAGACGACTGATGAACTAATGAACTACTGCTGTTTACACCTGCGCCAATATATATACTTAAGTGAATATCGAGTCCCAACCTCAGTCCCTGTCTCGTATTACTACGCTGACTCTGGGCATGTTCTGACATGCCTGCAGTTGTCTTTGAACTTGCCGTTGGGGGCTTGCGCGCTGGCGCCTGGGGGCGCTGTCCAATAGGAGAGCGAATATTACTCTGGTCTGAACGCAGGTAAAGGGATATTCCGTGTATATATATAAATAATATACAAAGTATATCAAACGATAAATACATATTCTCAGTTTAATCTGGCCCTTCACAACACAAAGACAATGCCCAAAAAGCCGAGTGCCAGAAGAAAATGGCATATCACAACTCTACAACAACTTTGTCAAATCACCTAAAAAACGTAAGTATCGTTGTACACGACGGCGACGCCACACAAAACATTAATAAGGCTATGCCTATGCTGCTATGACTAATGTGTTACCAAGTTGGCTAATTTAATTGTAATCATCTGCTTTTGTAGCTGCATTGTCTGATATAATTATAAATTAAATATAATATAATTGTTTCCTTGATAGACGAAGGTTGCAACATAATTATGTAATGTCATGTCGTTGGCTGTGAGAGCAGCCCCACTGCACCCAGGCAGAGCAGCCGAGTGAAACCTTGTTGGCTGCGTCAGTCACGAAAGGGGCTACTTAATTAATTAATCCAATCCACTTTATTTATAGAGCACATTTAAAAACAACAAAGTTTACCAAAGTGCTGTACAAGTCCCACAACATAAGATAAAAAAAGAAAAAGAAAATATTATAATTAAATTTGTCAGCCCTATAAATAACCCCATTTATTATTTTTATGGGTAATTACCTGCTTCATATTTGTGATGTTACTGATTTCAGGGTGTGCCTAAAGTGATCAATGTGTTGGGCCGTTTATAGAGATCTATGCCAATTAATGTTTTATGTATATCCGGGACTTTTTTTTATAAGAATTGAGAGGCCTACTACGGTATTTGTTATGTTACCTTTATTTTGAAAACCGTGTTGCGACGCAACCTTGTTTAAATTTGCGCTTTTGACAATGAAATGTTCAGTTCAACTTAGCTCGAAGGAAAGACTAAAAGGTTTATTTGACCCGTATGAGGCTCTTATGGTGGGACTTTGATTGTTTATAGAAGATGAATGTAATACTATGCAAAACGAGAAATAAACAGTGCTTTTACCAGCAGTAAGTTGCAAGCCACTTTCATACGGGGAACGGTGACAATTATTAGTATCATCTTATTTGCATATTGTCTCAGTATTAGATAGATAGGTTGATACTTTATTGATCCCTGGAGGGAAATTTAAGTAGACAGTATTTCACGTCCTAATAGTGGGCTACTCACGGCTGAACGTTAGAAGTGTCCGTGTCCGACTCCCCGTCAATCATCACTGCCAGATCCGACTTAATTTCACCGGCTGTGGTCTCTTATCATCTCTCCACATCGGACGTGGTTGTCATAAGATGGACTGATATCCGCGCCGTTCTTCTTGGAGAGCAAAATTAGCGGCTTAAACTTATTGAAAGGAAGTTCACATTCAGTTTCGATTCGAATGTTCGCTAGGAATTCTGGGATTTGGTGTTGGATGTAATGACTCTTCCAGACAGGGACATGGTATTTAATCGCACGATAGACTACCAAGTGGCCCAGATTCACTTCACACGCAAATCTTTTTTTTCCACACACGGGCTATCGCTATCGGTAAATTCATTCATTGCTGACAGATTTTTTCATAGCACCGTCCGCGGCATTATGTCGCACTGTACAGCCCTGGTTGTAGGCTAATGTTTGACTATTTTATTTTATTAATTTAGGAGTGAAATGCGAATGAAGAGTTGAAATCACTACTCGCAAGGTTGCTCCCAAATATTATTTACCACTCGCACGGGCCAAATTAAGGGGCAATTTGCGATAATCTCGTCGCAGTGTACAGCCCTGCTTAGTGATTATAACAGTGCAGTTCATCATTCAGTAACCCATACCTTTTGTGAACGTGTTTTTGATACTACATTCTGTTGAACACACACCTCAAAACCATACCTAATGAAAATTGGCTCAATTGCAAGAAAAATAATAGACAGTTATGATATTACATTCTGCTCAGCATAATTTGTATGCAAAATATTGTGGTTCCCTGCTTTAGTCTGTTGACAAATTTGTTTTGTTTTTCATCCACTTTTTCTCATTTGAAATGGCATCACCTGAATGTGAATATCACTGGTACAAGGAAGAAACAGACCCTAGTGCAAACCCAGCTCCCTGTGGCATTCAAGCAGCATCTCGCTATTAATTCAGACCGGGTCAAAGCAATAACAAACGCCATAGGTGTTTTTATAGCAGCAGATCTGCAACCATACTCCGTTGTCGAGAACACTGGGTTTAAGCACATTAAAAGTAATAGAGCCCCGCTACCTAGTTCCCTCTCGTCCGTATTTCAGCCAGCAAGTCATACCACCAGCTCTGTATAAACAAGCCCCTTTCGTGACTGTGATGCAAGCCCTGCCCCTGTATTCAAGCAGGGCTTGCATCACAGTCATGAAAGGGGCTCTGTATAAACAAGCACACGCTACAGTTGTCCAAGGCATCTGCTATATAATCTTCAGATTTACTTTAAGTGTTATTAGTAGGTTACAGCAGTAAGCATTAGTTTGCTCAGTAAATTATGGCCAATTCGTTTTATATTGTTTAATACAGTTAAATAAATAAATAGATAAATGAAAAGCAATATTTTTGTTGTATTCCCCCCCCACTGTACCGAAAATAATACCGAACTGTGACTTCAAAACCGAGGTACGTACCGAACCGTGGATTTTGTGTACCGTTACACCCCTAACAACTACCCATTAAAAATGTACAGCTCTCATTTAATACTTTGCAGGATACGCTGTTAATCTTAAACTGGTACTCAAACCAAACAAAGTTCATGCTCTTCTCTAAACTCTAAAGCATACCCGTCAACCCTCCAGTTTTTCCCAGCAATACCTACGTATAATAAACAAGCAAAATGAAGAGGATTTATCCATCTGGAGCAGAAAAAAGATGGAAGATAATAAACGATGTTTCTATATTTTTATAACAACTGACTCGATCTCAATTTCTACATCTTACGGTCATGGCTCATTTTAAATATTCCACAACAGAACTATTCGGTACAGCCCTAGCATGTTTTGATATCGTCAATTATCTCACTTTTACTAGGTGACTAACTCAAATATGCGACCAGAAAGAAAAGTGGTTCCCTGCTTTAGGTCGCTTTCACACAGGGGCTGTTTGGTCCGGACTTTCGATAGTCCGGTTTTTCGGGTCTGTGTGAATGCGCGTCGAACTCGGTCCACGGACCAAGCAGGCAAACTCTAGTCCGCCTGAAAACGTAGGTCTCGGTTCGGCTTCATCGAACCAAACGCGAACCAAATATAGGAAGTGATTATTATTACCACTGCTCGCAGCACTCACTGCAAAACAAGCACACTGCATCTAATCTCTATCTATCTATCTATCCATCTGTGCATCTTGGGAAGGAGGAAGAAAAAACGCGGTTTATTATTATTACCGAGGCGCGCAGCTTATTATATTATTAATAAAACAGCTACTTGTGGGCACTCATAAAAACACTGTGGTCTACAAGTTGTTTAGCGAGAGGATGGTGGTAATTTGCTTCAATAGAACAATGGATCAATGCCATGTCAAAACTCGGCTCCGCTGATCTGGAGGGCTCCGCAGACACACACACAGACACACACACGCGCGCGCACACACACGGGATCGCAGCCACACACACATTTCCACTGTCCAATAGACAAGCGCCCTTTTCGACCGCGTGACATTGTTCAGAAGGTCTCGGTCCGCCTGACAGATATCTGTGTGAACGCAGGCGAACCAAATGAAGAATGCAACAATGTTGCAACTTCACCCCCAGAACCGCACCGAGTCCACCAAAACTATATGTGAAAGCGACCTTAGTCTGTTGACAAATTTGTTTTGTTTTTTATCCACTTTTACTCCTTATTTTCTATTTTTCTCCCATCCCAATTTCGTATTTCCAATTCTCCCCTCCCCTGTCTTGAACGTTGCTCGACTATGCCTCCCACTGGTCGGTCGTAGCGAGGATAGAAGCCTTGCATCAACGTGTCCCCTCCGGTACACGAGGAGGCAGCCTGTTGCATCTTTTCACCAGACAGCGCGGACTCTCAGTGGCGAGGTGTAACGCATGGGAGGCTCACACTACCCTCGCTACTTCCCGTCTCTGCTGTGCAGGTGTCCCCCAACCGACCTGTAGGAGTCGCAGTCCACAACGTCCAATCCCCACCCATCGACTTCCACCCGCTACCTCTGCCAATTGAGATAGTATGAGGACTGGCCCAAGCCGGAGGCAATGTTGACACCGGGATTCAAGACCGGAGTCTCTTGCATTGGTGACAGGCGCAATCTCCCCTGCGCCATCCAGCCGCCTTCCTGTTGACACATGCTTTTGTAGTCCTGTGTCATACCTAAATGTCATAAGTGAATTGTATATAAACACACAACTGATTTCACCAAAAAAATCCACCAAAGGGGGGGAAACACCCCCTTTACCCCCCTCCCTCCCTCTCTGGCAAATCTCCCTTATTTTAATATCCCAATGTTGACAGCTATGCTCTAAACTACTGTCTGAACATTTGCATATACTGTATCTACTGTGAATGAGTATTATTGAGAGTTAAAGAATATAAATACTTCCTATTTTCCTATGCTTAGCAGAAGGAGGGTTTAAACTCAACACTTGAGTATCCATTGGTCAGTTTGAATCTATAATAGCCGACCATTTGTTTTAATTAATTAAAATTGTTTAAATGATACTTTTATGTTTCTATATTATTTTTGTATTATGTATTGTAGGCTTGGGCGGTATAATTTTTTTCATACCATCATACATTGCTGACATAATACCCCGGTATACGGTATATGACGGTATGACTTTCATTTTCATCAGCGGGCGGGGGGGCAACCCGTGTTACCAAGTAAAGAAATCACAAAACGATGGCCAGTTAGCCCGCAGCATCCTAGTGCTAGTAACGTTAGCTCTCAGAATGGTAGCAGTTCGCCCGCAGCATCCTAGTGCTAACGTTAGCTCTCAGAACGGTAGCAGTTCGCCCGCAGCATCCTAGTACTGCTAACGTTAGCTCTCAGAACGGTAGCAGTTCGCCCGCAGCATCCTAGTGCTGCTAACGTTAGCTCTCAGAACGGTAGCAGTTCGCCCGCAGTATCCTAGTACTGCTAACGTTAGCTCTCAGAACGGTAGCAGTTCTCCCGCAGCATCCTAGTGCTAACGTTAGCTCTCAGAACGGTAGCAGTTCGCCCGCAGCATCCTAGTGCTGCTAACGTTAGCTCTCAGAACGGTAGCAGTTTGCCCGCAGCATCCTAGTGCTAACGTTAGCTCTCAGAACGGTAGCAGTTCGCCCGCAGCATCCTAGTACTGCTAACGTTAGCTCTCAGAACGGTAGCCACTAGCCAGTTAGCCCGCAGCACCAGCAACGGTAAGCGTGTCTCATTTAATTTCCACCACTGAAGCGGGTTACCCCCTATCGATTGCGTCCTCCTGTGTGTAGAAAACCAGCTCTGCGTGTGCTCGCTCCACTACAGTGAGGACTGGTCTCGCCCTCTGCTGGCGCGTGCTGTGTGTGCACTACAACCAATGCCGTCCCTGTCAAAACTCTGTTTTACTGTAAAAGAAACTGAAACGCATCTGTGATTTTGACGGTATTGATTTTCAATACCGTCGGGATTTCTAAATACCCTGGTATACCGTAATACCGTCATACCGCCCAAGCCTAATGTATTGTACCTCTCGACATCATTGTAAATGTTCTTTCGAGATTAAAGATTGAAATGGAAATGATGTGCACCATTGTGGATCGGCGGAAGTCTTTCATCTCTGTGTACAACTAAACACAGCCTATTAGTTAGGCCTACTTCAAGGATTACCAAGGATTGGTTGGATATATTTATGTTAATTACTCATTAATTAATATTATAATAATGTTTAGTAGTTGAAGGAATTCAATTGCGATAGACCTTTTTGTCATCATCATCACAAAGATGCACACACATTTTGGCAACAGCAGTATTGTTTTTCCACAGCCAATTTAAAGGGAATACGCCAGGTTAGTGAGCTCAAACATGGGATGGGCATTTTAATGGGTTTTAATCTCCAAATATTCTATAAAATAAAAATTGGTTAATGGTTTAACTGATCGTTTAACAAGAAAACAAAAAGAATAGTGTGCAGCGCACTGATAATTTAGCTACTGTGATCCTCACCTTGACTCAACTAATTATCATAATTGCTACAAATTATCATAATTGTTTTCCATTTAGTCATCAAATAATATGCGACTGTGACCTCAAATCCCCAAAATAATGTCACCACTGGAACCCCCGACCCCATAAAACCCTATGAAGTGGTGTTGCAAGATGGCTTATGTCAATTATTTTCCACATTTTTGGGATGCATGGAAAAGACCAGGGAGAGGGTTCCGTTTGATGATCTCCTAAAGACCCACAAATCACTCTAAAATCAATCTTAGCATAACATTTGCACAGAATGACAGAAAGTATAACCGCAAAGAACAATGATATACGGCAATGATTATTCACAAATGTGCAAGGATCTAACATGTAGCTTCGCCTTACTCACCATGGCTCTTTGCATGTTTGGGTTGGGTGGTCTGCCTTAACCATTAGCATATTTTAATTTATAAGGCTATTCTTGGTTTGCTTCCATCATACCTATGGATCTACATTCTTTAAAAATGTATGGGAAGTTATTGTCTTTACTCCTAGGACTTATGCCTACTATCTGTCCCTAAAGCCTGTACTGAATTGGGAAAAAGGGGGTTTAAGTATGTTGCTCCCTCTACTTGGAAACAGTTGCAAAATTATCAGAATCTTTGGTAGGTGGTCTCATTGGATGCATTTAAAGGTATTCTTAATGACTTTGAGGCAGAGACATCTGGCTGCAGATGTTTTGACTGATTTATATTGCCCCTGTATGAACCCTGATGTCGATGACTTGTGATGAATATATTTTGATTCTGTAATTTGTTCTTTATTTTATTGTTATACGTTTTTATATCTGGTTTTAGAGCCAAACACAGTACTACATCAGCCTGGTTACAAATTATATTATCTCAGCATTAGATAAGAAGAAACACTGTGCTGCCCTCTTTGTAGATTTGTCACTACCTGCTTCTAAAATCTAACATTAGATGGTAATGCCCGTGTCTGGTTTCGGGATTATCTATCTTCTAGGCGTCAGTGTGTGAAGTTGGGTCAAGCCCAATCTGAATTTCTGTCCATAACTAAAGGTATGCCGCAAGGTTCTGTTTTGGCTGTCCTTTTTACGATCTACATCAATCATATTGTTTCTTCTTTGTACGGATGTAATTTCCATTTGTATTTTGATGATACAATTGCGTACTGTTGATTCTGTTCAGTTGGCCATTGAGAAATTGCAGCTTTCTTTTGATGCTCTTCAGGAGGCCCTTGTTAATCTTGAATTAGTTCTTAACTCAATGGACGCAAACCACGTTTATATACGTGTTTGGCGGACAACCGTTAAACGCCAACCACGTATATATAAGTTATTTGATCGTTTTTCCTTTTTTTCAGATATTTGTATTCATTATTCATCTGGGGACCTTAGTCTATTTGCCATCCAATAGAGCCCCATTGTGAACCCGGAAATTTCGGAGCCACCAAAGTTTTATGATGGATATGGATAGTACAGGTCCCAGCAAACTGCCGGATGCTAAGTTGTAAATGTTGGGCAACTTTTTTTATTTGCATAACTAGCATACAAATTTTTTTATTTGCATAACAAGCATACATAATCACCTAAATGGTGAGAAACTACTTGATCAATTTTAACAATGTTGGAGTTGTTTTGGGGGTTATTCAGCATGCTGAATCCATTTATGATACTTAAGAGAAAAAACCAGTTTCAAAATTGCAATATTTACTGGAATTTACCAAATTACTAATTTTGGTGCCATTTTTTTATGAATTTTCAGTTTATAAATGTTTCAGAAGATGCTGAATTTATAGATAGTTTTCATGGAATGTTCAATTGTAAACAGAATGATAATAACTTTAATTTGTAGAGCGCCTAATGGGGTACTCTAGGTGCTTATGCTTGGTTACTGGGGTAACTGCTGCAGCTCTGCCATGAGTCCACGTGGCAGCGGAGCAGTTTGCTGCCACAACTAGAAACTATTCTATTGGATTTTTGTATGTGAATGAATGAATGAATGAATGAAAACTTTATTTAACAGATTGCAGAATGACTGTGACTGTTACCTTATAAAATGTCCTCAGAACCCCAGTTCCTAGCCTTGACCTAGACTTCAGTGCGCTAATCGTTAACGCAAAACTTCCAAGTGAGTAGTGGCTAATTTGCACCATGATCTCATTCCTACTGTGGCAGCTGCAGCAAATACAGACCCCTGATTTTCAAGGATTGTTGTTTCAATGCAAGTAAGTTGAGAAAATAGAAACAGATACATTTACATTTACATTTACTCATTTAGCTGACGCTTTTATCCAAAGCGACTTACAAGTTCTGTGCGACAAGACAGCAAGAAGGGTATAACTCTATCAGCTGAGTAACAATGTTCATCAAAGTGTTGCGTGTTACAGTGTCGGTTCGTTTATTAGGACAAGTGCATGACATTAAGGTTAGTTTTTTTTTTTTTTTTTTTTTTTATCATTTCAGATAATGGTTGAAGAAGTGAGTCTTTAGTCGACGGCGAAAGATTGGACGGGATTCGGCTGTCCTAACTGGGATGGGTAGTTCATTCCACCATTGTGGGGCAAGGACTGAGAATAGGCGGCTTCTCTTTGATGACCCTCCGGGAGCTTGGATAGGAGTAGATCTGAGGCGGCCAGAAGATGCAGAGCGTAGGGGTCTTGAGGGTGTGTAGTTAGAGACCATTGACCGGAGGTAGGCGGGAGCGGTTCCCTTTGCCGCACTGTATGCTAGGTCGAGGGCCTTGAAGCGGATACGTGCAGCAATGGGGAGCCAGTGCAGGTCCCTAAGAAGTGGGGTGACATGGGCCGACTTCGGTAGGTTTGAGATCAGGCAGGCCGCTGCGTTTTGAATGAGTTGAAGAGGCTTGGTGGCAGTGGCCGGGAGGCCAGCTAGCAGTGCGTTGCAGTAGTCGAGGCGGGAGATGACTGTTGATTGGACGAGGAGTTGGGTGGCTTCTTTTGTCAGGAAGGGGCGTATCCTTCTGACGTTGCTCAGGAGGAATCTGCAGGTTCTGGTTGTCGCTGCGATGTGAGCAGAGAAGTTCAGCTGGTCGTCGAGGACAACACCAAGGTTCTTGGCGGTCGGCGACGCGGTCACAGCTGCATTCTCGACTGTGATGGAGAGGTCGGTCAGGGGGGAGGATTTGGCCGGCAGGTGGAGCAATTCTGTTTTGCTTAGGTTCAGTTTGAGGTGGTTGGTCGTCATCCAGGCGGAGATGTCGGACAGACAGGCCGAGATCCGCTCAGAGACGTGGGTATCTGAGGGAGGGAAGGAGAGGAAGAGTTGAGTATCATCGGCATAACAATGATATGAGAAGCCATGAGACGTGATAATGTTACCCAGTGATTTAGTGTAGAGGGAGAAGAGAAGGGGTCCTAGGACCGAGCCCTGGGGGACACCCGTCCGGAGGGGGCGGGTGGCCGACAGAGTCCCTCTCCATGACACTTGGTAGGAGCGGTCATTGAGGTATGATGTCAGCCATGTCAGCGCAGATCCAGCCACTCCCATTCCTGCGAGGGCCGCGAGGAGGATCTGATGGTTGACTGTGTCGAAGGCTGCAGATAGATCTAGGAGAATCAGGACAGAGGAGAGGCCTTTCGCTTTTGCTAAGTGAAGTGCCTCTGTGACCGCAATGAGGGCCGTTTCTGTGGAGTGGCCAGTCCGGAAGCCAGACTGATTGGGGTCTAGGAGGTCATTCTGTAAGAGATAAGCAGTAAGTTGGTTGGATACAGCACGTTCAAGTGTTTTAGAAAGGAAGGAGAGAAGAGAGACAGGACGATAGTTGGCTATGACGGTGGGGTTCAGGGTTGGTTTTTTTATGAGGGGCGTGACTCTGGCTTGTTTTAGGGAGGTGGGGACCACCCCCGAGTTGAGTGAGGAGTTGATGGTTGCAGTTAGGAATGGGAGGATGTCCGGTGCTATGGTCTGGAGGAGTGGGGAGGGTAGCTGGTCCAGCTGGCATGTAGTCGGACGGTTCGACGTTACCAGTGTCAGGGTCTCGGCTTCTGTAATGGGAGAGAAAGATGACAGAGTGAAGGATGAGGTTCTCGATTCAGCGTTTGGAATGGGTGGGGGTTGGGAGAAGGAGCTGCGGATGTTCTCCACTTTTTCCTCAAAGAAGATCGCAAAGTCTTCGGCAGAAAAAGATGAGGGAGGAGGAGGTGGGGGGGGAGTGAGGAGGGAGGACATGGTAGCATGCAGTTTGCGAAGATTCTTGGCAGAGGCCTCGATCCTATGGTGAAAGAAAGAAGTCGCGGGGATATTGTTCGCTAGGGATTATGGGATTTGGTGTTTGATTATGGACTCTACGCGAGACGGGACATTGTTTTTAATCGCACGAGACTACAAGTACCAAGTGGATAGCGTGGCGCTGTGGTCTAGGCCTGCCACGATAACACATTTTGCTGGGCGATTAATTGCCCCCGAAAATATCGCGATAAGCGATATTATTGCGACCGGTTAGAGAATTTTTTTGAGACATTTATTTCCCAAAACTTTTATTTTGAAGCCCACCGCTCCGTCTTTTCCGGTGTTTAAGACTTTTATTTTGAAGCCCACCGACCGGACCGGAAGTATTGTTGTGATTATCCTAGCCGACAACTTGTCTCGTCCGGTTGTGTTTTTTAGTTTTAACGTTAGCTACTAACGTTAGATGCAGCTACTACAGGCAATCAACGATGAGGAGGAAGCGTCAAAGCAGTATTATAATAGAATAGCTGTGGTGCGTAGGCACTGCAGCACGACTCGAAAACGACCCGTTATAATAAATTAATTCATGTTTAACTTGTCCCCGTCTCCAGTCCTTTGACTAGCCCCACCCGTTCATTGTAAACAATGATGCATGTAATTGTATTAACGTTATTCTGTGTTATTCTAACGTTACACTACAAATAACGCTACTTGGTTAAAAGGAGCAACACTATTGAGAAATGTAGTTAAGCTATGTGGTGTTGCCCCACGGAGCTCCTGTGCTGTGCTGTAGTAAAGCCAGCGGCCCGCCTCCCAACACGGACAGTGACTGACAAGGGGCACTGGTTCCGCCTCATTAAAACAAACGCGCAAATAGCAATTAATCGCGTCCGTCAAAATCATTGCATTCATTTAAATTATCGTGGCAATTAATCGATTTATTGCTTATCGCGGCAGGCCTACTGTGGTCCATTCAATTTACCGTCACACTTTCTTTTTTTTTGCTTGCGCCACGGGCCATCGCACCAGTGCTACTAAAGTCAATTCATTCATCGCACAGACTGACGTCAGTGTCGCACGTGCGATATATATGTCGCACTGTACAGGCCTGACATGATATATATGTAGCCAACTCCGGGCACCTCTGCAGTTAACTTGTGTGACTTTTATGGTGATGCTGTAGCTGTCATGAGGGTGGAAGGGTGCCAGACATTCCATGAGTGACTCACACACTCAGTCACTCAAACTGGTAAAACGAGATAAAACCACTGCCGCTGATGATTTTATCACCAAGCTTGTGAAGAGAGTGCAAGCTGAGGTGCAGAATATTCCCTTGCACCGTGAATATGACCTTGGCAGCTTCCAGCATGACAAGATCATACAAGCCACAAGTCCATCCCTTTTGAAGTTTGTCTCCCGTCTGGTATCAAAGGAAGGAAAAGTGACCAAACCATCCCTTACACTCGCTCAGTGCATCCAGCAGCACATCAGTGGGAGCTGGAATCAGACTCCACCATAAATATGGTAGCACAGAGCTGGTCAACAATCTTAACGAGCATGGCATTGTCACCACCTACGATGAAGTCATACGGTTCCGGAAGTCAGCTGCCAAATATGCTTCAGAGGACCCAGATAATTATCTGCGCACAGTTGGAGAGGCAGATTGGCCCCATCCACAGTTGGGGTGACAATTTTGATCTTGTGGTCTTCACACCGAACGGTGCCGCACGACTCATGCCATGGCCACTCAGTTTGTGCAGAATCCTGCAGGTATTCTCTTCCCTGGAGGAGCCACTCCTGGTGGTGGGGTCATGTCACTAAAACTACCTCGTCTAACAAAGCTTGACGCCAACTACTGCTTCTGCAAAGGCAATGACAGCACATGTTGCAACTCACTGACACACTCGCAGCAAAAGAAGATGACATTAAAGTAAATTCAGAGGAAGATCAATCAATCAATCAAATCCTTTATTTAACCAGATAAGCATCATTGAGATTAAAATCTCTTTTTCAAGAGCGATCTGGCCAAGCAAGGCAGCAGAAAGTTTCAACATAAAAAAGAACATCACAATAAAATACAGATAAAACATTTACATCAAGCTCCAATTTCAGGCAAGTTATCAAACAGGCAAATGATCAAACACAGTTGCACTGACAAAGGGAACTGAGTTCGTAGGATTTTAAAATGGCTTTGAATTCTCCGAGAGTGACCAGTCCTGGTAATTTTAGGTCCTCCTGTATCTTGTTCTAAGATGAAGGAGCAGCATATTTAAAAGCCCTTTTTCCCAATTCAGTTCTCATATGGGGAACTTCCAGTGTTAGAACAGCTTGAGAACGAAGGGCATACTTATATTGCTTTGTGCACAGAAGCACACTTAGGTACGAGGGAACCAGTTTAAGCAGAGCTTTGTGCACCAGAGAGCCATCGAGAAAATGAAGACAGTGGGGAGGAGTTTGATGATGAGGAGTTTGATGATGTGGATTCAGAGTTCTGAACACGGTAGCCACTTTCTGAGTGAGAAGTTTCAGGAAGACTTACAATCCAAAACAAGTAATTATCTATTATTAGGCAGTAGGAGGAAGCGCATATTGTTTTTGTGGCCTATATGCTTGAGTAATGTAAATACCTTTCTTTTGTTATTTCTGTTTTATTAAGCTATGTTATTGTATTAAGGAACACAGTTTGACCAGTTTTAGTGTTTTTCCAATTTGCTGTGACGTTACAGGTAGTAAATTAAATAGCGGATGCCCTTCACATCTGAGTATTTGTCTTGACAACACAGATCTTTATACACCTGCCTATCTAGTATCTACTGTACTATGACATTACCATAGGAACTATTTGGGGTCAGTAGAGATATTGTGAATACATAATGTCTGTGCTGTCCAAATGTAATCATTTCAGTATCCTCTAAAACTTTCTAATTGACTGAAAATGCACCAAAATGAGTTGAAATTTGGTAAATTCCAGTAAATATTGTAATATCGAAACTCTTGAGTATCATAAATGGATTCAGCATCCCGAATAACCCCCAAAACCCCTCCAACATTGTTGAAATTGATCAAGTAGTTTCCGAGATTTGTCCATTTAGGTGATTATGCAAATGTGTGCTAATTATGCACAAAAGAAAAATGCCCAACATGTACAACTTAGCATCCGGCAGTTTCTAAGTACTGGTGACCCATACTATCCATATCCATCATAAAAGTTTGGTGGTTCCAAAATGTCCGGGTTCATTGTGTTGGCAAATAGACTAACCTTGGCGTTACCATAGGGAATGAGTCTGAGATTGCCAAAGTGCAATACCGGCAGCATCCAGCTAGACGGCGGTATCAAGCACCCTATGAAACCTTGTATCTTGGCCTGTGCGTCGATGAAATGTCTCCGGGTCGGCTTTTTTTAGCGGTTATAACAGTCGGATTGAGAAGAATCAAATGCTCCCGATGCATGATGTGTGGTGGATTATGTTGGCGACACGATGGACATCAATACTTGGAATCACGATCAGATAATTGGAATATTCTTTTTGAGGTACATCCTAGTCAAGGTAAGGGCTATATGATATCAATCTTGCGTTGATCCAACCATGCCTTCACCTCGAACTGAACGTGTGTGTAATGTTACTCCACAACATATGCCGTTGGTGACGATCAAAGCATCAAAAAACGCCTCCCCCCCCCCCCCCCCCCCTTTCATGTATTCATGATGAAACATAATACCTATGATATAGATTTGATTTGAGAATAATAGCTGGTCCAGGCAAGAAATGGCAACAGTTATAGTATAATACAGGCTGTCCAATTATCTAGCAGTCTCAGTCAATGAGTCAACTAGATGTCCCCCTTGGAAGGGTGTGGGCGAAATGACTTTTACTTAAACCATTGAAACAATTCGGACTTTATAAGAATGTTCGTTTATTAGGACTTTGATGTCCAGCATCCAATTCATCCTTGTTATAATAATCACCAGGTGGTCAATTAAACAAGGAGTTAGCTTGTAGCTGATAGTTAGTAGTAGCTTACATCCAAGCATTAGTGGATAATGTTAGTAGAGGTCGATATGGTATTGGTAATGTTCAACCAAGTCGACTGATGATAGTTCGTTGATAGTTAGGTTGCAATTTAGCAACCGGTACTGGATAGTGTAGCCAGACGTTTTAGCCAGGTAACAGTGTAGCCAGACATTAGTTGGTCTGCATGTAGTTGGTCTATAGTCAGCATGTACATTCAGTCAGCGTTTAGTCAGTCAGCATACAATCAGACGTTAGTCAGATTATTTACCTATACAAAGGAAAGGAATCAAACGGCATTAATTAATAACTAGATATATGAATTCAAGAGAAATGCGGATATTAACGGCGCATATAATGCAACGTACCGTTGGCCAGTCAAGAGTTCGCCCACAGGGCTTTTCACCTTACAGTCTAGGCTCAGTGTGTCACTTAAATAGCGCGACGCGCCGGCGCAGAGACAGCTTACCTTCTCAGAGTCGCAATACGTACTCCAAAGTGCGTCCACTAGGCAGCACCAGATAATAATTAACTCATGCAATAAATGTATACAATAAATGTTACTCATGATAATAATGAAGGATAATAATGATAAATATATTGGGAAAAACGTCGGATAATTCTCCACACGCACAAGGCTATTCCTCAGCATTACCCCAGACCGATCTAAAAACATACTTATATGCACCACGGTATAATGCGCGAATGTATGCATGGACAAATTATTGACCGGAAGAAAGTCACTGTCAAATGACCATAGTATTGTATCCATAGCTATAATATAGAATATAGTTATAGCTCTACAAACAAGGTGATGGACTCCTATCTTTTAAAGCGTGGCAGTGCTTAGATGGGGCCCGAAAACAGCAGTCAATGAGTTAATGCTAGTAACACAATATTTATGTTGTTTTCAAGAGCCAGAAATATTAACTTTTAATGTACAGGTATCTACTGTCAGAGTCACTGAGTATAAATATCTTGGCCTGTGGCTCTACGGGAAATTTACATTTAAGTTCCATGTGGATAATCTTGCCTCTAAACTGCGACAGAAAATTGGTTTCCTGTACAGAAACAGATCAAATTTTCCTCTAATTAGTAGGAAAATAATTGTTGTTCTTATCAGTTTTGGAATATGGTGATGTAATTTATAGGCATGCTGCAGCATCAGCTCTTAAACCTCTGGATTCTGCATATCAGTCAGCTCTTAGCACATTGGGTGCCACGCCCCTTTGCCCAGATAACCCCTTGAGTGCCAGCGCTTTAGTCAATGGGAGGTCGGGGATATTTGCGAACGCTTAAACTATATCTTAAATTATGGGTCTAAAACAACCCTCGCTTATCAATGACTTGCTTGCAGTCAACATGTACGAAGCAGATTGTTTTTTCATTGGTGCATTTCCGTTTTATACCGTTTTCAATAAGAGTATAGTTTCGGAGAAGTCTAGTAATTTCAGAGAAATTCCGCGATAATAGCCCCTTAGTGGAATACACAAAACACGTAGTCATTTTTCGGCTGATTTATGAATCGTTTTCAAATAAACGCTAGATTATCGATAGTATATGTGTACTTATGGACGCTAGAGAAGCGGCTGAAAAATCTATTATCCATGACCTGGTCAGCGCTAACGTCATACACACACACACACACACAGACACGTTGTGATCGCTATGAAATAAACATCTGATTAACCCAATACTGGTAAAATAGAGTCCTTACCTCACATCAGATGTTCTGCAAAAAGATTAATCCAATTACTGATCGCCATTCCAAATATTGATCGCGTTTATTGATCCAACGTTATAGTCCGAAACACATAATCGACGCTGCTCTGAGGGTCCTCAGTCAATCTGGTAACACGATACTGCATGCCAGAGATTGGACCGGACTTTTTTTCTGATGCACATGGCCACCCAATCCAATCCAATGATGTGCATTACCATCCGGGAGACGATAGGCGGCGGTATTTGCCCTTTTCGAGCTCAGACCCATTCACAATGATAACGTCAGGCTGGATGGATGAAAAATGAATGGATATCGCTAATAAAAGAAATAATCAAATAACGAGAAAACTCGTCATTGGCACCCAACGCATGGCGAGTTAGGACGACTAATCTTGTCGTTGGCACTCAAAGTGTTAATGGTGACAGATACAATACTCACCATTGTGTCCTGTATGATAGGGTGGGTTGACCTTCTCTTGCAGAAAGGCGCAAAAAACACTGGTATTTATTTATTTCATCTTTTTAATTATTTTAGAACACTTTTTTTTTATATTATTATTTCTCTTTTGTGTTTCATTTTCTGTGAATATTGCTTTAATTATGTACCGTTTACATTTGCACAATCGTCGTTTCTGTAAATGAGTGAAACTTCAGAAGCTTAAGATTTTTAAATAAAGGTTGAAATGAAATATCTGCAACCCTGTTAATTCTGCTGTTGCCTGTCTTGGCTAGGACGCACTTGTAAAAAAAAAATTCAAAAAGATCTCAATGTGAATTATTTTTTAAATAAGAGATCATTTATAGCCTTACCTCCTCCTTCATTCACAGTTCCTTTAAGTCCTGGTGTTTTAATGCAGTCCACCAAGTAGACAGATAGTTCCTTTAGTTGCAACAGAGAGCGGTGACTGCAAGACGCCATCTCCTCCACTGTACTGGATATCAGTAGGGCTGTGGCCTAAAAATACCAGATAAAAAACAGTAACAATAAGAGTCTTGCAAAGTACAACGTTCACCGTCCGCAGAGTAATTGTAGATGGACAGGTTTGGCTTTGTTTTTTTTTATGTTAGACATGTCTTGTCACTGGTACTTGATGATGAGTCACCTTAAAGGGATAGTTCAGAGTTGTGGACATCAAGTGGTATCAGGGGAGGAAACTAACTTTTTGGCTTATCAGCCAACTGGCGAGTAGATGATTTTTTTTACCAGCCAAACTGATTTTTTTACCAGCCAAAAATGAATCGCTAATTGTGACTTCTTTGTATGTCTTCGTCTAAATTGATTTTCAATCATAGTAATAATAATCACACCGTGTCTCTACTCTTTAAAATATTTATTAGCATAAAACATTAATAAGTGTCTCTACTCTCCACAATATTAGCATACAACATGTATTAATCACACTGTCTCTACTCTTCAAAATATTAGGATATCACATATTAACATGAAAGAGGGAACTATTCTGGACTGGGTTGGGCTGAACTGGGCCGTGAAAGATGCTGGGCTGGACTGGGTTGGGCTGAACTAGGCAGTGAAAGATGCTGGACTGGGTTGGGCTGAACTGGGCTGTGAAAGATGCTGGGCTGGACTGGGTTGGGCTGAACTAGGCAGTGAAAGATGCTGGGTTGGGCTGAACTAGGCAGTGAAAGATGCTGGGCTGGACTGGGCTGGTCTAGGTTGGACTGGGTTGGGCTGGTCTAGGTTGGGTTGGACTGGGTTGGGCTGGTCTAGGTTGGACTGGTCTAGGTTGGACTGGGTTGGGCTGGTCTAGGTTGGACTGGGTTGGGCTGGTCTAGGTTGGACTGGGTTGGGTTGGACTGGGTTGGGCTGGTCTAGGTTGGACTGGGTTGGGACCGTTGGACTGGTTTGGGCTGTTCTAGGTTGGACTGGGCTGGGCAGTGAAAGAACCAAGCATTTCACTGTAATGTAATAGCTAAATAAAACAACTTGAACTTGACTTGTTACATTTGCACTCTGGTTGGATACCAAACGTATTCTGGTTGTACTGTACTTGTGCTGTATGATGACAATACATTGGAACCAAATCTCATGACAAGTTGACAACGCTAGGGGTTCAGCAGGTGTATTCTGAATGCCAAGTGTATGACAACATCACAGTTGTGAAGGGCATATGGGCGAGTGGTGATATGGGGGGAAACCCGGTAATAATAAAATGTCACACGGCTGCATTTAAGCAAAGCCGCTCAGTATAGTCCACTATGTTGAATGCGCGTTATGGTAGCTTGATGCTAGGTAGCTAGCCGGCTAATGCTGGTTAGCCTCACGTCCACTTGTCATTCTCATCCGACTCGAAGGAGAACGTCGTGTGCTGTTGTTTGTCCCCATGTCAGACCGCACTGATATCCGAAAGCGACGACTCTACATGCAATTATTTTCATCCACAATGTGTTTTTGTCTAAGTGTGTCTACGTTGTCAAGCCGGTGACAGGAGTTTGTAGGTCTGCGCGCAGTGGTCTGTCCACTTCCCCTAGATGCGCGACATCTTCTAGAAAACGAGTGTTCATTGGAGGAGCTTAGAGCGCATCTGTACAACGATGATGTTCATTGGTTATGGTCGGATTATTATGATGCGCAAATGGGAGGAATCAAGGGGGGAGTCAGATTTCGGCTTGTGCCAGTGAGCGAATCAGCAGATTGCAGAATGATTTTTTTGTTTTGTTTTGTAATTACTAGTACTCGCCAGACTGGCGAGTGCTCTTCATGAATCACTCGCCAAACGTAAAAAATACTCGCATTTGGCGAGTAAAGTGGCCTAATTTCCTCCCCTGAGTGGTATGAAATACTATAGTAGTATAGTTGATGCAGTGCCCTCAGTTTACACACCGAGTCTCGTGGTCGGAGTTCTGACCTGACAGAAGTTTTAATCACCCACAGCGGAAAACAGCGTGCCTCATTTTCTATGCTTCAAGACCCAGCATTTAGTGACTACCTCACACTGAGACTAGTTCAACACATCATGTCACTCTGAAGCATTTAGTGACTACCTCACACTGAGACTAGTTCAACACATCATGTCACTCTGAAGCATTTAGTGACTACCTCACACTGAGACTAGTTCAACACATGTCACTCTGAAGCATTTAGTGACTACCTCACACTGAGACTAGTTCCAACACATCATGTCACTCTGAAGCATTTAGTGACTACCTCACACTGAGACTAGTTCCAACACATCATGTCATTCTGAAGCATAGGAAATGTTTTCTGCTGTGGATGATTTTGCCTGCAGGTTATTGTGTGGTGGAATAACACTTTTTTGTCTCATGACCTCGTTTGCTGCCTGTCTGAAGCTTCCCGGTTCACTCAGAACGAGGCCAGAACTCAGACCACGGTACTCTGTGAGTTAAGCTAATGGCATCGCATCAACTATACTACTAGCAAGTATTTCATACCACTTAAGAGTCCAAAAATCCAAACTATCCCTTTAACTCACAAGTCAGACTCAGTGTTTGGCCATGCCAAGTTTCCCCACATGCTGGGATACAAGATGGGCCAAACAGGGTATTTAAACAGGGGAGTTTAATCAAATCACACTCTCTTGGTGTCAGATTTCAGCATTGGGGAAATCCCCCCCCCCCCCCCCCCCCCCCCCCCTCCAATCCGGCTACTCTGTTTTAGCCTGGCATGGCCCGATACCCGTATCAATACATCCCTGGAAGACAATCGTTCACTAGGTCAAACTTTTAATTTGTTCATAACATATTCACTTATGCTCAACCAATGTATTGAAGAGTATACTCTTTGTTTGGATTGTAATAAGGGGGGGGGGGGGGTGGACAGATAACTGGTTTGCCAGCTAACCACTTATTTGAAATCAACCAGATATTCATAACGGTTCATTTTGGAAATAATTTTGATACTGATATCAAATAGATGTCATATCGCATTGTAACTGGTATTGGAAAACTCAATACCATAATAATGTAAAAACTAGCAAAGAGTCTACCCAAAAAGAGTAGATTCCTGAACTCCTACAGTCTATGGTCGCTTTCACACCTGAGCTCTTTGGTCCGCCTTAATCGAACCCTGGTTCGTTTTCCTCGGATAGTCCGGTTGGTTTTGGGTGGTGTGAAAGCTCATTCGAACTCTGGTGTGGACCAAACAAGTGAACTCCGATGTAGCTCTGTAGCCAAAATGGCCAATATGTGCCCACTTCTATCATTGGAGTGGATGCGTCAACTCTGCTCGACTCCAATGGTAGGTGTCTCCAGAAACCCTGAAGTCCTGCATCCACTAGTCAAGCAGGGGTGGCCAACCAGTCAGAGACTAAGAGCCACAAAAATGACTGTGGTACCACAAAGAGCCACACCATATACCAGCATTTCTCAACCTTTTTTTTTAGTCACGGCACCCTTCATGTGTTTATACTGTAGGTCTCACCCTCTGGCCTCTGAAGTTGCTAATGTCTTTTTTATTTGGGCCTCACAGGGTTAAAAGTACCCTGTGAGACCCACGGTTGCAAAATTACAAAATCACTTTTAGCCATTTAAAAAAAGAATGTTTATTTAAAAAAAAATAAAGCACATTGGTCCTGTTTATATGTCCCACCCTCTGGCCTCTGAAGTTGCTAATGTCTTTTTAATTTGGGCCTCACAGGGTTAACCTCTTAAGCCCGAGATATACAGTAAAAGTGTATATTTTCAGCATTACGTTTGTTTACCAATTATTTTAACTGTTATTAGTGAAATATAAGATTATAGAAATCTCAGGGCATTGAGTCGGAGACCAGCGCATATTGACAGGAGGAAGTGGCACAGCCAAAAGTGAGTGTAGTCTTTTGAAGGAAGAGACTCAGGGATTTCGAATTTCGAAAAACTACCCTACCCAGCTCACACCAGCCCCTGTCAATCATCTGACTTCTGGATTTACTTTTTTATTTCTCTTATTTTTTGGGATTATCTCCCACAAACCTGAACGTTATTGCCATAAAACAGAACGCAGTTAGTTTCTCTACCTTTCTGTGAACGCCTTGCAAAAAAACGGTGTTGCAATACGATGAAAAATGGTGGAGAAATTTACATTATAAAAAAGATGGCAGAATTCAGTACTGTATCTACAAAACCTTCTGTTTGATCATCTTCCCTTTATTCATTTGCTTACATTTTTCAGGTCTGGTAAATTTTAGCATGGTGTTATTCACAGTCAAAGATATATATATTTTTTTAAATAGAATTGATATTCTCCTTTGGTTCATTACAATTTACTCAAGCCTAGTAACAGACACACTATTTCTGACACTGATCCATACAGTATATGTCCCTAGATTCAGATACCAAGAACATGCAAATGGACCATTAAAAAAAAATGTAAATGTTTATTCTACGTCCTTGTGGAATGAGTGACATAAAAAAAAAAGTTTAACTTTATGGATGGAAGAGCCGCACATTGACGGGCAAGGAGCCGCATGCGGCTCGCGAGCCGCGGGTTGGCCACCCCTGCTGACTAGTCAAACCTAAGAAAGATATGTGATGTATTTTGTTCATCCACTAGTCAAACCTAAAAAAGATCTGGTGATATGAGATTTTGTTCATCCACTAGTCAAACATAAATCGGATATGGTGATATATTTTGTTCATCCACTAGTCAAACCTAAGGAAGATCTGGTGATATGAGATTTTGTTCATATAGCCCAACCCTAAGCATAACAACTGAAGCATAATACCACCTTGTAGAGCATATGGTGTTGGCTAGGACCGGCTATGTGGTCATCTTTCTTGTCTGCAGCCGCGGAAACAGCTCCGACACGTTTGTTGGGGCCGTCACTGAGGTCATTCTTTCCCTGGGACATCTTCATTGGACACGGCTCTGTAAAGTCCATACAGACAAAATCATAATTTAAAGCAGATGAAACATTTCAGTTAGGCTGTATGGTTAAAGCATTTGTACACTAGAAATGTAGTAATGTCATATTACTTTTGCAAAAATATGTAATTTCATAAAGTCTGTAAACAAAGTTTTCATGGTTTCTTTGCTCCAAATTTGTCTCTTGCTCGTCTTTTCCACATGCTTGTTTTGATTCTGTAGGTGTGGCGGGGGGGCAAATACATTTGTATGCTCCTCTCTTACACATCTTTGTAAACAAACTGCTTTCTAGCGTTGCCTCCTTAGAGCTGCTTGTCTGATCATAGTATGGCGAACGTGTGGGTAGTTGTTTACTAAAAGGATATAGAATATTAGACAAGGGAAAAGAGTTCAATAGGGCTGCATCGATTAGTCGACATAATCGACAACGTCGATTATAAAAACTCGCCGACGCCGAATTTTTGCGTCGATGCGTCGTATTAAAAAATTATAATAATTTATATATATATATTTTTTTGCATTACCTATCTTTGTGAAAGTGGCTTCTCAGCTGAAGACAAAGCAGAGGAACAGATTGGACATTGAGCATGACCTCAGAGTTGCTTTGTCTACCATCACCCCAGACTTTGAGACTCTTGTCAGGAGCAAACAACATCCCCAGTTATCCCATTAGTTCCCTGGGATGTTAAGCTAAGAAGTCTGCTAAGAAGGATTTATTATTTATTATTATTATTATTTTATTTCATTGTGTTTTTAGCCCTAGTTGCACCCCCAGTTATCCCATTAGTTCCCCCAAACTTACTGTCGGTCTGTTATGTTAAGCTAAGAAGTCTGCTAAGAGCCCGGAAAAGGAGCCGCGCCCACAGGAAGCAGAGATAACAACAACATTATTAGATTAGTCGACTAATCGAAAAAATTATCGCCAGATTAGTCGACTACCAAAATAATCGTTAGTTGCAGCCCTAGAGTTCAACAATATGTCTTGTATTTATTGAAAGGATCAGAATTAGCGTAGGGTGGTCCATGGAACACTTAAACAGATATTAATGACATGATAGAAGAACAACCAGGAAGGGGATGGATAAATATAGTAGGAAATAAGAGACTAGATGGAGAAAAGAGAGATTAAAGATAGAAGTCCAGAAAGACAGAAAGAGAGCATCTGACTCCAGACCAAGAGAGTAGAGTCCAGCCAGAAAGGAGACACCAGAAAGAGAGAGATCGAGCAAATGTCCTAGCCTCTAGGGCTGGACGGTATGGTCAAAAATGTATATCACGGTATAATTTTAAGCATAGACGGTAACGGTATATATCACGGTATATTCATTTATATAAAAATAATTTTTTTTAATTCTTCTGAAGGGGTAAAACACTGGTATGGCAGCTGTTATTCTGTTACAGCTGCTGAGCTGGAGGAGGCTGCTACTGGAGCCAGCTAACGTTAGCTTGCTGATGCTGCTAATAGGGATGGGTAACTTTCACATTTGAACCGATACCGGTACAGGTACATCGATACCGGTACCCAACGGTACCTTTTTTCTGTACTTTAGTCTCAAGAAATTTAATTTACCTACCTCAGTCGTAAAAAAAAATCCAAACTTCAAATAACTACAATTTCAACAGTTTTTGGCTTGTCATTGCTCCGACTGCTTTGTTGTTGAATCAAGTCAAATCCTAGGTAAGCATATATTGTGCGTGTGAACGTTGACATGAAAAGAAAAAAGGGAAAAAAAAAAAGGAAAAAAAAAAAAAAAAAAATTTAATATTTTTTTTATTATTTTTTCGGTTTCTCACTTGATTCGATACTCGGTAGTACCGACTTGTTTCGGTTCGGTAACTCAAAAGTACCGAATTCGGTACCCATCCCTAGCTGCTAGTAGATCAACATGCTGCTGGTGGACTGGGGCCAGCTAACGTTAGCTTGCTGATGCTACTACTACTTCGACATGCTGCTAGTGGACTGGGGCCAGCTAACGTTAGCTTGCTGATGCTGCTGGTAGATAGACATGCTGCTGGTGGACTGGGGCCAGCTAACGTTAGCTTGCTGATGCTACTACTACTTCGACATGCTGCTAGTGGACTGGGGCCAGCTAACGTTAGCTTGCTGATGCTGCTGGTAGATCGACATGCTGCTGGTGGGCTGGAGCCAGCTATCGTTAGCTTACTGATGCTACTAGTAGATCGACATGCTGCTGGTGGACTGGGGCCGGCTAACATTAGCTTGCTGATGCTACTACTACTTCGACATGCTGCTGGTGGAATGTTAGCTTGCTGATGCTACTAGAAGATCAACATGCTGTTAGTGGACTGGGGCCAGCTAACGTTAGCTTGCTGATGATACTAGTAGATCGACATGCTGCTGGTGGACTGGGGCCAGCTAACGTTAGCTTGCTGATGCTACTAGTAGATCGACATGCTGCTGGTGGACTGGGGCCGGCTAACGTTAGCTTGCTGATGCTACTACTACTTCGACATGCTGCTGGTGGAACGTTAGCTTGCTGATGCTACTAGTAGATCGACATGCTGTTAGTGGACTGGGGCCAGCTAACGTTGGCTTGCTGAGGCTACTACTACATCGACAGTTAACATTACATAAGGTTTTAGCGCGACATGGGAATTCCAGAATGGCGAGGATGCAAAGCATGTTAGACCATTGGACTCGTCGCAGAGTTTACATTACACATAGAAACACCCCTTCCTGAACACCCCTTCCTGACAGGCAGCGACGCGAGCGAAGTTGTCACACAGCCTTCAAACGCAGGGCGGAAGAGCTAGTTTGCTTGCGTTTATTATGAAATGACAATTGTGTGTTGACACGCTCACTGCGCGAAGCCTCTGTGCTCCTAAATAACTTTTTCCAGTTCGCACATATCTATTATCTATGACTAATTCTATCTATTTTTAGGGGCAAATGCGAGTGAAATAGTCGCGCTGTGGTTACATGACGTCATTGCTATTTTAGAGCTGCTCTACCGGTTACACGGTATAGTCAAAATCCATACCGTAGCGCAAATTCATACCGTTTATACCGTATACCGTTTATACCGTCCACCCCTACTCCTTACCGATTATGCTCTGCTCTGTCCATAGGTGTATGTGGTCGGTGGCCAATCCCATGCATTTTCCCGCCAAACCTAGGTTCAAATGCATAGCTTTTATGTTTTTGCTGAAGTGTTTTCTCCCCTAGCCCATTTAGCTACACGTTGGCCCAGAGGTGACTAGGGAAATGCACAGGTGCTTGGCCTTAACACAGACACACCACTGAACTAAGGAGAGGCCTGAATGAACTTACAATATGTCATAACTCACTCAATATTCTATATTGATAATGATTGTACCTAATAACATTTAATAATAACTTTTAACTTAGACCAATGTCCCCAATAAGGTAAATAATAATTACAAAGTCACTGAATATTCTCAAGCCTGATAATAATTTCCCACAAACGCAAACGGCAAGTCAGAGCTAGAAGACCTACCAGAGGAAGACAGCCGGGGCTGTTTTTTTCACAATCCAAATATTAATTTCCACAATTTTCACTACTGCTCCTGCTATTTATTTTCCATAAAAGCTACACAAACGCTGCTCAACTGCTGCTTTAATGTACTTTAAAGTTTACGACTCGCTACACCAGCTTATAGTTCCCACTCCTCTCTGGAACTTTTAACTTATTTTGTCTTATTCTGTCGAACGTCACCAACCATTCATGCAAATGACATGTCATCAGCTTGTGACTGCAACTTGTTCCTGTTCGCGGATGACTCAGCCCTGCTGGTCTCTGACAAGAACAAGTTACAGGTTGAACAAACCCTCAGCTCAGAACTCGGCAGAATCTGCACCTGGCTCGCTGATAACAAACTATCATTACACCTGGGTAAAACAGAGTCCATTCTCTTTGGATCAAATAACAAACTCAGCAAGACCAATGGTTTCTCAGTTACAGTGGGTGACAATATTGTCACAAGGAAAGATGAAATTACATACCTGGGTTCCATCCTAGAGGCAAATCTTTCCTGTGACAAGATGGCATCCAATGTAATAAAAAAAGTCAACCAACGAACAAGATTCTTGTACCGGATTTCCTCTCTGGTAAACAAAAATACCCTGAAGACTAACAGGAGCACTCAAGGGTATTACGACTATGCTTGCACCTCATGGTACCAAAGCTCCTCAAAGGCACTAAAAATAAGATTACAAACATCACAAAACAAACTGGTCAGACTACTACTTGACCTTACTCCTAGAACCCACCTCACCCCTGCCCATTTTGACAACCTAGGATGGCTTAGAGTAGAGTAGTAGGATGGAGTAGAGTACAGCAACTTGCGATGGGCCTGGTCTACAAGATACACTAGAGTCTAGACTAGACCACTAAGGTACCCGTACATCATGTCGAAACACTTCCCAAAGGTCAGTGAATACCACGACCACAACACCCGAGGGAGTTCCACAAATCACATCCAACCCAGATTCGGCTCAAACAAGGGACTAAACACATTTCGCAATTATGCCACATCAATGTGGAACGCCCTACCCACAGCCGTAAAAAATGTGAATCCCTACCCACCTTCAAAACCGCTCTCAAAGAGCAACTACGGGAGGCTGCCATTCGAAACTGGCCCACGTAAATGTCTGAACCCCCCTCCCACCCACCCACTAGGGGTGGAACCAGGGGAGGAAATTAGGCCCTTTTACTCGCCAAATGAGTATTATTTATGTTTGGCGAGTGATTCATGAAGAGCACTCGCCACACTGGCACGTAGTAAACAAAACAAAAAAAATCATTCTGCAATCTGCTGATTCGCTCACTGGCACAAGCCGAACTCTGACTCCCCCCTTATGATTCCTCCCATTTGCGCCTCATAATAATCCATAACCAATGAACATCATCGTTGCGCTCGAAGCTCCTCCAATGAACACTCGTTTTCTAGAAGATGCCACCCATCTAGGGGAAGTGGACAGACCACTGCGGCCCTACAGACTCCCGTCACCGGCTTGACAACGTAGACAAAAACACATCAGTGGATGAAAATAATTGCATGTAGAGTCGTCGCTTTCGGATATCAGTACGGTCTGACATGGGGGCGAACAACAGCACGCGACGCGTCTCCTTCGAGTCGGATGAGAATGACAAGTGGGCGTGAGGCTAACGATTCCATAGCCCCTTTCGTGACTGCGATACACAGTCACTGGCTCCCACGTTACTAGCCATGTTAATGTGCACATCAAGCACTGGTTAAAGACGAGCGGTGGGTCCAAAATATATCAGATATACATTTCAAAAAGGTACTCACCGTTGCATTAGGGTTTCACACACACACACACGTGGCGGGGTTTGAAAGCTCGGTGTTGCTAATAAACATTTTAAATCATTTTTATAAACGAGTAAGAAAATCACTGAGCTAGCCTTGGCTAAAATGGCTGCTTCCGCATTTTCACGCAGGAGCGCTGTGATTGCTGGGCGCACGAGGCACGTGACAAAGCAGCCAGCAATCACAGCGCTCCTGCGTGAAAATGTTTTTTTTTACTAGTTTATAAAAATGATTTTAAATGTTTATTAGCAACGCCGAGCTTTCAATGCAGCCAAGTGACATTTTATTACTACCGAATTATTACCGGGTTTCCCCCCATATCACCACTCGCCCATATGCCCTTCACAACGGTGATGTTGTCATACTTGTTATTCAGAATACACCTGCTGAACCCCTAGCGTTGACATGAGATTCGATTACAATGTATTGTCATCATACAGCACAAGTACAGTACAACCAGAATACGTTTGGCATCCAACCAGAGTGCAAATGTAACAAGTCAAGTTCAAGTTGTTTTATTTAGCTGTTACATTACAGTGAAATGCTTGGTTCTTTCACTGCCCAGCCCTGTCCAGCCCAACCTAGACCAGCCCAACTTTCCCTGCCCAACCCAGTCCAGCCCAGCATCTTTCACTGCCCAGTTCAGCCCAACCCAGTCCAGAATAGTTCCCTCTTTCATGTTAATGTGATATCCTAATATTTTGAAGAGTAGAGACGGTGTGATTAATATATGTTTTATGCTAATATTGTGAAGAGTAGAGACACTTAAAGTAGATACAAAGAAGTAATTGTCACAATTAGCGATTTATTTATGGCTGGTAAAAAATCTGTTTGGCTGGTAAAAAAAATCATATACTCGCCAGTTGGCCGGTAAGCCAAAAAGTTGGTTTCCTCCCCTGGGTGAAAGGTACGTATTCGAACCGTACACCGTTCGGCACGACCTCCCCGGTTCTGGGCGTGTGTGTATTGTTCGGTTCACGGGATGAGCAAAAAAAATATATCTTCATTTGGCACGGAGCCGGGAGAGGTGACGTGCTGGCTGCTCAGCTGGCAGCAGGTGCTAGTGTGGAAATTGCAAGCGCAATATATTATAAAGCAATCTTCTTTTACGACTTTAAAAACATAGCCATTAACATTACATAGGCCTACACACATCTTGCCATAACGTTAGCACTTAGCACAGTTTGTACAACGCACTTTAACTATGGTAGCCCGCCAGCCCTAACGTACAGCTGAATGAAATGTTACCGTAGCTACTAGCTAGAGAAAAAGAGAGTCTGAGAGGCGGGGTGTTGAAAAACAATGATAGGCGTTTATTCAACATCCAAGAAGGCTAACGCACAACTGTGTTTACTAACTCCAACCGGGACTATTGCCGCTTTTCCACTGCATGTTATCAACTAGATTCAACTCCGGTAACGTTAGAGTCGAGAAGTTCCGTGACGCTAAAATGTCTGTGAGGTCCCCCAACCCATAGATAGTTCCAACTCACCGAATTACGTTAATACACCACAGTTGCACTCAATATTTAAATAATGTTAAGTCTAAATAAATGTAGACAGATAATGTACGTATTTTTTTTAAATATAATGAACAGAGCAGTGTTGTTTTGAAACAGTACAGTGTGTGTGTTAGTTTATTTATTTTAAATAACTGACACTTTTCCTTTCAATAAGAAATCCAGCCATATTCCTTTCCTTTTAAATACTGCACTTTAATTTCAAGCGGAAAACTAATCTTTCCATTATGAACTGACAATCAGGGAATTTAAACATTGTTGACATTGTTTTTTTTGTGTTTATTTTAAAGAAAGGAAAGTCTAGTGCTGGCTGAGCATATTGTTTGTTTGTACTAAGTTAATACTTTGACAAATGTACCCTATATTTTTCAGTCAGTTCGATCTTTGTGTGCCAAACATCCCCGGCCGCGTCCTAAAAGTCTGTGCCGACCAACTGGCCCCGGTATTCACTGACATCTTCAACCTGTCCTTGGAACAGGCTGTCATCCCCACCTGTCTGAAGAAGTCCACCATCATCCCTGTACCCAAAAAATCTACGCCCGCTTGCCTCAACGACTACCGCCCTGTAGCCCTCACCTCCATAGCCATGAAGTGCTTTGAGAAGCTAGTGAAGGGCTACATCTGTTCCTCCCTCCCCATCAACCTGGACCCTCTGCAATTTGCATATCGCCCCAAAAGGTCCACGGAGGACGCCATAGCCCATGTGCTGCACACAGCAGCATCACACCTGGACAAGAGGCAGGGGAACTATGTGAGAATGCTGTTCATCGACTACAGCTCAGCATTCAATACCATAGTCCCCTCCAAACTCATAGCCAAGCTCAGGGACCTGGGCTTGAACTATGACCTCTGCCAGTGGGTCTTGGACTTCCTGACGGGCAGACCCCAGGTGGTAAGAGCCGGCAACTGCACCTCCTCATCCATCACGCTCAACATAGGGGCCCCCCAGGGCTGTGTTCTGAGCCCCCTCCTCTACTCCCTGTACACACATGACTGCGTAGCACAGCGGAACAACAACACCATCATCAAATTTGCTGATGACACAGTAGTGGTGGGCCTGATCTCTGCCAACGACGAAAGGGCCTACCTGGAAGAGGTAGAGAACCTGTCACAGTGGTGTCAGGAGAACTGCCTCTCCCTGAACGTCAGCAAAACAAAAGAGATGATTGTGGACTTCAGGAGGTCGGGGGTCAAGGACTACAGCCCCCTCAGCATCGACGGGGCACCGGTTGAGAGAGTGAACAGTTTCAAGTACCTCGGAGTAGGGCTGGGCGATATGGAAAAAAATCATATCGCGGTAACGATATGATAATTTTATTTTATTTCTCGATATCGATAATTATCGAATTGTTATAAGTATTAAAAAAAATTATAAAAAAAAAAAAAAAAAAAAAAAAAAAAAAAAAAATTTAACAACAGATGTATGTTTATTTTGCAGCAATTCTTTGTCATTGCCGCCATTTTTAGTGTTACATCCCCTCACACTCCAGTTCTCAGGCTGCAGCTGGTTTAAAAGCGAAAGTAAACCGGCTTCTCTGCTGGCTGTGGCTCCAGAGGAGTTGAACAGTTCTGGCTCTGCTAGTTTATTTTCGATCTTTTGGCGCTTTTTTGGTGGACAAACCACTGCACATGTGCACTGTGACTCGTGACTGGAGTCTAGTTCTGCTAGCACACATAGCCTACTGTGTACAGACGGTTTCAAAATGTATTTTAAATTAGAAAGCAAACAAAATAAATGGACAAGAGAAAAAGAAATCTGAATTTGGTCAGTATTGTCATTTGGACAAGCAAAGCCATTACTTTAAGTTGCAGGCAAGAAAGACAAGTCTGTCCACTGTCTCTGGTTTTAAAACTGCCCTGTTGCAGGTAAAAAAAAAAAAAAAAAAGCCCACATATCCGAGGACTTGACATGGACCACACACATTGACAGTGTTGTGAAGAAGGCACGACAACGCCTCTACTTCCTCAGGCGCCTAAGGAAGTTCCAAGTCAGTCAGAAGATCCTTAGGAACTTCTACTCATGTACAATAGAGAGCATCCTGACCGGCAACATCACCTCCTGGTTTGGGAATAGCACTGCACAAGACCGTAGCAGACTACAAAGAGTGACACGTTCAGCCGAACGCACAATTGGAGGGGGGCTTCCCACCCTCCAGAACATTTACAACAAGCGGTGCAAGGGGAAGGCTAAGAGAATTATTAAGGACTCGAGCCACCCGAACAACTGCCTCTTTGAACTGCTGCGGTCAGGCAAGCGATACCGGAGTCTTAAGGCGAGCACAGAAAGACTCAGAAGAAGCTTCTATCCCCAGGCCATCAGGCTGCTAAACGAACAATAATCGCTAAACGAACAATAATCACTATGCAACAACCATCAAATGCACACAGCACACACACCCACACGCACACACTCACTCAAACAAACAACACACTGCAGCACCCACTCTCCACACTTTAGATCACACAAACACACTTACACTTTATATTTATTGATAAAGGATTTGCACTACAACTCGTACACCTACTGTGAATTGTACCTAAATTGCACCTCGTCCCATTTCTCCATTTCTGCCTTGCACTATATAGTAGGGCTGACCTTCGAAGCTTTTTTTGGCAATCGAAGCTTCGGGGCCGAGCTTCGATTTTAATTCGAAGCTTCGAAAAAAAATTTAAAAAAATTTTTTTTAATTTTTTTTTTAATCTTTTTTTTTTTTTTTATCTTATGTTGTGGGACTTGTACAGCACTTTCGTAAACGTTGTTTTTAAATGTGCTCTATAAATAAAGTGGGTTGGATTAATTAATTAAGTAGCCCCTTTCGTGACTGATGCATCCAACAAGGTTTCACTCGGCTGTGTGATTTAATTCAAGGTGGATCGCTGTTGTCGTTTGAACAACTTCAGATTTCATGGGAACTACCAATCCCCCAAATCAAGAATGTTTAAGATGAATGAAGTAAGATTTTGATTATTTGAAATATGGCCTGTGTAGACTAAACTATGCACAGAATTATGTCAGTCTACAAGGTCCGGATTCTACATGGTCCGGCAATGTAGACCTTGTAGACTCCACTACAGACCAATTATCAGTGAATGTTCATGCATTTTTAAGAAGGGCAACTTCCACAAAAAAACAAAGAACTCACCAAAACATCTCAGTAGCACCTTATCTAAATGTTATATTTCATATATGGAGATTCATATTTATTTATGTATTGCATGCATTTCTACATTTTATTTCCTATTTTGTTTATTCATCCCAGTATCTTTCTTTCTTATGTGTGGAATTCTACAAGGTGCGCGCACACACACACACACACACCTACACACACACACACACACACACACACACTTACATTTAGTCATTTAGCTGACGCTTTTATCCAAAGCGACTTACAAGTTCTGTACGACAAGACAGCAAGAAGGGTACAACTCTATCAGCTGAGTAACAATGTTCATCAAAGTGTTGCGTGTTACAGTGTAGGTTAGTTTATTAGGACAAGTGCATGACAGTAAGGTTAGTCACGGTTAGTTTTTTTCTTTTTTTTTAATCATTTCAGATAATGGTTGAAGAAGTGAGTCTTTAGTCGACGGCGAAAGATTGGACGGGAATCGGCTGTCCTAACTGGGATGGGTAGTTCACACACACACACACAAATCGAAGTAAAAAAAAAAAAAAAAAATTGTAATTTTTTTTTTTTTATTTTTTTTTTAACTTCGATTTTTTTTTTAATGTTCGAAGCTTGTGCCATCGAACGAAGCTTCGAAGCTTCGAAGTATTTAAGACAGCCCTACTGTGATGCAAGCCCTGCTTGAATACAGGGGCAGGGCTTGCATCACAGTCACGAAAGGGGCTAGTTTATACAGAGCTGGTATGACTTGCTGGCTGAAATACGGACGAGAGGGAACTAGGTAGCGGGGCTCTATTACTTTTTAACATGTGCTTAAACCCAGTGTTCTCGACAACGGAGTATGGTCGCAGATCTGCTGCTATAAAAACACCTATGGCGTTTGTTATTGCTTTGGCCCGGTCTGAATTAATAGCGAGATGCTGCTTGAATGCCACGGGGAGCTGGGTTTGCACTAGGGTCTGTTTCTTCCTTGTGATATTCACATTTGGGTGATGCCGTTTCAAATGAGTGATAAAGTTCGCAATAAAGTTGAACAATGACATAGCTCTGGCTTGTCAGTTAGTATTGACTCGCCATAGTAAGGCTAATATGCTATGCTGAATTACAGCTCTCGTTCAGTGTAGCTGCGCGCTGCGTGGGATGAACAATCAACATCCGGTTAGTTGTGCACGTTATATTAGGGCCGGGATTTAAGTTCCGCAAAAAAAGGTTCCGTACCGTTGCAATCGTTCGGTGCACAGTGCATACTGTACCGGAGGACCACATTGAGGCGGTACAGTACGTATTAATTAATAAAAAAAGTTTTATTTTTATTTTTTTTTCGGTTTTCTCACTTGATTCGATACTCAGTAGTACCGGTTCGGTACCTCAAAAGTACCGAATTCGGTACCCATCCCTAATCATCACTGTATGAATATTCTCCCATTTCAGATGATGACAATCAGAGTGCATCTAGTGCTGCCAGTGGTTCTCGCGAATCTCAGGAAACCCCATTCACTTTAGCACAGCGGGGTAAACTGACGCAAGAAAAGGTGAACGAGTTACACCGAGCTGTCACAACTAGGGATGTCCCGATCACATTTTTTATTTAATCCCAATTTCTCACATTACATTCACCCTGAATGTTGACGTTATCCAGGTGAAAAGTTAACTTCATTCAAGCGAGGCATTGCAATCCTTGACATAAATCATTTGATGTATAATTAAATCAAAGGAAATGCGTTTGGGTCTGAGAGTGTGGCTGGTCTGCTGTTCTGCAGCTGGATACTATTGGTTTGTTTTGGCAAAATTCTTCTGCTCTGTGCGACAATAAATAAATGAATGATGATATGCAATTTAAAACCAAAACTAAGGACTCAGTATGAGTTTAAGACGTGAACATGGTCATGTTTGTTGAATAAAAAATTTTAAAAAAAGTAAAAAGAATGTAAATTAAATTAAAATCCTGTTTTTTTTTTGTCGTTCCCGATCTTCGGAAAATCACGTGATCGGCCCCGATACCGATCACGTGATCGGATCGGGACATCCCTAGTCACAACATTTGTGGTGAAAGGTTTGCACCCTTACTCCACGGTAGAAGCCTCGGAATTTCGGTAGGTGAATTGCTTTCTTAGATGTTACTTATGTCATGTCAACTCATGTGTCAGTTATGTTTTTACTTTTAACGTTTATTTATACAGGTAGGTTATTGATAACGAATTCTCTTTTGCAACAACGACCTGTTGAATGTAACTACAGTTCAATAGATTCAATTAGTTTAAGAGAATCTCAAATAAATTATTTTATTTAAGTGTGTAGTTAAAAAGAAACGTACAGTTTTTGTATTTTTCTGACATGGGGCTCAACAATAAAATGACAATCAGAAATGTCAAGTTGCATGTTGTTATTCTACCAGCTTAGTTCTGTTGCATTCCCACAATGTTCTGTAGGGAGATGACAAAGGCTCTCAACCCCAAATATAACCCCCGATCCAGAGAGAGTTTAACAGTTTGGATGCCACGGGTGCCGTGGTTTAAAAGCAAGCGTATGCCACCACCCACTTCAATGATAGAGCATAGGCATGGGCGGTATGACGGTATTAAGGTATACCGGGGTATTTAGAGATACCGACGGCAATACCGTCAAAATCACAGATCCATTTCAGTTTATATTACAGTGAAACGTTGTTTTAACAGTGGTTGGTTGTAGTGCACTGCACACACGCGCCAGCAGAGGGCGAGACCAGTCCTCGAGTCACTAGTGGAGCGAGGCAGCGAGCCGCAGAGCTGGTTCTCTATACACAGGAGGAGTACACAGGAGGAGATGGGGAAACCCCGCTTCACTGGAAATTAAATGAGAGTCGAGACACGCTTACCGTTGCTGCGGGCTAACTGGCTGTTCTGAGAGCTAACTGTTGTGTATGTGTATCATCACGCTTTACGGTAATGTTGTGACAGTGCTGTGAAAATACCGTAAAACGTTGTGGTAACGAGTGTGTGTTGTTGTGGACTGGTGGAACAAGCAAATAAACGGTCAAACGTCTGGTGTGTTTTTGAATACACAATACTAAATAGTACTAGGGTGCTGCGGGGCTCCTGGCTACCATTCTGAGAGTTAACGTTAGTATTACTAGGATGCTGCGGGCTTCTGGCTAGTGGCTCCATTCTGAGAGCTAATGATAGTAGCACTCGGATGCTGCGGGCTAACTGGCCATCTCCGCGACTTGTTTACTTGGTAACACGGGTTGCCATGGGTTGCCTCCCCCCGCTGATGAAAATGAAAGTCATACCGTTCAATACGGTACACCGCGGTATTATATAATCAAGGTATAACGGTATGAAAAAAGTGATACCGCCCAAGCCTAATAGAGCACTCGCATTTGTGAATGCATTTACTCAGGGAGCGAAATTAACTTTTTGACTCACCGGCCAGTGGCGGGTAGATGGGAAGAGTCTACCCACCAAGCATATTTCTTACCTGCCAACATTTTTTTGATAAAAAAAAATATATATATATTTTATATAAATTTTTTTTTTAAATAAAATATATATTATATAATCATACTTGTAGTTGTATTATCTGCGAGACATCGCCACCACGCAATAAGTCAAAATGCTTGCTATCTGCAAACAGCTCCACTGTCTGTGTGTATACTTGAGTAGCCTCCAGCTCCAGCAAGGATTCTCCGGCCCTGCAGCTAGACCCTATATTCAGCTAGACCCTACATTCAGCATGCAAGGATTCTCCGGCGATGCAGCTGGACCCATTTATAACGTTACGGTTATGTTGTCAAATCACATTCAACATGCCCTCAGCTAGAATACGCATTCAATCAATGTTATAAGACATTGATATCAGGAGCTATCTGTAGCTACTGCTAGCCCGGTAGATAACGTTAAGACAATTTAGTTTACTGGGACATATCGATCTAGCGTGAGCTAGCTAACGCGAGCTAGCTAACGAGGGAACAGAGGTTTTATGCACTCGAGTAGACTATTGCTGGAGCATTTGTTGATATCAGTAGCTAGCCAGCTAGATACCGTTAGACAATGCGTTAGCACTAGATGCTGCGGGCGAGCTGCTACCATTCTGGGAGCTTAACGTTAGCAGTGGCACTAGAGCTGCGGGCCGCTCTGTGTTGATACGAGCAGAAGCCAATAGTATCCCGCTGCAGGGGGCTGGCCCGGCTGGGCGGATATGACTCGTTGCCACGTTTTTTTTCAAAATAAGAATATCATACGAACCGAATGCTGCTAACTGCCGGAGCCATCAATATTATGACTCTAGCTGCGCTTGGGCCGGAAATGAGACCCGCACAGATCTTCAAAATAAGAGTATCATTATGAACTACACGTCTACACGCCACACGGCGGGCAGGGCTCTCAGTGGCAAGCGCCAAAGGTAAAAACTGAGCGCCCCTGGCGGGCGGCGGGCTTTAATTTCGCCCCCTGCATTTACTATATCTTAAATTATGGCTATGTGTCTAATCTGGCCGTCGCTTATCAATGACTTGTTTGCAGTCAACATTGTCGAAACGGATTTTTCTTTTCTTTTTTAAAATCGGTTCATTTCCGTTTTATACCATTTTGAAAAAAGCTTGTTTCTTGAAACTTCCAGAAGATTTCAGAAGATTCTTTTTTTTTTATCCACTTTTTCTCCCATTTTCAATTTTTTCTCCCATCCCAATTTCGTATCATCCAATTCAACCCTCCCCTGTCTCGAACGCTGTTTCTTGCCTCCCACAAGCCGGCTGCAATGTGGACTAAGTCATTAGGGCTGCAACTAATGACTATTTTGGTAGTCGACTAATCTGTCGATTATTTTTTGCGATTAGTCGACTAATCGAAAAACAATTATATTTAAAAAAAAAAGATATAATTTTTTTATTTTTATTTTCACTACCTTAGTATCTTTGTGAAAGTGGCTTCTCAGCTCTGGTCCAGCTGAAGACAGAGCAGAGGAACAGATTGGACATTGAGCATGACCTCAGAGTTGCTTTGAGACTCTTGTCAGGACCAAACAACATCCCCAGTTATCCCATTAGTTCCCCCAAATTTACTGTCGGTCTGTTATGTTAAGCTAAGAAGTCTTCAGCTGGCTGGACCAGAGCTGAGAAGCCACTTTCACAAAGATAGGTAGTGCAAAAAAAAAAAAAAAAAAAAAAAATTATTTTACTTTAATGACTAATCGACGCAACAATATCTCGTCTATGATTTTTCATAATCGACATCGTTGCAGCCCTATAAGTCATACATAGCACGAGTCCCCTACGATACTCGAGGTAACAGCAGTCGCATCTTTTCACCTGCGCGGCGCGATCTTTCAGCGTCAGGGGTCTGCGCTTTGGAGGGGCGCCGCCCCCATCGCTTCCTGATTCTACTGCGCAGGCGCACCAACCGACCTGTAGGAGTCGCTGTCCACAACGCCCGATCCCCACCCATCAGTTTCCCACCCCCTAATACTGCCAATGTGTATTAGTACGGACGACCAGCTAAACTGAAAGCAATGTGGAGCGCTGGGCTCGAACAGGCGAACCCAGCGTCTCCAGTATTCGTGATTTCAGAAGATTCTGTGATAAACGCGCTTTACTGTAATACACAAAACACAGTCATTTTTCAGCCTATTTATGAATAGTTTTCAAATAAACGCTAGATTATCGATAGTATATGTGTACTTATGCACGCTAGAGAAGCGGGCTGAAAAATCGAATCTCTATTTCCTGATCGCACACACGTTGATATCTCTATGAAAAAAGCTCTGATTATCCTAAGACTGGTCAAATAGATTCCTTACCTCAGATCAGATGTTCTCCAAAAAGATTATTCCAATTCCTGATCACCATTCCAAATATCGATCGCGTTTATTGATCCAACGCTGGGTGGTCGAAACTAGAGCTGTACTGCACCCATTCTGCAATCTGTTCATTAAAGTTTTCAATCAATCAATCAGCCTAGTTTAACTTGGCGTAGCCATCACTAGCTTAGCCGCCTAGCCCCATAATTGGACATTACCCGAGTAGGATAAATCTGCAGTGCCGCAGCCCGGGGCCTGTACTGTGCGTCGGGGCCTGTACTGTGCGGTGCGCTACTGCGCATGCGAGAAACAAAGTAACATATAATATAGGACACTAGAAACATAAAGTAACATACTAAAAATAGGACTTAATGTCCAAAATAGCAAAATATGTACTTTAGGGTTGACCCCTATTAATCGATTAGTCGACTAATCGGTCGAAAGGGGCCGTAGTCGACTGGCCAACCTCTTAGTCGAATATAATAATTAAAAAAAGAATTGTCATTCTTTCCAAAAGAAAAGAGGCCTAGAAGCGTGGCTAACGCTAATGGCACGCATACCAGAGGCTAACTGCCTACGAAAACAGGCACAGAGGCACTGAAAGAGGATTTCACCCATCTAATGAACACACTAGACTAGACAAATATCAAGATGTATCCATCAGTGGACCAATTGCATGCTTTTGCAGAGGACAAGAAGCCTTCAGTCGACTCCTTCAGACATTAAGCACCCCCCACAGCCCAAATGGAATGATTGGATGATTAAAAATTATTTTAATATTATTATTTTTTTAGTCGACCAATAGTCGACTAACGGCAAATTTTGGCCAATACTAGTCGACCATCCAAATCCTTAGTCGGGGACAGCCCTAAGGTACTTACATTTTCACTGAAAGACATCTTTGGTTCATTTTCAATGAAGAATAATGAATGCTTAAAGTAATACTATATAGGTTAATTAAGTAATACATACTATAGGTTAATTAAACCAGAGCTAGAAAAAAAGATGTTGAAAGAGGAGCTGCACTCGACTCGACTCTTGCCGGAGCATTTGTTGACATGGGTCTGTGAGGGGGAGGGGCAAGGCGTGCAGCAGCAGCTGTGTGTGCCTCAGAGAAGACAGCGAGCTAGAACGGCGCTGATAATTGGATCATGTTTTTCGCGCGTATCATCGATCGGCAAAAATAAACCATTATCGGAATTTACTAGGGCTGTCTTAAATACTTCGAAGCCTCGTTCGATGGCACAAGCTTCGAACATTAAAAAAAATCAAAGTTAAAAAAAAAGGATAAATATTTTTCAAGAAAAAAATCAATTTTTTTTTTTTACTTCGCTTTGTGTGTGTGTGCGTGTGCGAGAACTACCCATTCCAGTTAGGACAGCCGAATCCCGTCCAATCTTTCGCCGTCGACTAAAGACTCACTTCTTCAACCATTATCTGAAATGAGTAAAAAAAATAAAAAAAATAAAAATCTAACCGTGACTAACCTTACTGTCATGCACTTTTCCTAATAAACTAACCTACACTGTAACACACAACACTTTGATAAACATTGTTACTCAGCTGATAGAGTTGTACCCTTCTTGCTGTCTTGTCGTACAGAACTTGTAAGTCGCTTTGGATAAAAGCGTCAGCTAAATGTAAATGTGTGTGTGTGTGTGTGTGCGCGCGCATGGGGCCATTGGGTGGGGCCGGGGGACAAATACACTGGAGGAAAGTAACCCAGCTCAGCACTGCCCAAATTATATCATCACTATTGCCTGTTTGAAGGATATCATCCTCAAATACATATACACCTACATGCCTTGTAGAATTCCACACATAAGAAAGAAAGATACTGGGATGAATAAACAAAATAGGAAATAAAATTTAGATAAGGTGCTACTGAGATGTTTTGGTGAGTTCTTTGTTTTTTTGTGGAAGTTGCCCTTCTTAAAAATGCATGAACATTCACTGATAATTGGTCTGTAGTGGAGTCTACAAGGTCTACATTGCCGGACCATGTAGAATCCGGACCTTGTAGACTGACATAATTATGTGCATAGTTTAGTCTACACAGGCCATATTTCAAATAATCTAAATCTTACTTCATTCATCTTAAACATTCTTGATTTGGGGGATTGGTAGTTCCCATGAAATCTGAAGTTGTTCAAACGACAACAGCGATCCACCTTGAATTAAATCACACAGCCGAGTGAAACCTTGTTGGCTTGGCTCAGTCACGAAAGGGGCTACTTAATTAATTAATCCAACCCACTTTATTTATAGAGCACATTTAAAAACAACAAAGTTTATGAAAGTGCTGTACAAGTCCCACAACATAAGATAAAAAAAAAATAAAAAAAAATATTGTTTTAATTTTTTTTTCCGAAGCTTCGAATTAAAATCAAAGCTCGGCCCCGAAGCTTCGATTGCCAAAAAAAGCTTCGAAGGTCAGCCCTAGAATTTACCGATCTCATATTTATACTGAATATCGGCCGATACCGATCAGGGCATCCCTAGTAATAGCTGCCATTAGAGTTGTTCCGATACCGATACCAGTATCGGAAATGCCGCCGATACTGCCTAAAATGCTGGTATCGGTATCGCAGAGTACACTCTAATTCTGCGCTCCGATACCATATGACGTAATTTATCAATAAGCTGTGTGTGCCTCAGAGAAGACAGCGAGCTAGAACGGCGCTGATAATTGGATCATGTTTTTCACGCGTATCATCGATCGGCGAAAATAAACCATTATCGGAATTCACCGATCTCATATTTATACTAAAGTTAGTTTAGGTTCGTGTTAACGTTAGATTACGTATTTCCGCTGCTATAGACGTCGCTCTTTTATTTTGGAACCCCCCCGACCGGAAGTTATTACCCTCGTTATCTGCTTGAGTGTCCGGTTGTTGGTTTTCGTTAGCTACAGTAGCAGCATATCAACACAAGCCATGGGAATACTGTTTTCTAAATTGGGGAGGCTTTTAATCGTCAAGGTAAGAGGATTTTAATTCATGGTATCCATAAACTTCAATCGGTTCGGATCCTTTCGCGACTGTAGGGAACTTGAGGGTACAAGTCTGACCCACTTCCAGTGATAAAGCTAAGCTAACGGAGCGGGCGTTCCCCAAGCGCACGCACAGAGACAACAAAGGTATGCATCTTCTTGTCTAACTCCAGGAAAGATGGCAAATAAATAACTAATTTCCCAAAATGTTGGCGTTTTCCTTTAAGCATTCATTATTCTTTGTTGAAAAAGAACCAAAGATATCTTTCAGTGAAAATGTAAGTACCTATTTAGCTATTTTGGACATTAGGTCATATTTTCCGTATGTTACTTTATGTTTTCTAGTGTCCTATATTATATGTTACTTTGTTTCTCGCATGCGGAGTAGTGCACTCAACTCGGAACTAGGCAAAATCTGCACCTGGCTCACTCACTGACAACAAACTATCATTACACCTGGCCAAAACAGAGTTCATTCTCTTCGGTTCAAATAACAAACTCAGCAAGGCCGACGGCTTCTCAGTTACAGTGGGTGACAATATTGTCACAAGGAAAGATGAAATTACATACCTAGGTTCCATGCTAGAGGAAAATCTTTCCTGTGCCAAAATGGCATCCAATGTAATAAAAAAAGTCAACCAACGAACTCGATTCTTGTACCGGATCTCCTCTCTGGTAAACAAGAATACCATGAAGTCTCTGGCAGGAGCACTCATTCAAGGGTACTACGACTATGCTTGCACCTCATGGTACCAAAGCACCTCAAAAGGCACTAAAAACTAAATTACAAACATCACAAAACAAACTGGTCAGACTACTGCTTGACCTTACTCCTAGAACCCACCTCACCCCTGCCCACTTTGACAACCTAGGATGGCTTAGAGTAGACGACAAGAGTACAGCAACTTGCAATGGGCCTGGTCTACAAGATACACTACACGACCAAGGTACTAGGGATGGGTACCTTTCACATTTGAACCGATACGGTACCGGTACCTGTGAATCGATACCGGTACCCAACAGTACCTTTTTTCGGTACTTTAGTCTAAAAAAATGTATTTACCTACCTCAGTTGTGAAAAAAATAATCCAAACTTCAAATAACTACAATTTCGACCGTTTTCGGCTTGCCATTGCTCCGACTGCTTTGTTGTTGAATCAAGTCAAATCCTAGGCAGGGTTTCCGTTAGAATTTTTTTTACGTCAAATGTATATACTCTTTTCTGGACTCTTTTTGTATCACAAACAGTACTGTATTTGCAAATCTGGCATGTCATAAATGTATAGATGTAGCAGTACTGTCTATCTGTATGTCATGTGTGTCATATATGTTATGATGAATTGAAAATGGGGGACCCTGGTGTAAACAAGACGAGTCTTTCTCTGGTCTGCATTCCCTTAACAATTGTGTGTATTGAGCTGTACTGTATTGTACCCATTCTGCAAATACAAAATCTGCGGCACTGCAGATTTACCCTATTGCATCACCCCGCGGATATGTCCCCCTGTAAAGACTGCTGTGGACATCTACAGATAATAGTCGTACTCGAGACGAAGACATTTAATTTGGAAGAGAATGAGCAGACAATACCATGGACACCAAAGGTGAGACAACAATAGAGGCTATCTAGTCGACTCCAACAAGCTAAGCTAACAGCAGCTAAGGGAACACTAGCCCCAGATACAGAGGGGGAAACTACCGAGATATACCACATAATAGTAACTATTGGAATGAACGTGGAGCAAGACCGAAAACAAACAGCATCCCCTGAGAAACAGGAGCAGTTTAAACGAGAGAGAGCTAATGGCTGGCTATGCTAACTAGGCCAACATCAACCACCACGAGCGATAAGAAGCAGCTGTGGACGCTGCTAACAACACAGTAAGAGGAGAACTCCCCTCAAACACTGAAGACATGCAGCTAGAAAACACATTTCAGTCACTACCTGACGAGCCTCCATCAGCAGGAGGACGGGGCTCAGACGTCAGTCCCACTAGAGACACGACCAGGACCGAGGAGCAGCAGCAGGAGGACCGCGTGTAGTCTTCTTCTTCAATGGGTTTAATGGCCGACGGCGACGCCGGCTGCCTCTTCTTTAGTCTTTTACCAACGGAGTTGCAGTTCCGCGTTCGGGTTCCGCGATCTGATTGGCCACTGACGTTTCTCTCAGCGCCAATGAGATGCTTCCAGCTGCAGCCGTTCAGACCAGCGCTTACAAGCCCCGCACATACAAGCCCCGCACATAGCAACCCCTCGCTTCCATTGGCTGATTTTTATTTTATTTCAGCCTTTCTATCTTTTCTATATTAGGTCTGGAGTTGCCCTCATTAAAAACTGATTTGGAGTCTTTGGGTAAAGGAGTAACCTTAGCCTCCTTCCATATCTTTGGACATAGTCCCACTTGTATACATCTATTAATAATATGACACTGGACTTGCTATGATCGTAGCAGTAATTCTCAATAATTTACTATCCAAGTTGTCTGTGCCAGCTAACTTGCTGTCAGGTAGAGCCTGGAGTAACCTTTCAATATCACTAACCTCAACCTGTTGAAAATCAAATGTACACCCTTTATCTTTCATTATGATATTCTTAATTATGTCATTTGATTTTGTATTGTTTGAGATGTGCATTCCCTGCCTGAGCTGAGATATCTTACTTGCATAAAAATCATTAAAATGGTTGGCAATATCACATGGTTTGGTTAGGACAATTCCATATGACTCAACAAAAGGTGTACAGACATTGGATTTTCTACCCATAATTTGATTTAAAACATTCCATAGATTTTTACCATCATTTCTCACATCATGTAACCATGGTTTAAAATATTCCCTTTTTCTCACCTTATTTAACTTTGTGACTTGATTACGTAAGGAACGGTACTTTTGTCTGTCATCTGCAGAACTGGAACACACTGATGCTTTTTTGGCTACAGTATGTCTCTCTCATTCATTAAAATTCATTAAAAGCTACTATCTATCCATGGGGCTGATTTGTTTCTGACATAAATAAGTCCAGTGCAACCTCTGGGTCATCCTCACAACATACCTCCTCCCAGTTTATACCCAACATTTCATTAATAAAACCTTCTACATTAAAACTCTTATATGACCATGAGTGAAATTTCAGGGGAGCTCCCACAGACCGTAGTACAATATATACATACATGAAACACATATAACACTGTACATAACAGAATATTTTAAATAAAGTGCATGATGAGTGGTAACAGTGATTATCAAGTCCAGGTAAGTGCATGGTGCACGTGAGGGGACAGTCAATGAGCGTTTAACAGTCTGACTGCTTGGGGGAAAAAGCTGTTCTTAAATCTTTAACTCTTGGCATGTATGGACCGGTATCTCCTCCCTGAGGGAAGGAGCTGAAAGAGGTGATGTGCTGGGTGAGACTGGTCCTTGATGATACACTTGGAGCGGTGGAGGCAGCGGGAGGTGAAGACGGAGGTGATGTTTGATAGAGGAGTCCCGACAATCCTGCCTGCCGCCTTCACCACCCTCTGTAGAGCCTCTTGCTCTGCCTTTGTGCAGCTGGATAACCACACAGACTTCACACAGACTGTCTGTACAATACTGCTGTAGGCCTATAATACTTATGTAAATAAGTAAGGCAATTGAAATATATCTGCAGTACAGCTCAATACACACAATTGTTAAGGGGATGCAGACCAGAGAAAGACTTCCGTCTTGTTTACATCAGGGTCCCCCATTTTCAATTCATCATAAATGTACAGTTCCCTCCCCCTTGTATATATTTACTGTATGTCACAAATGTAACAGTACTGCATGGTCTGCATCCCCTTAACAATTGTGTGTATTGAGCTGTACTGCATTCTGCAATCTGTTAATAAAGTTTTCAATCAATCAATCAATAAATCAATCAATCAATCAATCAATCAATCAATCGGTCACTGTACCCATTCTGCAATCTGTTAATAACGTTTTCAATCAATCAATCAATCAATCGGTCAGGTCACGTGTACCCATTCTACAATCTGTTAATAAAGTTTTCAATCAATCAATCAGGGCCTGTGGTCACGTGTACCCATTCGGCAATCTGTTAATAAAGTTTTCAATCAATCAATCAATCTGTTAATAAAGTTTTCAATCAATCAATCAATCAATCAATGAATCAATGAATCAATCAATCAATCAATCAATCAATCCCGCAGTGCAACGTGACCCAAATCATACGGCAATCTGTTAATAAAGTTTTCAATCAATCAATCAATCAATCCCGCAGTGCAACGTGCAACGTGACCCAAAATCACGTGACCAAAATCAGCCAATGGAAGCGAGGGGTTGCTATGTGCGGGGCTTGTATGTGCGGGGCTTGTAAGCGCTGGTCTGAACGGCTGCAGCTGGATACTATTGGCGCCAATCGCGTTAAGGCCGATCATGAGACCACCGCAACACTTCCGGGATTCTGAAATCGGGGAGGATACAGCGGGGGGAGCAAATGAATGTGGATGAGAACATGGCACGACCCCTAATCGATCAGAACTAAATCAAGTCCCTTTTCCAGCACCTACTCCCCATACACATGCTCAGATTGTCAACGGAGTCTGGACCATAGATATCTATATAGAACACTAGATTGCTTAAGGCGGAGTCACCAACGTCATAGATATCTATATAGAACACTAGATAGCTTACCCGCGCTGCCGGCCGGCCAATGTAGAGCGACGTAGGGCGGCCATCTTGCTCGAGGCAGCTCAGCTACTGATAACATTCATGTCTATGGTGCATGTACTATTTAAATAACCATAGATTGCTCAATTATTTACCGATTTCCAAACGGGTTGGTTTGCTATAAACATCAAATATGTAGTTATGATACTGCATAGACTTTCATATGAAAATAACGTTAAACAGATAAGTATAGCATTGGCTTTACACACACAGATAAGGTAGCCTATTTATATTACTTACACACACATCTATCTATATATATATATATAACCATCCCACTTATTTTATTACATTGTCAATAGTTAAAGAAAAAGGATAAGGAAAGCACTCCAATTTTATTGCCACACAGCATCATCATCAAACCTTTATTGTCAGACACTTGGTCCATAGATGTCACATACACAAAAAACACGTTTATAAAAGAGAGTCCCCCCACTCACCTTCACTGGATTAGAGACATACTGTACTTTATCAAACTTGAAAAGATAAGATGTACTCTGAGAGGTTCTTCATCTATGTTCAAGAAACGTGGGGTTCATTCCTTGTACTTGTGGATGATGGACAGTTCCATACTATTCCAGAATAGCCATTTTTATGCTGCTTGCTTGCTGGTATTCATCTGTGTGAACGTTAATTCAACGTGAGTTATTTGATATACCGTATATACATTGGAGAAGCATATTTGGGTACCTGAACATGTGCTATATATTTGATATACTATGTATATACTTTTGAGACGACTGTCGTGCGACCAAATCAGTGTTTGTTTGTCTTATTATTTACTTTTGAACTGTTTTCTTTTTTTTCTTCTGTTTAATGTTGTTATCTGTTCTATGTGGACAATGACAATACAATAATGTATATATGCAGACATATACTTCGATTTCTATGTCCTCAAAAAAAGTATAATAAACAAAAAAGTGAAAAAAATAAATAAAAGAGAGCCATACCGGAATTTCCACATTTGTGACGGAGTACGACTGAGGAGAGAAACACCAAGTCAACGCTCTTACTCTCCTAATGCCCTTTGAAAAGGACAGTTTTGGTGAGCTTCTGTCTCATGTTGCCACTCTGTAAGGTCAGAGTATCTAATTTGGCAATGTGGTGCAGACGTAGCTTGAAAAACAGGGACACAACTAATGTCAACAGCATATGGTGGTGACTGTCAATGCCATGCTGTGTTTCACCGATGTGCTCCCTGAGCAAAAACACATCCTCTGACCCTATCCTCTTGCGCACAATGTAGAGGACTTCCAGCGGTTTGATGGGCTGTGATCGTCTGGAATCAGCTGATGACTGGCGAATGACCCACTCTGCTGCCCTGACAATCCTCACCGTGCCTTCAGATGGAATCACTAGGCCTCCATTGTTTCTTAGAGAGAGCAGGTGGTAACTCTTGTCCTGACAAGCAGATGCAAGTATAAAACGGCAGGGGGTGCTGGGGGGTCGCCAGATGATAAAAAATAAATAAAAAATGTGCGGTCAGGCCACTGAACTTAGAAGCAAGCCAGGCCAGTGTTTCTAGTTGCACCAGCGCAATAGTTAGATAACCTAGGTGGGGAACAACCAGGAGATCACTGCAACTCACATAAGTTGGAGAACTATCTCTCTCTCTCTCTCTTGCTCTCACACACACACAAAGGGAGCCGCATGTGATTGGTGGAGGCGGGATCCTTGCGAAAAACTGCTAATCATTGACACATGCTAGCCTGTAATAATCCCCCCCAGAAAAATGTACTTTGCATTTGATATATTGCAAATATATGCCATCACACACACTGGCATTTAAAGGGTTAGAATTATAAAATGAATATGTGGTGTTATGATCAGGGCTGAAGTTGAATAAAATATTGTATTTATCAATTACAAAAAACTGAAAATCCATAAAAATCTGTGTTGTTGCTAATCATACATATGCCAGGCCACTGAACTTAGAAGCAAGCCAGGCCAGTGTTTCTAGTTGCACCAGCGCAATAGTTAGATAACCTAGGTGGGGAACAACCAGGAGATCACTGCAACTCACATAAGTTGGAGAACTATCTCTCTCTCTCTCTCTTGCTCTCACACACACACAAAGGGAGCCGCATGTGATTGGTGGAGGCGGGATCCTTGCGAAAAACTGCTAATCATTGACACATGCTAGCCTGTAATAATCCCCCCCAGAAAAATGTACTTTGCATTTGATATATTGCAAATATATGCCATCACACACACTGGCATTTAAAGGGTTAGAATTATAAAATGAATATGTGGTGTTATGATCAGGGCTGAAGTTGAATAAAATATTGTATTTATCAATTACAAAAAACTGAAAATCCATAAAAATCTGTGTTGTTGCTAATCATACATATGCTAGCCTGTTTTTTAACAATAATTTGTGATGCCATCACAAACACTGGCATTTAAAGGGTACAAATAAAAAAAATGCCTGCACCAGAATGCAGGAAATGAAGTCTTTGTAACGAAAAAAATCCTGGTGGGGGACCCCCAGACCCCCTGCTTAAAAAGTGGCCTGACTGGGGCTATATTTCCTGGCCTGAATGATTTCCCCAGTCCGGCCCTGGTTAAAAGCCTCCAATGCTTATTAGTGTGTGTGCGTTTGAACGTTTGCATGTTTCAACCATACATTTCCATTTAAATTTTTTTTTTACCTCTCTGACACAGTTTTTTTTGGGTCACGGCCTGAAAAGTTTGGGAACCCCTGGTCTAGCCTGTACCCCCGAGACATGTTGCTGGCCCTGTCAAAACAGTATCCTATCAGCCTCTCCATGGGCAGGTCGAGGCGTAAAAGTATTTTATACACAAAAACAGCGTCTCGGCTGTTGTGTCTGGGCCGGGCATTGTAAAAACCCCAAAAGAAGTTCTGAGCTTCCAAGTTGTCATCGGCGAACTGTATATTACACGAGAATTGTTTTTTTCCAGTGAGTGACATCAGTGGTTCCGTCAGCGCTCAAGCCAAAGAATGGGCTTTTGGATGCTTTGCCTCTAATTTGTCGCTGAATATCATGGGCAAACAGCTGTAAGATTTCGTTTTGGATGTCGTTGGACATCCAGTTGTCTCTCTTTTGGAGCCAATTCTTCAACTCGGGATCAGACTCGGTGCGCACTCTTTCCATCATGAGCTGCCATAACACCCCATCCCTATTTGCATCACCCCTCAGTGGAAGCCCCTGGCGCCCGAGGGGGGGTATAGGGGAACAGACTCAGTTAACTCTTCAATACCTGATGCTGAGGCTGAACCTGTCGTCTCTGTCTCTCTCTGACGTTTATCAGATTTAGTGGGACTGTCACTGGGACCGGCGGGACGTTTCGAAAATAAATCTGATATTTTTCTTTTCTGTGAGTGAGACATTCTGTGCTAGCAAAGTCGGACTACTAGCTAAAATCGACTGACTGCGCAAGCACTGTATCACAGTAGCTCAGTGGTTCGTGGCGCGTGGGAAGGGCGGCAGACGGGAGGTGAATACAATTAGTTGTTTCACCTGTCATTCAATCAGTCTGTGACAGTCTGTCATCACTCGAAAATCTACTCGGTTTTACACGTATGATTGTGTACATACAGTAGTGTAATGAATGAAAGAAAACTTTATTTAACAGATTGGAGAATGGCTACAATACAGTACGGCTCAATACACACAATATTAAAATGGTGAAGTGCTTTGAGCAGGATAAACTTATAATATACAGTGTTACAGTTATACAGTTACAGTATATACAAATATATAAATACTGTCATAAAAAAAAAAATTGCAATAATTGAGAGGGGGTGCTGCAGCCCCCCCCCGCACCCCCCCTTCCAACGTCCCTGCTCCTAGTTATACACAGTTCTCATATCTCTCCTAGTTACACACAGTCCTCATATCCCTCCTAGTTACACACCGTCCTCATATCCAGTGGTGCAGTCGTGGTCACACCCGGTTACACGCCGTGTTACCAGATCACTGAGGCAGAAGTACGCGCGATCGCGCACGGATGTGTACGCGCGTGTACGCGCAGACACGCACACAAAAATGCGCTCTATTCATTTGTTGTGCGCTAAGTACCCGGCCACCCATAACAAAAGCGCGTCTTCAACCATGCCCCCGCCCACAAATACAAACAGATATAAACAGATCATTTGACAACAGTATGTTCTGTTCCTACCTGCAACGCAACCTGTTACCTGAACCAACGATGCCACCGCCGCTCCCCAAGAGAAGAAAGCTTCAGAAGAATCAGCTTATCCAAAGCAAACTTAGTTTCGCTATACAAACGCCTGCGCCCCCCACAACAGAGACAGCTGTCCTGCCACTCCACAACAAGGCAAGTAACCGCATAACAGCTTTTCTTTTTTTCTAGTCTATATAGGCCCTAATGTATTTGTCCAGATTGACTAAGGTAGGCCATTTGCCTCTTTGTTTCTCTTGAAATAAATAATCGTGGCACTGGAAATAATCATGTTTTAATTCAATGTGATCACTGATTAATCTTGTACTGACAAAATGCAGATATATTCTTACAAAGAAATGTATTTGCCACGCAATCACATTGGAAGAATAATCATTCAGTAATGATTCTAAGCCCCCTGCTGTACTCACTCTACACACACGACTGTGTGGCCAAGTTCAGCTCCAACTCCATTGTGAAGTTCGCCGACGACACGGTGGTGGTGGGGCTGATCTCGGACAACGACGAGAAGGCCTACCGGGAGGAGGTTGAGGTACTGGAACGTTGGTGCCAGGACAACAGCCTGCTCCTGAACATTGGTAAAACCAAGGAGCTGATCGTGGATTATAGGAGAGGACAGCGGGAGACACACACACCACTGAGGATTAACGGGGCTACCGTGGACAGGGTGAGCAGCTTCAAGTACCTGGGGGTCCACATCTCAGAGGACCTGACATGGTCAACACACATAGGCACAGTAGTAAAGAAAGCGAAGCAGCGCCTCTACCACCTGAGACAGTTAAGGAAGTTCAGAGTATCGGGGAAGATACTTCAGTCCTTCTACTCAGGAGCTGTAGAGAGCATCTTGACCGGAAACATCACTGCCTGGTATGGGAACAGCACGGCACAGGACAAGAAGGCCCTACAGAGTGTGGTGCGCTCAGCCGAGCGTACCACGGGTATTGCGCTACCTCCCCTGCAGGCTCTATACAACAAGAGGTGCAAATCCAGAGCCTGCAGGATAATGAAAGACCCCCACCACCCCAATAACAGCCTGTTCCAGCTGCTGAGGTCAGGCAGACGTCTGCGAATTCTAGAGACTAAGACGGAGAGGCTTAGGCTAAGCTTCTTCCCCCAGGCCATCAGAGCCTTGAACAATGAACATCGAGAGACACAGAAACTGAACTATCCACACACAAGTACATACACGACACGCACGCTGAGCACGCTCACACACTAGCAGCCACTTTAACACTCATGCCGCACACACGCACACTTATGGCCAGAGGAAAGGCCACTTAAAATAGTATAACATCAGGAACAGTGTATTGCACTACTAAAGCTAACTAGCATGTCCTATATGCTCTGTAAATACTAATGTACAGATACCGAGATGGCACACCATGTACCTGTTTATTGCACTGTTTTATTGGATTCTATTAATATGTTGTACCACTGTATTTTATTGGATTCTATTATATGTTGTACCACTGTATTGCACATCGTCGCGGGCAAGACCAGCCGCATTTCATTGTATACCTGTATGCCGTGACAATTAAAACTCTTGAATCTTGAATCTTGAATCTTGATTTGCCTTGCTATTGATTGAAAAATGTATTAACAGATTGCAGAATGGGTACATACAACAAGATACAAAGCATTCAGTTGACTAATTGTATATGTTCTAATGTTCTCTGTTTTGAAACAAATAATGTAAGTGATTGATTGAAACGTTTATTAACAGATTGCAGAATGGTACAGTACAGTACAGCTCAATACATGCATACAATTGTTAAGGGGATGCAGACCAGAGAAAGACTTTCGTCTTGTTTACATCAGGGTCCCCCATGTTTAATTCATCATAACATACACCAGATAGACAGTCTTGCTCTCTTAATATGCTGGTTAAATCGGCTGTCTTTAACCTGAATTAGCAAACAAGATACAAAGCATTCAGTTGACTAATTGTATATGTTCTAATGTCTCTGTTTTGTTTATTCATCAACAGGACCATGAAACGGTGCCCACCACTTGTACAAAAAGTACCCTGCCACCATCACTGAATGAAACGAATAATGTAAGTGATTGATTGAAACGTTTATTAACAGATTGCAGAATGGTACAGTAGCCTACAGTACAGCTCAATACATGCATACAATTGTTAAGGGGATGCAGACCATAGAAAGACTTTCGTCTTGTTTACATCAGGGTCCCCCATTTTCAATTCATCATATGACATACACAACATACAGATAGACAGTACTGCTACATCTATACATTTATGACATACCAGATTTGCAAATACAGTACTGTTTGTGATACAAAAAGTGTCCAGAAAAAGAGTGTATATACATTTGACGTAGAAACTGTACATTGGAGGAGGTTGGGTGGGTGGATGGATGGGGGGCTGTACATTGGAGGTGGGGGGGGGGGGGGGACACACTGTACATTGGAATACTGACAAAGCCATACTTGGTAATTTACTGTTTTTTGAGTGTTTTTGAAAGTGGGTAGTGATTCACATTCCTTTACAGCTTTGGGTAGAGCGTTCCACATTGAATCCCTGATTCCCTGCCCCCCCTTATCAAGTTTGGTGTGAACGATGGGCTGTGTTAAAAAGATGGGCTGTGTCTGTGATTGCCATGGAATGTTAACTTGCAATCCATCCATAGAGGCCTATCTCAAACCCTGCCCCTTTTCTTGATCCTCCAATCACAGCTGTCGCTGTCCGAGGTAAGCGACAGCTGTGATTGGAGGATCAAGAAAAGAGGGCAGGGTTTGAGATAGGTCCATTAGTGTCATTGTCTTTCATATGCTGGGAATGTGTTTTGATGTTTTTTTCTGTCTTTGTTTGTTTTTTCAGCAGGGAGATGGAATTGTTCAACCTGATTCCAGTACAAGTACATCCTCACCGATACCTGACCTATGGTCAGACACGATGTGGAAAGAACGACAGGCCAACTACCCGTGGCTTGATTGTAAAGATGGGAAGTTCGGCTGTAAAGTGTGCTCAGCCGTTACGAAATTATCTGTCTTCAAAAGCCGAGGTCAACGATTGGCAGCAGAATGGACTGACTATGAGATCACACACAGTGGAACAGTAAAATCTGCTATGCTGATGTCTCTCAGGAGAAAGACCACAACTCCTCAGAAAGTCCTCAGAAAGACCACAACTCCTCAGGTGCACATCACCAAGCAGAACGTATTCTCAATGACGCAAAAAAACAGAGAATTGAGAAATCCACTGACACCATGCTCGTATCAGAACTGACGGCTACACGTAATGTTTTCAAGTCTGTGTACTATTTAGCAGAGGCGGACAGGCTGTTTTCAGATAGTGTTGATCTGCTGGAATTACTAGGGGACACTGGGTCTGACATTGGCTTCAGCTTGCACTCAAGAGAGAGTGCAGCAAACATCACCAAGCATATAGGTACAGAAATGCGCAATTTTATTTGCAAACGCATAACATCCATAGAAGGTAACATTTCAGTTCTGATTGATGAGTCAACTACCCTTGCAGATAAAACTACACTGATTGTGTACCTCAAAGCTGAAAGTGACAAGAACCTGGACCCAGAGTTCTTATTTTTAGATCTGATTGAACTTCCCAACCAAAAAGCAGAAACAATTATGCAACATCTGTTGAAATGCCTCAGTGAACATGGCTTTGATGATGCATATTTGAAGAAAAACTTGGTTGCATTTGCAAGTGATGGAGCCAGTGTCATGTTGGGACGCAAAGCTGGTATAGCTGCAAAACTGACTGAACTGTATCCTAACATATTGACCTGGCATTGCTTAAATCACCGGCTGGAACTTGCTGTAGGTGACACAGTTAATGAGATCACAGCTATGAACCATTTCCAGGTGTTTATGCATAAATTGTATACTGTGTACAGTAGATCACCACTAAACCAAGAGCAACTGAAAGTGTGTGCAGCCGGCCTGGAAAAACAAGTGAGACGAATTGGCCGTGTGCTAGACACAAGATGGGTATCCAGTTATTTCCGCACAGTGTCTGCAGTGTGGGATGGTTATGATGCACTTTGTGCTCATTTCAGCATGGCAATGACAGACGAGAGACGACAGAGCGCTGATAGGAAAACATATGAAGGTCTATTCAGGAAAATGACTTCATATCAGTTTTTGCTAGATTTAGCACTGCTGTACGACACCCTAAGTGAGTTAAGCATTCTTTCAGAAGCTCTGCAAAACCGCCAAATGACACTAGCCTCTGCAGACAAACGTATGAGGCGTTGCATTAAATTCATTGATGCAATGGGAGAAAAACAAGGCAACAAAGTCCTTGAAGCTGAAACTGCAGTAAAAGAAGGTAAATTTGGCACAGTTGATCTGACAGACAGACCGAAAATTGTTTCCATCAACCGGAAACAGTTTATCAGAAGTCTGAGCAATAATCTAACCAATCGGTTGTTCACCACTGCATCTTTTAAGGGGTCATCTTTAGTGGCACAGAAAGAGTCTGAAGCACAGTATGTTCAATTGCTTGCACAACTCCAAGTTCTTGAGTGTAAAAGCTGGCCAAAAGAAATGCCACTAGGATTTGGCGAGGTGGAAATAAAGCATCTGTGCAAAAGATTCAGGCTGCCCCTTAACAGTACTATTGATGGATTCAGGGACTTTGTTGAGAGCAATGGAGAAATGATACCCGATGAGCTTATTCCTTTATTGAATTGCACAAAAGTAATTCCATGTAGCACTGCAGAATGTGAAAGGGGATTCAGTGCCATGAATCAAATTATCTCCCCAACCCGGACACGGTTAATGATTTCACGGGTAGCATGTTTGATGTTCATTAAGATCAACGGGCCACCTAGAAAGTTCTGGGATCCAACAACATATGTCACAACTTGGCTGAGAGCCCATCGCTCAGCTGAGGACAAGAGAACGAGAATAGCAAAACCTAAATATAGGCCCAGGACCAATTGGTGGAGTTTTACTTGAGCTGTGGAACCTCTCACTATGTGACAAATAGTCCCGACTGGAAGGTTGTACCATTTTCAACAAAGGCAAATATTGTTTAAATAGCTTTGATAAACCAGGTCTTACTGTACCCATTGGTGGGGGCTTGCTTGACTGTTTTGAAACAACTGTTGTGAAACAAATTACATTGAAAAAATTTAAGTGATGTGTACTTTTTCCCCTTCTCAAAATAAAGAACTTCAAGTAAACACAAGTTGTCTGATTATTTTAAGTTTGCTTTTGTGTTTGTGTGTAAAACAATTTCTTTAATTGAATTAACTTAAACTAAAAGTAAATACAAACTAAATTAACAATGTAACTTACATTGTTAATTTAGTTTGTATTTACTTTTCTAGTTTAAGTTGATTCAATTAAAGAAATTGTAACTACTATTACATTTAAAACATTGTTTGTTTTTTAACCATATCTGTTGACAATATAATTTCTTTATATATTGAAGGCTACATCCTGGCTACATCTGTTCTGTGCGCATGCACGTAACCGCGCGCATGCACGCACGCGCGCATGCGCGTGCGCGCCGTGTTACCAGTTCCAATAATAACCACTGCACCCCTGCTCATATCTCTCCTAGTTACACACACAGTTCTCATATCTCTCCTAGTTACACACACACAGTCCTCATATTCCTCCTAGTTACACAAAGTCCTCATATCTCTCCTAGTTACATACAGTCCTCATATCCCTCCTAGTTACACACAGTCCTCATATCCCTCCTAGTTACACAAAGTCCTCATATCTCTCCTAGTTACACACGGTCCTCATATCCCTCCTAGTTACACACAGTCCTCATATCCCTCCTAGTTACACAAAGTCCTCATATCTCTCCTAGTTACACACGGTCCTCATACCCCTCCTAGTTACACACAGTCCTCATATCCCTCCTAGTTACACAAAGTCCTCATATCTCTCCTAGTTACACACACAGTCCTCATATCTCTCCTAGTTACACACAGTTCTCATATCTCTCCTAGTTACACACAGTCCTCCTATCACTCCTAGTTACATACAGTCCTCATATCCCTCCTAGTTACACACAGTCCTCATATCCCTCCTAGTTTCACAAACAGTCCTCATATCCCTCCTAGTTACACACATAAAGTCCTCATATCTCTCCTAGTTACACACAGTCCTCATATCTCTCCTAGTTACACACAGTCCTCATATCTCTCCTAGTTACACACATACAGTCCTCATATCTCTCCTAGTTACACATACAGTCCTCATATCCCTCCTAGTTACACACAGTCCTCATATCCCTCCTAGTTACTCACAGTCCTCACATCCTTCCTAGTTACATACAGTCCTCATATCTCTCCTAGTTACACACAGTCCTCATATCCCTCCTAGTTACACACAAACAGTCCTCATATCTCTCCTAGTTATACACTGTCCTCATATCCCTCCTAGTTACACACAGTCCTCATATCCCTCCTAGTTACACACAGTCCTCATATCCCTCCTAGTTACACACAGTCCTCATATCCCTCCTAGTTACACAAACAGTCCTCATATCCCTCCTAGTTACACACAGTCCTCATATCCCTCCTAGTTACACACAGTCCTCATATCCCTCCTAGTTACATACAGTCCTCATATCCCTCCTAGTTACATACAGTCCTCATATCCCTCCTAGTTACACACAGTCCTCATATCCCTCCTAGTTCCCTCCTAGTTACACACAGTCCTCATATCCCTCCTAGTTACACACAGTCCTCATGTCTCTCCTAGTTACACACAGTCCTCATATCCCTCCTAGTTACACACAGTCCTCATATCTCTCCTAGTTACACAAACAGACCTCATATCCCCCCTAGTTACACACAGTCCTCATATCCCTCTTAGTTACACACAGTCCTCATATCCCTCCTAGTTACACACAGTCCTCATATCCCTCCTAGTTACACACAGTCCTCATATCCCTCCTAGTTACACACACACAGTCCTCATATCCCTCCTAGTTACACACAGTTCTCATATCTCTCCTAGTTACACACAGTCCTCATATCCCTCCTAGTTACACACAGTCCTCATATCTCTCCTAGTTACACACAGTCCTCATATCCCTCCTAGTTACACACACAGTCCTCGTATCCCTCTTAGTTACACACAATCCTCATATCCCTCCTAGTTACACACAGTCCTCATATCTCTCCTAGTTACACACACACAGTCCTCATATTCCTCCTAGTTACACACACAGTCCTCATATCCCTCCTAGTTACACACAATCCTCATATCCCTCCTAGTTACACACAGTCCTCATATCTCTCCTAGTTACACACACACAGTCCTCATATTCCTCCTAGTTACACACAAACAGTCCTCATATATCTCCTAGTTACACAGACACAGTCCTCATATTCCTCCTAGTTACACACAGTCCTCATATCCCTCCTAGTTACACACACAGTCCTCATATCCCTCCTAGTTACACACAGCCCTCATATCTCTCCTAGTTACACACAGTCCTCATATCTCTCCTAGTTACACACAGTCCTCATATCTCTCCTAGTTACACACAGTCCTCATATCCCTCCTAGTTACACACACAGTCCTCATATCCCTCCTAGTTACACATAATCCTCATATCCCTCCTAGTTACACACAGTCCTCATATCTCTCCTAGTTACACACACACACAGTCCTCATATTCCTCATAGTTACACACACAAACAGTCCTCATATCCCTCCTAGTTACACACAATCCTCATATCCGTCCTAGTTACACACAGTCCTCATATCTCTCCTAGTTACACACACACAGTCCTCATATTCCTCCTAGTTACACACAAACAGTCCTCATATATCTCCTAGTTACACACACACAGTCCTCATATTCCTCCTAGTTACACACAAACAGTCCTCATATATCTCCTAGTTACACACACACAGTCCTCATATTCCTCCTAGTTACACACACACACAGTCCTCATATCCCTCCTAGTTACACACAGTCCTCATATCTCTCCTAGTTACACACAGTCCTCATATCTCTCCTAGTTACACACAGTCTTCATATCTCTCCTAGTTACACACAGTCCTCATATCCCTCCTAGTTACACACACAGTCCTCATATCCCTCCTAGTTACACACAATCCTCATATACCTCCTAGTTACACACAGTCCTCATATCTCTCCTAGTTACACACACACACACAGTCCTCATATTCCTCCTAGTTACACACACAAACAGTCCTCATATCCCTCCTAGTTACACACAATCCTCATATCCCTCCTAGTTACACAAAGTCCTCATATCTCTCCTAGTTACACACACAGTCCTCATATCTCTCCTAGTTACACACAGTTCTCATATCTCTCCTAGTTACACACAGTCCTCCTATCACTCCTAGTTACATACAGTCCTCATACCCCTCCTAGTTACACACAGTCCTCATATCTCTCCTAGTTACACACAGTTCTCATATCTCTCCTAGTTACACACAGTCCTCCTATCACTCCTAGTTACATACAGTCCTCATATCCCTCCTAGTTACACACAGTCCTCATATCCCTCCTAGTTTCACAAACAGTCCTCATATCCCTCCTAGTTACACACATACAGTCCTCATATCTCTCCTAGTTACACACAGTCATCATATCCCTCCTAGTTACACACAGTCCTCATATCTCTCCTAGTTACACACAGTCCTCATATCTCTCCTAGTTACACACATACAGTCCTCATATCTCTCCTAGTTACACATACAGTCCTCATATCCCTCCTAGTTACACACAGTCCTCATATCCCTCCTAGTTACTCACAGTCCTCACATCCTTCCTAGTTACATACAGTCCTCATATCTCTCCTAGTTACACACAGTCATCATATCCCTCCTAGTTACACACAAATAGTCCTCATATCTCTCCTAGTTATACACTGTCCTCATATCCCTCCTAGTTACACACAGTCCTCATATCCCTCCTAGTTACACACAGTCCTCATATCCCTCCTAGTTACACACAGTCCTCATATCCCTCCTAGTTACACAAACAGTCCTCATATCCCTCCTAGTTACAGACAGTCCTCATATCCCTCCTAGTTACACACAGTCCTCATATCCCTCCTAGTTACACACAGTCCTCATATCCCTCCTAGTTACATACAGTCCTCATATCCCTCCTAGTTACATACAGTCCTCATATCCCTCCTAGTTACACACAGTCCTCATATCCCTCCTAGTTACACACAGTCCTCATATCCCTCCTAGTTCCCTCCTAGTTACACACAGTCCTCATATCCCTCCTAGTTACACACAGTCCTCATGTCTCTCCTAGTTACACACAGTCCTCATATCCCTCCTAGTTACACACAGTCCTCATATCTCTCCTAGTTACACAAACAGACCTCATATCCCTCCTAGTTACACACAGTCCTCATATCCCTCTTAGTTACACACAGTCCTCATATCCCTCCTAGTTACACACAGTCCTCATATCCCTCCTAGTTACACACAGTCCTCATATCCCTCCTAGTTACACACACACACACAGTCCTCATATCCCTCCTAGTTACACACAGTTCTCATATCTCTCCTAGTTACACACAGTCCTCATATCCCTCCTAGTTACACACAGTCCTCATATCTCTCCTAGTTACACACAGTCCTCATATCCCTCCTAGTTACACACACAGTCCTCATATCCCTCTTAGTTACACACAATCCTCATATCCCTCCTAGTTACACACAGTCCTCATATCTCTCCTAGTTACACACTCACAGTCCTCATATTCCTCCTAGTTACACACACAAACAGTCCTCATATCCCTCCTAGTTACACACAATCCTCATATCCCTCCTAGTTACACACAGTCCTCATATCTCTCCTAGTTACACACACACAGTCCTCATATTCCTCCTAGTTACACACAAACAGTCCTCATATATCTCCTAGTTACACAGACACAGTCCTCATATTCCTCCTAGTTACACACAGTCCTCATATCCCTCCTAGTTACACACACAGTCCTCATATCCCTCCTAGTTACACACAGCCCTCATATCTCTCCTAGTTACACACAGTCCTCATATCTCTCCTAGTTACACACAGTCCTCATATCCCTCCTAGTTACACACACAGTCCTCATATCCCTCCTAGTTACACACAATCCTCATATCCCTCCTAGTTACACACAGTCCTCATATCTCTCCTAGTTACACACACACACAGTCCTCATATTCCTCATAGTTACACACACAAACAGTCCTCATATCCCTCCTAGTTACACACAATCCTCATTTCCCTCCTAGTTACACACAGTCCTCATATCTCTCCTAGTTACACACACACAGTCCTCATATTCCTCCTAGTTACACACAAACAGTCCTCATATATCTCCTAGTTACACACACACAGTCCTCATATTCCTCCTAGTTACACACACACACAGTCCTCATATCCCTCCTAGTTACACAAACAGTCCTCATATCCCGCCTAGTTACACACAGTCCTCATATCTCTCCTAGTTACACACAGTCCTCATATCTCTCCTAGTTACACACAGTCTTCATATCTCTCCTAGTTACACACAGTCCTCATATCCCTCCTAGTTACACACACAGTCCTCATATCCCTCCTAGTTACACACAATCCTCATATACCTCCTAGTTACACACAGTCCTCATATCTCTCCTAGTTACACACACACACACAGTCCTCATATTCCTCCTAGTTACACACACAAACAGTCCTCATATCCCTCCTAGTTACACACAATCCTCATATCCCTCCTAGTTACACAAAGTCCTCATATCTCTCCTAGTTACACACACAGTCCTCATATCTCTCCTAGTTACACACAGTTCTCATATCTCTCCTAGTTACACACAGTCCTCCTATCACTCCTAGTTACATACAGTCCTCATACCCCTCCTAGTTACACACAGTCCTCATATCCCTCCTAGTTACACAAAGTCCTCATATCTCTCCTAGTTACACACACAGTCCTCATATCTCTCCTAGTTACACACAGTTCTCATATCTCTCCTAGTTACACACAGTCCTCCTATCACTCCTAGTTACATACAGTCCTCATATCCCTCCTAGTTACACACAGTCCTCATATCCCTCCTAGTTTCACAAACAGTCCTCATATCCCTCCTAGTTACACACATACAGTCCTCATATCTCTCCTAGTTACACACAGTCATCATATCCCTCCTAGTTACACACAGTCCTCATATCTCTCCTAGTTACACACAGTCCTCATATCTCTCCTAGTTACACACATACAGTCCTCATATCTCTCCTAGTTACACATACAGTCCTCATATCCCTCCTAGTTACACACAGTCCTCATATCCCTCCTAGTTACTCACAGTCCTCACATCCTTCCTAGTTACATACAGTCCTCATATCTCTCCTAGTTACACACAGTCCTCATATCCCTCCTAGTTACACACAAACAGTCCTCATATCTCTCCTAGTTATACACTGTCCTCATATCCCTCCTAGTTACACACAGTCCTCATATCCCTCCTAGTTACACACAGTCCTCATATCCCTCCTAGTTACACACAGTCCTCATATCCCTCCTAGTTACACAAACAGTCCTCATATCCCTCCTAGTTACAGACAGTCCTCATATCCCTCCTAGTTACACACAGTCCTCATATCCCTCCTAGTTACACACAGTCCTCATATCCCTCCTAGTTACATACAGTCCTCATATCCCTCCTAGTTACATACAGTCCTCATATCCCTCCTAGTTACACACAGTCCTCATATCCCTCCTAGTTACACACAGTCCTCATATCCCTCCTAGTTCCCTCCTAGTTACACACAGTCCTCATATCCCTCCTAGTTACACACAGTCCTCATGTCTCTCCTAGTTACACACAGTCCTCATATCCCTCCTAGTTACACACAGTCCTCATATCTCTCCTAGTTACACAAACAGACCTCATATCCCTCCTAGTTACACACAGTCCTCATATCCCTCTTAGTTACACACAGTCCTCATATCCCTCCTAGTTACACACAGTCCTCATATCCCTCCTAGTTACACACAGTCCTCATATCCCTCCTAGTTACCCACACACACAGTCCTCATATCTCTCCTAGTTACAAACAGTCCTCATATCTCTCCTAGTTACACACAGTCCTCATATCCCTCCTAGTTACACACAGTCCTCATATCTCTCCTAGTTACACACAGTCCTCATATCCCTCCTAGTTACACACACAGTCCTCATATCCTTCTTAGTTACACACAATCCTCATATCCCTCCTAGTTACACACAGTCCTCATATCTCTCCTAGTTACACACACACAGTCCTCATATTCCTCCTAGTTACACACACAAACAGTCCTCATATCCCTCCTAGTTACACACAATCCTCATATCCCTCCTAGTTACACACAGTCCTCATATCTCTCCTAGTTACACACACACAGTCCTCATATTCCTCCTAGTTACACACAAACAGTCCTCATATATCTCCTAGTTACACACACACAGTCCTCATATTCCTCCTAGTTACACACAGTCCTCATATCCCTCCTAGTTACACACACAGCCCTCATATCTCTCCTAGTTACACACAGTCCTCATATCTCTCCTAGTTACACACAGTCCTCATATCTCTCCTAGTTACACACAGTCCTCATATCTCTCCTAGTTACACACAGTCCTCATATCCCTCCTAGTTACACACACAGTCCTCATATCCCTCCTAGTTACACACAATCCTCATATCCCTCCTAGTTACACACAGTCCTCATATCTCTCCTAGTTACACACACACACAGTCCTCATATTCCTCATAGTTACACACACAAACAGTCCTCATATCCCTCCTAGTTACACACAATCCTCATATCCCTCCTAGTTACACACAGTCCTCATATCTCTCCTAGTTACACACACACAGTCCTCATATTCCTCCTAGTTACACACAAACAGTCCTCATATATCTCCTAGTTACACACACACAGTCCTCATATTCCTCCTAGTTACACACAAACAGTCCTCATATATCTCCTAGTTACACACACACAGTCCTCATATTCCTCCTAGTTACACACACACACACAGTCCTCATATCCCTCCTAGTTACACAAACAGTCCTCATATCCCTCCTAGTTACACACAGTCCTCATATCTCTCCTAATTACACACAGTCCTCATATCTCTCCTAGTTACACACAGTCTTCATATCTCTCCTAGTTACACACAGTCCTCATATCCCTCCTAGTTACACACACAGTCCTCATATCCCTCCTAGTTACACACAATCCGCATATACCTCCTAGTTACACACAGTCCTCATATCTCTCCTAGTTACACACACACACACAGTCCTCATATTCCTCCTAGTTACACACACAAACAGTCCTCATATCCCTCCTAGTTACACACAATCCTCATATCCCTCCTAGTTACACACAGTCCTCATATCTCTCCTAGTTACACACACACACAGTCCTCATATTCCTCCTAGTTACACACAAACAGTTCTCATATATCTCATAGTTACACACACACAGTCCTCATATTCCTCCTAGTTACACACACACACAGTCCTCATATCCCTCCTAGTTACACAAACAGTCCTCATATCCCCCCTAGTTACACACAGTCCTCACATCCCTCCTAGTTACACACAGTCCTCATATCCCTCCTAGTTACACACAGTCCTCATATCCCTCCTAGTTACACACAGTCCTCATATCCCTCCTAGTTACACACAGTCCTCATATCCCTCCTAGTTACACACAGTCCTCATATCTCTCCTAGTTACAAACAGTCCTCATATCTCTCCTAGTTACACACAGTCCTCATATCCCTCCTAGTTACACACAGTCCTCATATCCCTCCTAGTTACACACACACAGTCCTCATATCACTCCTAGTTACACACAGTCCTCATATCCCTCCTAGTTACACACAGTCCTCATATCCCTCCTAGTTACACACAGTCCTCATATCCCTCCTAGTTACACACAGTCCTCATATCCCTTCTAGTTACACACAGTCCTCATATCCCTCCTAGTTACACACAGTCCTCATATCCCTCCTAGTTACACACAGTCCTCATATCTCTCCTAGTTACACACAGTCCTCATATCCCTCCTAGTTACACACAGTCCTCATATCCCTCCTAGTTACAAACAGTCCTCATATCCCTCCTAGTTACACACGGTCCTCATATCTCTCCTAGTTACACACAGTCCTCATATCCCTCCTAGTTACACACAGTCCTCATATCTCTCCTAGTTACAAACAGTCCTCATATCTCTCCTAGTTACAAACAGTCCTCATATCTCTCCTAGTTACACACAGTCCTCATATCTCTCCTAGCTACACACAGTCCTCATATCTCTCCTAGTTACACACACACAGTCCTCATATCCCTCCTAGTTACACACAGTCCTCATATCCCTAGTTACACACAGTCCTCATATCCCTCACTGGAGGAACCTCTTCTTCGTCTTTGAAATGTCCGGCAGTATATCGCATTACTGCCCTCCGCTGGACGTATTTAGAGAAATAACTCATGTTAACTTTTCTAAAGCAGATTGATTGATTGAAAACTGTATTAACAGATTGCAGAATGGGTACAATACAGTACGGCTCAATACAAACAACTGCTAAGATGATGCAGACCAGAAAAATACTTTCATCTTGTTTACATCAGGGTCCTCCATTTTCAATTCATCAAGACATTTATGACATACAAGACGTACAAATATACAGTACTGTTTAAGAAAAAGAGATCATAAAAAAGTATATACATTCGAAGGGGAAGAAACTGTACATTGGAGGGGGTTGGGTGGGTGGGGTTTGGACATTTACAGTGGCCAGTTTTTAATTGCAGTAGGTGCTCTTTGAGAGGGAGGGTAGGGATTCACATTATTTTACGGCTGTGGGTATGGCGTTCCACATTATTGTGGCATAATTGCTAAATGTGTTTAGTCCCTTGTTTGAGCCGAATCTGGGTTGAACATGATTTGTAGAACTCCCTCTGGTGTTGTGGTTGTGGTCGTGGAATTCACTGACTTTTGGGAAGTATTTCGACATGTACATGGGTATCTTAGTGGTGTAGTGTATCTTTTAGACCAGGCCCATTGCAAGTTATGTATAATGAATAATGAAAGACCCTCACCACCCCAACAACAGCCTGTTCAAGCTGCTGCGGTCAGGCAAACGCCTGCGAACACCAGCAACTAGGACAGAGAGACTTTGGCTCAGCTTCTTCCCCCAGGCCATCAGAGTCTTGAACACTGAACTCTCCACACACAAGCACACATGAACACACACACACGCTCACACTCAACGGTCACTTTACACAATGAAAAGAACGGGAGTGGTTCTTGTATAGTAAACAGATGGATATAGCAAGCTAGCATAAGGACACATAGTATAACTGTAGATTGTATAGTATAGCATTGTATAGTAGTGTACATAAGACCAATCGCAGGACCTTAGCATGTCTTACCATGCTTTTTGTAAACGTTATGTACATTATACCTGTTATGTCTTATTCTTATTACTTGTATTATTGCACAAATGTCCTATTCTCATTCCTATTCTTATTACTTGTATTATTGCACAATCGCTGCGGGCATGACCCCCCCGCATTTCACTTTATGCTATGCCGTGACAAATAAAACTCTTGACTTGACTTGACTTGATCCTAGGTTGTCAAAATGGGCAGGGGTAAGGTTGGGTTTAGGAGTAAGGCCAAGCAGTAGTCTGACCAGTTTGTTTTGTGATGTTTGTAGTCTTGGTTTTAGGGCCTTTGAGGTGCTTTGGTACCATGAGGTGCAAGCATAGTCGTAGTACCCTTGAATGAGTGCTCCTGTTAGAGTCTTCAAGGTATTCTTGTTTACCAGAGAGGAGATCCGGTACAAGAATCTTGTTCGTTGGTTGACTTTTTTTATTTACATTGGTTGCATTTTGTCACAGGAAAGATTTGCCTCTAGGATGGAACCCAGGTAGGTAATGTCATCTTTCCTTGTGACAATATTGTCACCCACTGTAACAAAGAAGCTGTTGGCCTTGCTGAGTTTGCTATTTGATCCAAAGAGAATGGATTCTGTTTTACCCAAGTTTGTTATCAGCAAGCCAGGTTCAGATTCTGCCGAGTTCAGAGCTGAGGGTTTTTGCCTGGTATATCAATATCATAGTCCCCCTGTCTGCCCCCCAGTCACTACCAGACAAACTTCTCATGACAGTTATCACTTTCTCACCTTTTCCCAATGTCTTTGCTATATGAACGGCCCAAGTCAGTCGCTCGTCAAACCAGACACCAAGACATTTAAAAACATTCACCTTCTCCAAAGGAGACCCATACATGTCCAGCCCAAGGGTCTGCAACTTTCTTTTAAAGCCAAAAATCCTACACTTGGACTTTGCCCCTGATATCTTAAAACCATGCACTTATCTCCCCATGCAACAACATTATCTAAAGCCTTTTGGACCTGCTTTAGTAGAAATGTGATATCATTTACATTTACATATATATCACATATGTGATATAATTGACAACTTACAAGCTCTGTACGACAAGTCAACAGTAAGGGTACAACTCTTTCAGCCGAGTAACAATGTTCATCAAACAGTGCTGAAACTTGGGTGCTGCAGTGTTGAGTGCATAGTCGTAAAGACATATTAGTATAGTAGAAAGAGTGCATGATAGAAAATAGTAAGGTTCGTTTAAAAAAAAAAAAAAACGTATGATCTAATTTCTTTATTTTCTATTTTCAATTAAACAGAACACAACATAATACAGTGACAACAATAATACACAGGACATCACAGGACAGTACTTCAACAATAATAATCATAATAATGACAAGACAATTAGAAATAATAAATACAGAATACAAAATACAGAGTAAAAATAAAAAACACCACAAAAGACATTAGACATTTCCTCCCCCAGTCCCATAGCAAACAGCTTCCTAGGTGTGAGATACGTCCTATGAATATAATTAAAATGAATTTGCTGGTGATTAGGGTTGCGGGACGCTAATATAACATTTGTCCAAACGTCATCCCAGTCAAACTCAGGGTCCAACTCTGGGATGTCCCCTCGACAGATTGTATCTAATGTAATTTTTTATATGTGGATTTGATTAAAAGTGTATACAAATCTGAGACAAACCATCTTGTGGTTGTCCTGTCTCCGATAAGCCAGACAAAAGGGTGTGGGTGCAACGCTTGAGCCCACGGCACACCGTGAGCCCTGAGCGCCGACCTTAGTTGCAGGTAGAGGAAGAATGATTAGCCGGGTAGATCATAAAACTCTTTTAGGTCCTGAAACGCTCGAAGACCGTTTTTATCATATATATCTTCCAGAGTATGAAGTCCCCTCCTCTCCCATTGAGGAATATTAACAGGTTTGTGCCAAACAAGTAGTTGCTGGTTATGAAAAATTGGAGAGTCGAGGTGCCACAGGCACTTAACAGCACAAGACCTCTCTACATTACGCCACATTTGAATCATGTGAAAATAAATGTTTCAGTTATTGGTATTTCAATTTTGGTGTTACATGCTTTTCAGGGCAAGGAGCTGAAAGGGCGAGTTCCCTTGACTGATGGTGTTTCAGTGATCTGCATGTGTTCCCTTGACTGATGGTGCCTCAGTAATCTGCATGTGTTCCCTTGACTGATGGTGTTTCAGTAATCTGCATGTGTTCCCTTGACTGATGCTGTTTCAGTAATCTGCATGTGTTCCCTTGACTGATGCTGTTTCAGTAATCTGCATGTGTTCCCTTGACTGATGGTGTTTCAGTAATCTGCATGTATTTCCTTGACTCATGGTGTTTCAGTAATCTGCATGTGTTTCCTTGACTGATGGTGTTTCAGTAATCTGCATGTGTTTCCTTGACTGATGGTGTTTCAGTAATCTGCATGTGTTTCCTTGACTGATGGTGTTTCAGTAATCTGCATGTGGCAGCAGCTGTTGCAGTAGAAGAGATGAGATCACGCTTCAGCTGCTTGATGAGTCAGTCAGGGGAAGGTGTAGTCGACAGCTTCAGAATAGTCAACCATGACGCATGAGAGAGAGTCAGGCTGCACTACTGGACTATGGCAGCATGGCCAGAGAGTCAGGCTGCACTACTGGACTATGGCAGCATGGTCAGAGAGTCAGGCTGCACTACTGGACTATGGCAGCATGGTCAGAGAGTCAGGCTGCACTACTGGACTATGGCAGCATGGTCAGAGAGTCAGGCTGCACTACTGGACTATGGCAGCATGGTCAGAGAGTCAGGCTGCACTACTGGACTATGGCAGCATGGTCAGAGAGTCAGGCTGCACTACTGGACTATGGCAGCATGGTCAGAGAGTCAAGCTGCACTACTGGACTATGGCAGCATGGTCAGAGAGTCAGGCTGCACTACTGGACTATGGCAGCATGGTCAGAGAGTCAGGCTGCACTACTGGACTATGGCAGCATGGTCAGAGAGTCAGGCTGCACTACTGGACTATGGCAGCATGGTCAGAGAGTCAGGCTGCACTACTGGACTATGGCAGCATGGTCAGAGAGTCAGGCTGCACTACTGGACTATGGCACGGCTGAGGTTCAGTCTCTTCTCCAACATTTGAGAACTTCTCAGAAAGTGAGTAGATAGGGCAATATTGCAAATTCTCATTTTACTATAGAGGTATGACCAAGATTAGATGTTATGTATTTTAATTAGGGCTGTGAAAGTTAATGCTTTAACTTGAGATTAATTTGAATTATTACGCGTTAAAAATGTTTTATCTAGATTCATCTATGGAGTGAAGAATTTTCAACGTTCTGAACTTTCAGCAGTATCTTTGCTTGTTCTTTTTTTGCATTGACTCATGCACCTTTTTGAAAATCATCTGACATGAAGATGGAACACATTTTTGTTGTTAATATGATTTATATTACTAAACATTTTTTACAAGACATTATCGTCCTCTAAGCCAATCTGCACTTTAACATACTGGACTATGTTATCTGTTTGCGCTGCAGATATAAGAAAGGGGTATTTAAAGCTGAGTCAATGTTGATGGTTTTGTTGAACAGTTGTATTTCACAGGAGAGACACTGCATTCAAAGAAAGCTATTAAAATAGTCTTTGAATCTAAATATACTTTCTTTGTGTTGATTCTACATTATTTCCATGATTTTACTCAAGTAAATATCCGTTACAAGCTTCGGTCTTAAGTAGAAAAATGCGATTTTTAATCTAGATTAATTACAGAAAATTGTGATATTAATTAGTTAATTTTTTTAATCTATTGACAGCACTAATTTTAATGAATCTATAACATGTTCAATGTTTTAAGTTTCACACATTTCTTAAGTCTAAATGTTCCCATACCTTATTCTCTCTGCATGACTTTTTCCCGTAGCCGCAGTTTGCAAAGACGCTCTCTGATTGGCTAGCCCGTGTACAGCGAAGACCCTCTCTGATTGTTTTTAGCTCCGAAGGGTCTCTTCCGCCTTGTACATATATATATTCTCTGCTTCGAAGTGGTTATGCTTTGGCCCTCTTTCAAAGTGGGTTATGCTTAGAGTTATGGTTAGGGTTAGAGGGCCAAAGCATAACCACTTCAAAGCAGAGAATATATATGTACAAGGCGGACATTTCTATCCCAGAGCCCTTCGGAGCTAAACCAATCAGAGAGGGTCTTCGCTGTACGAGGGCTAGCCAATCAGAGAGCGTCTTCGCAAACTGCGGCTACGGAAAGAAATCACGCATTCTCTCCCCTAATCTCTCTCCCTGTATCTCTATTGACATCTAGTGGTGGATGCCAGTCGGAGCAGGTCCTTCAGGAATGGCAGCAGCTGAAGACCCTCATCAGGACCACTTTCACAGACAAGTCATACCTAGGGCTGAGGCACAGTGGTCACCAAGGAGCCATATTGTTCAGAGGTTTGTGGGGAATATTTAATATTCTTCAGAATTTACAAAGTCGTGTGTACTCTACAGAATAAATTAATTTAGTTTTACTCCTAGTTACTTGTATGTCAGAACTTCCTGCACTTGGCTGAAATACTGCTTGTGATGCCGATCTCCTCCGCTCAGTGAGAGCGTGGATTTTCAGCCCAGAATGGTATTAAGAACAGCAGCAGCCTCCACTGCTGAAGACTTGATCCACATCAGGAAGGCTGGAGCAAGTCAACCCGAGCCATGTAGCAGCCAAATGGTCTTCGTCTTCTAAGAGGGCCAGGAAGACAAACATGAAAAAGTGGCCAGCAGACATGGTAGATCTGTGACACATGTGCGCGCACAGTTTGTTGTTTTTGTTCTATTAGTGATTTACACACTCAATAAAAAAGATTGTATGACAGATTTAAACAGATTTGCACTGCTAATTTGAAGTGTAACTTATTTAGTCTTATATACAGTTATGTCCCTGCAATTTACCATTATGGGCAAATAAAGAAACATTTTTGTCTGAAGACATTTCTTGTTAAGGTTTGGATTTTGTGTGCCCTGTATACAATATTAATGTCCTTTGCCAGTCACATACCTATTTAAGTGATGAACTGCACTACTTGTGGTTGTTTTTAGATTTTAAGAGACGTTTTATACTTTAAATTATTATTATATTCATCATACATCATTATTTTGTCTTTTTTTTTATCCACTTTTTCTGTGTTTTTTTCTCCCATCCCAATTTTAGTCGTTATGCCAATTCCCCCCTCCCCTTCCTGGTCGTTGCTCACATGTGCCCCCCACTGGTCGGTCTAGGGAGCCCTGAAGTCTATCAGATGCTTCCTCCGAGACATAGGAGACAGCCAGCAGCCTCTTTTCACCTGACAGCGCGGACTCTCATTGGTGATGTTGGTGAGTATGACGGCCGGCGAAGCCGGAGGCAACGCTGACAGCCGGATTCGATACCAGAGTATCTTGCGTTGGTGACAAGCATCTAGTCCGCTGCGCCACCCAGCCGCCCATTATTTTGTATTTTTTTATAAAATCTCCTGTGGCCGGGAGGGCGACGCACAAATCACCATCAGTCAGCCTGATGATAACGTTACTTCCACACCTATCCTACTGCTTGGCCTTACTCTTAAAACCCACCTTACCCCTGCCCACCTACGGGTGGCTGCAATTAGAAACTGGCCCCGGTAAATGTCAAAATCCCCCCCCCCCCCATACAGTTTATTCCCCTTCGGATGTATATTTTTTTATGGTCTCTTTTTCTTACACAGTACCGTATATTTGTATGTCATAAATGTCTTGATGAATTGAAAATGGAGGAGCCTTATGTAAACAAGACGAAAAAGTATTTTTCTGGTCTTCATCCTCTTGGCAGTTGTTAGTATTGAGCTGTACTGTATTGTACCCATTCTGCAATCCGTTAATAAAGTTTTAGGGTTAGATAACATTGGGGGCTTCAGCCCAGGGGGGTTAACACACAGAAATACGCAATTTTAGAGTAATTAGAGACGAATACTGAAGAACTAGATTAGAGTTTTTTAAAGTGAGGTCCAGGTCCATGAGAGGGATCTGGGCAGTCCCCATAGAAAATTCAAAGTTATATTTCGTATTGCATCGCTCCCGCTCTGAGCCTTACGAGATACTCTATATCGCCTGTGATACCTAATGTATCTCCCACGAACAAAAACACATGCACCCCACCTGTATGGGGCCCCGCCCCTTATGGTGGTACCACCCATATAATCATGACTCTGGTCATGACACACCCTTCCTCTATTTTCGTCCCAGCGTACTGGATGCTATGCACCATGCGAGCTAGCGGAATGAAAAGATTAAGGAAGATTAATAATGTTGAGGGCTTACCGGAGGATTGTGTTTCCCTGGATTCTCCGGAGCTTGTTTCGACGACGCAGACCTATGCTGGTGGTTCCTCGGCTGACGGCGACGGACCGAGGGGCAGCGTACAAGGTTTGGCTATCGGGTCGGCTTGTACAAAGGTGAGGTCTGTGTCAGTAGGCGTCGATGTCGGTGTTGGTCGTGCTGTGGAGTATGTTTCGGCACCAGGGCCGGGGCGGCTTGGCGATCGTTCCACTGTAGTGGGCGATGTCTTGGCGATCCTGGAACATGCTGTTGACGCTAATGCTACTGCTACTGCTAATGCTAATGCTACTGCTGCTTCTTCTGCTAACGCTGATGTTGACGCTGGAATGTCTAATAATCCCCGCCGCGGGATTCCGCTTTTCCCTCCTCTTGCCACCTTCATTGATGAAGGTCAGTCGGTGGTGGGTGTGGGGGGGTTCGCTGAGCTCTATTTACCTTTTTTGCGGGTGAAGGGGCTGACGACGGGGTGCAGCCCGGGGGTACCTTGGCTAAGTAGCCAGGTAGCTTCTTTGTTGTGCCCAGGCGGGGATGAACGACGTTCCGCCCGGCCGTTGCTTGATAGCATGTCGGCTCGGAGGGTGGCAGTATGGACGAATGAGTGGTATACTGCTGCAGGATGGCATTTAGCGGCGGCCAGTGTTGTGGCTCAGCTGGCTACTTTCCTATCCAAGATGGCGTCGGGTTGTAGGTCTTTGAGTCCAACCGACACTATGAACGTGATTCATGTTTGTGGTGTTATAGAGATCTTGACTCAGTCGCAAGCTATAACTGCGGGGAGGATTCGGATGCTATCGACTTTGGTTGTTAGGCATCTTTGGTTGGAGCAGTCTCCTCTTGGGGAAGAGGATAGGTTTTCTCTCCTCACGACTCCTTTTTCCACAGATAGTCTTTTTGGGCGTTCTGTGGAGGCGCAGGCGGTTTTTGATTCGGGTCCTACGCCGCCTCACGCTGTGCAGCCAGGGGTGGGAGCACGGTCTCGTCAACGACTGTGGCGAGATCCTCGACAGGCGGCCATGTTTCCCCCGCCAGTGGTGCCCTGGTTGGAGAATCGACAGGGTTTCGCAAGGCCGACAGTCTTGGCGGCCGAGGGATCGGCCATTTTTGGTGATTTCGGGGTTGGTAAACCACCCCGTCGTCATTTTGCCGCGAGCAGCCCGCTCCCCGTTCGGTCCTCTCTCTGGTATCCCCAGAAGCGGGGCTTTGAGCGTTCTCCTTTGGCTGCGGGCCGCGAACCTTCTTTGAAGCGTATGCGGCCCCATTCTTCACTTCTCATGGAGACAGGGGCTGACACCCAGTTGATGGCTGAGCCTGGGTCTGTCCGTGAGAATGTTCCGTCGTCGCGTGGTTCCTACACCGCAGGTTGTGGGTGGGTGGAACCTGGTGTTGCAGCTGCCACTAGCTTCAGTGGTCAGCAGGGGGACTCGGTGCCTCTTCTGTTGAATGCTCAGCAGGGGTTACCCCGGCTTCGCCCTCGCCAGGCGGGGTATCGCGCTGTTGCCTCCCACTCCCGTCAAACCGGCAGTGGTCTGCAAAGGAGAGGCTGGCGTGATTTGAGTGGTAGCAATATCACTGCAGGGCTTCGGCGTGTAGGAGCCCATGGGGTCCTCAGGCCTTGCGTGTCTGGCTGCGGAACGGCTCCTCAGCGTGTGCTGGAGGGGTGTTCAGGGGGTGAGTGTGTGTCCACAAGTTTGATGACCGCTCCTCCCGTATCAAACCGGCCCTTTCTGTCGGGGTCCCCCCTTGGGTGCTTTGCACGACGGGGGGGACCGGGCCAATTATCTGCTGTTCCTTGCGGCCCAGCGTCAGTTGACGGCGGGGGCGCTGTGGGATTATATTCACATATGGCGACGGGAATGTCCCTTGAATCGGTGGATGAGGAGAACGTTAGAGGCGGGGCTGGTTTTGCAGTTTGCGCGGCCCCATCCTCCGTTCTCAGGTTTGGTGCCGACCCTATTGTTAGGGTCGGGCGCGGTGACAGCCCTGGCCGACGAGATTCAATCTCTGTTGGCGAAGCAGGCCGTCGTTGTGGTCCCGAGAGAGGACGCAATGTCAGGCGTCTACTCCCGTTATTTTCTGGTGCCCAAGAAAACTGGGGGGGTCAGACCTATACTGAATCTGTCCATGTTCAATCGGTTGATTGTAGTGAGACCATTCAGGATGTTGACCGTCCGACTCCTTCTGCTTGCTGTCAGGAGGGGGGACTGGTTCACCTCCATAGACCTGAAGGATGCGTATTTTCACATACCCATTTTCCCTCCTCACAGGAAGTTCCTACGGTTCCTGTTTCAGGGCGTAGCGTACGAGTACCACAGAATGCCGTTCGGTTATTCTCTGGCTCCCCGCACATTCACCAAGTGCGTGGCGGCTGCTCTGGGGCCTTTACGTCGTCGGGGGATACGAGTTTTGTTCTATCTCGACGACATTCTGCTCCTCAGCCGTTCAGAGGAGGTTGCCAGGTCTCATACTCGACTGGTGGTGGAATTCCTCACCAGCCTGGGTTTTGCTGTGAATTGGAAGAAGAGTACCCCTCTTCCCAGTCAACAGGTGGAGTACTTGGGCTTGACATTGAGGTCGAAGCCCATGCTTGCGACCCTCTCGGAGCAGCGTCGGGGGGATCTCCGTCACGCGCTCGGGGGTTTCCGTCTGGGAGGGACGGTTACGGCGCTGCAGGTGATGCGTCTGCTGGGCCTTATGTCGGCGGCCCACACGGTGGTTCCTCTTGGCCTCCTCTTTATGAGGCGGATACAGAGGTGGTTTCTCTCTTTGAGAATAGATCCGGTGTGGGGCAAAGGGAGACGGTTGACGGTTCCTTTGTCGATATGGGGGGATCTCGCCCACTGGGGGAGGCTGGGTATCCTCTCCGCTGGGGTCCCCATGGGCAGCAGAGGCTCCCACGTCACGGTTTTCACCGACGCCTCTCTCACAGGTTGGGGAGGGGCGTTTCGGACCCACGCAGTGGGGGGCAGCTGGACGGGTCATGCCGACCCAGCTGTCCTGCATATCAATGTGTTGGAGTTGAAGGCGGTCCTCCTGGTCCTCAAACGGCTCGGCCACCTGGTGGTAGGCCAGCATGTTTTGATCAGGACGGACAATGTGACGGCGGCGGCGTATATCAACAGGCAGGGTGGGACTCGTTCTGCCCGCCTGCTCCGGGTGGCGCGCAAACTGTTGCTATGGGCATCCCGCAGGCTGCGCAGTCTGCGGGCGCTCCACGTTCCTGGTACGGAAAATGTGGCGGCGGTTATAATGTCTCGGGGCGGTCCTCGTCACGACGAGTGGGAACTCCGCCCCGACATAGTCAGACAGATCTGGGATCGGTTCGGGGAGGCCTCGGTAGATCTGTTTGCGTGCCGACGTTCTCACAAGTGCCCCTTGTGGTTCTCGCTCAGTCGAGCGGATCATCCCCCCTTGGGGGTGGATGCCTTCTCGACCTTTCCGTGGCCGCCCGGTCTTCTGTACGCCTTCCCTCCTGTACAGCTGTTGAGTCAGCTGTTGGAGCGGATACGGAGGGAGCGCAGGACGGTGATCCTGGTCGCGCCGGACCGGGGCACGTCAGTGTGGTTCCCGGTCTTAATCCAGCTTCTGGTCGCTCCTCCTTGGGTCATTCCGTGGTCAGCGACGGCCCTCTCGCAGCACAACGGAGTGCTTGTCCAGCCTCCGGTGTTGGGTCAACGCCTGGTGGTGTGGCTGGTGGGAGGGTGAGTCTGGAGAGGATGGATCCCGCAGTGGTTGATACCATCCGGTGTGCGCATGCTCCCTCCACTGTCGCGGTTTACGCGGGCAGGTGGCGTGCGTTCCAAGAATGGTGTAAGGGGGGGGGGCTGGGACCCAGTCTCCTGCCCCCTGGATGCTGTTCTGGGTTATCTCCAGTCTCTCCTTGATAGTCTGTCGGCTTCGACAGTGAGGGTATATGCAGCAGCTATATCCTCCTATCATGAGGGATTTGAGGGGGATGTCTTGTTCAGCCACCCTCTTGTGAAGCGTTTCCTGCTTGGCGCTCGACGCGTTAAGCCGGTGCAACGCTCCTTGGCTCCGACTTGGGATCTTCAATTGGTCCTCGGTCGGTTGTCCTTGGCCCCGTTTGAGCCGCTCGAGCAGGCGCCGTTGGGACGGCTGTCTTTCAAGACCGCGTTCCTACTGGCTGTCACTTCCGCTAAACGCGTGGGTGAGCTCTGTGCTCTCTCGGTACGTCCAGAGTGCCTGTCTTTTCGGACCGATTGCGGTGCCACTCTGCGACCTAATCCTGCTTTCGTGCCTAAGAATATCCGGAGTTCCTTCCGCTCCCGGGATATTGTGGTTCAGGCTTTTCGTCCTCCTCCTCACACTAGTGAGTTAGATGCGGGCCTTCACCTGTCATGTCCAGTCCGTGCTTTGGGGTTTTACCTCAGCCGTACTCAGGACTTCAGGGTTACCGACCAGCTTTTTGTCTGTTACGGTGGGGCTCGTGCTGGTAAGGCACTGTCGAAGCAGCGCCTGTCCCATTGGTTGTGCGAGGGTATTGCCCTCTGCTACACTTTGGCTGGGCAGGATCCCCCTGGGGGCGTCAGGGCGCACTCCACTCGTGGGGTGGCTGCCTCTGCCGCTCTCCTGGGTGGGGCCTCGGTGGAGGACATCTGTGCTGCAGCTTCATGGTCCTCACCGGGCCCCTTTGTAAGGTTTTACCTCATGGACATGACCGGGGGTTCTGTCTCCCAGGCGGTTCTGGGGTCTGTGGCCTTTCCTGCTTCCCGTCCTTTGGTCGGGTAGCGGGAGTGTATGGGTATGGGCCGCAGTGTGTTGAGTCACACGTGGTTCCGCCTGTACGGTGTGTTCAAGGGGTTCTGGCTCCCTCTTGTTCGCATTCAGGTGGAGTTGACTGCGCCCCCCCTTCGTTAGGAAGGATGGGGTGACAGGGCTCCCCGCACCCCTTGATGTGGGCTTACGGGTCCTCAGGGGGTACATCTGTCGGGTCTCGCACCCGCTCTTCCCCATTATCTCGTAAGGCTCAGAGCGGGAGCGATGCAATACGAAATATAACGATAGGTTATGTAGATAACCTAGTTATATTAGTATTGGCTAAGCTCCCGCTCTGCGCGCCCTGAGTTCCCTCTTGAGGGATCTTTTCCTGGGACGGGTTTTTGGCGAGGAAGGGTGTGTCATGACCAGAGTCATGATTATATGGGTGGTACCACCATAAGGGGCGGGGCCCCATACAGGTGGGGTGCATGTGTTTTTGTTCGTGGGAGATACATTAGGTATCACAGGCGATATAGAGTATCTCGTAAGGCTCAGAGCGGGAGCTTAGCCAATACTAATATAACTAGGTTATCTACATAACCTATCGTTAACAGGACCAAACCATCAGGTTCTTATTTATTTATTTAACCTTTATTTAGCCAGATAAAACATTGATATGGTCCAAGAGGCCCCAACGAGAGTACAAATATACATATATACACACATACATACATACATACATACATACATACATACATACATACATACATACATACATACATACATACATACATACATACATACATACATATATATATATATACATACATACACACATATACACCAATAACTAAATAAAAACACAGTTAAGAATCATACACATAAGCAAATAAACAAACAAACATTATGCACAGCCTATGTACAAAAGAAATAAACAGTTAATCTCTAGTCTTTACAGTTTTCTTCGATTGCATAAACACTCAAATCAAAAGTATTACACAATTATCAAAACCTTACACTCAAGGAGCAAAACATAGGCCCAGATTTGCACCCCTATAAGCACAAAGTCAGCCTCACACTTTTTGCAAAACAATACACACAGTGATTTGCAAAACACTAAACACACTTGCATTACATTACACATAGAATGTCAAATTACCACACATATGCACCAATTGGTTAAACACAGCAATCAGATGCACAAACACACCATTGCTTAATTGTAGATACACCAATCAGGTTTAAGCACTATAAAAATGCAGCAGGTGAGTTCACCTGTCTTCAACCAAAATGGAAGGAGAGTGAAGTACTGTACACAGAGAATGTGAAAATATACAATACATTCACCAAACACTACACAAGACAACCAATGATGCAGACTGATGAAAATATAAATGTTCTCTCCATATACCCAAATCAGTCAGCATGTCAACATGGAGAATCACAACAAAAAAATCTCTTGCCAGATCCAGCTAGGCAAAGAGATAATGTCTAGTATTTTCTGTACTCTATTTAAAAATGTTCTATTTTTGTTTTTGTTTTACTGTAATTTTAACCTGTACTGGATACAGTATTTTATGTTTGTCTGATATTTGTTGAGCTTACTGTGTTATGCACACTGTAGTAGCATGAAAACTGGGACATGTTTGGTTGTGATTCTCCATGTTGAAATGTTGACTGATTTGGTTATATGGAGAGAAAATTTATATTTTCATCAGTCTGCATCATTGATTTGGGTATATGGAGAGAATTTTTTTTTCATCAGTCTGCATCATTGATTTGGGTATATGGAGATAAATAAATAATATTTTCATCAGTCTATAGCATTGGTCTTGTGTAGTGTTTGGTGAATTTATTGTATATTTGCACATTCTCTGTGTACTTCACTTACAGTACTCTAATCACTGAGAAGTAGAATTGCTAAATGTGTTTTAGGTTAAGCACAGCAGTGTGTAACTGGTTCAAACAGAATTAAGTCATATGAAACGTGTGTTTCATATGGTAACAAAATGTAGTTTTTATAAATTAGTGTATAGTTTGTGTTTTAATTTAGCAAAGGATCTGAGGTGTTCTGATAATTGTGTGTGTGGTTGTGCTAATTGTGTGTAGTGTTTTGAAACACCGGGCCCTGTTTTAAAAATCGTGCTTAAGCAATCGAAAAAATTATATACATAATGTTTCAGTCTTCTCATAAAAAAAAGATTAGATTTTGGGGTCTTTTCCTGCCTTTGGTCCGCTTTGCATTCACATCTCAAATGAACCGCAGCAGGGTTCACTTGCAAGAGTGAATGAGCTTTCACACCACCCCAAACCAACCGGACTATCCGAGGAAATGAACCAGGGTTTGATTAAAGCTTATTATAGTTTATCACAGTATCATGAGCATGTCTTTGTCAGTGGACACTGGACATGGGTATGGATGGCTCCAGGTGCTGCTGCGTTAAAGTGCACATCTTCAATACCTATCTGTACTATTTAAAAGCACAGTGCAGGACACACTCAAAGGTTATCGCACCTCAGAGATGGCAGTGGACATGTATGACAGGACAAAGGCCATATGTAATGGCCTTGGGATTGAGGAACATACTACTAGCCAAAGGAGGAAGCAGAAAAGGATGGATGAGTATGTAGTTAAGTCATCTTGTGGCACAAGCTCAGACCTCAGCTCAGGAGATCAGCTGAGACAGAGACTATCCAGTCCTCGACAGAATGCTGCAAGAGCTTGAGAGCAGGTTCTCATGAGTTGGAGAACAACGCATGCAGACATGTTATCCAGCCTCAGACAAGTTTCTCTCAGTGGAATTGCTGCAACCCCTCGCCACACATTACAATATCCAACTACTGCCAGAGGAGATCACAGTTGCAAAGTGTTTCCTGGCCAGGACAGGCAGAGATGCAGTCCCTACTATCCAAAGTGTCTTTTCCCTCCTGGATGATAATAATAATAATAATAAAATTATTATTTTCAAATCTGTGAATGAAAAAATTATATAGGATCAAATGAAAACTACTTGCTAAAAATCGATGTTTAAAAGTACTAACAACCAAAGAAAAATACCAAACACTAACAAACATTCAGCAAAGACAATGGGGATGCTGCCACCAAAAGAAAAAAAAAAGAAAAAAAAATGTAAATTTTTTTTATTTTTAATTTTTTTACATCCGGGGCTAGGAGAAAAACATCCGGGGCTAAAGCCCCGGAAGCCCAGGGCTAACGACGCCACTGGAGCTAAACCAATCAGAGAGGGTCTTCGCTGTACGAGGGCTAGCCAATCAGAGAGCGTCTTCGCAAACTGCGGCTACGGAAAAAAATCACGCATTCTCTCCCCTAATCTCTCTCCCTGTATCTCTATTGACATCTAGTGGTGGATGCCAGTCGGAGCAGGTCCTTCAGGAATGGCAGCAGCTGAAGACCCTCATCAGGACCACTTTCACAGACAAGTCATACCTAGGGCTGTGGCACAGTGCTCACCAAGGAGCCATATTGTTCAGAGGTTTGTGGGGAATATTTAATATTCTTCAGAATTTACAAAGTCGTGTGTACTCTACAGAATAAATTAATTGAGTTTTACTCCTAGTTACTTGTATGTCAGAACTTCCTGCACTTGGCTGAAATACTGCTTGTGATGCCGATCTCCTCCGCTCAGTGAGAGCGTGGATTTTCAGCCCAGAATGGTATTAAGAACAGCAGCAGCCTCCACTGCTGAAGACTTGATCCGTATCAGGAAGGCTGGAGCAAGTCAACCCGAGCCATGTGGAGCCAAATGGTCTTCGTCTTCTAAGAGGGCCAGGAAGACAAATATGAAAAAGTGGCGCGCACACAGTTTGTTGTTTTTGTTCTATTAGTGATTTACACACTTTCTCAATAAAAAAGATTGTATGACAGATTTAAACAGATTTGCACTGCTAATTTGAAGTGTAACTTAATTAGTTTTATATACAGTTATGTCCCTGCAATTTACCATTATGGGCAAATAAAGAAAAATGTTTGTCTGAAGACATTTCTTGTTAAGGTTTGGATTTTGTGTGCCCTGTATACAATATTAATGTCCTTTGCCAGTCACATACCTATTTAAGTGATGAACTGCACTACTTGTGGTTGTTTTTAGATTTTAAGAGACGTTTTATACTTTAAATTATTATTATATTCATCATACATCATTATTTTGTCTTTTTTTTTATCCACTTTTTCTGTGTTTTTTCTCCCATCCCAATTTTAGTCGTTATGCCAATTCCCCCTCCCCTTCCTGGTCGTTGCTCACATGTGCCCCCCACTGGCCGGTCTAGGGAGCCCTGAAGTCTATCAGATGCTTCCTCCGAGACATAGGAGACAGCCAGCAGCCTCTTTTCACCTGACAGCGCGGACTCTCATTGGTGATGTTGGTGAGTATGACGGCCGGCGAAGCCGGAGGCAACGCTGACAGCCGGATTCGATACCAGAGTATCTTGCGTTGGTGACAAGCATCTAGTCCGCTGCGCCACCCAGCCGCCCATTATTTTAAATTTTTTTATAAAATCTCCTGTGGCCGAGAGGGCGACGCACAAATCACCATCAGTCAGCCTGATGATAACGTTACTTCCACACCTACCATACTGCTTGGCCTTACTCTTAAAACCCACCTTACCCCTGCCCACCTACGGGTGGCTGCAATTAGAAACTGGCCCCGGTAAATGTCAAAATCCCCCCCCCCCCCCTGTACAGTTTATTCCCCTTCGGATGTATATTTTTTAATTATCTCTTTTTCTTACACAGTACCGTATATTTGTATGTCATAAATGTCTTGATGAATTGAAAATGGAGGAGCCTTATGTAAACAAGACGAAAAAGTATTTTTCTGGTCTTCATCCTCATGGCAGTTGTTAGTATTGAGCTGTACTGTATTGTACCCATTCTGCAATCCGTTAATACAGTTTTAAATCAATCAATCAACCCCTAAAGAAAGAACGATGACCCGTAATTCTAGCTTCTTGGAAAGAGACGGAGCCAAAATATCCGGCTCCCTTCAAAGAGCCGTAACCTCCATCACTCCAGATAACATACGAGGCTGGGGCTGAAGTGCACAGGACAGGGGGCCACAACAGCAGACCACTGAGCCAACGACGCTAATGATCTATTATTCTACTGTAGAAAATATCAACTTTGATGGCAAGAGAAATACCTAAATATACTGTCTTACCATATTTGAGTTACTGTGTGGAGATATGGGGGAATGCATACATAAGCACTTTAAAACCATTAATTATACTACAGAAAAAAGCTATGAGAAAATTGTACACAAGGTCAGATCTCGGGATCACACAAATAACTTGCTGGTCAAATGCCTTAAAGCTAATGGACTTATTCAAATGTAAACTGGCAGAGATAATGTATCGAGCAAAGACTCAAGAACTCCCAGGTAACATATATACTCCCAGGTAACATATAATTTTAGAGGTAACTGCAACTTTGATAGACTTTATGCTCGCACCAATCTCAGGAGCAGGTGCATATCATCCTATGGAGTAACTGTGGAATGGGCTAGAACAGGGGTGGCCAACCAGTCAGAGACTAAGAGCCACAAAATGACTGTGGTACCACAAAGAGCCACACCATATACCAGCGTTTCTCAACCTTTTTTTTCAGTCACGGCACCCTTCATGTGTTTATAGGTCTCACCCTCTGAAGTTGCTAATGTCTTTTTTATTTGGGCCTCACAGGGTTAAAAGTACCCTGAGACCCACGGTTGCAAAATTACTTTTAACCATTTAAAAAAAGAACGTTTATTTAAAAAAATTTAAGCACATGTATAGTCAATTGGTCCTGTTGTTCAGCCTCACATTGCTATTTGATAGTAAATGTGTTTATATGTCCCACCCTCTGGCCTCTGAAGTTGCTAAAGTCTTTTTAATTTGGGCCTCACAGGGTTAACCTCTTAAGCCCGAGATATACAGTAAAAGTGTATATTTTCAGCATTATGTTTGTTTACCAATTATTTTAACTGTTATTAGTGAAATATAAGATTATAGAAATCTCAGGGCATTGAGTCGGAAACCGGTGCATATTGACAGGAGGAAGTGGCACAGCCAAAAGTGAGTGTAGTCTTTTGAAGGAAGAGACTCAGGGCTTTCGAATTTCGAAAAACTACCCTACCCAGCTCACACCAGTCCCTGTCAATCATCTGACTTCTGGATTTACTTTTTTATTTCTCTTATTTTTTGGGATTATCTCCCACAAACCTGAACGTCATTGCCATAAAACAGAACACAGTTAGTTTCTCTACCTTTCTGTGAACGTGTTGCAAAAAACGGTGTTGCAATACGATGAAAAATGGTGGAGAAATGTACATTATAAAAAAGATGGCAGAATTCAGTACTGTATCTACAAAACCTTCTGTTTAATCATCTTCCCTTTATTCATTTGCTTAGATTTTTCAGGTCTGGTCAATTTTAGCATGGTGTTATTCACAGTCAAAGATAATTTTATCTTTTTTTAATAGAATTGATATTCTCCTTTGGTTCATTACAATTTACTCAAGCCTAGTAACAGACACACTATTTCTGACACTGATCCATATATGTCCCTAGATTCAGATACCAAGAACATGCAAATGGACCATTTAAAAAAAGAAATTGTAAATGTTTATTCTACGTCCTTATGGAACGACATTAAAAAAATTAAAATAAATTTATAATTTTTCTTTTTTTTTTATGTATGGAAGAGCCGCACATTGACGGGCAAAGAGCCGCATGCGGCTCGCGAGCCGTGGGTTGGCCACCCCTGGGCTAGAAGATAAAATGAAGGAAAGCATCACAGTGGTGGGTATCATATATATCATAAAGGACACAGTGGTGAGTATCATATATATCATAAACGACACAGTGGTGGGTATCATATATATCATAAAGGACAGTGGTGGGTATCATATATCATAAAGGACACAGTGGTGGGTATCATATATATCATAAAGGACACAGTGGTGAGTATCATATATATCATAAAGGACACAGTGGTGGGTATCATATATATCATAAAGGACACTGGTGAGTATCATATATATCATAAAGGACACAGTGGTGGGTATCATATATATCATAAAGGACACAGTGGTGAGTATCATATATATCATAAAGGACACAGTGGTGGGTATCATATATATCATAAAGGACACAGTGGTGAGTATCATATATATCATAAAGGACAGTGGTGGGTATCATATATATCATAAAGGACACAGTGGTGAGTATCATATATATCATAAAGGACAGTGGTGGGTATCATATATATCATAAAGGACAGTGGTGGGTATCATATATATCATAAAGGACAGTGGTGGGTATCATATATATCATAAAGGACAGTGGTGGGTATCATATATCATAAAGGACACAGTGGTGGGTATCATAATATCATAAAGGACACAGTGGTGGTATCATATATATCATAAAGGACACAGTGGTGGGTATCATATATATCATAAAGGACACAGTGGTGGGTATCATATATATCATAAAGGACACAGTGGTGGGTATCATATATATCATAAAGGACACAGTGGTGAGTATCATATATATCATAAAGGACACAGTGGTGGGTATCATATACACTGCTAAAAAAAATAAAGGGAACACAAACAGACAGAGTGGGAGGGGAGGAGGAATAGCAGCCATCATCTCCACTCAATTTGTGTGCAGTGATATTGACCTGGGAAAATTTTCATCATTTGAATACCTTGCTATTGTATTGAAAACAGAACTGCCAGTAGTATGTGTGACATTGTATCGACCACCAAGGTACTCGCCACTCTTCATACAGGAATTTTCAGAACTCATATCGATCTGCATTACCAGGTATGATCGAATCATTCTTAATGGAGATCTAAACATTCATATCAACAAAAAGGATGACCCCAGGGGTTGCGAGTTTCTGAACCTACTGGACAGTTTTGGACTGATGCAACATGTTCACGAGGCCACCCACCAACATGGCAACACTCTGGACCTACTAATAACAACAGGGCTAAACATTGAGAATGTATCAGTAAAACAAATTCCAATTTCTGACCATTATTGTGTGTTCTATGGTACAAGCCTAATATTACATAGGAAATAGCAAATTCCTAGTTCACAGAAGGCTTCTGGACGCTAGAGCTGAAGCAAAATTCTCTAGTATGATGCAATCATATGACCAATGCTGTGAATCCTCCTCCTTAAATCATGTATATAACCTAGTTATATTAGTATTGGCTGAGCGTCCCTCTCTGAGCCTTATGAGATACCCCTTATCTCCTATGATACCTACTGTATCCTCAACGAACAAACTACATGCACCCAACACCTGTATGGGGCCCCGCCCCTAAGGAGGCGTAGCCTACATAACCATGACTCTGGTCACAAAACACTCTTCCTCGCCAAATCTCGTTCCAGGAAAAGATTCCTCAAGAGGGAACTCATGGCCGCGCAGAGCGGGACGCTCAGCCAATACTAATATAACTAGGTTATATACATAACCTATCGTTATATATCGTATTTGCTTATCGCGTCCCGCTCTGAGCCTTATGAGATATGGGTTAGAGCGGACGCGAGACCCGACAGATGTACCCCCTGAGGACCCGTAAGCCCACATCAAGGGGTGCAGGGAGCCCTGTCACCCCATCCTCCCTAACGAAGGGGGGGCGCAGTCAACTCCACCTGAATGCGAACAAGAGGGAACCAGAACCCCTTGAACACACCGTACAGGCGGAACCACGTGTGACTCAACACACTGTGGCCCATACCCATACACTCCTGCTACCCGACCAAAGGACGGGAAGCAGGAAAGGCCACAGACCCCAGAACCGCCTGGGAGACAGAACCCCCGGTCATGTCCATGAGGTAAAACCTTACAAAGGGACCCGGGGAGGACCACGAAGCTGCAGCACAGATGTCCTCCACCGAGGCCCCACCCAGGAGAGCGGCAGAAGCAGCCACCCCACGAGTGGAGTGCGCCCTGACGCCCCCAGGGGGATCCTGCCCAGCCAACGCGTAGCAGAGGGTAATGCCCTCGCACAACCAATGGGACAGGCGCTGCTTCGACAGTGCCTTACCAGCACGAGCCCCACCGTAACAGACAAAAAGCTGGTCGGTAACCCTGAAGTCCTGAGTACGGCTGAGGTAAATCCCCAAAGCACGGACTGGACATGACAGGTGAAGGCCCGCATCCAACTCACTAGTGTGAGGAGGAGGTCGAAACGCCTAAACCACAATATCCCGGGAGCGGAAGGAACTCCGGATATTCTTAGGCACGAAAGCAGGATTAGGTCGCAGAGTGGCACCGCAATCGGTCCGAAAAGACAGGCACTCTGGACGTACCGAGAGAGCACAGAGCTCACCTACGCGTTTAGCGGAAGTGACAGCCAGTAGGAACGCGGTCTTGAAGGACAGCTGTCCCAACGGCGCCTGCTCGAGCGGCTCAAACGGGGCCAAGGACAACCGACCGAGGACCAATTGAAGATCCCAAGTCGGAGCCAAGGAGCGTTGCACCGGCTTAACGCATCGAGCGCCAAGCAGGAAACGCTTCACAAGAGGGTGGCTGAACAAAACAGTCCCCTCAAAACCCTCATGATAGGAGGATATAGCTGCCGCATATACCCTCACCGTCGAAGCCGACAGTCTACCAAGAAGAGACTGGAGATAACTCAGAACAGCATCCAGGGGGCAGGAGACTGGGTCCCAGCCCCCCCCCTTACACCACTCTTGGAACGCACGCCATCTGCCCGCGTAAACCGCGACAGTAGAGGGAGCATGCGCACACCGGATGGTATCAACCACCGAGGGATCCATCCCCTCCAGACTCACCCTCCCACCAGCCACACCACCAGGCGTTGACCCAACACCGGAGGCTGGAACAACAATCCGTTGCGCTGTGAGAGGGCCGTCGCTGACCACGGAATGACCCAAGGAGGAGCGACCAGAAGCTGGATTAAGACCGGGAACCACACTGACGTGCCCCGGTCCGGTGCGACCAGGATCACCGTCCTGCGCTCCCTCCGTATCCGCTCCAACAGCTGACTCAACAGCTGTACAGGAGGGAAGGCGTACAGAAGACCGGGCGGCCACGGAAAGGTCGAGAAGGCATCCACCCCCAAGGAGGGACGATCTGCCCGACTGAGCGAGAACCACAAGGGGCACTTGTGAGAGCGTCGACACGCAAACAGATCCACCGAGGCCTCCCCGAACCGATCCCAGATCTGTCTGACTATGTCGGGGCGGAGTTCCCACTCGTCGTGACGAAGACCGCCCGAGACATTATATCCGCCCCGACATTCTCCGTTTCAGGAATGTGGAGCGCCCTCAGACCGCGCAGTCTGCGGGATGCCCACAGCCACAGATCGCGCGCCGCCCGGAGCAGGCGGGCGGAACGAGTCCCACCCTGCCTGTTGATATACGCCGCCGCCGTCATACTGTCTGTCCTGACCAAAACGTGTTTGCCTACCACCAGGTGGTCGAACCGTTTGAGGACCAGGAAGACCGCCTTCAACTCCAACACATTGATATGCAGGGCAGCCGAGCCAGCATGACCTGTCCAGCTGCCCCCCACTGCATGGGTCCGACACGTCCCTCCCCAACCCGTGAGAGAGGCGTCGGTGAAGACCATGACGTGTGAGCCCCTGCTGCCCATGGGGACCCCAATGGTGAGGGTACCCAGCCTCCTCCAGTGGGCGAGATCCCCCCATATCGACAAAGGAACCGTCAACCGTTTCCTTTTGTCCCTCACCGGATCTATTCTCAAAGAGAAAAACCACCTCTGTACCCTCCTCATAAAGAGGAGGCCAAGAGGAACCACTGTGTGAGCAGCCGACATAAGGCCCAGCAGACGCATCACCTGCAGCGCCGTAACCGCCCCTCCCAGACGGAAACCCCCGAGCGCGCGACGGAGAACCCCCCGACGCTGCTCCGAGAGGGTCGCATTCATGGGCCTCGACCTCAATGTCAAGCCCAAGTACTCCACCTGTTGACTGGGAAGAGGGGTACTCTTCTCCCAATTCACAGCAAAACCCAGGCTGGTGAGGAATTCCACCACCAGCCGAGTATGAGACCTGGCAACCTCCTCTGAACGGCTGAGGAGTAGAATGTCGTCGAGATAGAACAGGACTTGTATCCCCCGACGACGTAATGGCCCCAGAGCAGCCGCCACGCACTTGGTGAATGTGCGAGGAGCCAGAGAATAACCGAACGGCATTCTGTGGTACTCGTACGCTACGCCCTGAAACAGGAACCGTAGGAACTTCCTGTGAGGAGGGAAAATGGGAATGTGAAAATACGCATCCTTCAGGTCTATGGAGGTGAACCAGTCCCCCCTCCTGACAGCAAGCAGAAGGAGTCGGACGGTCAACATCCTGAATGGTCTCGCTACAATCAACCGATTGAACGCGGACAGATCCAGTATAGGTCTGACCCACCCTGTTTTCTTGGGTACCAGAAAATAACGGGAGTAGACGCCTGACATTGCGTCCTCTCTCGGGACCACAACGACGGCCTGCTTCGCCAACAGAGATTGGATCTCGTCGGCCAGGGCTGTCACTGCGTCTAACCCTAACAATAGGGTCGGCACCAAACCCGAGAACGGAGGATGGGGCTGGGCGAACTGCAAAACCAGCCCCGCCTCTAACATTCTCCGCATCCACCGATTCAAAGGGCATTCCTGTCGCCATATGTGAATATAATCCCACAGCGCCCCCGCCGTCAACTGACGCTGGGCCGCAAGGAACAGTAGATAGTTGGCCCGGTCCCCCCCGTTGTGCAAAGCATCCAAGGGGCGACCCCGACAGAAAGGGCCGGTTTGATACGGGAGGAGCTGTCATCAAACTTGTGGACACACACTCGCCCCCTGAACACCCCTCCAGCGCATGCTGAGGAGTTGTTCCGCAGCTAGACACACAAGGCATGAGGACCCCATGGGCTCCTACACGCCGAAGCCCTGCAGTGATATTGCTACCACTCAAATCACGCTCGCCTCTCCTTTGCAGACCACTGCCGGTTTGACGGGAGTGGGAGGCAACAGCGCGATACCCCGCCTGGCGAAGGCGAAGCCGGGGCAACCCCTGCTGAGCATTCAACAGAAGAGGCAACGAGTCCCCCTGCTGACCACTGGAGCTAGTGGCAGCTGTAACACCAGGTTCCTCCCACCCACAACCTGCGGTGTAGGAACCACGCAACGACGGAACATTCTCACGGACAGACCCAGGCTCAGCCATCAACTGGGTGTCAGCCCCTGCCCCCATGAGAAGTGAAGAATGGGGTCGCATACGCTTCAATGAAGGTTCATGGCCCGCAGCCAAAGGAGAACGATCAGAGCCCCGCTTCTGTGGGTAACAGAGAGAGGATTGAACGGGGAGCGGGCTGCTCGCGGCAAAATGACAACGGCTTGTTTTACCAAACTCGAATTCACCCAAAATGGCCGATCCCTCGGCCGCCAAGGCTGTCGGCCTCGCGATACCCTGTTGACTCTCCAACCAGGGCACCACTGGCGGGGGAAACATGGCCGCCTGTCGAGGATCTCGCCACAGTCGTTGACGAGACCGTGCTCCCACCTCTGGCTGCACAGCGTGAGGCGGTGTAGGACCGCCTGCGCCTCCACAGAACGCCCAAAAAGACTATCTGTGGAAAAAGGAGTTGTGAGGAGAGAAAACCTATCCTCTTCCCCAAGAGAAGACTGCTCCAACCAAACATGCCTAACAACCAAAGTCGATAGCATCCTAATCCTCCCCGCAGTTATAGCTTGCGACAGAGTCAAGATCTCCATAACACCACAAACATGAATCATGTTTACAATGCCGGTTGGACCCAAAGTCCTACTACCCGACGCCATTGAGGATAGGAAAGTAGCCAGCTGAGCCATAACACTGGCCGCCGCTAAATGCCATCCTGCAGCAATATACCACTCATCCGTCCATACTGCCACCCTCCGAGCCGATATGCTATCAAGCATCGGCCAGGCGGAACGTCGTTCATCCCCGCCTGGGCACAGAAAAGAAGCTACCTGGCTGCTTAGCCAAGGTACCCCCGGCCTGCACCCCGTTGTTAGCCCCTCCACCCATAAAAAAGGTAAATAGAGCTCAGCGAACCCCCCCACATCCACCACCGACTGACCTTCATCAATGAAGCTGGTAAGAGGAGGGAAAAGCGGTATCCCGCGGCGGGGATTATTAGACATTCCAGCGTCAACATCAGCATCAGCAGAAAAAACAGCAGTAGCATTAGCGTTAACAGCATGTTCCAGGATCGCCAGGACATCGTCCACTGTAGTGGAACGATCGCCAAGCCGCCCCGGCCCTGGTGCCGAAACATACTCCACAGCACGACCAACACCGACATTGATGCCTACTGACACAGACCTCACCTTTGTACAAGCCGACCCGCTAGTCAAACCTTGCACGCTGCCCCTCGGTCCGTCGTCGTCAGCCGAGGAACCATCAGCACAGGTCTCATGTGTCGCCGAAACAAGCTCCGGAGAATCCAGGGAAAAACAATCCTCCGGTAAGCGTTCAACATTACGAATCTTCCTTAATCTTTTCATCATGCTAGTTTACGTATGGTGCACGCAGCCGATACGCTGGAACGAAAATCGAGGAAGAGTGTTTGGTGACCAGAGTCATGGTTATGTAGGCTACGCCTCCTTAGGGGCGGGGCCCCATACAGGTGTTGGGTGCATGTAGTTTGTTCGTTGAGGATAAAGTAGGTATCATAGGAGATAAGGGGTATCTCATAAGGCTCAGAGCGGGACGCGATAAGCAAATACGATATATAACTTCCACAGCACCTTGTCAACAGTGTTAGATACTGTCGCCCCTCTGAAGGTTAAAAAGGTAAAAACTGATAGAATCTCTCCATGGTTAAATAAAACCAATGTTAAAGATAACAAGAGAAAATGTAGGATAGCCGAGCGAAAATGGAGGAAATTCAAACTCACAGCTCACTTTAATTTATACATGGGCGCATACAATAAGGCAATACAACTTGCGAGAAAGGAATATTTTTCCAAAATGATCTCAGAAAATATGGGTAATTCCAGGGTTACGACCGGCTGATTAACATGCCACCCCCCCATATACCGCAGCAATCAGCCACAAAATGTGAAGAGTTCGCAGTTTTCTTTAATGAAAAGATATCTTTGATTAGAGCAAGCATTGCCTCTGATATAGATCTGGCTGTGAGTGGAAACCCACCTGAGATAACTATGGGGGAATTCACATGTATTACATTACCTGACCTCTGTAAGATTGTCTCTGAGTGTAATTCCGCCACCTCCTGCCTTGATCCTATACCAACAGCATTTCTCAAGCGGGTGTTCCATAGTGTCTCAAATCATGTCCTTGAAATCATAAATATGTCGCTTCAAACAGGCACTTTTCCAGATGCATTGAAAACGGCTGTAGTAAAACCACTACTAAAGAAAACAAACTTAGATGTAAACAAACTAAAAAGCTATAGGCCAATATCGAACCTTCCATTTATCAGCAAGATATTAGAAAATATAGTCTCAGTACAAATAAACTCCTTTCTCAAAGATAATAACATCATGGAGGAATTACAATCAGGTTTCAGAACAAATCACAGCACTGAAACTGCCCTTACTAAAATAGTTAGCGACCTCAGGCTAAACTCCAATGCTGGCAAAGTCTCAATTCTTGTCCTATTGGACCTTAGTGCAGCGTTTGATACGATTGACCATAATATCCTGATCAGTCGTCTTGAAAGACTGGTTGGCTTTTCCGATCATGTACTAAATTGGCTCATAACATACATTAAGGGGAGAAAGTTCTATGTTAAGCTTGGAGACAATGTATCCGAGAAACATGACAGCAACTTTGGAGTTGCACAAGGAAGCTGCCTTGGTCCATTACTCTTCTCACTATATATGCTGCCCCTCTGGGACGCGTGTTACTTTTTAACAGCGGAGCAGTGCAAGAATGTGACAATTTGACCATGTGACCGCGGCAACGCGGGAGAGCGGCAGTGCGCCTGCCGCGGGGCGTGTCGCAGCCAATCAGGGAAAATGCGGAAGCAACGGCAGCACTGCTCCGCTGTTATTAAGCAATAAGCCTCTGGGACATCATTCGAGACCACAATGTATGCTTCCATAGTTATGCTGATGATACACAACTATATATCTCCGCAGAACCAAATAACACTACAGCCATACAGTCCATTACAAACGGTCTGTTAGCAATAAACAAGTGGATGAACAATAACTTCCTAAAATTAAACGAAAGCAAGACCGAAATCCTATTGATCGGCCCAAAAGCGAAAAGGGAATTGCTGTGTGAAAACCTGGGGAGTCTGTCATCCTATGTAAAGACTGAGGTTACAAGCCTAGGTGTCATCTTGGACTCAGACCTGACCTTTAAGTCTCATATTAATAAGGCCATGAAAACGTCATTCTTCCACCTAAGAAACATAGCGAAAGTAAGACCTTTCGTAAATAAAAAGGATGCCGAGACACCGATTCATGCTTTTGTCTCAAGCCGGCTTGACTATTGTAATGCACTGTTCACTGGTCTTCCCAAAGCAACCATTGGGAAGCTTCAGCTTATCCAAAACTCTGCAGCTCGATTACTAACTCATACAAAGATAAGAGAACATATCACTCCAGTCCTAGCCACTCTGCACTGGCTTCCAATAACTCATAGAATTGATTTTAATGTCCTTTTCCTGACATATAAAGCTCTTAATGAGCAAGGCCCAAAATACATAGCAAATTCCCTAGTTAGTTATCTGCCCTCAAGAACGCTACGGTCATCCACTACAGGTTTACTAGACACACCCAGAAACCAAAAGAGGATAGGAAATATGGCATTTGCCAACTATGCCCCAAGACTATGGAACACACTACCAACACACATCAGAAACGCCAGCTCCATACACATTTTTAAAGGAAAATGAAAAACGTACCTATACAGTCTAGATTACAAATAGTGTACCATGCCTTAGGGAAAGCGAGTATCTTATTGAAATGTTTTTATTATTATGTTTTTATTTTTTATGTATTGATCTTTTACTGAAATGTTATTTTACTGTACTTTGCCTATTGCCGTACTTTTATTACTGTTGTCTTATTAATGTGATGCTTTATTTTTAGTACCCGGAGCTGCTAACTGGCTAACGTTGCTACCTGCTGTACCCGGAGCTGCTAGCTAGCTGACGTTATGAGAGCCAACGTTGCTACCTACTGTACAAGTGCATTGGTTTAGTGCACTTCCTACTTCCGGTTGCTGCTAAACAAGTACAAGTGCATTGGTTTAGTGCACGTTATGAGAGCTAACGTTGCTACCTACTAGATATTGGTTTAGCATTGGTTTAGTGCACGTTATGAGAGCTAACGTTGCTACCTACTAGTTATTGGTCTAGTGCACTTCCTACTTCCAGTTGCTGCTAAACAAGTACAAGTGCATTGGTTTAGTGCATTTCCTACTTCCTAACTGGCTAACGTTATGAGAGCTAACGTTGCTACCTACTAGATATTGGTTTAGTGCACTTCCTACTTCCAGTTGCTGCTAAACAAGTACAAGTGCATTGGTTTAGTGCATTTCCTACTTCCTAACCGGTTAACGTTATGAGACATAACACAAAGACGCTATGGTTTGGAAAAGCCTTATGGACCCAACTCTTTAGATGAGGGAACGGGTACATACAATACGTGACCTAACGTTATGAGAGCTAACATTGCTACCTACTGTACAAGTGCATTGGTTTAGTGCATTTGCTACTTCCGGTTGCTACTGAACGGACCTGTTCTCCCAAACTGGTCCGCAAATGACTTTTTATTTTTACGTTATTATTATTATTTTTTTTAAACATTGATCTTAACTGATCACTGTGACTTTATTGCTTTTATCGTTATATATGCCTATGTTTGTGTACAGCACTTTGAGCTACATGACATATATGAAAGGTGCTTTATAAATACTTACTTACTTAAACAACACATCCTAGATCTCGATGAATGAAATATTCCAGTTGAAAATCTTTATTCATTACATAGTGGAATGCGTTGAGAACAAAATAACATAAGAATGATCAATGGAAATCAAAATCATTAACCCATGGAGGTCTGGATTCAGAACTAAAAGTGGAAAAATCAGATCACAGGCTGATCCAACTTCTGTGGAAATTCCTCAAGACAATTCTAAATGAGGCTCAGTAGTGTGTGGCCTCCACGTGCCTGTATGCACTCCCTACAACGTCTGGGCATGCTCCTGATGAGACGACGGATGTTCTCCTGAGGGATCTCCTCCCAGACCTGGATCAGGGCATCAGTCAACTCCTGGACAGTCTGTGGTGAGACGTGGCGTCAGTGGATGGAGCGAGACATAATGTCCCAGAGGTGCTGGATTGGATTCAGGTCTGGGGAACGGGCAGGTCAGTCCATAGCATCAATGCCTTCGTCATGCAGGAACTGCTGACACACTCCAGCCACATGAGGCCGAGCGTTGTTCAGTTCAGTTTTTATTTGCCACATGGAATCATACAATCAGAGTTTCTTCATTACACAATCATAAATATCATTCCATGAACAAAAGGAGCAGGAAGAAGAATAACTCTTATAGTTACCTGCCCCTTATTCCTAAACTAAACAAGTATTTACTTAACACAATAGGGACCGGCCACGAGTTTATACGGGTTTCGGTGCCATGCGTTGTGGACCAGAGCCACGTATATAGCCGTGGCAAGTTGTTATTGTTTTATTCCATATTTATAACCGGATCATCATCCCCGATCGACTCTGCAGATATACCCTCGGCAACATGCAATACCTGCCAGATCCTCTTAGGGGCGCCATCGCTCCACTGCAGTATCATTGTGGGCGAATGAAATTTTAATTTTTTTCACCCTCCAACGGAGCCTGATATTAAAGCCACACTATACACAGTGGATCACGTTTCGAATCGCAAATTTCGCCATGGAATAAGAGGATTTATCATCAACCAATGGACATATCGATCTACCAGATGCCGATCGATAACGGGGAAAAGCTGGAGGGGAACCCACCGGGTGACGGTAGGAGCCTTTTCACCTAATTTATAGCCGGATCGGAGCTTGTTGTGCAACGTAAGCAATCGATCTGTGAATGTGGCTACTTACACGACCACTGTATTGGTAATCAATAATACTAATCGACATCCCCCGCCGCCCCCCTTTCATCCATAGATGCTCTGGGACAGTCCGGACCATAAGCAGTTTGTGTTTTTTCATTATAATATATACAACGGAAATGCCGTTGAATATAACGTTAGTAGCCTTTAGCTCTATAACTAGCTTGCCAGAAAATAGATACAAAATATGCGATAAAGCTTATATTCACGGCGCTATAAAATGACAACCTACAGATGGATTTTTTTCTTCTTTAAGCCATTTTGAAGGGACGGTTTATGCACTCAAGTGACAATGAGAATGGACAGATAGCAATACTATAAAGCATAGATATAGCTGTTACAAAACCCACATGTTTGTTTACATTCCCCGGTCCTCTAGCCACTAATTAGACGGCGCCGAACGGTCGTCAGTGTTAATGGTCGGCGTACAACCTAATTTACACAAATAATAATTTATACCATTATACAAGAAACACACAATCCACAGTTAAACAAGAACAAATTTAATAAGAATAAAGAATAAAAGAAAGAGAAAAAAAATATCTCACTATTAAGATCACATTTGATTTTCATACTGACTAAATATATTTTTTTTAGTTTTTTTTTTATTATTGATAAACACTATTACATCCCTTAAGCTCGCTATGGAGAGAATTCCACAACTTTACACCAATAACTGAAGGACACATCTGTTTAAGTGTGGTATGTGCAAACTGATGTTTAAAATTGTATTTTCTCCTACTAAACTCACTTTCTAAATGAAAAAGATTTTGTAGTTTTTCTGGCAGTGTATTATTTCTTGCCCTAAACATAATTAACATTGTTTGAAACTTAACCATGTCTTCAAGTTTAATTATTCTAGATTTAATAAATAATGTATTTGTGTGTTCTCGATAACTCACTTTGTGTGATTCTTACAGCCCTCTTCTGTAGTATATAAAATGGTTTTATGTTGGTCCCATAAGTATTCCCCCATACTTCAACACAATAACATATAAGGTGAGATGAGTGAACAGTAGTGTTCTCATTGCCTCATACTCTAACACATCCTTTACTTTATTCATAACAAAAATACTCTTGGACATCTTTTTTTTAACGTGTGCTATGTGCGATTTCCATGTTAATTTATCATCCATAATCACACCAAGAAAACGAAATTCATTGACTCTCTCTATATCAACTCCATCTATTGTCAGTACTATATTTTCATCTAGTTTTCGATTGCCAAAAATCATAAATTTAGTTTTTCAGATTCAGTGATAGCTTATTTACATCAAACCATTTCTTTAGCTTTGTCATTTCATACACAATATATTCAGCTAGTTCCTTTAAATTATTTCCAGAGCAAAAAAAATCATCAGCAAACAAGACAAACTGTAATAGTTTTGAAACATCACAAATATCATTAATATATAAAAGAAAGAGTTTGGGCCCCAAAACCGAACCTTGCGGTACCCCACATTCAATTTTCATGAGCTCAGATTTGATATCTGCCAACTGCACATATTGTTGCCTATTGTGGAGATAACTACTCAACCATTCTAGAACAATTCCTCTCACACCATATGAGCGTAATTTAGAAATTAGAATATTATGATCTAAGGTATCAAATGCCTTTTTTAAATCAATAAACACCCCTATTGTTAATTTCCTTTTATCTGTTGCCGTTGTTATTTCTTCATCAACTCCATCTATGGTCAGTACTATATTTTCATCTAGTTTGAGTTAGTTTTTTTTGTCATGCATGAGAAGGAACCCACGTCGGTCACATGTGCTCAGTGTGAACCTGCTCTCATCCGTGAAGAGCACAGGGTGCCAATGGCAAATCTGCCAATCCTGGTGATCTCTGGCAAATGCCAATCTTGAAACATGCACATTGGTGGCCTGCTGGAGGTCGTTTTGTAGGGCTCTGGCAGTGCTCCTCCTGTTCCTCCTTGCACAAATGCAAAAGTAGTAAGTTTGACATTTCACTGAATCTTTTCTCCCAAGTGGATTTTCGCATGTTCTCTCGAATATTCTAATTTACTGAATCTCTTCTCACACAGATCACAATGATGTGGCTTCTCTGCTGTATGGATTTGCTGATGAATCAGAAGATGTGTACTTGTCCTAAAGCTCTTCCCACACTGGTCACAGAAGGAGGCTTCCATCCTGTGTGAAATCTCTGGTGTGATTTCAGATGACTAAAGCTCTTCACACACTAGTCGCAGGAGTAGGGCTTCTCTCCTGTGTGAATTCTCTGGTGTCTTTTCAAATTACTCAGATGACGAAAGCTCTTTCCACACTGGCCACAGGAGTAGGGCTTCTCTCCTGTGTGAATTATCTGGTGTGATTTCAGATGACCCAGAAGACTAAAGCTCTTCCCACACTGGCCACAGGAGTAGGGCTTCTCTCCTGTGTGACTTTTCTGGTGTATTTTCAGACTCTGTTGCCGAGTAAAGCTCTTTCCACACTGATCACAGGAATAGGGCTTCTCTCCTGTGTGAATTCTCTGGTGTGTTTGCAGACTAATCAGATGACTAAAGCTCTTTCCACACTGGCCACAGGAGTAGGGCTTCTCTCCTGTGTGAATTCTCTGGTGTCTTTTCAGATGATGTTGCTGAATAAAGCTCTTTCCACACTTGCCACAGGAGTAGGGCTTCTCTCCTGTGTGAATTCTATGGTGCATTCTCAGACTCCGTTGATGAGTAAAGCCCTGTCCACACTGGTCACAGGAGTAGGGCTTCTCTCCTGTGTGAATTCTCTGGTGTATTTGCAGATTATGTTGCCTGGTAAAGCTCTTTCCACACTGATCACAGGAATAGGGCTTCTCTCCTGTGTGAATTCTCTGGTGTGATTGCAGACTAATCAGATGACTAAAGCTCTTTTCACAGTGGTCGCAAAAGTAGGGCTTCCATCCTGTGTGAATTCTCTGGTGTAATTGCAGATTATGTTGAAGACTAAAGCTCTTTCCACACTGGCCACAGGAGTAGGGCTTCTCTCCTGTGTGAATTCTCTGGTGTGATTGCAGATGATGTTGATGACTAAAGCTCTTTCCACACTGGCCACAGGAGTAGGGCTTCTCTCCTGTGTGAATTCTCTGGTGTGATTGCAGATTATCTTGCCGAGTAAAGCCCTGTCCACACTGGACGCAGGAGTAGGGCTTCTCTCCTGTGTGAATTCTCTGGTGCATTTTCAGATTGTGTTGCTGAGTAAAGCCCTGTCCACACTGGTCACAGGAGTAGGGCTTCTCTCCTGTGTGAATTCTCTGGTGTATTTTCAGATACTGTTGCTGAGCAAAGCCCTGTCCACACTGGTCACAGGAGTACGGCTTCTCTCCTGTGTGAATTCTCTGGTGTGTTTTCAGACCACTTCGACGACTAAATCGCTTTCCACACTGGTCACAGCAGAGACCTTTTCTTCCATCCAAGCCTCTTGGTTTCTTCCCAAGCCTGACAGGACAGCTATCTGGATGGAGATAGTGATGGAGAAGAGTGTCAGAGGAAGGAGAGAAAGATAATTTTTTTTATCCACTTTTTCTCCCATTTTCTATATTTTTTCTCCCATCCCAATTTCGTATCATCCAATTCAACCCTCCCCTGTCACGAACGCTGTTTCTTGCCTCCCACAAGCCGGCTGCAATGTGGACTAAGTCATACACAGCACAAGTCCCCTCCGGTACTTGAGGTAACAGCAGTCGCATCCTTTCACCTGCGCAGCTCGATCTCTGTGGCGAGGAGTAACGCGTGGGAGGCTCACGCTGCCCCCGACACTTCCTGATTCCACTGCGCAGGCGCACCAACCGACCTGTAGGAGTCACTGTCCACAACGCCCGATCCCCACCCATCAGTTTCCCACCCCCTAATACGGCCAATGTGTATTAGTGCGGACGACCAGCTAAACTGAAAGCAAATGTGGAGCGCTGGGCTCGAACAGCCGAGCCGAGCGTCTCCAGATTTCGTGGCGAGTGCCTTGCCCACTACGCCACGTAGCCGCGCCTTTAGTTTCTGTATCTTGGTTTTATAGTTTAAGAACAGTGTAGTCCAGAGTAATCTACAGTTATAGACTTAAACCACTTTGTTTCAAGCACCAGTTAGTCAACAGTTTCTGGAGCAGAAGTGGTTATCGTGGCTATGGTTAAGGTCAGTTTAATTTAGTCCAGGACTAAAGCCCCTTTAGTCTCAGGTTATGACAGATTTAAGTGTCACCTTATGGATAAAATATTACATCACACTATGGGAAATTTCATATCGATCACGATATAGTATGTTTTCTGTAAATTGGATGAAACATTTGTCTACAAAATAACCACATAATCCATGACTACTTTTGAATAATCCTGAGTTTAAACTAAATACAAATGAAAGGCATTTTCTCTTTTTATTTGGAAGCAATGTTGAACAGAACGTGATGCTCATGTTTCGTACTACAGACCCAGAACCATGTACTGAATACCTCTTCACCTACGACTGAACTCCTGTACACGGCACCAACACTAGGGCTGCAACTAATCATTATTTTGTTATCGATTCATCTAAACTATACATTTTCCAGAAAAACAACAATTGATTCTATTTCAACAATTGATTCTATTTGCTATTTAATATTTTAAAATGTTTTACTAGTATCCTTATGCCGGCCCGCCTGGCATTTAGCGTTGTCAGTCATCTGTTTTCACTCGACCCAAGTCGTGGTTATTCGTTTTCATCCAATTTTACTTTATCAAGTGGATTATTGTTCATTCATCAGCCTACACTGTAAGAAAAAGTGTGTTAAGTGTAAATGCCATATAAATACAGTAAATTACTTTTGATCAAAATATTAACCACCAGGACCAGTTTAACCTAGAATTGCTAATCAGGTGACCAAAACGTCCTCTTTTGCCTGGACGAGTCTATTCTTATCCTGACGGATTTATGCTTCCACGTTCGCGTTCTGATTGGCCACTGACGTTTATGGTCGCTCCAATCGTGTGACGGTAAGTTCTTTCGCCGGTTAAGCTTAGGCACTCTTTCGAAGTTGGTTAAGGTTAGAGTTTGTCTTAGAGCAGGGCGATAGAACGCCAGCCCTGATTCCAAACTCTAACCTTAACCAACTTCGAAAGAGTCGCCTAAGCTTAACCAGTGATAAACTAGGCGTTAGGTAGTTTGCTGCTGTTCGAGGCGGAAATGGGCGCGTCACGCGATTGGGCGCACATGTCACATGACCAGAAACGTCAGTGGCCAATCAGATCGCACCAGAAACGTCAGTGGCCAATCAGATTCGCAGAACGCGAAAACATAAATCCGTTAGGATAAGAATAGACGCTGCCCGGACACGTCCACTATTCACACCCTGTCCGGGGCGTCCGGTGGGGTTTTCTAAATTCATGAAAATGTCCATCACATGCAAACAGAGGAAGCGGACAGATTTGATTCTGCTCACAAAGCAAAAGCGCAAGTGTACATTTACATTTTGAACTGCAGAGGGAATTCCCAATGTACCGCCCCGGTCGGGACAAGAAGCGGTGTGCAACGCTTGACCATATGTTTCCGTGTCTAATAAAGGTGCCGGAGATCTCAAAGCTCACATGGACACAGAAAAACATGAAAACGCATGATAAGACATTTTAAAAGCTGTGCGAGGCTGGGGGCAGTCAGGTGGCGTAGCGGAGATTGCGTTCGTCACCAACGCCGGAGATGCTGGGTTCGCGTGTTCGAATCCAGCTTGGCTGGCCGTTCACACTAATACAATTGGCAGTATTAGAGGGTGGGAAAGCTGGCGGGTGGGTCCTGGGCGTTGTGGACAGCGACCCCTACAGTTCGGTCGGGGCGCCTGCTCAGCAAGGGTAGGATCTGGAGAGAGGTAGTGCGGCCTCCCACACGTTACACTCTCCCAGTGAGAATCTGCACGGCCAGGCTGGCTGCACATGCGTCGGAGGAAAGCATGCAACAGTCTCCGGCCTCTCGGACCAACAGTAGGGGAAAGTGCGCAACAACCAGGAAGGGTGGGATGGGAGAAAAATCGGAAAAAGGAGGGGGAAAAAAAGATAATAAAAAAAAAAAAAAAAAAAAAAAACTGTGCGAGGCGAGATTTTGACGGCAAAGTTGACATCATGTATGCAGAGAGAAATTTTATTATTGAAAATTATTCATATGTTTTCATAACTGAATAAGCAAACTGGGACCCTGGAACTCTGAAGCTAGAAATCTGAATGAAAAGTTGCTGTTTAACTGCGGACAGGGCCAATTCTCCACTTGCACAATGTGGAGGCGGCATATCCGGTTATGTCACTGTATGCCCTGGTATGTATGTGGCAAATAATAAACCTCTTGAATCTTCAGCGTGTAGGCTTCTTCCGGTCTCATCACAATACATGGACTTTAGCAACTTTTCTCCCGTCAATTAAACAACTTTATCGTAACTTTTTTCTTTTTTAATTACTTTTTTTAAGCAAACATTTGTAAAGTGTTTCTCAGCGGGGTCTTTTAAGGTTTTTGGGCTGTATTTCATGTACAAAAGTGTACTGTTAGTTAGCCACATTAGCATTTAGCTCCGCAATACAACCAACAGTTTACCAGATTAACAGAAAGCGTTCACAAGTTTCCAGAATATCAAACGTGGGTCTAACAGGTGCCACGTCGATACTAATTGAGTAGGGATGCGCCAAATATTCGGCCACCAAAACATATCGGCCGAAAGTAGTTAAAAAAGGCCCTTTCGGCTTTCGGCAAAGAACGTCAAAGAACAGGGTTACGTTCGTAACCTAACGTGTTGTTGTGATGACGTAATCAAAACTTGGCTACAAGCACGCGATACTCCCCAATATTCAGAAGTAAATTAACGTAGATGCTGTTATGCTTAACACCCAGTACTATTCACTTTACTTAATTTCTAAGATTAGATTGGATAATTTAGTCCGGAGTCCGGACTTTGAGAATGCCTGTGTTAGACCTACAGTATAATACTGCCAGCTGCTATAACAAAACCAAAAACTATCGGTATCGGCAGTGTATGGCTCATAGACGATCGGTGGCAAAAAAACGTGATTGGAGCATCCCTAACGCCTAATGATATTGTCTCCGATATTGTCAGGATCATCTCTATGCGGATGACACTATGGTCTATTGTGTTGTTGACTCTGTACAACTACCCATTAAAAATGTACAACTCTCATTTAATACTTTGCAGGATACGCCGTTAATCTTAAACTGGTACTCAAACCAAACAAAGTTCATGCTCTTCTCTAAAGCATACCCTCCAGTTTTTCCCAGCAATACCTACGTATAATAAACAAGCAAAATGAAGAGGATTTATCCATCTGGAGCAGAAAAAATATGGAGGATAATAAACTATGTTTTTATATTTTTATAACAACTGACTCCATCTCAATTTCTACAGCTTACTGTCATGGCTCTTTTAAAAATATTCAACAGAACTATTCGGTACAGCCCTAGCATGTTTTGATATTGTCAATTATCTCACGTTTACTAGGTGACTAACTCAAATATGCGACCAGAAAGGGAAAAAAAGGAAAATGGACATAGGGACGTTTTTTAGTCAAAGGGCAGCAGAGACAAGTGATACAGGGACACAGGTAAGGTCTTACAATGGCTTAGCAGGGCTGTACGCTAAGATTTTTCACTAGGGGCACATTTGCCCCTAAATGAGAAACTTAGGGGCACAGAATATTTTTTTTGTTACCTTAAATTTGTCAAATCACCTAAAAAACGTAAGTATCGTTGTACACGACAGCGACGCCACACAAATCTATGCCAATTAATGTTTTATGTATATCCAGGACTTTTTTTTACAAGAATTGAGAGGCCTACTACGGTATTTGTTAGGTTACCTTTATTTTGAAAACCGTGTTGTGACGCAACCTTGTTTAAATTTGCGCTTTTGACAATGAAATGTTCAGTTCAACTTAGCTCGAAGGAAAGACTAATCAAAAAGGTTTATTTGATCCGTATGAGGCTCTTATGGTGGGACTTTGATTGTTTATAGAAGATGAATGTAATACTATGCAAAACGAGAAATAAACAGTGATTTTACCAGCAGTAAGTTGCAAGCCACTTTCATACGGGGAACGGTGACAATTATTAGTATCATCTTATTTGCATATTGTCTCAGTATTAGATAGATAGGTTGATACTTTATTGATCCCTGGAGGGAAATTTAAGTAGACAGTATTTCATGTCCTAATAGTGGGCTACTCACGGCTGAACGTTAGAAGTGTCCGTGTCCGACTCCCCGTCAATCATCACTGCCAGATCAGACTTAATTTCACCGGCTATGGTCTCTTATCATCTCTCCACATCGGACGTGGTCATAAGATGGACTGATATCCGCTCTGTTCTTCTTGCAGAGCAAAATTAGCGGCTTAAACTTATTGAAAGGAAGTTCACATTCAGTTTTGTTTCGAATGTTCGCTAGGAATTCTGGGATTTGGTGTTGGATGTAATGACTCTACCAGACAGGGACATGGTATTTAATCGCACGATAGACTACAACTACCAAGTATATAGCGTGACCCAGATTCACTTCACACGCAAATCTTTTTTTTCCACACACGGGCTATCGCTATCGGTAAATTCATTCATTGCCGACAGATTTTTTCATAGCACCGTCCGCGGCATTATGTCGCACTGTACAGCCCTGGTTGTAGGCTAATGTTTTACTATTTAATTTTATTAATTTAGGAGTGAAATGCGAATGAAGAGTTGAAATCACTACTCGCAAGGTTGCTCCCAAATATTATTTACCACTCGCACGGGCCAAATTAAGGGGCAATTTGCGATAATCTCGTTGCAGAGTACAGCCCTGCTTAGTGATTATAACAGTGCAGTTCATCATTCAGTAACCCATACTTTTTGTGAACGTGTTTTTGATACTACATTCTGTTGAACACGCACCTCAAAACCATACCTAATGAAAATTGGCTCAATTGCAAGAAAAATAATAGACAGTTATGATATTACATTCTGCTCAGCAAATTTGTATGCAAAATATTGTGGTTCCCTGCTTTAGTCTGTTGACAAATTTGTTTTGTTTTTCATCCACTTTTTCTCCTTATTTTCCATTTTTCTCCCATCCCAATTTCGTATTTCCAATTCTCCCCTCCCCCGTCTTGTACGTTGCTCGACTATGCCTCCCACTGGTCGGTCGTAGGGAGGATAGAAGCCTTGCATCACGTGTCCCCTCCGGTACACGAGGAGGCAGCCTGTGGCATCTTTTCACCAGACAGCGCGGACTCTCAGTGGCGAGGTGTAACGCATGGGAGGCTGACACTACCCCCGCTACTTCCTGTCTCTGCTGTGCAGGCATCCCCCAACCGACCTGTAGGAGTCGCAGTCCACAACGTCCAATCCCCACCCATCGACTTCCACCCGCTACCTCTGCCAATTGAGATAGTATGACGACTGGCCCAAGCCGGAGGCAATGTTGACACCGGGATTCGAGACCGGAGTCTCTTGCATTGGTGACGGGCGCAATCTCCCCTGCGCCATCCAGCCGCCTTCCTGTTGACACATTTCTATACTAAATGCTTTTGTAGTCCTGTGTCATACCTAAATGTCATAAGTGAATGTATATAAACAACTCACCAAAAGTGACTATCACACAACTGATTTGACCAAAAACATCCACCAAAGGGGGGGAAACACCCCCTTTACCCCCCCTCCCTCCCTCTCTGGCAAATCTCCCTTATTTTAATATCCCAATGTTGACAGCTATGCTCTAAAGGTACTGTCTGAACATTTGCATATACTGTATCTACTGTGAATGAGTATTATTGAGAGTTAAAGAATATAAATACTTCCTATTTTCCTATGCTTAGCAGAGGGAGGGTTTAAACTCAACACTTGAGTATCCATTGGTCAGTTTGAATCTATAATAGCCGACCATTTGTTTTAATTAATTAAAATTGTTTAAATGATTTACTTTTATGTTTCTATATTATTTTTGTATTATGTATTGTACCTCTCGACATCATTGTAAATGTTCTTTCGAGATTAAAGATTGAAATAGAAATTATGTGCACCATTGTGGATCGGCGGAAGTCTTTCATCTCTGTGTGTACAACTAAACACAGCCTATTAGTTAGGCCTACTTCAAGGATTACCAAGGATTGGTTGGATACATTTATGTTAATTACTCATTAATTAATATTATAATAATGTTTAGTAGTTGAAGGAATTCAATTGCGATAGATAGACCTTTTTGTCATCAACATCATCACAAAGATGCACACACATTTTGGCAACAGCAGTATTGTTTTTCCACAGCCAATTTAAAGGGAATACGCCAGGTTAGTGAGCTCAAACATGGGATGGGCATTTTAATGGGTTTTAATCTTCAAATATTCTATAAAAGAAAAATTGGTTAATGGTTTAACTGATCGTTTAACAAGAAAACAAAAAGAATAGTGTGCAGCGCACTGATAATTTAGCTACTGTGATCCTCACCTTCACTCAACTAATTATCATAATTGCTACAAATTATCATAATTGTTTTCCATTTAGTCATCAAATAATATGCGACTGTGACCTCAAATCCCCAAAATAATGTCACCACTGGAACCCCCGACCCCATACAACCCTATGAAGTGGTATTGCAAGATGGCTTATGTCAATTATTTTCCACATTTTTGGGATGCATGGAAAAGACCAGGGAGAGGGTTCCGTTTGATGATCTCCTAAAGACCCACAAATCACTCTAAAATCAATCTTAGCATAACATTTGCACAGAATGACAGAAAGTATAACCGCAAAGAACAATGATATACGGCAATGATTATTCACAAATGTGCAAGGATCTACCATGTAGCTTCGCCTTACTCACCATGGCTCTTTGCATGTTTGGGTCGGTCAACATATGCCGTTGGTGACGATCAAAGCATCAAAAAACGACGGCAACAGTTATAGTATAATACACGCATAAGGCTATTCCTTAGCATTACCCCAGACCGATCTAAAAACATACTTATATGCACCACGGTATAATGCGCGAATGTATGCATGGACAAATTATTGACCGGAAGAAAGTCACTGTCAAATGACCATAGTATTGTATCCATAGCTATAATATAGAATATAGTTATAGCTCTACAAACAAGGTGATGGACTCCTTTCTTTTAAAGCGTGGCAGTGCTTAGACGGGGCCCGAAAACAGCAGTCAATGAGTTAATGCTAGTAACACAATATTTATGTTGTTTTCAAGAGCCAGAAATATTGACTTTTAATGTGCAGGTATCTACTGTCAGAGTCACTGAGTATAAATATCTTGGCCTGTGGCTCTACGGGAAATTTACATTTAAGTTCCATGTGGATAATCTTGCCTCTAAACTGCGACAGAAAATTGGTTTCCTGTACAAGAAATTTGGTTTCCTGTACAGAAACAGATAAAAATGTTCCTCTAATTAGGAAAATAATTGTTGTTCTTATCAGTTTTGGAATATGATAATGTAATTTATAGTCATGCTGCAGCATCAGCTCTTAAACCTCTGGATTCTGCATATCAGTCAGCTCTTAGCACATTGGGTGCCACGCCCCTTTGCCCAGATAACCCCTTGAGTGCCAGCGCTTTAGTCAATGGGAGGTCGGGGATATTTGCGAACGCTTAAACTATATCTTAAATTATGGGTCTAAAACAACCCTCGCTTATCAATGACTTGCTTGCAGTCAACATGTACGAAACAGTTTGTTTTTTCATTGGCACATTTCCGTTTTATACCGTTTTGAATAAGAGTATAGTTTCGGAGAGTTCTAGTAATTTCAGAGAAATTCCGCGATAATAGCCCTTTAGTGGAATACACAAAACACGTCGTAATTTTCCGGCTGATTTATGAATCGTTTTCAAATAAACGCTAGATTATCGATAGTATATGTGTACTTATGGACGCTAGAGAAGCGGGCTGAAAAATCTATTATCCATGACCTGGTCAGCGCTAACGTCATACACGCACACACACACACACACAGACACGTTGTGATCGCTATGAAATAAACATCCGATTAACCCAATACTGGTAAAATAGAGTCCTTACCTCACATCAGATGTTCTGCAAAAAGATTAATCCAATTACTGATCGCCATTCCAAATATTGATTGCGTTTATTGATCCAAAGTTATAGTCCGAAACACATAATCGACGCTGCTCTGAGGGTCCTCAGTCAATCTGGTAACACGATACTGCATGCTAGAGATAGGAAAACCCTGAACCGGACTTTTTTTCTGATGCACATGGCCAGCCAATCCAATCCAATGATGTGCATTACCATCCGGGAGACGATAGACGGCGGTATTTGCCCTTTTCGAGCTCAGACCCATTCACAATGATAACGTCAGGCTGGATGGATGAAAAATTAATGGATATCGCTAATAAAAGAACGCATGGCGAGTTAGGACGACTAATCTTGTCGTTAATCTTTAATCTTCCTTCCCACTTCTTGCAGAGACAAGTCGCATTTCTTTCCTCTCTCCCTAGGCCTTCAAGGCTGTTCCTACCGCCGCCTCTACTGCTCCATGGAGCCCGACGCTGCTATGCTCTGCTTCGTGCCGGTGGCCGGACTATACTCAAATCAACTCTAAATGGATCTAATCAGTGGATTGCATATTTTCTTCAAGAAGCAGAATAAGGCTAACCCTCTCTGCCTATTGGGACATCATAATCGGGCTACAAACTTGAAGACGGTCATTTTTGGATTATCGAAGCTTTTGGACTGCAATAAGAAGATTTTGGATCCGTTTACCGCGCACAGGATCTACCAAAATGAACTGATTAAGACACTTGGACTAATAATGCATTCAGTCATTTGGACGGAGTTGTTAAAACTCACTCCACTCAAATCAATAGTTATATTTCACTCTATTCAAATCAAATTTAAAGTGACGTGGCTGGGATAAATTGTGCCAGTCAGCCAAAACAAATTCCTGGACCAAGGTCGAACCAGAGAGCTGTGGAGTCGAAGGCCCTCTGGGAGATAAGAGTGGCGAGCGGCTTCCCCCACCCCCAATCCCTACCTCCCCCACCCAGGACTGTCAAAAAGATCTCAATGTGAATTATTTTTTAAATAAGAGAGAATTTATAGCCTTACCTCCTCCTTCATTCACAGTTCCTTTAAGTCCTGGTGTTTTAATGCAGTCCACCAAGTAGACAGATAGTTCCTTTAGTTCCAACAGAGAGCGGTGACTGCAAGACGCCATCTCCTCCACTGTACTGGATATCAGTGGGGCTGTGGCCTAAAAATACCAGATAAAAAAACAGTAACAATAAGAGTCTTGCAAAGTACAACGTTCACCGTCCGCAGAGTAATTGTAGATGGACAGGTTTGGCTTTTTTTTTTTTTTTTTTTTTTTTACTTAAATTTTTATTGAACACTTATAGACATACAACACAACATATACAATAACATCAATAACACAACAGTACAATGATGTAGGCCCCTTGAACTCGGCTGCGCTCATCTTCCCAGACCCCCGCAAGAGGAACCTCCCACCCTCCCCCCCTAGAAACCGGGCTCCCCCGCATCCCAGGTCCGTCCCACACGGGGTCCAGCACTCAGCGACACGGGCATCTTGAATCTGATTGGGCCCGACCCAGTAGAGGGGCGAGGGGCAATACTCCCCCCCCACCGAGCCAAGCCCGCTACCTCCCATGCCACCAAGCCCCCCACCCCACGCACAACCAACCCACAACCCACGGGATCCCACTCTCCCGGGTCAAACCGCCTAAACGCTGACCCCCACCCCCCTGAGTTGAGCCCATTGGCGCCCCCCATATCTTAGGCCGCTGCGCCCGTAGCCGGGCCCCCATCGACACGGGTCCCTTGAATCAATTGGGCCAGGCCCAGTAGAGGAAAGGATAGGGGACTCCCCCCCACCGAGCCAAGCCCGCTATTCCCCATGCCCCCGAGAGCCCCACCCCACGCCCATCGGCCCCCCAACACACAGGGCCCCGCCGGGCAAAGCCCAGCCTCTCTAATCCCCCTGTGAGAGACCTCTCCCTCCTCCCCGAGAGATAGAACACCCCCATATCCTGGTCCACCATGCACAGAGCCGAGCGCCCACCCACCCCCGCCCGACCGCCAGGCCCACTAGAGCCCCAAGCCCAGGTCCGCAGAAGGTCTAAGCACAGGGAGCGAAATTAACTTTGACTCACCCGGCAAGTGGCGGGTAGATGGGAAGAGTCTACCCGTCAAGCATATTTCTTACCTGCCAACATTTTTTTGATTAAAGGGGAACTATCTTATAAATGGCCTTTGAGTGTTTAGCATTGTTTCCTAGCTATGTGAACTTATATTAATATGATCTATGTCTAAAAATTCTCATATTGGCGCATTCTTCCAATTCTCCTCTCACAATATTCACCCTCACTGAACTGAGTCGTTTGAAAATGTGCCTATATGTGATGTCATATAGTCACTGCTGCATGTTAATGTTCAGGTGACGCCGACGACCCGCAGTGGTTTAGGTGGCACCTGCAGCCCAGACTCAAAACAGCTCGAAATCTTGAGGTAGAAAAATGCTGTTTTTGAGGACTTGATTAGAAATACAAAACAATGAATAAAAAATATATATATATTACAGAGGTGTTCCATAGACTCACAGGAATTGTGTAAAAGTGCCCAAATAGTGAAAGAAATAGTAAAATAGTTCCCCTTTAAAAAAAAAATATATATATATTTTATATAAAAAAAAAATTGAAATAAAATATATATTATATAATCATACTTGTAGTTGTATTATCTGCGAGACATCGCCACCACGCAATAAGTCAAAATGCTTGCTATCTGCAAACAGCTCCACTGTCTGTGTGTATACTTGAGTAGCCTCCAGCTCCAGCAAGGATTCTCCGGCCCTGCAGCTAGACCCTATATTCAGCTAGACCCTACATTCAGCATGCAAGGATTCTCCGGCGATGCAGCTGGACCCTATTTATAACGTTACGGTTCTATTGTCAAATCACATTCAACATGCCCTCAGCTAGAATACGCATTCAATCAATGTTATAAGACATTGATATCAGGAGCTATCTGTAGCTACTGCTAGCCCGGTAGATAACGTTAAGACAATTTAGTTTACTGGGATAGATAAGATCTAACGTGAGCTAGCTAAGCTAGCTAACGAGGGAACGGAGGTATTATGCACTCGAGTCGACTATTGCTGGAGCATTTGTTGATATCAGCAGCTATCAGTAGCTAGCCAGCTAGATACCGTTAGACAATGCCTCGTCATGTATTAAACTAAAAGTGAATAGTTGACTGGGTCATTGTTTAAACAGTAACGTTAGCTCAGCCCGCATATCGCAATGGTGGCGTTTCAGGAAGTAAACAAGCCAAATGAGAGCTTCCGATTGGTCATTTGCTTTCTTTCTCATGAAACCAGTCACGTCACTCTACTGTGATTGGACCGTTGACTTGAGTGCAATGTGGGACTTGTAGTTTAACGATCTCGCGGCGGAGAAAAAAAAGACGAGAGCGGCTATAATCGGTACTCGCACAATCAAAATAAGAGTATCGTTATGAACTACACGTCTACACGCCACACGGCGGGCAGCCCTCGAAGTGTCAAGCGCCAAAGGTAAAAACTGACCGCCCCTTTAGTTTCGGTCCCTGTCTAAGCACCACGCCTCAATGGCCCCCCGACGCCAAGCCCGGTGCCCCCCCGGCCCGACACCTGACCGCCCAGGCACGACGGCCGAGGACCCCAGGAAACCCACTGTACCTCCCATGTCACCGACATCACCGCACACAAATAAAACTAACAATACAATAAGCACACTCTTTCCCTGGTTGGCGGTTTGGAGGGGGATCAGCCCTCCTACTGGAGAAGCCCCCCCCCCCCCCCAGAGACGAAGATACCCCCCGCAGGAGGCTCTCCCAGCCTCTCTTCATGTCCAACATTTTGAATTTTTGTCCTTCATATTTGTCCATGTGCACATTTAAAACATATATACTTTACATAAATCGCCCCCAAGGTGCACGGGGGATCCATAAGTCTCCCCCTCTCCCCTGCTGGTAGGTGCAGAGTATTGGCTCTCTTGTTGAGGGCTCTGCCTAGTGGCGAGGGGTGCCTGATGTCTTGGCCCCCCTTCATCTCACTATAATTGTCCAACATTCGTGTTGTCTATTGTGCTAGAACTCCTGGTCAAAGTTCTCAGTCTGCTTTTCCTCCTGTTCCGAGACCCCCACCTTCCAGTCCTCCCGTGATTCGAGTCTCATGTTCCATTGACTCTCCTTCATCCCAGTCCAATGTGTGTAAACCTCTGTGATTATAGTTCTCCATTCTCTGTGTGTAGCATGTTTACTCCTCCAATTATTCTATGTGTTGTATATTTACCCTCCTAATTATTTCCATCTGCAGTGATTATAGTGCGCATTCGTGTATGTGTTCCATTGGGCATTATTGTCTATAGCTGGGGTGGTTAATCCGTTCTTTATGTACTCCTCTCGTTCGCCTCCCCGTGTCTCACCTCGTCTCTTCCTTCACGTCTCCTTATCATTTCCTTCACCTCGAATCTCAAAAAGTTAATAGTAACCGCTCTCGGGCGCCCCGTGGGCTCTCTGAATCTCCATCACCACATACAGGGCCATAGACTCCCTTTCCACTCCGTCCTCGAATCCCCATAACCGGATATTATTTCTCCGCGGTCTCCCTTCCATGTCAGACAGCTTTTCCTTAATTTTTTCTTGTTGTAGAATTGCAATTGTCAGTACTTCGTGTATCTTTGTTTCCCATTCCTCCGCCTCTGCCGTTCTCCCTTCCAACGCCGCCACGCTCTCACCCTGTTCCACCATCTTTTCATTGACCGCTTCGAGTCCCGCATCCATTTCTCCCCCGATATCCTCCTGCTCAGTCTTCAATTCCTCCCCCAGCCTCCCGACATCGGTCCTTATCGTGTCCGTAATTGTCTGCATATCCGCCAATATTGCGTCCGTCATTGTTTTCATATATGCCAATATCTCGGCCTGCATGCAGACCGCCCATCCTGGCACTTCCCTCGGCTTTGTTTTTTTTTATGTTAGACATGTCTTGTCACTGGTACTTGATGATGAGACACCTTAAAGGGATAGTTCAGAGTTGTGGACATCAAGTGGTATGAAATACTATAGTAGTATTGTAACTGAGGGGTACAATTCCCTGACTGTATTAATCAAGTACTGATATCATTGAATCACTACCGTCTATGTACTCCTGGCCAATACTGTACATAAGTATTTTAGATTAGAACACTCCAACAATAACACGGTTTTCCACACAAAATACTCGGTTAGAATATTTATTACATCAAAGGGAATATTGTTACATAATATACTTTGCTTAGATCGCGCTTATAAGGCAAATAGAATGTGCAGGCAAATCAAATGGTGAATATTAAGGATTATCTCTATGGTTATTCTGGGAAAAGGGGTACTACCGGTTGTAAGCCAGCAGAGGGGGGCAAAGCTCTAGGCAAGTCCAGGGTTCAAGGAGGCGATCATGTCACCCCTGTGTGGTCAGCGGGGAGAGGCAGCCTGATCCCAGGGTGCGCGCCTTGCAGGTGAAGGTAGAAGCCGTGGAGTCTCTGGTACGACAGAAACGGGCTTGAGTGATGTCTCCACGGGCACGTGGCTCCCACAGCAGTGGGTGTAGGCGGTTCTCTGCTTCCAGCAGCTTAGTGAAGAATGAAGAATAATAATCCTTGCCCGGAGAAGTGGCACTGCGGGCGGGGTGTAAATCCTCCGTGGTGCTGCTGCTGCTCCGGTGTAAATCCTCCGGTGCGGTAATGCACGGCTGAACTTGACGTTACTATACTATTAGCACGGGCAATAAGTGCTCTATGTCGACGCACAATTACTCACTCCACGTGGTCTTTGACTCGTAATGAAGGTTTACTAATAAACAGCGAACGATACGACAAACAGACGTATTAGGATAACACGAGACTATCTTGGGGCAATGCGAGCCCTGCTCTGCCCACGTTGCGTAGTGGGTGAGACGTTGCTTGGGTAACTGAACCAGACTGAACTGAAGGCGAACTGAAAGAGGAACTGCAAGGGGGGTTCTGTATTCGCCGCGCCGTATTTATGTGCGGGGGGTAAACGATGGTGCCAGCCTGCTCACTGTCTCGTAGCCTTGGGCGAAAGCGGGCATGTTTGGGCAAGTCCTGGCGGTAGCTTTCAAGTCAGCTCGAGGGGGGTATGGCGCTGGCGCCTAGGGGGTCGCTTCCAATAGGAGAACGAATATTATGGTCTGTCCTGCTACCAGGTAAAGGGATATTCCGTATATATTGTACAAGGAATATACAGGGGATATCAAACGATATACAAATATTATACATGGGATCTCAGGCAATAAATATATATATTCGGTTTAATCTGACCCTTTGTAACAAGTATAGTTGATGCAGTGCCCTCAGTTTACACACCGAGTCTCGTGGTCGGAGTTCTGACAGAAGTTGTAATCACCCACAGCAGAAAACAGCATGCCTCATTTTCTATGCTTCAAGACCCAGCATTTAGTGACTACCTCACACTGAGACTAGTTCAACACATCATGTCACTCTGAAGCATTTAGTGACTACCGTCTACCTCACACTGAGACTAGTTCAACACATCATGTCACTCTGAAGCATTTAGTGACTACCTCACACTGAGACTAGTTCAACACATCATGTCACTCTGAAGCATTTAGTGACTACCTCACACTGAGACTAGTTCAACACATCATGTCACTCTGAAGCATTTAGTGACTACCTCACACTGAGACTAGTTCAACACATGTCACTCTGAAGCATTTAGTGACTACCAGTACCTCACACTGAGACTAGTTCAACACATCATGTCACTCTGAAGCATTTAGTGACTACCTCACACTGAGACTAGTTCAACACATCATGTCACTCTGAAGCATTTAGTGACTACCTCACACTGAGACTAGTTCCAACACATCATGTCACTCTGAAGCATAGGAAATGTTTTCTGCTGTGGATGATTACAACTTTTGCCTGCAGGTTGTTGTGTGGTGGAATAACACTTTTTTGTCTCATGACGTCGTTTGCTGCCTGTCTGAAGCTTCCCGGTTCACTCAGAACGAGGCCAGAACTCGGACCACGGTACTCTGCGAGTTAAGCTAATGGCATCGCATCAACTATACTACTAGCAAGTATTTCATACCACTTAAGAGTCCAACAATCCAAACTATCCCTTTAACTCACAAGTCAGACTCAGTGTTTGGCCATGCCAAGTTTCCCCACATGCTGGGATACAAGATGGGCCAAACAGGGTATTTAAACAGGGGAGTTTAATCAAATCACACTCTCTTGGTGTCAGATTTTAGCATTGGGGAAATCCCCCCCCCCCAATCCCGCTACTCTGTTTTAGCCTGGCATGGCCCGATACCCGTATCAATACATCCCTGGAAGACAATCGTTCACTAGGTCAAACTTTTAATTTGTTCATAACATATTCACTTATGCTCAACCAATGTATTGAAGAGTATACTCTTGGTTTGGGTTGTAATAAGGGGGGGGGGGTGGACAGATAACTGGTTTGCCAGCTAACCACTTATTTAAAATCAACCAGATATTCATAACGGTTCACTTGGAAATAATTTTGATACTGATATCAAATAGATGTCATATCACATTGTAACTGGTATTGGAAAACTCAATACCATAATAATGTCAAAACTAGCAAAGAGTCTACCCAAAAAGAGTAGATTCCTGAATTCCTACAGTCTAAGGTCGCTTTCACACCTGAGCTCTTTGGTCCGCCTTAATCGAACCCTGGTTCGTTTTCCTCAGATAGTCCGGTTGGTTTTGGGTGGTGTGAAAGCTCATTCGAACTCTGGTGTGGACCAAACAAGTTAACTCCGATGTAGCTCTGTAGCCAAAATGGCCAATATGTGCCCACTTCTATCATTGGAGTGGATGCGTGAACTCTGCTTGACTCCAATGGTAGGTGTCTCCAGAAACCCTGAAGTCCTGCATCCACTAGTCAAACCTAAGACATATGTGCTGTATTTTGTTCATCCACTAGTCAAACCTAAGAAAGATATGTGATGTATTTTGTTCATCCACTAGTCAAACCTAAGAAAGATATGTGATGTATTTTGTTCATCCACTAGTCAAACCTAAAAAAGATCTGGTGACATGATATTTTGTTCATCCACTAGTCAAACCTAAGTAAGATCTGGTGATATGCGATTTTGTTCATCCACTAGTCAAACATAAGACGGATATGGTGATATATTTTGTTCATCCACTAGTCAAACCTAAGAAAGATCTGGTGATATGAGATTTTGTTCATATAGCCCAACCCTAAGCATAACAACTGAAGCATAATACCACCTTGGAGAGCATATGGTGTTGGCTAGGACCGGCTATGTGGTCATCTTTCTTGTCTGTACCCGGGGAAACAGCTCCGACACGTTTGTTACAAGATACAAGAGTTTTGTTTGTCACGGCATACAGGTATACAGTGAAATGCGGGGGGTCTCGCCCGCAACGATGTGCATAATACAAGTAATAATATAATATAAGAGTCCAACCAATAGAGCGACATAGTGCAATAAACAAGTAAACAAAGTAGGCATATCGGTATCTGTACATGAGCTATTTACAGAGCATGCCACAGGTCCTGTGGCAGTGCAGTACACTGTTAGCTACAGATGAGGCATTGGGTCTTTATGTACACTGCTATACAATGCTATATTATACAATCTCAAGCTATACTATCAGGGACCGAAACTAAAGCCTGCCGCCCGCCAGGGGCGCTCAGTTTTTACCTTTGGCGCTTGACACTTAGAGGGCTGCCCGCCGTGTGGCGTGTAATCAATCAAGTTCATAACGATACTCTTATTTTGAAAATCTGTGCGGGTCTCATTTCCGCCCCAAGCGCATCTCCAGTCATAATATCGATGGCTCCGGCAGTTAGCAACAATTAGGTTCGTATGATACTCTTATTTTGAAAGAAAACGTGGCAACGACGAGTCATATCCGCCCAGCCCTGCAGCGGGATACTATTGGCTAAGGGCTTCTGCTCGCAGTGCTCGTGTCAACACAGGCAGTCTGCTCTAGTCTAGAAGAGCGGCCCTCCATGAGCTACCGTTACTGTTTAAACAATGACCCAGTCAACTATTCACTTTTAGTTTAATACATGACGAGGCATTGTCTAACGGTATCTAGCTGGATAGCTGCTGATATCAACAAATGCTCCAGCAATAGTCGACTCGAGTGCATAATACCTCCGTTCCCTCGTTAGCTAACACGTTAGCTAGCTCACGTTAGATCTGTCTGTCCCAGTAAACTAAATTGTCTTAACGTTATCTACCGGGCTAGCAGTAGCTACAGATAGCACCTGATATCAATGTCTTATAACATTGATTGAATGCGTATTCTAGCTGAGGGCATGTTGAATGTGATTTGACAAAAGAACCGTAACGTTATACCAATACTATTGGCAATAGGGTCCAGCTGCATCGCCGGAGAATCCTTGCATGCTGAATGTAGGGTCTAGCTGAATATAGGGTTTAGCTGCAGGGCCGAAGAATCCTTGCTGGAGCTGGAGGCTACTCAAGTATACACACAGACAGTGGAGCTGTTTGCAGATAGCGAGCATTTTGACTTATTGCGTGGTGGCGATGTCTCGCAGATAATACAACTACAAGTATGATTATATAATATATATTTTATTTAAAAAAAAATTATATAAAATATATATATATATATATATTTTTTGTAATCAAAAAAAAATTGGCAGGTAAGAAATATGCTTGGCGGGTAGATTCTTCCCATCTACCCGCCACTGGCCGGTGAGTCAAAAAGTTAATTTCGCTCCCTGTATACTATTCTTAAAGGGGCTATGTATTATAAATGTCATTTTTCAGTCTCTAGCATTGTATTATAGTAATAGGAGTTAGTATCAATGTGTTTTAGGGTCTAAATACCATATTGGCGGATTGCTCAGATTCAGCCCAGCCCCTTTCGTCCTCCAGTAAATCAGGTCATATTTTTTTTGAGCGGCCAATATGCGTCATACACGTCGATACACGTCATACGGCCGCTGGGTAGCACACAGTGATGCGATTGGCTCTGTGGTTGGAGCTAATGCCCGCCCCCCTAATGCCCGCCCCCATTCTACCGAGAATACAGAGGTACCGAGAAACCGGAGTGCGGTCACTTGCATATCTTCCACGATGAGCAAACCCAGCAAACCCGCAGGCCTTACAGGACATGTTCTGTTCCTGGCTGTAAAGCTAGTACTACTAATACGTCTTTGCACGCTTTTCCCGTGGATGCCGAACTTCGCCAGCAATGGACAAAGTTCGTTTTTGGGGACCCTCCTAGTTCTGTCGCAACGTCTCACTCTGGTTTGTACTGCACATTTTTCCGCCGAAGACGTTGTCAATCAAGGTCTTTTTGATGCTGGGGCGGCATCCTGGATTCTTCTAAAGAAAGGAGTTGTGCCTACTATTCGGGACACGACAGAAGTAGTAAGTAGATATGTCGTAATTAGTGAGCTAACTAACTACGTTCACTGTTCACGTGTGTGTGTGTGGGGAACCATTGTTTGGGGGGTGAGTACAATCTAACGTTAGTGTGTCTGTGTTCGACGGTGGGGTATATAATAAATCTTTTGATGCTGGGGTGGCATCCTGGATGGTGCTAAACAAAGGATTTGTACCTACTATTTGGGACGCGACAGAAGTACACTGTATATAACGGTATGCTGCTCTTTATAAAGTAACGTTATAGCAAACTATTGAAGCAAGCTAGTCATAATTAAAAACTGCTCAATACAAACACAACTAGTCAGAGGTAAACAAGGTAACGTTACTTATAGCAAGCTATCGAAGCCAGCTGGTCAAGTAAGTAACGTTACTCGCTCTTTTCGGCAAGCCATTATACTAACGTTACATACATACAAGATAAACTTACCAATCGGAAACTATTTGCAAGCCTCGCTGTTGCAACTCGACTTCTTCTTCTGAATCATACTGTGGGTCGCTCTCTGGATCCCAAACATAATGTACAGCCATGTTGTATTAGTTAGTAAAATCGGTATACGTTTTGTGTCGAAATAAAAACCTGAAACCTGAGACCTTCACCTGGAAGGAAGGACGGGGAGATGGGCGGAGCTATTTGGTGGGTGGCTGTCACTCAAAGCATTCTGCTAGTATGGGTGGAGCCAAGCCAATAACTAAGAAATCCTAAGACAGAAAAATGCTGGTTTTGAGTACTTGATTAGAAATATAAAACAATGGTTATTTTTGGAATAAACCTTACAGATGTGTTACATAGACTCACAGGAATTGTGTAAAGTTGCCCAAATAGTGCTAGGAATAGCAATACATAGCCCCTTTAAAGTGATCTTTCCTTCTGTAAAGTGTCCGTAGTGTGACCGTGTGCAGCATGAGTGTGTGTGTGCTCATGTTAAAGTGGCTGCTAGTGTGTGAGCGTGTACAGTGTGTGTGTTGTGTGTGTGCTCATGTGTGCTTGTGCATGGAGAGTTCAGTGTTCAAGGCTCTGATGGCCTGTGGGAAGAAACTGAGCCTATGAACAGGCTGTTGTTGGGGTGGTGAGGATCTTTCATTATCCTGCAGGCTCTGGATTTGCACCTCTTGTTGTATAGGACCTGCAGGGTTTGTAGTGCAATACCCGTGGTACGCTCGTCAAACCCGATCTCACTCGCTGTCGCTGAGTTCTGTCTCAGACACCGGGTGGTGCGGCGTCTGCTCATCCCTCCAGCCCCTCCCGCACTCATGTAAACACAGGTCTAGTCTAGTGAGACAGGACACGGGAGGACGGCGTCTCCCTGAGCTAACGTTAGCTTAGCTACCGTTACAAAATGACCCAGTCAACTATTCACTTTTAGTTTAATACATGATGAGGCATTGTCTAACCGAACGGTATCTAGCCGGCCAGCTACCGATAGCTCCTGACATCAACAAACGCTCCAGCAAGTATAGTAGAGATGTGTATGATACCCGTTAGCTCACGTTAGTGCAAGTTAGTTCACTGTTCAAAACGAAATGTCCCATTGAACTAAATAATTCACTGAGGCGTTGTATTAACGTTATATATCCGGCTAGCAGTAGGTACAGATAACTCCTGATATCAATGTCTTATAACACTGATTCGATGCGTATTCGAGCTGAGGGCTTGCTAACGTTATACCAATAGGGTCCAGGTGCAGCGCCGGAGAATCCTGGCCGTAGCTCGAGGCTACTCGAGTATAGGTTCAGCTGCAGCTCCGGAGAATCCTGGCCGTAGCTGGAGGCTACTAGAGTACACACATACAGTGGAGCTTGTTGCGTAGTGGCGATGTCTCGCAGATAATACAAGTACAAGTCTAATTATATAATATATATATTTTATACAAAAAATAAAATAATGTATATAAAATTATTGTTATTTTTTTTTGTATCAAAAACGATCTGTATCGGCCGATATGGCTCACGACGATCGGTGGCAAAAAACGTGATCGGGGCATCCCTAGACACTAGGCTTGGGCGGTATCCTTATTTTCAAACCGGCAAACCTTTATGTTATAATACCCCGGTGCACGGTATTTGACGGTATGACTTTCATTTTCATCCGCGGGGGGGGGGGGTTACGTGTTACCAAGTAAACAAATCATCGTCAGCTCTCAGAACGGTAGTCCCGCACCGGTAGAAGCCCGCACCGTTTTAGCGTTAGCATCTAGCCTATAGCCATGGCAGACTATTTGATTCCTTAAGGGCTAGAAATTGCCTGGGTTTTGGTCATATGCTCCCGAAATGCTCCCGTTGTTTGGCTACTTCTATGTGCAGTGAAAACTACTCGAATGCTTTATAACCTAGTCATTGATTTAGTTCAGGGTAATCTAAGATTAGCCGCAGAGCTAACGCTACTTAACGTAGTTATTCAAGCTCAGTAGCTCACAGAGAGAGATAAACAGCTGACAGCGGATAGTACAGGACGGTACAAATACAATAAAAAGGCGGGTGGGGCCTGTTGTGTAAACCTTGTACTCTTTAGTTCACATATAATAATTTAGTTCACATATAATAAGAGACGGATTGCGCCACAACAAGACTGCTCTCGTCACAACGCTTTACGGTATTTTCACAGCACTGTCGCAACATTACCGTAAAACGTGAACACCGTTGTGACCCACTCGCTCCACTAGAGCGGTCTCGCCCTCTGCTGGCGCGTGTGTGCACTACACTCAGTGTGTACACTACACTCAAAACTCCGTTTCACTGTTATAGAAACTGAAGCGCATCTGTGATTTTGACGGTGACGGACGGTATTGAAAATCAATACCGTAGGTATTTCTAAATACCCTGGTATACCTTAATACCGTCATACCGCCCAAGCCTACTAGACACGGCTCTGTAAAGTCCATATACAGACAAAATCATAATTTAAAGCAGATGAAACATTTCAGTTAGGCTGTATGGTTATAGCAATTGTACACTAGAAATGTAGTAATGTCATATTACTTTTGCAAAAATATGTAATTTCATAAAGTCTGTAAACTAGGGCTGCAACGATTAGTAGATTATGAAAAATCGTCGACGAGATATTGTTGCGTCGATTAGTCATTAAAAAAAATAAAAAAATATTACCTATCTTTGTGAAAGTGGCTTCTCAGCTCTGGTCCAGCCAGCTGAAGACTTCTTAGCTTAACATAACAGACCGACAGTAAGTTTGGGGGAACTAATGGGATAACTGGGGATGTTGTTTGGTCCTGACAAGAGTCTCAAAGCAACTCTGAGGTCATGCTCAATGTCCAATCTGTTCCTCTGCTCTGTCTTCAGCTGGACCAGAGCTGAGAAGCCACTTTCACAAAGATAGGTAGTTTAAAAAATAAAAAATCTGTAGGTGTGGCGGGGGGGGGCAAATACATTTGTATGCTCCTATCTTACACATCTTTGTAAACAAACTGCTTTTTAGCGTTGCCTCCTTAGAGCTGCTTGTCTGATCATAGTATGGCGAACGTGTGGGTAGTTTTGTTTACTAAAAGGATATAGAATATTAGATAAGGGAAAAGAGTTCAACAATATGTCTTGTATTTATTGAAAGGATCAGAATGACATATTTACGTAGGGTGGTCCATGGAACACTTAAACAGACATTAATGACATGATAGAAGAACAACCAGGAAGGGGATAGAGAAATATAGTAGCAGGGCTGTACGTTAACTTTTTTTGCACATAGCACTGGTGCTACAGAGGTTGATCGTTTTGTAGCACAGGCCAAAATCTTGTAGCACAAGTATAAAATGTGTTATATTTGTAACAGTCACAAATGTGCCTATTGTATTTGTGTTATTTAGTTGCAGTGCCATGTTTGGCTGTCATTTTCATGCTGACAAGTTGACGTCACACAGCCAGACACGTTACGTGTAAGCAATTATGGGATTTGGTGTTGGGTGTATGGACTCTACTAGGGGTGGGAATCACCAGTTTCATCACGATACGATACGATATAGATTCTTTGGACAACAATACGATATTTGCTGATATATGCCACGATATGAGACGATATCATAACATAAGCCCATTTAACACAATCAGTAACATTTAGATCAACTCAAAAAAGGCAACGGAAATATCATTTGACATTTTTATTTTTGACCTCTTCCAGACTTTTAAAGGAAAAACAATCTATTGTTTTTAATACACATAGACCTCCTGTTCACTGTAAAGTGCCACGTTTTGATATATTGAGCTTTAAACTTTAAGTTAAATGTTTTGGAACTCACAACACACAACCGTTTTATGTTGCATGATCATGAATACATTTATTTTGTATTGTATTTTTTATGTTTAAATATCAACATTATCTGTCCACCCTCAGTACATTTACATCAATATAATATACTCGTCTGACTTCATCTGATCTTTCCAAACGCACACACACACACAGAGAAGGGAGAATGTCTGCCCCCTCCTCCTCACTCTGCCCGTCTGCTGTTCTCTCTATATGGCTCTGAACAGCTTGTTGTTAGCTTATGCTAACGTAACGTTCATTTCGGACTTTAACACGACGTGGTCATAAAGGAATGGCGAGGATTGCAAAGCATGTTATATGCATTTGACCCGTTGCCGAATAAAACAGCAGGGATTTGTTTTGGGTTGCGAAAACACTATCCACTAGCTCTGTTTCAATGTCCGCATTCCAAACGCTACTGCTGCTGAGACGAGTCCTGCCGTGTTGTGAGCTGAGCCGAGCGGATATGAGTCACTGTACATTGAGCTCGCAACTTGCGGGGATATTGTTCGCTAGGGATTATGGGATTTGGTGTTTGATATATGGAGTCTTACGCAGAAGGGACATTGTATTTAATCGCACAAGACTACAAGTACCAAGTGGATAGCGTGGCGCCGTGGCCCATTCAATTTACTGCGTCACTTTTTTTTTCTTTTTTCCGCCAGGCACGGGCCATTGCACCAGTGCTACTGAAGTCAATCCTTTCATCGCACAGACTGACGTCAGTGTCGCACTGTACAGCCCTGAGTAGGAAATAAGAGACTAGATGGTGAAAAGAGAGATTAAAGATAGAAGTCCAGAAAGAGAGCATCTGACTCCAGACCAAGAGTGGAGTCCAGCCAGAAAGGACACACCAGAAAGAGAGAGATCGAGCAAATGTCCTAGCCCTCCTTACTTATTATGCTCTGCTCTGTCCATAGGCGTATGTGGTCGGTGGCCAATCCCAAACAAAGCATCTGTGCATTTTCCCGCCAAACCTAGGTTCAAATGCATAGCTTTTATGTTTTTGCTGAAGTGTTTTCTCCCCTAGCCCATTTAGCTACACGTTGGCCCAGAGATAACTAGGGAAATGCACAGGTGCTTGGCCTTGACACTTACAATATGTCATAACTCACTCAATATTCTATATTGATAATGATTGTACCTAATAACATTTAATAATAACTTTTAACTTGAATCAATGTCCCCAATAAGGTAAATAATAAGTACAAAGTCACTGAATATTCTCAAGCCTGATAATAATTTCCCACAAACACAAACGGCAAGTCAGAGCTATAAGACCTACCAGAGGAAGACAGCCGGGGCTATTTTTTTCACAATCCAATATACATTTTGACAATTTTCACTACTGGGGAACCAGGGGAGAAAATTAGGCCCTTTTACTCGCCAAATGCGAGTATTATTTATGTTTGGTGAGTGATTCATGAAGAGCACTCGCCACACTTTTTGTTTGTAGTAAACAAAACAAAAATAATCATTCTGCAATCTGCTGATCGCTCACTGGCACAAGCCGAACTCTGACTCCCCCCTTATGATTCCTCCCATTTGCGCCTCATAATAATCCATAACCAATGAACATCATCGTTGCGCTCTAAGCTCCTCCAATGAACACTTGTTTTCTAGAAGATGCCGCCCATCTAGGGGAAGTGGACAGACCACTGCGGCCCTACAGACTCCTGTCACCGGCTTGACAACGTAGACAAAAACACATCAGTGGATGAAAATAATTGCATGTAGAGTCGTCGCTTTCGGATATCAGTACGGTCTGACATGGGGGCGAACAAAAGCACGCGACGAGTCTCCTTCGAGTCGGATGAGAATGACAAGTGGGCGTGAGGCTAACGATTCTATAGCCCCTTTCGTGACTGCGATACACAGTCACTGGCTCCCACGTTACTAGCCATGTTAATGTGCACATCAAGCACTGGTTAAAGACGAGCGGTGGGTCCAAAATATATCAGATATAAATTTCAAAAGGTACTCACCGTTGCATTAGGGTTTCACACACACGCGCGGCGGGGTTTGAAAGCTCGGCGTTGCTAATAAACATTTTAAATAATTTTTATAAACAAGTAAGAAAATCACTGAGCTAGCCTTGGCTAAAATGGCTGCTACCGCATTTTCACGCAGGAGCGCTGTGATTGCTGGGCGCACCAGGCACGTGACAAAGCAGCCAGCAATCACAGCGCTCCTGCGTTCCACATGAAGGAACCCGGACCATCAACAAATCAATCTTAACTATATTCACAGGACATACTCGACTCCTATAAGACTGAAAAAAATGGGTCTTATACAAGACTCCAAATGCTCCTTATGTACAAATGGGGACGAGGGGACATTTATGCACATGTACTGGGACTGCCCACCAGTTAAGATATTCTGGAAAGAGGTGACCCAGCAACTATCAAATCTCTTAACTTGGAATATACCTGTACACCCCTCTGTACTACTGCTGAATGATGTTTTTGAGTGTGCAGTACATCCACAGCTAAAGAGATTGGTTTTATCGGGTATCACAGTGGCTAAAAAGCTGATAGCATCACGATGGTTCCAACCGGAAAAAATTTGCCGAAAGGTCTGGATTATTACATATCTCGATGTGATCTATCAAGAAATATCTACAGCAAGAATTTTGGGTCTCAATGAATCCAAAATGACATTGTGGTTAGAAGTGGTGGAGAAAGGGCGGTTAGGTGGTCGAGCGGAGATTGCGTTCGTCACCAACCCCGGAGCTGTGAGCTGGATTCGCCTGTTCGAATCCAGCTCACAGCTCCGGGGTTGTCACCAGCTTGGCTGGCCGTCTGCACTAATACAATTGGCTGTATTAGAGGGTGGGAGAAGCTGGCGGGGTGGGTCCGGGTCGTTGTAAACAGCGACTCCTACAGTTCGGTCGGGGCGCCTGCTAAGCGCGGATAGGACTTGAGGGGGATAGTGTGATCCTCCCACACGCTACGCCCTCTCGATGAGAATCCGCGCTGCCAGGTGAAAAGAAGCGGTGATTGGCTGGACGTGTGTCGGAGGAAGCACGTGGTAGCCTCCACTCTCCCAGATGATCTGACTGTGGGGGGTAAGTGCGCAGCGACCAGGAAGGGGACTGGGAATTGGCATACGACTAACATTGGGATGGGAGAAAATCGGAGGAAAATGGAGGGGGAAATAGACCAATAAAAAAAAAAAAAAAATAAGTGGTGGAGAAAATAAAAGCTAGCATATAATGGTAATGTCTGGTTAGGAGCGAGGGAAAATTGATAGATTATCCAATGGGGGGTCCGGAAGGGGGGGGGTACGAGCTAGAGCATATGTGTGTAGGTTTTTAGATAACAGGTATTAAGGGTATATCCTATATAAGACAATTAACTAAAATGTGATTTCATTGGATGTGCACTGACAACTAATGCTTGTATATCTTATCGTGTGTTGTAATGTTTGTTTATGTGTTTGTTTAAAAAATAATCAAAAAAAATACAAAAAAATAAAAAGGTTTTTAATGTTTATTAGCAACGCCGAGCTTTCAATGCAGCCAAGTGACATTTTATTATTACCAAATTATTACCGGGTTTCCCCCATATCACCACTCGCCCATATGCCCTTCACAACGGTGATGTTGTCATACTTGTCATTCAGAATACACCTGCTGAACCCCTAGCGTTGACATGAGATTCGATTCCAATGTATTGTCATCATACAGCACAAGTACAGTACAACCAGAATACGTTTGGCATCCAACCAGAGTGCAAATGTAACAAGTCATGTTCAAGTTGTTTTATTTAGCTATTACATTACAGTGAAATGCTTGGTTCTTTCACTGCCCAGCCCAGTCCAACCTAGACCAGCCCAACTTTCCCTGCCCAGCCCAGCATCTTTCACTGCCCAGTTCAGCCCAACCCAGTCCAGAATAGTTCCCTCTTTCATGTTAATATGTGATATCCTAATATTTTGAAGAGTAGAGACTGTGTGATTAATATATGTTTTATGCTAATATTGTGAAGAGTAGACACTTAATGTTTTATGGTAATAAATATTTTAAAGAGTAGAGACACGGTGTGATTATTACTATGATTGAAAATCTATTTAGACGAAGACATACAAAGAAGTAATTATCACAATTAGCGATTTATTTATGGCTGGTAAAAAATCTGTATGGCTGGTAAAAAAAATCATATACTCGCCAGTTGGCTGGTAAGCCAAAAAGTTCGTTTCCTCCCCTGGGTGGAACGGTACGTATTCGAACCGTACACCGTTCGGCACGACCTCCCCGGTTCGGGGCGTGTGTGTATTGTTCGGTTCACGGGATGAGCAAAAATAATATCCGTGACGCTAAAATGTCCGTGCAGTCCCCCAACCCATAGATAGTTCCAACTCACCGAATTACGTTAATCCACCACAGTTGCACTCAATATTTAAATAATGTCAGTCTAAATAAATGTAGACAGATAATGTACGTATTTTTTAAATAGAATGAACAGAGCAGTGTTGTTTTGAAACAGTACAGTGTGTGTGTTAGTTTATTTATTTTAAATAACTGACACTTTTCCTTTCGATAAGAAATCCAGCCATATTCCTTTCATTGTATTTTAAATACTGCACTTTAATTTCAAGCAGATAACTAATTGTTCCATTAAGAACTGACAATCAGGGAATTTAAACATTGTTGACATTGTTTTTTTGTGTTTATTTTAAAGAAAGGAAAGTCTAGTGCTGGCTGAGCATATTGTTTGTTTGCACTAAGTTAATACTTTGACAAATGTACCCTATATTTTTCAGTCAGTTCGATCTTTGTGTGCCAAACATTATTTAAGGCAAACCACTATAAACCTTTTTTATTTTTTTTATAAATGAGCAGCATGTTTACATTTTTGGAGTGTTACATTTTTCTTTTAATAAAAAACAACGTATATCGAACCAAACCGAAAACAGTTAGCCCAAAACCGCGATACGAACCGAACCGTCGATTTTGTGAACCGTTACCATGCACCCCCTCCTAATGTCCCCTCCCCCTCATATGTATATATTTACCGTTAAGATCTGTTTAACAGTACTGTATATTTGCATATCTTGTATGTCACAAATGTAACAGTACTGTATATCTGTATGTCATGTATAGGGATGGGAATCGCGAACCGGTTCCCGTTGGGAGCCGGTTCCTAATTGTCAGATTCCTGGAATCGCATGCCTCCGTAACTTTCGATTCCTGTATCGATACCATGTGTTTCCGACGTATGACGTAACGCCAGTTTGTTTGGGACCGAAGCCACCATGGCTGGCAGAAAAAGACGTTCGAAAGCGTGGCTGCACTTTACCAAAGTTGATGAAAACAGTGCAAGTTGCAGCATTTGCAAAATGTCTATTTCATCGAAGGGGGGAAATACGAGGGGTACAATTCCCTGACTGTATTAATCAAGTATTGGTATCATTAAACCACTACCGTCTTATGTACATTACTGGCCATACCGTACACAAGTATATGATGAGAACTTCTCCACAATAACACGGTTTCCACACAAGTACTCGTTTAGAATATTTATTACAGCAAATATTATTACATAATATACTTTACTTATTGAATGCACTTGTAAGGCAAAGAATGTGCGTAGGTAAATCAATAATGAATGTTAGGAATTAGATCTCTGGTACTCTGGGAAGGGGGTGTACTACCGGTTGTAAGCCAGCAGGGGGAGGCAATGCTCTATGAAAAGTCAATGGTTCCACAGGGAGCTTCAATAGGCACCTGGAGACGGTATATTGCTCCCTGGCTCAGCGGGGAAAGGCAGCGGTACTCCCAGTGTGCGCGTCGCACAGGTGAAGCCGTGGAGTCTCTGCTCCGACAGAGACGGGCTCGAGTGATGTCCTCACGGGCATGTGTAGATCCCACAGCAGTGGGTGTAGACGGTTCTCTGCTCCAGCAGCTTGGTCAAAGCAATGAAGAATAATAATCCTGCCGAAAGTGGCTCTGCTGGCGCCGGGGAGATCCTCCGGTGCGCGGTGGTCCACGGTTGAACTTGACGTTACTATCCTATTAGCACGCGGCAATAAGTGCTCTATGTAGACACACAGGGAGCGAAATTAACTTTTTGACTCACCGGCCAGTGGCGGGTAGATGGGAAGAGTCTACCCGCCAAGCATATTTCTTACCTGCCAATATATATTTTATATATAAAAAATTTTTTTAAATAAAATATATATTATATAATCATACTTGTAGTTGTATTATCTGCGAGACATCGCCACCACGCAATAAGTCAAAATGCTTGCTATCTGCAAACAGCTCCACTGTCTGTTTTGGCTGTGTTGCTCTTCTAGAAAAATAATCCTTTCAGGGTTGCCTATTGAAATACTGTACACTTTCCTACTGTACACTTTCCTGATTAATTGAAATGGGGGACCCTGATGTAAACAAGACGAAAGTCTTTCTCTGGTCTGCATCCCCTTAACAATTGTGTGTATTGAGCTGTACTGTATTGTACCCATTCTGCAATCTGTTAATAAAGTTTTCAATCAATCAATCAATCACACCTCCAGTACAGAAACATTGTTTGAGTTTGCGTGTCAGGTAGACCATTGATTGACAGTCGAGTATGCCAATTACATCACATCGCTTGCACTCCGGTGCTGCAGCTGGACCCATTGCCCACCTCTGCTGTTGATAACGCTAGCCAAGTTATACACACAGATACACAGTGGGCCAGTGACTTTGGTGTAGGGGTGTAACAATGCATCGATCCTAAGGGGGAAATTCAACTGCATCGATTTGAAAATGTTAGAATAGATTATCGCAATTTTAATGTGTACACGTTATGTTATTGTCATGTCCGTTACAGCCAACACACCGACATACGCTACTGCATCAACGTTATGATTAACAAAGCAAGGCATTCGTTTAGTTGCATTAACGTTATATTACTATTGCTATCGATAAATCTAGGTGTTCTAAAATCTATTGCTATTGGTAAGAGAGACTATAATAAGTTGGTGTCTCGGAAAACGAGAGCCCTGATCGCGGAGTTTCAGGAAGTAAACAAGAAAAATTAGAGCTTCCGATTGGTCATTTGCTTTATTTCCCATGAAACCAGTCACTTCACTCTACTGTGATTGGACCGTTGGCTTGAGTGCAATGTGGGACTTGTAGTTTAACGATCTCGCAGCGGAGGAAAAAAAAGACGAGAGAGGCTATAATCTGTATTCGCACAGCGTGCGCGTAATTGATTTTTACCGTTCGCATACAAATATTTTTAGGGGCCTGCTTATGAACTACACGTCTACACGCCACACGGCGGGCAGCCCTCTAAGTGTCATGCGCCAAAGGTAAAAACAGACCGCCCCTGGCGGGCGGCGGGCTTTAGTTTCGGTCCCTGTAGACACACAATTACCCACTTCACGTGGTCTTTGACTCGTAATGAAGGCTTACTAATAAATAGCGAACGATACGTTGAACAAACGTAGTAGGATAACACGACTATTTGGGGCAATACGAGCCCTACTCTGCCGCACGTTGCATAGTGGGGTGAGGCGTCGCTTGGATAACTGGAACTGAACGAGACTGAACGGGACAAGGGACTTCACGTGTTCGCCTGCGCCATATTTATATGTACGGGGGATAAACGAGTGCCAGCCTGCTCACTGTCTCGTAGCCCTGGGCAGAAGCGGGCATGTTGAGACAAGTCCTGGCGGTAACTTTCAAGTCGGCTCTAGGGGTAAGTCACTGGCGCCTGGTGGCACGCCATCCAATAGGAGAATGAAATATTATGGGCTGTGTAACTACTAGGTTAAAGGGACATTCAGTGTATATGTACAAGTAATATACAAGGGATATCAAACGATATACAAATACTATTCAATATATATCAATCAATAAATACATATATTCGGTTTAATCTGACCCTTTGTAACACTAAAGCATTTATGAACACGGCATGCCCTTAACACATTCCCTGCCATGCAATTTGAGCATCTTATACCACCCTCTGCTAGAGCCATATGGAATCCGCGATCACGGAAGGAATCGCAGAATTGAGCAATAAAAATGGAATAAACTATAAAAAAAAAAAAAAATTACTTTTTTTTTTATGTTGTGGGACTTGTACAGCACTTTGTTCAACTTTGTCAGTGCTGTAAAGTTTAAACCTTTTTAAATCTTAGACAAACAAAACACTTTGCTTTCATGAAATATTGTAAGCAGTCATTTGAGGCTTTATAAAAGCAGCACAATGAACACAAATCTGTCAGTGCCGAGTCCGACCTCATCTTAAATAACAAACAGCATTGCTTGTTGTAGTTAACAAAGAGAGGCAGAGTTGATTTAGCAAAAAAATATATATATATCATTTATATTTTTATATTTTTTAATAATCAAAATTTCTTTTCATATTCGAATCCCATGCCCATCGAACGAAGCTTCGAAGTATTTAAGACAGCCCTATTAAATGGACTGTTATATCTTATTAAATTGTGGACATTTATTCATTCCCACTTATTAGACACTATTTCTGATGGTAAAATGAGCGTACAAAGCAAAATACAGAATTCTGAAATATTAAAACGAAAAAAAACAGAATTTGGGAAAAAATTAAATGGAATTTGGAAAAAAATAAAACGGATTTCATATGGCTCTACTCTCTGGGCTCTGGCTCTGTGGTACTTAAATGGTGAATTTCTTATCAAGCTATCAGAGCAAGAGACACAGACACACAGTGATGAGGAAGAAGAGGAGGAGAAAGAAGAAGAAGACGACTATGTAATAGGGATGTCCCGATCCGATCACGTGATCGGCGCCGATCACGTGCTTTTCAGAGGATCGGGATCGGGAAAGAAAATTAAATAAAAATCGGCAGTCAATAAAAGATTTTTTTTCTTCTTTTTTTTTCCAACAAACATGACCATGTTCACGTCTTAAACTCATACGGAGGCCTTAGTCTTGGTTTTAAATTACATATAATATATCATTAATGTATTTATTGTCACACAGAGCAGAATAATTGTCCACAACAAACACATTCCCTTTCATTTACACCGTTGCAACAAACACTTTCCCTTTAATTTAGACCGGTGTTCTGGCTACACGCTCACATCACAACAACAGTACAACACGTCGCTCCCGAAACACTGTTATCCACTCACTTGAGCAGCTAGAGGTTTGGAAGTTGGAACTAAGCATTTTAAAATAGAAAGTGAAGCCAGTCCAACAGCAATTGCAATGTTTGCAAGGACGACATTCCGTGTGGAGGAAAAATTCAGCAGGCTGGAGCCTGGAGGCGGACTTTTCAGACTAACTTTTCACCTGGATAACGTCAATTATTTGCTGTGACTAAAAGCAGCTAGAGGTTTGGAAGTTGGAACTAAGCATTTTAAAATAGAAAGTCAAGCCAGTCCAGCAATTGCAATGTTTGCAAGGACGACATTCCGTGTGGAGGAACAACTCATGAAGCAGCAGACTGGAGCCTGTAGGCGGACTTTTCAGACTAACTTTTCACCTGGATAACGTCATTTATTTGCTGTGACTAAGGATTATCGTCGGCGTTTCAGACCGTAAGTCGAACACTGAATGTATACTAATGTGCAAACATATATTGAAACTTTTAATATTTCTCATGAAGCACATTTCTCAGGGTGAATGTAATAAGAGCCGCCTCGCTCGCGCCCCTCCAGGGACTATAGCCAACAGAGGGACTTGTCTTGCTCCACCAGTTTCTGACAAAAATGCGTAAAAATGTATTACTAATGTGAAAGATCGGATCGGGAACGATCGGAATCGGTAGATATTTAAAATCACATGATCGGAATCGGATCGGGAGCAAAAAAAGGCGATCGGGACATCCCTACTATGTAAGCTTAGCTCATTGTGATGATCATAGATGGCATGGATTAAAATATTAAACTTCAAACTAAATCATTTGGTTATGGTCCATTTAATTTCAGACTCCACCCGTAAAGCAATACAAGACAGCCTTGGCGGAACTGTTTGCAGAGGAGGACAGAGAGCTGCAGACAACAGTACAACAGCACACCCTGTCCATCACAGAGAGAGTGGATCAAGAAGTCCAGCTGTACAAATGCCTGCCTTCCATCCCCATATCAAGTGACGCTGCTCTCTGGTGGTGGCAAAAGAGAGACACTCTGCCCCTGCTGTCAAATCTGTGTTCAGGAGTCTTCCACCCCGTCTGAGAGGGTGTTCTCCACGGCTGGAGACACCATTAGCCCAGAAAGATCAAGAATCCTCCCAGAGAAAGCGGACATGCTTATTTTTTTGCAGAATAATTGTTAATTTTATTTGCCCATTTTATTTTTGGTTCCATCTTATACCCTTTTTAAAAAAGGAGCACTGTGTGATTTAACATGTTCAAATGTTATTACCTATTTTTTTTCGTTTTGTTCTTAGGTTATTTAAAATGTTGTGTGGTTTACTGTATATGCTGTATGTTCTGTTCATTATTTATTTAGATTATTTAAGAAATAAAAGTAAGTTATTAACACTAATACACCTGTATGTACTCTTTTTTTTCCACCCAACACAATTTATCAGGAATCGATAAGGGAATCGATAAAGAATCGTATCGATAAGCAGAATCGATAATGGAACCGTATAGATAAAATCTTATCAATTCCCATCCCTATGTATGTCATAAATGTCATGATTCGATTCGATTTTTATATCTGTATATCTGTTTGTTGTGTATGTCATAAATGTTATTATGAATTGAAAATGGGGGACCCTGATGTAAACAAGACGAAAGTCTTTCTCTGGTCTGCAACCCCTTAACAATTGTGTGTATTGAGCTGTACTGCACCCATTCTGCAATCTGTTAATTAAAGTTTTCAATCAATCAGCCTAGTTTAACTTGGCGTAGCCATCACTAGCTTAGCCGCCTAGCCCCATAATTGGACATTACCCGAGTAGGATAAATCTGCAGTGCCGCAGCCCGGGGCCTGTACTGTGCGTCGGGGCCTGTACTGTGCGGTGCACTACTGCGCATGCGAGAAACAAAGTAACATATAATATAGGACACTAGAAACATAAAGTAACATACGGAAAATAGGACCTAATGTCCAAAATAGCGAAATAGGTACTTACATTTTCACTGAAAGACATCTTTGGTTCATTTTCAATGAAGAATAATGAATGCTTAAAGTAATACTATATAGGTTAATTAAACCAGAGCTAGAAAAAAAGACTTTTATACCCTCACCTGCCTCCAATGTAGTTTCACCCCCCCCCCCACCCACCCAACCACCTCCAATGTACAGTTTCCCCCCACCTACTTACAGGATTTGTAATTAATTAATCTAATTAATCGCATTTTAATCGGATAACCATTTTATGCCTGATATTCTATAATCATATTTCAAATTGCATGTGTCCAGATGGCAGAATTCAATACTGTATCTACAAAACCTTCTGTTTAATCATCTTCCCTATTAATTTGCTTCGATTTTTCAGGTCCGGTCAATTTGAGCATGGTGTTATTCACAGTCAAAGATAATAAAAAAATTGATTGATATTCTCATTTGGTTCATTACAATTTACTCAAAATAAAATTTTCATTCAATCAATCACCGCGCAGATTGATTGAATGAAAATGTTATTAACAGATTTCAGAATGGGTACAATACAGTACGGCTCAATACACACAATTGTTAAGGGGATGCAGACCAGAGGAAGACTTTCGTATTGTTTACATCAGGGTCCCCCATTTTCAATTCATAATGAATTGTAAGTAAGGGTGCAACTTGCTCCGTGCAATCCATTCTTTGTGGATCTAGCCCACAGTATTTCTCATAGATGTGAAAGATGTCATAGATGTCCCTAGAATCAGATACCAAGAACATGCAAATGGACCATATTAAAAAAAAAAAATCTGTAAATGTGTATTCTACATTCTTATGGAATGAATGAGATACAAAAAGAATATTATAACAAAAAAAACAAAAAAAATTGTAATTAATTTTGAGTTAATTTTCATAACGCGATAATTTGCTGTGTAATTAATTAATCTAATTAACGCGATAAACTGACAGCCCTATTTAGAACCTAGTCATTGATTTAGTTCAGGGTACGGTAATATTAGCCGCAGAGCTAACGTGAGCTAGCGCTAGCTAATCAAGCTCACAGAGAGAGATAAACAGCTGACAGCAGCAGGTAGTGCAGGTACAAATACAACAAAACAGCGGGTGGGGGCTGTTGTGTAAACCTTGTACTCTTTAGTTCACATATAATAAAGAGACGGAGTGTTTGTTTACTAGTCTGTAAGCCAGGCAGTACCGTGGTGCAACATACAAATGTGTCCGTGTAGCAACACAAGCCAATACCTTACAGGACAGGGGCCCGGGGAGGGAGCTCTGTGTGTGTGTGTGTGTGTTAAGGCTGAGCCCGAACCCTGTTTTTAGGGTTCGAACGTTCGCCAGGGTTTATCGAACGAACGTTCGTTTTTTGTAGATTTTTTAATAAAAGTTTTTATTAAAATCTTTTTTTTTTTATATAATTTTTTATTTTTTTTGCATCAAAGTTCCTACTTATGATAAACAATAGCCCTTGCACACCGCAGTCACGTAAGGGGCTAGATAAACAAAGGCATTCGTTTTGTGGCATTAACGTTATATAGTTAGTGTTACACGTTCAATAACAGGCATCACTCTTGGTCGACGGGAAGGAGAGAGGCGCGCGCCTCGGCTCCTTCCACCGTCTACCTCGGAACGGGGGACGGCAGAGAGACAGAGAGACACCGGCGCGGGGGTCCCGCCGGGCTCCCACCTGCCGCCTCGGCCAGAGTTGTTTCCAACGCAACCACCTCCCGCCATGAAGCTCGCGCTCCGTGGCCGAAAAAGGCTGGTATTCATTAATGATCCTTCCGCAGGTTCACCTATGGAAACCTTGTTACGACTTTTACTTCCTCGGCGGGGAGCTAACGCTACGTTAATGCTTCTCTCAAGCAGATCAATGGCGGCATTGCCGGAAGTAAAAAATAATAATAAACGCTTGCCGATTGGTGGTAACAGCAGAGGCGGGTGCAAGCGGTGTGACGTAATTGGCAGAATCGCCTGTCATTCAATCAAAATTGTTCTATTGCATTGGTTGAGACTAGAGCTCTGGTTGAGTATCCAGCAACAGCCCGGCAGAGACCATACTGGTTGAGCCGAGCGACTCGGGGGACGCGCCGCTTCACATCGCCTCACCGTCGTTGCGCCTGCTTTATTTTTTTTCACCGAACATTCGAACCCATTAATTAAAGTCCGAATGTCAGCTTAACGAACGAACGTTCGAACGTTCGGGCTCAGCCTTAGTGTGTGTGTGTGTGTGTGTGTGTGCGTGTGTGTTTGTGAGACAGAAGTCAGAGGAATAACGACCTGTTATCCAATAGATTAAATGAGTTTAAGAATAAAAAAATAAATACATTTTAAGAGAATCTCAAATACATTATTTTATTTAAGTGTAGGCTATAGTTAATGTTTTATTTTTTACAGTTTTTGTATTTTTCTGACATGGGGGCTCAACAATAAATGACAATCAGAAATGTCAAGTTGCATGTTGTTATTCTAACCAGCTTAGTTCTGTTGCATTTCCAATTTATTTATTTAAACTATAAATTGAGCAGGTATCGATAAGCAGAATCGATAATGGAATCGTATCGATAAAATCCTATCAATTTCCATCCCTACTTGCTAACTATCAGTAGCTAGCCAGCTAGGTAACGTTAGACAATGCCTCATGTATTAAACTAAAGTGAATAGTTTACTGGGTTATTTTAAACAGTAACGTTAGCTAGGTAGCTAACGTTAGCTCACAGAACAATGATAGCTAGTTCGCCAACGATAGCCAACAACTGCGAAAAACGCCAAACTGATGATATCAGACGTTGATATAAGGAGCCATCAGTAGCTAGATAACATTAGACAACGCCTCATGCATTAAACTAAAGTGATAGTTGACTGGGCCATTTTGTTTAATGCTTGTTATGTTGAAAGAGGAGCTGCACTCGACTCTTGCCGGAGCAAGAGCATTGTTGACATGGGTCTGTGAGGGGGAGGGGCAAGGCGTGCAGCAGCAGCTGTGTGTGCCTCAGAAGACAGCAAGCTAGAACAGCGCTGATAATTGGATCATGTTTTTCATGCGTATCATCGATCGGCGAAAATAAACCATTATCGGAATTCACCGATCTCATATTTATACTAAAGTTAGTTTAGGTTCGTGTTAACGTTAGATAATGTACAAAATAAACGTATTTCCGCTGCTATAGACGTGGCTCTTTTATTTTGGAACCCCCCCGACCGGAAGTTATTACCCTTACTCTGCTTGAGTGTCCGGTTGTTGGTTTTCGTTAGCTACAGTAGCAGCATATCAACACCAGCCATGGGAATACTGTTTTCTAAATTGGAGAGGCTTTTAATCGTCAAGGTAAGAGGATTTTAAGTCATGGTATCCATAAACTTCAATCGGTTCGGATCATTTCGCGACTGTAGGGAACTTGAGGGTACAAGTCTGACCCACTTCCAGTGATGAAGCTAAGCTAACGGAGCGGGTAGGGGTGCACCGATATGAAAATTGGCCACCGATACCGATACCGATTGTTCAACTAACACAATCGGCCGATACCGATACCGATAATTGTGGCAAAAAATAAGTATTTTTAATTTTTTTTAATTTTTTTTTTAATTTTTTTTTTATTTTTTTAATGAAACTACTGTATATTTGTATGTGTGTTTGTATTTGTAGGCCTCTTTACTTACTTAAAAAAGGAAACATCAAGAAATATGTTTATGGTATCACTGATCCCTCTCCCAGTATCGTCTGGCGGCCTGCAGAGGGATACTATTTTCTCAACCAGAGCTTTCAACCAATGCAATGGAACCATTCTGGCGGCCTGCAGCGGGATACTATTCTCTCAACCAGAGCTTTCAACCAATGCAATGGAACCATTTTGATTGACAGTCGATTCGGCCAATTACGCCACACCGCTAGCACCCACCTCCTGCTTACCACCAAGCGTTTATTCATTTTTCTACTTCCGGGCATGCCGCCATTGATCTGCTTGCGAGAATGCGAGTCAAACTTAGAACCACAACAAGCTAATACGTTAGCTGCCCGGCAGTGCCCGCCGACCAGCGCGCTCCACAGGATGGCCAAACGAGACACAATGATTTTACTGCAACAAATTTTATAATAAAACAAAGCCTTTCTATACATTTGTCTGGTTGAAAACTTTATTAACAGATTGCAGAATGTGTAGTTGGGTACGGAATGAGCAACGGAATGTAACCGAGCTATGCACGGCTTGCTTGCTATCTTCGGGTAAATACTATGCTGATGTAATTGAACGTGTAACTAACTATAATAACGTTAATGCCACAAAACGAATGTTTGTGTCATTTTAACAGCAGATACTTTCTTAAATGCCATCCTCCCGACAGAGCGGTGTTGATGGGGAGCTCTGATGGATTCGCTTGGTTGTGTTATTAACATTGAACAGCTAACCGAAAGCTAGGGTTAACTAATGTTAAAGGTTTAGCCATAACGTTACGTTGGCTAAAGTTGGGGCTATTCTTAATCCAGTAATAATGGCTGCAGAGCTGCAAGCAAAGTACAGCAAGTTGGCAAAGGAGTATTCCAACGTAAATCACATTTTCACCAGTAACGTTAGTCTTCTGCCTCCCGGCTATGAACGGACTCGGAGTAATGCCTTGCTGCTATGGGTAATAATAATATGCTGATGTTATTGTCCGTGTAACACTAACTATATAACGTTAATGCCACAAAACGAATGCCTTGTTAATCATAAATAGTAACTTTGATGCAGTAGCTTGTGTGTGTGTGGGGGGGACGGCGGGCGTTGTGCAGGTAGGTCGCGAGTGAATTATTTTTTTTTGCCTTTTGACGCTACACAAATGGATGGTTAGTTATCGGCGACTGCTATCGGCACATTTGAGCTTATCGGCCGATAGGCCGATAGCAGTCAACAAGGCACTTATCGGCCGATACCGATACCCGACCGATATATCGGTGCACCCCTAGGAGCGGGCGTTCACCAAGCGCACGCACAGAGACAACAAAGGTATGCATCTTCTTGTCTAACTCCAGGGAAGATGGCAAATAAGCTAATTTCCCAAAATGTTGGCGTTTTCCTTTAAGCAATCATTATTCTTTGTTGAAAAAGAACCAAAGATATCTTTCAGTGAAAATGTAAGTACCTATTTAGCTATTTTGGACATTAGGTCCTATTTTCCGTATGTTACTTTATGTTTCTAGTGTCCTATATTATATGTTACTTTGTTTCTCGCATGCGCAGTAGTGCACTCAGCTCGGAACTAGGCAAAATCTGCACATGGCTCACTGACAACAAACTATCATTACACCTGGCCAAAACAGAGTCCATTCTCTTCGGTTCAAATAACAAACTCAGCGAGGCCGACGGCTTCTCAGTAGTAGTGTTGTCACGATACTGGAATTTCGACTTCGATACGATACCTTGAAAAGTATCGATACTTTCGATACCAAAAAAAAAGAAATTTATAATTTTTTTTTTTTTTTTTTTATAATAATTTTTATTTTTATTTTAACAAATTTTGCTTTTGTTGCTGGTTGATTCTCCTCAGCTTCTCTCTGGTACTATACGAGAAGATAAATAGACTTTGAAAACCCTTTGTTTATCTTTAGATCAGAGAGAGAGAGAGAGAGAGAGAGAGAGAGAGAGAGAGAGAGAGAGAGAGAGAGAGAGAGAGATTTCTCCGGAGCTATGCACTTCATGGAGGCGGGGTAACGTTGTGTCGAGTTCATGCGTGTACTGGTGTAGGATGGGCTCCGGCTCCGCTCGACCTAACGTTGGAAACGGGGTAGTTGTGTCGAGTTCATGCGTGTACTGGTGTAGTGGGCTCGGCTTGACGTTACTCCGTTTCCATGAAGTAATAGGTGGCCAGCTAGCTAGCATTAAGCTAACGGAGGAACGACAGCTAACGTTAGCTAATAATAGCGTTGTTTACAAACTGAAGACAGGGCTGCGCTGCCCGGCTGTGAGGGGGAGGAGGCTGCAGCAGCTTGTGTCTGTTGCTCTGAGCGAGGAGGAGGAGGAGGCGGAAGGGCAAGGCTCTGGCAGCGCGTCTGTCTGTCAACAACTTGCGGGAGCAAGCCAGCTGGTACCGATACTGCAGAAAGTATCGGTACTTCGGGAAATTAGTATCGAAGCCGTTTTAAATATTCAGTATCGATATTTATCGATACTTCGATATTTTTGACAACACTACTCAGTAGGGCTGACCTTCGAATTTTTTTTTGGCAATCGAAGCTTCGGGGCCGAGCTTCGATTTTAATTCGAAGCTTCGAATTTAAAAAAAATTATTTTAATATATATATTTTCTTTTGTATCTTATGTTGTGGGACTTGTACAGCACTTTGGTAAACGTTGTTGTTTTTAAATGTGCTCTATAAATAAAGTGGATTGGATTAATGAATTAAGTAGCCCCTTTCGTGACTGTGACGCAGCCAACACGGCTGTGTGATTTAATTCAAGGTGGATCGCTGTTGTCGTTTGAACAACTTCAGATTTCATGGGAACTACCAATCCCCCAAATCAAGAATGTTTAAGATGAATGAAGTAAGATTTTGATTATTTGAAATATGGCCTGTGTAGACTAAACTATGCACAGAATTATGTCAGTCTACAAGGTCCGGATTCTACATTGTCCGGCAATGTAGACCTTGTAGACTCCACTACAGACCAATTATCAGTGAATGTTCATGCATTTTTAAGAAGGGCTACTTCCACAAAAAAACAAAGAACTCACCAAAACATCTCCATAGCACCTTATCTAAATGTTCTATTTCATATATGGAGATTCATATTTATTTATGTATTGCATGCATTTCTACATTTTATTTCCTATTTTGTTTATTCATCCCAGTATCTTTCTTTCTTATGTGTGGAATTCTACAAGGCATTTACATTCACATTTAGTCATTTAGCTGACGCTTTTATCCAAAGCGACTTACAAGTTCTGTATGACAGGTCATCAGGAAGGATACAACTCTATCAGCTGAGTAACAATATTCATCAAAGTGTTGCGTGTTACAGTGTAGGTTAGTTTATTAGGACAAGTGCATGACAGTAAGGTTAGTTAGTGTAACTGAGGGGTACAATTCCCTGACTGTATTGTTAGATATGATACTTACTACCACTACCTCTTGTACTTTAGACTCTGGCCACCCAGTACTAGGTATAAATAATTATGATAAACACTCCCACCTGATGAAACGGATCCAACACAAATGTACCAAGTCGAAAGTCTGCGTTTAATAATAATACATAGCAAAGGGTATGTACAACGATCACTTAATTACATTTATGATTTGAAATAGTATGCACTTTTATGGCAAATGAGTATTCGTAGGTAGATCAATATCGAATGTCCAATCTCTGATTGCGCAGGAAGCAAATATACAACCTGGAATATTTAGGGAACAATAGCAATGATACTTGAATGATTATATAGCTGGATACACTAGGGGGAGGTTCCGACTGCTTGTAGGACAGCTGGAGGGGGGGGGGGGTAGAGTCTGGCTGTATCCCGTCTGGCCGAGGGTATCCTGGGAGAGCCCACAGTCGTGCGACCCGGTGCCCAGCGATCCTCGATCCACAGATGAAAGCAGTTGGACTCTCTGTGGCCGGCGTCCTCCGGTCCACGATGGAGAGACGTGAGGCGACCTCGTCGTGTAGAGCGTCTTCTCACCTGTCGTCCTCTCCGGGGGGGGTATTTCCAACACACCGCAGTGTTGGCCTTTATCCATAGAATAATCAAAGTACTCAAAGCATAATCCAAGCCGGGGAAGGCTAGCCGTCGTCGGTAGAATAATCCAATATACAGGTCCACTCGCTCTTTGGCCTGGAGCTCCTCGGGTGCAGCTTCACGTGGGGTCAACCACCCTGGATAAGCGTCCAGCTGATGCCCGAAACGATGGGGGTGCTGATTACTATAGAACTCTTACCGCACGAGGCACTACATATGAATAGACTATTATTAGCTTAATAGAATACGTCCAACTCGACGATATAGTGCCAAATATGACTATTCAAATATTAATATACACGATGTCTCAATGCCGATACTGGGCCGAATTGGCCTTACTGCCCACACGTGGTTCGCGGGGAGGCTTTTGCGTCTGTCACTCTGTTGGAGGGTAAGGAACTGGACTAAAAGAAAGCTCTACTTTAATAGCGCAGTATATATACGCACTATGAACAAATAGTACCATTAGTGGTGCGGTAGACATATTCCTACGCGGAACTAGGACTTGTCCATACATGTTGAGCGGTACGATTGAACCTGGTCTGAGGGGTATGGCGACCTGGCACCAAGGTCTCGTCCAATGGTAGAATGGAGACTATTATGGGATGTTCAGTAGACTAGAAGGGATATTCAATGCATATTGTACAAGGAATATACAAGGGATATCAGGGGATATACAAATACAATTAAATATATATATATAAATAAATATATATATTCGGTTTAATCTGATCCTTCAGAACAGTTAGGGTTAGATTTTTTATTTTATTTTTTAAATTTTATTTCAGATAATGGTTGAAGAAGTGCATCTTTAATCGACGGCAAAAGATTGGACGGGATTCGGCTGTCCTAACTGGGGTGGGTAGTTCATTCCACCATTGTGGGGCAAGGACTGAGAATAGGCGTGTAGGTGGTGTATATGTGTTTGAGGATGATATCCTTCAAACAGGCAATAGTGATGATATAATTTGGGCAGTGCTGAGCTGGGTTCCTTTCCTCCAGTGTATTTGTCCCCCGGCCCCACCCAATGGCCCCATGCACACACACACCGAAGTAAAAATAAAAATAAAAAATAAAAATGTGAAGAAAAAAAAAACTCAATTTTTTTTTAATGTTCGAAGCTTGTGCCATCGAACGAAGCTTCGAAGTATTTAAGACAGCCCTACTTCTCAGTTACAGTGGGTGACAATATTGTCACAAGGAAAGATGAAATTACATACCTATAGGCCGTGAGCCAGGGCCCCAAATTTGGGCCACGGCTACCATCTTGGGGGACTAACTTTCATAGTGATTTTTGGGAAGGTATACACCCCTGCTGTTAGAAAATATGTGATAGCAATGCAGAAGTTGCCTCCAAATGTGTGCTATCATATCTTTTATAACACTACCAAGCATATTTTTCAGGCCTCCTGTCTGAAATTACATGCCCCAAATGAATCATGATAGCTCCTGAACCATAAGGCCTATATGCATGTGTCTGGTCTCCTTTGATAGGTAACAAGCTAGGACATATGCATCCAGTGTAAGTAAACCCACATATATTACCATTCCAGAGTAAATGGAGATACAATGAAGGAAAACATCATATTTATATCCTCGCCTGGTACATAATCTTGACTACAAATGTAACTCTGGATCTGATGAAAATACACAAAATACAACATTTATGATACAATTTATAAAGATATCCCATTTGATCCATGGACATGACTTTTAAAGGCTGTCTAGATCTATAATTATTATTATTATTATCTGACTCCACCCACCCATATGAACAAACATTTTATTGGATGTCTATAAGCCAACCACTGTTCCACATCATCTAAAGTGGACTGCATTAGAGCCACACCCCTCTTTCAGCAAGCATGGCCGATCGTGATGCTAGGAGAAAGCGTAAGGAACATTTTAATCAAGTAATCATGTTTACATTTTTAACACAAACCACCTTCTACTTCCTTATGCAGTAAAAACATTGACGGGTAATACTGAGCTCATCCAAACACTGAACAAGCTTGGGCATGGGATGCTAGATCCTAATGTGAAACACTGTGATTCTACCTGTCTATCTTTTTATGCTCGCTTATGCCTGTATTTTTTACTGTTGTGAAGCACTTTGAACTGCAACCACTGTATGAAAAGTGCTATACAAATAAAGTTATTATTATTATTATGGGGTCTATTACTCCCAACTTGAAGAGAAGGACACTGCTCTGTGTATCCAAAAGCTAGCAACAGCCTCAACTCAAAGAGTTGTACTTCCACCATCAATCTTGCATGGGACAATATTGATAGACTTGAGGAAACTCACTGGAAAGGGCACATCACATAGAGTCAATGGTATAGTTGTACAGGCCAATGTCTATGGACCACAACTACCAAGAGCTGAGCTTCCACACATTGAGAAACTGAAGCAGAGATCTGTCACCATTGAGGACCAAGAACTGGGAGTATATGTAGCAGGTGCGCGTGTGGGCCCACAGCCTCTCCCAACCAGGGAACACTGTGTCCAGGAAACCAAGGAAGCTGCTCTTCTTGCCTGCAAGAAGAACCTGGTGTGGGCACTTGCAAGGCAAACAGATACAGAGAATCAGACAATCCCAAGCTGGACTGGTTTTAATATCAGCACCAGGGACCAAGAACCAATCTCACAAGATATAGTTGGGTATCTGCCAACCATCAATTCACCAGCCACACAGTTGACCAGTGTTTGAAATCCTGAATCAATCAGAGATAATCAGAAAGGAACTGCATCTAGAATCAATTGTGGTAGTCATGGATCAAGCACTATATGCGAAAGCCACTGAAATTGCCTGGAAGCACAAAGAGCGCTTCTCCAACATTCTTCTCAGAATGGGGACATTCCATACCATACTGTATGTCCTTGATGGTAAACACTATAACCGTGCTGTCAGGGTCCACATGTACATCTATGAAGCACTGATGAGACTCGCATGGGCAGAGTTCAGAGTTCACACTGTGGGTTGAGGACAGCATTCCAGAGAAGAGTGGGATGATCAAATCATTCTTGGACAATGTGAAAGACATGGCCAGTGACTTGAACCAACAGACGGCGAACAATCTGCTGCAAAGTCCACTCTTAGCTGAGCTGATAACCCTGTGGACAGACTTTCTGGAACACCTCCGTCACAACAATGGAGAGCTTTCTGCATTCTGGATGTCATACATTGACATGGTAGATAACGTAATACTTGGCCTTCTGCGTGCCTCTCATGAGGGGGACTGGGAGTTGCACCTCCATGCTATAATAAGCATGATCCCATGGTGCTTTGCCTATGATAAGATACATTATGCCAGGTACCTGTCCCCTTACTTCTCTCAGATGAAAAACCGCCCAGAGAAGCATCCTACTGTGTATGAGGCCTTCAAGACAGGCCAATTCTTGGTGCAGCTGTCAAGTAACAACCCCTTTGGACGGATCCCTGTGGACCAGGCTACTGAAGTCACAGTTAACAAAGACACACAGACTCCTGGAGGCACAACAAGGTTCAGCCTGAATGCTGGAGCTGTCAAGCGTCACTACATAACAGCTGAGCACCGCAGTGCATTCCTGGGACAGTTAAGGGAGATGGTGCAAGGTAACAAATCAGAGGTTTGTCATACAGAGCTACAGCGGCCAAGAATCCAGAAAGATGAGGAAGCAGTTTCAGCAGTGGTTAGCCTCATACAGGAATGGGTCAACCCATTTGCAAAGAAGCAGGACCTCATTAGCATCTCTACAGCAAAGACAGCCCCCAAGGAGATTGCCTCTGACCTGATGAATGCATATGAGATTGGTGAGCAATACAATCTTCAAGGATGAGAGACTGGAGAAAGACCCACCAGCAAAGAAATTCCATGACCCAATGAAAACCAACAGGCTAAACACATTCAGTGATATGTGTAAGAAGAGAAGTGAAATCAAGTGGGAGGGCAATCATCTTAAAAGCAAACAGGTCTTTGTTTGGACACATCAAAGTGATGGCACAAGGGCGCATTCTATATATGGAAGATATCCTTTCCCCACCCCTTGGGCGATTTTCCTGGGCCCTGTCCACAGTCCACACCAGGCGGATTGCTGAGAAAGACAAATAAAGCTACTTTGGCCACGACCTTACAGAAAAATGTAGCAGTAGCAGAGCAACTCCCAGAGAACTCTGCTACAGTGGTTGATGGAATGAACTTGGTCCAAAGAGTGAAAGGTGATCAAGTTACTTTCAGAGATGCTGCCACAACAGTTCTGGGTATGGCTCTGAGGGAAGGCAGTCAGAGTAGCAGAATAGATGTTGTGTTTGACACATACAAGGAGAACTCTATCAAGAACAGTGAAAGATCTCTACGGGGTGAAGAGACTGGTCATGAGTTGCAAGGTATCACAGGTACACAGATGGTGAGGCAGTGGAGGAGCTTCCTGACCAAAGTCAGTAACAAAACTAGTCTCATTAGCTGTATAGTCGATAAATGGAGGAAGGCAGAGTACAGAGCAAAGCTACAAGACAAGATTCTGTATGAAACTGTGAATGACAAATGTTACAGAATCTCATCTCAGGACAGTGAGGAGGTGTCAGCTCTTCAATGCCAACAAGAAGCAGATGGCCGCCTACTTCTCCATGCTGCCCATGCCACAAAGAGAGGGATACCCATCTGTAGTTATCTGCTCAGAAGACACAGATGTCTTTATCATGTCTTTAGCGTTCTGTGACAAGATTGAGGCCCCATTGTTCCAGATGTGTGGCAGTAAATCCTGTGCAAGGCTTGTGGACACCAGGAAGGTTGCTGCCACTGTTCGCGTAGAGGTGTGTAGGGCTCTCATCGGGTTGCATGCATATACAGGATGTGACACTGTAAGTGCTTTTGCAGGCAAAGGGAAGACAAGTGCCCTAAAAATTCTGACCAGCAATAGACAAAATCAGGACACATTCTCAGAGTTGGGTCAGGAATGGGATCTCTCCCCAGAGCTGAGGGACAAACTAGAGGCATTTACATGTCTCCTGTATGCCCCAAAAGCATCAACCACCAAGGTCAATCAGCTCAGATATCACATTTTCTATACCAAAAAAGGTGAACTTGAAAGTGATCAACTCCCACCATGCAAGGACTGCTTAACAAAACATGCACAGAAAGCCAACTACCAGGCTGGTATATGGAGAAGATGTTTGGAGAAGGACCCACAAGTGCCAAGCCCTGTTGGCAGAAGCCTGAAGATAGAGAGAGAAGAGGAAGCTGAACAGTTGGTGGTGGACTGGACGGAAGGCCAGCCAGCACCCGATGCCGTCCTGGATCTACTGGCCTGTAACGGTCCAAATAAATGTTCACTCCCAAGATGTATGTGTTGCAAATGGCCTCAGGTGAAATGACATGTGTAGACTGGCAGACTGTGAGAACCAGGCATCCACCTCAGAGAGTGTGGAAAGTTCTGATGAAGATGTGGAAGACATGGAAGACTTGGGAAATTATTATGATTACTAGGTTATTAACAGTAAACCAATTGTAGAGTGCCACCAACAGCGCCACGGATAGAGACTGAGAACTGTCTGTACTTTCCAAAATAAACAAATATTTTTCTGAAAACATTATATATTATATCATTGTATAGGTCTAACTGGGCTGAAAACATTGATAGGTGACATGGCATGACACTCTGTGGCCCTATATGAATGTTGAATATGCATATTGATCAATATTCAGTGTTTTTTATTATTTCAATGTTTTGGGGAGATTTATGTTTTTGTAACATGGCAGTATTGAAAGAAATAGTGTTTGAGTAAAATTACCAGCAAACAGTCAACATGTAAACGGTAACCATGGCCAAAACATTTACATCATCTGAGTATACCTTTTTAAACTGTATCATAAATGTTGTATTTTTTGTGTATTTTCATCTCATCCAGAGTTAGATTTGTAGTCAAGGAGTAGGAGAACACATTCAGTTGCATTATTATCCATGGGTTATTGGTTATAATGGTCATATTGCCTTTTAAATTAAGATTATGTACCAGGCGAGGGTAAAACATGATGTTTTCCTTCATTGTATCTCCATTTACTCTGGAATGGTAATAGATGTGGGTTTACTTACACTGGATTCATATGTCCTAGCTTGTTACCTATCAAAGGAGACCAGAAACATGCATATAGGCCTTATGGTTCAGGAGCTATCATGATTAATTTGGGGCATGTAATTTCGGACAGGAGGCCTGAAAGATATGCTTGGTAGTGTTATAAAAGCTGTGATAGCACACATTTGGAGGCTGCTGCTGCATTGCTATCACATATTTTCTAGCAGTAGGGGTGTATACCTTCCCAAAAATCACTATGAAAGTTAGTCCCCCAAGATGGTAACGACCAACCCTACTGGCTCACGGCCTACTAGGTTCCATGCTAGAGGAAAATCTTTCCTGTGACAAAATGGCATCCAATGTAATAAAAAAAGTCAACCAACGAGAAAAAGTCAACCAACGAACTCGATTCTTGTACCGGATCTCCTCTCTGGTAAACAAGAATACCCTGAAGACTCTGGCAGGCAGGAGCACTCATTCAAGGGTACTACGACTATGCTTGCAGTGCACCTCATGGTACCAAAGCACCTCAAAGGCACAAAAAGATTAGAACAGTTTTTGCCAGACCTAATAAGCACGGACCAAACTGGATTTATATCTGGTCGCCAAACCCAGGATAACTTAAGACGAACACTACATATTATGAATCAGATTAAACAAACCAACGTTTATTCGGCCTTATTAAGTCTGGACGCGGGAAAAGCGTTTGATTGTGTGAGCTGGGACTATTTATTCTTGGTACTAGAAAGGTTAGGATTCAAGGAAGATGCAATTAGGTGTTTTAAAACACTATATACAAGACCCACAGCGAGAATAAAAGTAAACGGTCGGTTAACAAATCCGATCGCCCTAGAACGCGGTACACGCCAAGGTTGTCCATGTAGCCCCGCCCTGTTCGCGATTTTCATTGAACCGCTAGCCCAAGCAATTAGGGAAGACCCCAATATAACAGGTATTAATATAAAAGAAACGGAGCATAAGATAGCATTATACGCGGATGATGTCTTAATTTACTTAAAAAACCCCAGTCTGAGCCTCCCTAGACTAATGGACCTTATTGAAACCTATGGTCAACATTCGGGATACAAACTAAATATAGGAAAAACACAGATACTTACATATAACTATACCCCCCCAAGAGAAATAAAAGAAAACTACAATTTAAATTGGAACATGAAGTCCATAAAATATCTGGGAGTAAGGCTGACTAAGGACTTAACAAAATTGTATGAAGCAAATTACCAGCCCCTAAACACACAAATTAAAAAAGATATAGAAAGATGGTCATTAGCCCCCCTGGATTTCACCTCCAGAATAGACTCAGTAAAAATGAACGTAGTCCCTAGACTACTATATCTTTTCCAGTCCTTGCCGGTGGAAATCCCTGCTAAACAGTTTAACGAGTGGGACAGGATGATTTCTAGATTCATATGGAGCGGGAAAAAACCGAGAATTAGGTTCCGGACACTCCAACTCCCTAAAGAGAAGGGAGGCATGTCCCTCCCAAATCTGAAGGAGTATTACTATGCAGCGCAAATAAGACCTTTGGTCTGTTGGTGTGAAAGGGACTACGAAGCGAAGTGGAAGGACATTGAAGTGAAATCACTTGATATACCACTCCAGACAGTAATTGGTGATAGACAGCAGGCCAAGACCCTATATAGAAACGTAAACCCATTTATTGTACACACCCTACAGACATGGTTCAAAATTGTGAAACAATTCAAGTTAGAAAAAAGGATTAAGATCTTGAGGTGGTTTGCCTTCGATTTAGGATTTAAACCAAGAATGTATGATCAAACATTTAAGGAATGGGCTCTCCGAGGTATTACCTCATTCAGCACAATGGTAGAGAATGGAGAACTTGTGAGCTTTCAAACCTTGAAAGATACATACGGTTTGGATAAACACGACTTCTTCAGATACCTACAACTTCGCCAGTACTTTCTAAAAGAGGTAAAGGGGTCTGAGCCCAATACCCCAATAGACAGTGTTATTCAGATATTCATTCAGGCATACAGGGACAAGATGAGTAAAACTGTGTCAAAATTGTATAATAGCTTTGTTCAGGCCAGAACTGACTCCACAAGTTACATTAAGACAAATTGGGAAAAGGAATCAAACATTGAAATAACCGAAGACGAATGGGAGAACATGTGCAGAACTCAATGTAGCTCGACTAATTCAAAAACATGGAGAGAATTCTGCTGGAAAAACTTGACTAGATTCTTCATAACTCCCAAAATCAAATCCCGACAAGTAGGCATAGAGCAACCATGTTGGAGACAGTGCGGCCAGAGGGAGGCAAACCACTCTCATATCTTTTGGAATTGTCCAGGAATTCAACGTTATTGGCAAGATGTTCACTCCACCATGCAGGTTATATTGAATTTTAAGATACCGGAGACCTTCTCCTATTTATACCTGGGTAACTTACCTGAGGAATTGGTAGGAGGAGACAGATATTTGATGAAAATATTTTTAGCAGCAAGTAAGAAAGCGATCACGCGTCTCTGGTATCAACAAGAACCTCCAACAAAAGAAAAATGGTTGGCCATTATAGGCGAAATATACACAATGGAAAGACTTACTTTTACTCTCAGATTACAGGAAGAGAAAGGTTTGAAGTACTGGGAAAAGTGGGACTTTTATATGGTAATGATGACAACCAGTGGATGATGTATTGATGTATAGTTGTAAAGAATATTCGCCATACCTATAGGGAAAGTAAGAGAATTGAGAACTCATGTGAAAAGTATATTTTTGTAAAGTGACACTAATAATGCAGCCCGGGATTGTGTTTTTGTTATGTCTTGTTGTTTGTGATTGTTTGCTTATTGTGAAAAACAATAAAAAGAAAGTAAAAAAAAAAAGAAGCACCTCAAAGGCGCTAAAAACTAAATTACAAACATCACAAAACAAACTGGTCAGACTACTGCTTGACCTTACTCCTAGAACCCGCCTCACCCCTGCCCACTTTGTCGTCTACTCTAAGCCATCCTAGGTTGTCAGAGTACAGCAACTTGCAATGGGCCTGGTCTACAAGATACACTACACGACCAAGGTACTAGGGATGGGTACCTTTCACATTTCGGTACCTGTGAATCGATACCGGTACCCAACAGTAACTTTTTTCGGTACTTTAGTCTCAATTTTTTATTTACCTACCTCAGTTGTGAAAAAAATTATCCAAACTTCAAATAACTACAATTTCGACCGTTTTCAGCTTGCCATTGCTCCGACTGCTTTGTTGTTTTTTTTGGTATCTCACTTGAATCGATACTCGGTAGTACAGACGACATCCGACGTGTTTCGGAATTCGGTACCCATCCCTACAAGGTACCCATGTACATGTCAAAATACTTCCCAAAGGTCAGTGAATACCACGATCACAACACCAGAGGGAGCTCCACAAATCATGTTAAACCCAGATTCGGCTCAAACAAGGGACTAAACTAGGGATGCACGATAATTATCGGGCCGATATCAGCAATTATGACGTCATCCCGAGAAACCCGATAACGTTATTGATAGCTCCGATAATATATAATACATTTTTTGGTTAAAAGAAATCCGGTGTGGGTGGATTTGGATGAAGGGCGCTTGTTTTTATTATAGCCTCCTCCCGTTTTGCCAGTACTGTGGTACGATTGATAGCGTGTGGTTTAGGAACGGAGTTTTTCAGAAATCCAGCGCTCCCTTTCTTGGCTGTGACGTAGTCACGTTACATTCGGAGGCAGACAGTCGTTCTGCCAATTACGTCCCACCGCTTGCGTCCCACCTCTTCTTCTTACCACCAATCAGAAGCTCTCGTTCGTTTATTTACCTCCGGATTGTCAGCCATTACTCTACTCGGAGCTCAGGCTAATAATGTTAGATCCCCGCCAGCCACATTGACAAGTACCAGCGCTTATACATTACTGGCAAATGTCTTGTTGCACTTGTGGCAACGAGCGTTGTCAGCATCGACTTTAGTAAAATAGACCCAGACTTTTGAACGTTTCGTTCTGTCCGCCATGATGAGAGCAGAGCTGTCTGTACTCGGCAGCACCCGTGTGTGTGTGTGTGTGTGAGTGAGTGTGTGTGTGTGAGCACAGCCCGCTGCTCGCGCAGGCAGAGACACCGAGGCAGGAGAGATATAGAAAACGGCCAACAAGATTAGTTTGCGACGTTTAAATTCCTCAAAAAAAATCCATAATTTCTCGAGTACCGATAGCAGTACCGATGACGTCAGAGCTTATAAATACTAAAAAAAAATTAAAAAAAATTTGATCAAAAAAATATATAGGATATATATATACATTTAAAAAAAAGTATTATAATACAATAAATATCGGTTATCGATATCGGTTATCGGCTTGAGGAGCATAAAGTTATCGGTATCAAAAAATCAATATCGTGCATCCCTAGACTAAACACGTTTCGCAATTATGCCACATGATTGATTGATTGAAAACTTTATTAACAGATTGCAGAATGGGTACAGTACAGTACAGCTCAATACATACAATTGTTAAGGGGATGCAGACCAGAGAAAGACTTTCGTCTTGTTTACATCAGGGTCCCCCATTTTCAATTCATCGTAACATATATGACATACATGACATACAGATAGACAGTACTGCTACATCTATATATTTATGACATACCATATTTGTAAATACAGTACTGTTTGTGATACAAAGAGCCCAAAAAAAAAAGTATATACATTTGCCGTAGAAACTGTACATTGGATTGGGTAGGTGGGGGGGACTGTACATTGGAGGTGGTTGGGTGGGGGGGGGTTGGGTAGGAGTGGGGGGGGGTGGTTGGGTAGGAGGGGTGGGTGGGGGACACTGTACAACTGTACAAACAAAACTGTACATTGGAATATTGACAAGACCATACTTGGTAATTTACTGTACATTGGAGGGGGTTGTGTTAGGACATTTACAGGGGCCAGTTTCGAATTGCAGTCTCCCGTAGGTGTTTTGAGTGTTTTTGAAAGTGGGTAGTGATTCACATTCCTTTACAGCTTTGGGTAGGGCGTTCCACATTGATGTGGCATAATTGCGAAACGTGTTTAGTCCCTTGTTTGAGCCGAATCTGGGTTTAACATGATTAGTGGAGGTCCCTCTGGTGTTGTGATCGTGGTGTTCACAAGACCTAAAATCTAGTTTTGCTTATATGCTTATATATTTCACATTAGACACGTTCCTGGCTCTGAGGCTCTGCAGGCAGCAGAATTGGTTTCAATGAGGGGAGGGGTTACAGCAGGGTTCGAAATTAACGGGGGCTTGGGGCATAATGCCCTTGAAAATGGACAAAATGCCCTCGAAACTCAGTTAAGGGGGGCACTTAATGCCCCCGACAGTTTACTAATTATATATATTTATCCGGTAATGGATCGTCTGTGTAGCGTACGGTTCAGATGACGCGCAAATAAAAAAAATCATTTGGCGGAGCCCGGGGAGCCGGTGTTCTGCACTGGCTGCAGGCAGCAGCAGCCCGTTGCTAGTCAGTTTGTGTAAAAATGGCACGCACAATATAAATCAATCTTCATTACGACTTTAAAAACATAGCCATTAACATTACATAGGCCTACACACATCTTGCCATATCGTTAGCAGTTTGTAAACACAACGCACGTTTTAACTATTGTAGCCCGACGCAGCCCGCAAGCTACTACTGTACAGTCAATGAAATGTTACCGTAGCTACTAGCTAGCATAGGAGGAAATGGGGGTCGGAGAGGCGGGGTGTTTAAAGACAATGATAGGCGTTTATTCAACATCCAAGAAGGCTAACATACAACTGTGTTTTACTAACTCCTGCTTGTTGATGTCCTAACGTGACCGGAGCTGAAGATGCCACACGCTAAAATGTCCGTGGGGACCCGGCGCCAACCCATAGATAGTTCCAACTCACCGAATTACGCAATCGATTGATTGATTGATTGATTGATTGATTGATTGAAAAGTTTATTAACAGATTGCAGAATGGGTACAGTACAGCTCAATACATACAATTGTTAAGGGGATGCAGACCAGAGAAAGACTTTCGTCTTGTTTACATCAGGGTCCCCCATTTTCAATTCATCATAACATAATGACATACATGACATACAGATAGACACTGACAGTACTGCTACATCTATACATTTATGACATATCAGATTTGTAAATACAGTACTGTTTGTGATACAAAAAGAGTCCAGAAAAAGAGTGTATATACATTTGGCGTAGAAACTGTACATTGGATCCACCACAGTTGCACTCAATATTTAAATAATGTTAGTCTAAATAAATGTAGACAGAAACATAATAATTTCAAGCAGAAAACGAATCTTTCCATTAAGAACTGACAATCAGGGAATTTAAACATGGTTGACATTGTTTTTGTGTGTTTATATTAATTAAAGAAAGGAAAGTCTAGTGCTGGCTGAGCATATTGTTTGTTTGCACTAAGTTAATTAATACTTTGACAAATGTAGCCTATATTTTTCAGTCAGTTCGGTCTTTGTGTGCCAAACATTATTTAAGGCTGTAAACACTGTGAACCTTTTATTTTATTTTTAATAAATGAGAAGCATGTTTAGATTTGAGTGTAATAAAAATGTACGTATATCGAACTGAAAACCGTGACCCCAAAATCGTGATACGAACCAAACCGTCCATTTTGTGAACCGTCCCACCCCTACCGTTTATCATAAAAATTCAGTGCCCCCGAAATACAAAAAAAAGCCCCCGAAAATCAATTAAGGGGGGCAAAAAAATCCCTTGAAAAAAAATGTTAATTTCTAACCCTGGGTTACAGCCAGGTAGCATCTGTTGAGTTCATTGTGTTCATTGTGGGTAAAAAATCTGCCTGGCTGGTAGTTTTAAAAATCTACCAGCCAAATGGCTGGTAAGTCAAAAAGTTAATTTTGTTCCCACTCTGACTATTTCGCGCGTGCAGCATCGGAGCTTATGCCAGCCAAGATGAAGAGGACATCGTTCGGCAGATGGACTGAAGATGAAAGTTGTTGCATGTTAGACAGTTCAGTCAGGCTAGCCATCCCGGCTAAAGACAGGGACAGCTAGTTAGCTTTAGGGATGCACGATATTTATTTTTTGACACCGATACCGATATCTTTATGCTCCTCAAGCCGATAACCGATATTTATTGTATTATAATTTTTTTTAAATGTATATATATATATAATTTTTTTTTTTTTTTGTATTTATAAGCTCCGACGTCATCGGTACTGCTATCGGTACTCGAGAAATTATGGAGTTTTTTTTTTGAGGAATTTAAACGTCGCAAACTAATCTTGTTGGCCGTTTTCTATCTCTCCTCCCTGGGCCTCTCTCTGCCTACGCGAGCCAGCCGGCTGTGCTCTTACACACACTCACTCACTCACTCACACACACACACACACAGCTCTGCTCTCGACAGCACCCGTGTGTGTGTGTATGTGTGTGTGTGAGTGTGTGTAAGAGCACGGCTCGCGCAGGCAGAGAGAGACCCAGGGAGGAGAGATAGAAAACGGCCAACAAGATTAGTTTGCGACGTTTAAATTCCTCAAAAAAAGTCTGGGTCTATTTTTACTAAAGTCGATGCTGACAACGCTCGTTGGCACAAGTGCAACAAGACATTTGCCAGTAATGTATAAGCGCTGGTACTTGTCAATGTGGCTGGCGGGGAGCAGCTAACGTTATAGCTCCGAGTAGAATAATGGCCGACAATCCGGAGGTAAATAAACGAACGAGAGCTTCTGATTGGTGGTAAGAAGAAGAGGTGGGTGCAAGCGGAGGGACGTAATTGGCAGATCGACTGTCTGTCTCCGAATGTAACGTGACTACGTCACAGCCAAGAAGGGGAGCGCTGGATTTGTGAAAAACTCCCTGTTCCTAAACCACACGCTATCAGTTTTACCACAGTACTGGCAAAACGGGAGGAGGCTATAATAAAAACAAGCGCCCTTCATCCAAATCCACCCACACCGGATTTCTTTTAACCAAAAAATTTATTATGTTATCGGAGCTATCAATAACGTTATCGAGTTTATCGGGATGACGTCATAATTGCTGATATCGGCCCGATAATTATCGTGCATCCCTAGTTAGCTTTAGCTACGTTATAATATTAAGTGTGGTTCAATCGGGATATAGCCATGATGATGTCGGCTAGTAGCTAGCTTAGCTAAATGCTAACTAGCGTTAGCTAACCTAGAGACAGCGCGTGCAGCCAAGATGAAGAGGATGGTCGTTCGGCAGATGAACTTCGTCAACTCCACGCGGTTGTCTCCATCCTCTTGGACGTTTGGTGAGTTTTTAATGCACTCTATTCTATTCCCGCCGTGGATCTCTCTCTCTCTCTCTCTCTCTCTCTCTGGAGCCAAACTGGCCGACTAGCTGTTGTAGTACTAGTAGCTAACGGTGTGTGGCCTGGTGTCAGCACCTGTATTGCTTTTCTCACGTTACAGTTTTTCAGTTGTAGCCGCATAGCTTGCTTCTGCGTTAGCTAATGGTTAGCGATAGCCGGGTTGAGCTAACTGTTAGCCAGTTAGCTGTTTAGCTACGACGTTAGCTGCCGGCTGCGCTCGGCTGGGAACGTTAGTTTGATGCCATCAGTTAGCCTAGAGTTAGCTGTTAGCTTGTGCTACGACCATTGACATTAGCCGTGAGAATAGCAGGGGGTTCTGGCACTCTGACTACGACATCATCTTTGACAGAAGATGTAGTCGGGCCTGCACCATGACAAGGCTCCGGCCATAGCTTCTTTTTGTCCCGCCAGCGAGAGGCCTTTCGTCAACGTGGAGACCTGTGTTGCGGCCTTTCGCCCTGCGTTCCTTGGTGCAGGTTAAGGCTGAGCCCGAACCCTGTTTTTAGGGTTCGAACGTTCGCCAGGGTTTATCGAACGAACGTTCGAACGTTCGTTTTTTGTAAATTTTTTAATAAAAGATTTTTTTTATTACTTTTTTTTTTTTTTTATATGATTTTTTTTTTTTTTTTATTATTATAGATCCTACGGAGGGCGGCATTGCATAATCTATTGGTGAAAAAACATGTTTACAGTGGTGGCTGTTCATGTAAACATGTAATTAAACAAAGCACTCAGAAGAAAATAAACAAGCTACTGAGTACTGCATAAAGTTCCTACTTATGATAAACAATAGCCCTTGCACACCGCAGTCACGTAAGGGGCTAGATAAACAAATGCATTCGTTTTGTGGCATTTTAACGTTATATAGTTAGTGTTACACGTTCAATAACAGGTATTCACTCTTGGTCGACGGGAAGGAGAGAGGCGCGCGCCTCGGCTCCTTCCACAGTCTACCTCTGAACGGGGGACGGCAGAGAGACAGAGAGACACCGGCGCGGGGGTCCCGCCGGGCTCCCAACACGCCTGCCGCCTCGGCCAGAGTTGTTTCCAACGCAACCACCTCCCGCCATGAAGCTCGCGCTCCGTGGCCGAAAAAGGCTGGTTCACCTATGGAAAGTTGTTACGACTTTTACTTCCTCTGCGGGGAGCTAACGCTACGTTAATGCTTCTCTCAAGCAGATCAATGGCGGCATTGCCGGAAGTAAAAAAAAATAATAAACGCTTGCCGATTGGTGGTAACAGCAGAGGCGGGTGCAAGCGGTGTGACGTAATTGGCAGAATCGCCTGTCATTCAATCAAAATTGTTCTATTGCATTGGTTGAGACTAGAGCTCTGGTTGAGTATCCAGCAACAGCCCGGCAGAGACCATACTGGTTGAGCCGAGCGACTCGGGGGACGCGCCGCTTCACATCGCCTCACCGTCGTTGCGCCTGCTTTATTTTTTTTCACCGAACGTTCGAACCCATTAATTAAAGTCCGAATGTCAGCTTAACGAACGAACGTTCGAACGTTCGAACGTTCGGGCTCAGCCTTAGTGCAGGTAAGATGAATGAAAATGTAATGACATTACCCCACTCTTCCTTCCTTCCCCTCCCGAATGTTTTGTTAATAACGATGTTTTTTTTCAGGCAAAACATGTTACTTCACAACATTTGGAGATACGACATGTGCTGTGTGTGAATTGTCTTGGTCGTTTGTGTAGCTTGGGTAGCGTTGGGCCGTTGGCCAAAGCTGTGTGTGGCCTGGTGTCAGTACCTGGCTAGCCTATTTAGCTGATGTCGGCCATTGGCTCCTTGCTGCTTTGTTTTCTCTGGTATAGACCCTCTTCTCTTTGGATTTAAGTGTTGATCTTTGTCCTTTTGGATCTCTCATACATGCTCTCTCTAACACACACACACACGACAAACACACATGCTCTCTCTCTCTCTCTCTCTCTCTTTCTAACACACACAGTCTGGCCTTTCTCGATGGCTAGGCTGTGCTCGCTGAGTCTGTACCTAGTCAAGGATCTTCAGTCACAGTGCTCAGGTATTCTGCCATGTGTACTCTCTGTTTAAATCTCGCACAGGGCCTCGCATTTCTCCCAGGCGGCGCTGTTGACATGTACATGGGTACCTTGGTCGTGTAGTGGGCAGGGGTGAGGTGGGTTCTAGGAGTAAGGTCAATGTGGAATGTAACATCAATGTGGAACGCCCTACCCAAAGCTGTAAAGGATGTGAATCACTACCCACTTTCAAAACCACTCTCAAAGAACACCTACGGGAGACTGCAATTCGAAACTGGCCACTGTAAATGTCCTAACCCAACCCCCTCCAATGTACAGTAAATGACCAAGTATGGCTTTGTCAATATTCCAATGTACAGTTTTGCTTGTACAGTTGTACAGTGTCCCCCACCCACCCTCCCCTCCTACCCACCCCCCCCCCCCCCCCCCCAACCCCAATGTACAGTCCGTCCTGTCCCGTCCCCAGCCACTCAACCCCACCCCACCTACCTCCTGATGAATTGAAAATGGGGGACCCTGATGTAAACAAGACGAAAGTCTTTCTCTGGTCTGCATCCCCTTAACAATTGTGTGTATTGAGCTGTACTGTATTGTACCCATTCTGCAAATACAAAATCTGCGGCACTGATAAACAGGAGCAGTTGAAACGAGAGAGAGCTAATGGCTGGCTATGCTAACTAGGCCAACATCAACCACCACGAGTGATAAGAAGCAGCTGTGGACGCTGCTAACAACACAGTAAGAGGAGAACTCCCCTCAAACACTGAAGACATGCAGCTAGAAAACACATTTCAGTCACTACCTGACGAGCCTCCATCAGCAGGAGGACGGGGCTCAGACGTCAGTCCCACTACACGACCAGGACCGAGGAGCAGCAGCAGGAGGACCGCGTGTAGTCTTCTTCTTCAATGGGTGTATGTAATGGCCGACGGCGACGGCTGCCTCTTCTTTAGTCTTTTACCAACGGAGTTGCAGTTCCGCGTTCGGGTTCCGCGATCTGATTGGCCACTGACGTTTCTCTCAGCGCCAATCGCGTTAAGGCCGATCATGAGACCACCGCAACACTTCCGGGATTCTGAAATCGGGGAGGAGATAGCGGGGGGATGAGAGCCGTGATGTAAGTGGTTGCAGATACGACTGTGGGGGGCGCTAGAGACATGATCCAATAGACTTTTATGCGCCTGAGTTTCCTGAACAAGGCAAGACCCCTAATCGATCAGAACTAAATCGGCCGGGATCAAGTCCCTTTTCCAGCACCTACTTTGTTTGCATACAGAAAATACTGTACGACGTGGGATTGATTGATCGGAAACTGTTTGCAACTAAACAGATTGCAGAATGGGTACAATACAGTACGGCTCAATACACACAATTGTTAAGGGAATGCAGACCAGAGAACGACGTTTGTCTTGTTTACATCAGGGTCCCCCGTGTTCAATTCATAATGACATTTATGACATACACGACATACAGATATACAGTACTGTTACATTTGTGACATACAAGATATGCAAATATTAAGTACTGTTAAACAGAGATCCTAACAGAAAATATATACATACGAGGGGGAGGAAACTGTACATTAGGAGGGGGTGGGTGGGAGGGGGGGTTTGGACATTTTACGGGGGCCAGTTTAGAATGGCAGCCTCCCGTAGGTGCTCTTTGAGAGCTCTTTGAGAGCACCTATACGGGAGGTGTCGATGTATAGATGTCACTGTCTTCTCTCTCTTGATGTTTCATATAGTTCTGTGGTTTTTTTCTACAGTAAGGAGTGACAGCTGCTGTTACCTGTCTGTAGCCAAGGTTTATAATGAACTTCAACTGTTTTACTATGTGGCGCTGTGTGTGTGTATATGTACAGTATGTGTCGGCTTTCAATGATCTTTCAAGATTAAATAAAGATTGAATGTTTGCCTGTCTGACAGTCTCTCTCTGTCTCTCTCTCTCTCTCTCTGTCTCTCTCTGACTATCTCTCTGTCTCTCTCTCTGACACTCTGTCTATGTCTCTCTCTCTCTCTGTCTCTCTCTCAGGTAGTCATGACAGTATGAGTTACTGTCTGGATGTTCAGTCTCCAGTCTTGGGTTCAGAGTCTTGTTTCCTGAGGCTGTTAGATGCTCTGTTCCCGTCCTGCACCAGAACCTGTGTATCCTGCTGGGCCACCACTCAGGTGAGATGTTCCTTTATTAACCACTCAGGTGAGATGTTCCTTTATTAACCACTGAGGTGAGATGTTCCTTTATTAACCACTCAGGTGAGATGTTCCTTTATTAACCACTGAGGTGAGATGTTCCTTTATTACAGTAACCACTGAGGTGAGATGTTCCTTTATTAACCACTGAGGTGAGATGTTCCTTTATTAACCACTGAGGTGAGATGTTCCTTTATTAACCACTGAGGTGAGATGTTCCTTTATTAACCACTGAGGTGAGATGTTCCTTTATTAACCACTGAGGTGAGATGTTCCTTTATTAACCACTGAGGTGAGATGTTCCTTTATTAACCACTGAGGTGAGATGTTCCTTTATTAACCACTGAGGTGAGATGTTCCTTTATTAACCACTGAGGTGAGATGTTCCTTTATTAACCACTGAGGTGAGATGTTCCTTTATTAACCACTGAGGTGAGATGTTCCTTTATTAACCACTGAGGTGAGATGTTCCTTTATTAACCACTGAGGTGAGATGTTCCTTTATTAACCACTGAGGTGAGATGTTCCTTTATTAACCACTGAGGTGAGATGTTCCTTTATTAACCACTGAGGTGAGATGTCCCTTTATTAACCACTGAGGTGAGATGTTCCTTTATTAACCACTGAGGTGAGATGTTCCTTTATTAACCACTGAGGTGAGATGTTCCTTTATTACAGTTTTTCTCAATTGCTTTGGTGCATTTATCTGATCAGAATTAAAGTTCTCATAACTGTTAGTGCATTTCTCAAAACAATTAGTACAAACTGTAAAACCTAGTTGATAACCTGCAGAAGCGTGTCACTTGCACGAAATGGATAGTTCATTCCTCAAAAGCAAGTATTCATGTCAATGAAAGTGTCACTGTCATCAAAATGAAAAGTCCTGACACCATTGTTTATGAACAAGATAGTCAAATGGCTTTGCCATGTTTTCGTTATGACAGTTCACTCTGTAAGTGTTTTCCAATGCAAAAAAGTCAGATCTTGGTGACACTTTCTGAAAATTCTCAAGACAGCACTATACACTATTTACACAGCCATTCAAAATCTACAGTTACACATTACTGTACACACTGTACACATTGTAATATTCCCTCCTTGTTGGTCTGGGACATCAATGGTTGCTCTCTGTCCAATGTGATTTCTTCCACGCCGTCTACCTTTTGCCAGATTGAAACCCGCCTCATCAACGTATAATGTGTGCAGCGGTTCCCTGGTACACGCTTTATCCGAGAAGAAAGAGAGATAAAAACTATAAACTTTTCCTGTGTAACATAATGTATTTTGGACAACATATTGTACAGTATGAACTGTCATGTAAGTGTAGTATACTGCATGGCACTACACAAAGTAACCAGTTTACAGCACTGAACATTAGAGTATGCATAGAACACATAAATGTTTTACTTGTGCATACTGGTGGCGGATCTCCTTCACTCTGTTCCAGTCAAATGGCTACTCATTTGTCAATTGTACTACAATTGTTTCATGCACATTTAATTTCCACTGAGCACTCTGTCAATTGTAGCGATTGAAACGGATTCAATATTCCCAAAGATATTGTCATCCTCTATAACAGCGCTTTGTATCTCTCTCAACCTTATGGCATTATTTGCAATCACCATTGCACAAATGGCTTCCTCTTGTTGCGGAGTAAAAAGGGGCCCTCTTCCACCTCTGCAAGGTTGTCTTGCAATCCTATGTGGTACAGAGTAATATTACAGTAATGTACAGCAAACATGAGATATACTGCTTTACAGTAACCCATATTACTATAGTGTACAATAACAGTGCTTCCCACTTGTAAAATAATGCTGTACAGTACCACTGTAAATATGGCAAATATTTACTGTAACACTACTGTACACTACAATACAGTAAATTTGTGCTGCAGTAAAGCTGTCTAAATGTAAAATGTAAAAAGTGACAAGTTCTTGTCCCACTGCAAGCTTCATGTATGACACAATGGCAGTAGTGCAGTGCAGATTGTTTAGTGCTGAATTACTGTCCAGTATACACACCTGCTCTCCCGACGAAATGTTTGAATACAGTAATTTAATTTACAGTGGTTCTCTCAACATTTGGCTGCACCCTTCGACCATCCTCAGCCATTGTGAGGCCGTGATTGATAGATTTTGACAACTAGTTCAACATTTTTGTATGTAATGACTCAATCAATGAAATGAGGACTATTAGTTTTATAGGGAATGACTATTCAGCAGTCATAAGTATAGTTAATTTTGACTGACATGACATAAGCAAATGATAATGTTATAAAACAGCAGAGAATTGTATGAAAGCAATTGATGCATGTCCAAAAACATTTGCAATTTGTTCGGAGGAATGAGAAACTGCTACTATGATGTGCACAAATGACAAAATGTTGTGGAGGTTGAACTAACAGTTATGAGAACTTTAATTCTGATCAGAGAAATGCACCAAAGCAATTGAGAAAAACTGTAACCACTCAGGTGAGATGTTCCTTTATTAACCACTGAGGTGAGATGTTCCTTTATTAACCACTGAGGTGAGATGTTCCTTTATTAACCACTGAGATGAGATGTTCCTTTATTAACCACTGAGGTGAGATGTTCCTTTATTAACCACTGAGGTGAGATGTTCCTTTATTAACCACTGAGGTAAGATAAGATAAGATAGTTACACACAGTCCTCATATCTCTCCTAGTTACACACAGTCATCATATCTCTCCTAGTTACACAAACAGTCCTCATATCTCTCCTAGTTACACGCAGTCCTCATATCCCTCCTGAAGTTTGCAGACGACACGGTGGTGGTGGGGCTGATCTCGGACAACGACGAGAAGGCCTACCGGGAGGAGGTTGAGGTACTGGAACGCTGGTGCCAGGACAACAGCCTGCTCCTGAACATTGGTAAAACCAAGGAGCTGATCGTGGATTATAGGAGAGGACAGCAGGAGACACACACACCACTGAGGATAAACAGGGCCACCGTGGACAGGGTGAGCAGCTTTAAGTACCTGGGGGCAGGGCCGCCTCAGGGGGTGTGCGAGCAGTGCGGTCGCACAGGGCCTCGCGGGAAGGGGGGCCTCAAAAAAAAAAAAAAAAAAAAAATTATTATTTTTTTTATTATTTTTTTTTATTATTTTTTTATTTTTTTGCGAGGCCCCCCTTCCCGCGAGGCCCTTTTTCATCACAGACCTAAAATCTAGTTTTGCTTATATGCTTATATATTTCACATTAGACACGTTTGTAGAATGTGTCTGACTTGTTCCTGGGTCTGCAGTCCTGCAGACATACTCACTATTGGAGCTCAGCCTCTGGGGTTCTGCAGCAGACATACTATTGGTTTCAACGAAGGGAGTGGTTTTACTTACATCATGTGTAGTACGCCGGCGTGGAAGAAGAAGAAGAAGAAGAAGAGTCAGCTGCGTTTGACTATTTCGCGCGTGCAGCTTTTGACTATGCTTAGTTATGCCAGCCAAGACGAAGAAAGAGGTCGGTCATTATCAGTCGGTCGGTCACCAAGGAACGTTGACGAAAGGCCTCTCGCTAGCGGGACAAATGGCCGGAGCCTTGTCATGGTATAGCCATGATGATGTCGGCTAGTAGCTAGCTTAGCTAAAGGCTAACTAGCGTTAGCTAACCTATTCAGAGGAGCGAGGCGAGGCGAGTGGATGTCTTTTCAAAAGAAGGAGAAGAGAACTTGTGAGCAGATAAATCTGTTAGGCAGCAATACGCCGAAAGGTGTCCAGTCTGCCGGAAAGTACTCGAAGAAGAAGAAGAAGAAATTACACCGTGGGCCAACTTTACCATTGGCGCCGCCGCGTTGATACTGCGTTATGGTGAGTCAACCTATGATTATATACCCGCCGTGGACCTGACCTATCTCTCTTTCTCTCTCTCTGGAGCCAAACTGGTCGACTAGCTAATACTACTAGTAGCTAACGGTGTGTGCCTGGTGAGAGCACCTGGCTGTATGCAGCTACATACAGCCAGCCCAGGTGCCTGATTGAGCTAACTGTTAGCCAGTTAGCTGTTTAGCGTCAGCTGGGAACGCTCGTTTGATGCTATCAGTTAGCCTTGAGAATAGCAGGCCCTTTGACAGAAGATGTAGTCGGGCCTGCACCATGACAAGGCTCTGGCCATAGCTTATTTGTCCCGACAGCGAGAGGCCTTTCGTCAACGTGGAGACCTGTGTTGCGGCCTTTCGCCCTGCGTTCCTCGTGCAGGTAAGATTAATGAAAATGTCATGACATTACCCCACTCTTCCTTCCTTCCCCTCCCGAATGTTTTGTTAATAACGATGTTTTTTTCCAGGCAAAACATATGCTACTTCACAACATTTGGAGATACGACATGTGCTGTGTGTGAATTCATTGTCTTGGTCGTTTGTGTAGCTTGGGTAGCGTTGGGCCGTTGGCCAAAGCTGTGTGTGGCCTGGTGTCAGTAGCCTACCTGGCTAGCCTTTAGCTGATGTCGGCCATTGGCTCCTTGCTGCTTTGTTTTCTCTGGTATAGACCCTCTTCTCTTTGGATTTAAGTGTTGATACATGCTCTCTCTCTAACACACACACACATGACAAACACACATGTTCTCTCTCTCTCTCTCTCTCTCTTTCTAACACACACAGTCTGCCTATGGCGGCCTTTCTCGATGGCTAGGCTGTGCTCAAGGATCTTCAGTCACAGTGCTCAGGTATTCTGCCACTGTGTACTCTCTGTTTAGGGCCAAATAGCATTTCAATTTCTTTCCAATGTTTCAAGTTCAAGTTTCAAGTTTCTTTAATAGTTGTCATACAGAAGTACAGAATACTTTTGTACAAAATGCTTCTTACTGTTGCGCTCCAGAGACTGTGCATGACAAGATAAGTATGAAATAAAAACATAGTAAAAATTAGAAGAAAAAAAGAGGTCACAGTGTTCAGTTTAGACATATGTACAATGTTCGTAGACGTAGTTACCATACAATATACAATACTGTGCAGTGTACTAATATACAATACTATATAGTGCAAGGCATAAATGGACAAGGTGCAGTTTAGGTACAATTCACAGTAGGTGTACGAGTTGTAGTGCAAATCCTTTATCAATAAATATAAAGTGTAAGTGTGTTTGTGTGATCTAAAGTGTGGAGAGTGGGTGCTGCAGTGTGTTGTTTGTTTGAGTGAGTGTGTGTGTGCGTGTGGGTGTGTGTGCTGTGTGCATTTGATGGTTGTTGCATAGTGATTATTGTTCGTTTAGCGATTATTGTTCGTTTAGCAGCCTGATGGCCTGGGGATAGAAGCTCCTTCTGAGTCTTTCTGTGCTCGCCATAAGACTCCGGTATCGCTTGCCTGACGGCAGCAGTTCAAAGAGGCAGTTGTTCGGGTGGCTCGAGTCCTTAATAATTCTCTTAGCCTTCCCCTTGCACCGCTTGTTGTAAATGTTCTGGAGGGTGGGAAGCCCCCCTCTAATTGTGCGTTCGGCTGAATGTGTCTCTCTCTCTCTCTCTCTCTGTACACTGTATATTGACTGTAGAACGGGAGCTCTCTCTCGCTCTCTCTTTTGCTATATGTTGACTGTATCATGCCCCGCCTCGGGCAGCGCTATTATTTAAGAATATGTTGACTGTATAAAAAAAAAAAAAAAAAAAATATATATATATATATATATATATATATATATATTTTTTTTTTTTTTTTTTTACCTTTGGGGGGGGGGGGGGGGGGGGCTCGCGTTAAATCTCGCACAGGGCCTCGCATTTCTCCCAGGCGGCCCTGCCTGGGGGTCCACATCTCAGAGGATCTGACATGGTGCAAATCCAGAGCCTGCAGAATAATGAAAGACCCTCACCACCCCAATAACAGCCTGTTCCAGCTGCTGAGGTCAGGCAGACGCCTGCGAACACCAGCTACTAGGACAGAGAGGCTTCGGCTCAGCTTCTTCCCCCAGGCCATCAGAGCCTTGAACAATGAACACTGAGGGTCACAGAACACTGAACCCTACACACACAAGCACACATTAGCACACACACGACACACACGCTGTGCACGCTCGCACACTAGCAGCCACTTTAACATGAGAAAGCACTCACTCATGCTGCACACGCCCACACTTATGGCCACAAAGGAAAGGTCACTTTAAAAATAGAATAGTAACAGTGTATTGCACTACCAAGGGACCTAGCATGTCCTTCATGCTCTGTAAATAACTATGTACAAATACCGTGATGTCCCACTATGTTACCTGTTTATTGCACAATGTTGTCTATTGGATTCTATTATATGTTGTACTACTGTATTGCACATCGTTGCGGGCAAGACCACCCGCATTTCATTGTATACTTGTATGCCGTGACAAATAAAACTCTTGACTTGACTTCCTCCTAGTTACACACACAAACAGTCCTCATATCTCTCCTAGTTGCACACAATCCTCATATCCCTCCTAGTTACACACAGTCCTCATATCTCTCCTAGTTACACACACACACAGTCCTCATATCTCTCGTATTTACACACACAAACAGTCCTCATATCTCTCCTAGTTACACACAGTCCTCATATCCCTCCTAGTTACACACAGTCCTCATATCCCTCCTAGTTACACAAACAGTCCTCATATCCCTCCTAGTTACACACAAACAGTCCTCACATCTCTCCTAGTTACACACACAGTCCTCATATCTCTCCTAGTTACACACAGTCCTCATATCCCTCCTAGTTACACACAGTCCTCATATGCCTCCTAGTTACACACAGTCCTCATATCCCTCCTAGTTACACACAGTCCTCATATCCCTCCTAGTTACACAAACAGTCCTCATATCCCTCCTAGTTACACAAACAGTCCTCATATCCCTCCTAGTTACACACAGTCCTCATATCCCTCCTAGTTACACACAGTCCTCATATCCCTCATAGTTACACACAGTCCTCATATCCCTCCTAGTTACACAAACAGTCCTCATATCCCTCCTAGTTACACAAACAGTCCTCATATCCCTCCTAGTTACACACACAAACAGTCCTCATATCTCTCCTAGTTACACACAGTCCTCATATCCCTCCTAGTTACACACAGTCCTCATATCCCTCCTAGTTACACACAGTCCTCATATCCCTCCTAGTTACACAAACAGTCCTCATATCCCTCCTAGTTACACACAAACAGTCCTCATATCTCTCCTAGTTACACACACAGTCCTCATATCCCTCCTAGTTACACAAAGTCCTTATATCTCTCCTAGTTACACACAGTCCTCATATCCCTCCTAGTTACACACAGTCCTCATATCTCTCCTAGTTACACACAGTCCTCATATCCGTCCTAGTTACACACACAGTCCTTGTTGTTAAGGGCCAGATTAAACTGAGAATCTACCTTTATTGTTTGATATACTTTGTATATTATTTATATATATACACGGAATATCCCTTTACCTGCGTTCAGACCAGAGTAATATTCACTCTCCTATTGGACAGCGCCCCCAGGCGCCAGCGCGCAAGCCCCCAACGGCAAGTTCAAAGACAACTGCAGGCATGTCGGAACAGACATACCAGACAAGGACTGAGGTTGGGACTAGATATTCACTTAAGTATAAATACAGCGCAAGGTGCGCACACCGTGCTTAGCTCGCTTAGTTCAATTCAGTTACGTTCAGTACCTTACCCACCTTCACCACGAGTCAACGTGCAGTGAAGTGAGCAACCTTGCGTCTAACAGAGCATTGAGAACCGCGTGCGAATAGAATGGTAAAAGTGTCAGAGTTTAATGAAGTAACGTTGAGTTCGACTTAATCTAATGTGAAGTAAATAGTCGCTCATTTATTGTATATCGTGCGGCCACAGTTCTTTCGTGTGTAGCATTACCCAGCGGTTCGTCGTGTCTTTAGCTAGTGTACTTAACCAGGCTGTGTGGCCTAAATACGTCGCCCACACCCGAGGAGTCCTAGGCGGAGAACCGTTGGACATGTACACAGGAGAATCGGCGTCGGCGATTGCAGAACCATTCCTGGTTGGATTATATTGATTTGGAACGTGGTACCCGGAGAAGAGCATCGTTGATTTCCACTATCGTTTGGGATTCAACCTCGTGAGGATTACAACTCGGGCCGGCCTCGTGGACGGGGCTGGCTAGCTGTCATCAATGCTGTCGAGCATCTGGATTACAATTATTACTTTGCTGCTGATCAAGGGAGTTTACAAGGACCGACTCCTGTACCTGGAGTCTCTTTATTCCTCATTGAATCAGACGGAGTACCCGAACATTCCTCTACCCTCCAGGCCTTACACCCCCGGAGGGAACCCATTGTCTCCAGTCGGTACCAGTGTTGCCCTATATAGTTGCTACTATACGACAGGTGGTGTCAACTTAGACCCATCGTAGGATTCCTGCTATTCTTAGTGACTCATGCTATTGACTGACTTTACGTATATTCTTCGTCATACAAGCGCGACCCTAATTCTCATTCTGTAACCTAACGTTGCCTAATAATAAATTACCCTCAAATACTATTTCTTTGTCAATGCCGTGTTCTTGTGGGTGTTCACCATCTATATTTGATGTACTGTCTGGCCAGTAATTAAAGTACATAACTAGCAGTGGTTTAATCTATCACAATCTTTAATACAGTCAGGGTTTTGTAACCCCTCAGTTACAGTCCTCATATTCCTCCTAGTTACATACACACAGTCCTCATGTTCCTCCTAGTTACATACACACAGTCCTCATATCCCTCCTAGTTACACACAGTCCTCATATCTCTCCTAGTTACACACAGTCCTCATATCCCTCCTAGTTGCACACAATCCTCATATCCCTCCTAGTTACACACAGTCCTCATATCTCTCCTAGTTACACACACACACAGTCCTCATATTCGATTAATCGATCCCTAAAGGAGTCAGTGGTCCCTACCTGCTTCAAGATGTCTACCATTATCCCGGTACCAAAGAAACCCTCCCCAGCAGGTCTCAATGACTACAGACCGGTGGCACTCACCTCTGTGGCCATGAAATGTTTCGAGAGACTGGTCAAGGATTACATTTGTGCCTCCCTCCCCAGCGATATGGACCCTATGCAATTTGCATACAGGCCAAACAGGTCCACTGACGATGCGGTCTCCCAAGTACTGCACAGCACCCTCTCTCACCTGGACCGTCAGAAGGGGGGCTATGTGAGACTGTTGTTCATTGACTACAGCTCAGCGTTCAACACCATAGTCCCCACCAGACTGGTGGACAAGCTGATCGAGCTGGGTCTGAGCTCCGCTCTGAGCGCCTGGGTACTGGACTTTCTGAGTGAAAGACCCCAGGCGGTCAGGGTGGGGGGTCAGACCTCCAACACCATCACCCTGAGCATCGGGTCCCCCCAGGGCTATGTTCTGAGCTCCCTGCTGTACTCACTATACACACACGACTGTGTGGCCAAGTTCAGCTCCAACTCCATAGTGAAGTTTGCAGACGACACGGTGGTGGTGGGGCTGATCTCGGACAACGACGAGAAGGCCTACCGGGAGGAGGTTGAGGTACTGGAACGCTGGTGCCAGGACAACAGCCTGCTCCTGAACATTGGTAAAACCAAGGAGCTGATCGTGGATTATAGGAGAGGACAGCAGGAGACGCACACACCACTGAGGATAAACGGGGCCACCGTGGACAGGGTGAGCAGCTTTAAGTACCTGGGGGTCCACATCTCAGAGGATCTGACATGGTCAACACACATAGACAAAGTCGTAAAAAAGGCGAAGCAGCGCCTCTACCACCTGAGACAGTTAAGGAAGTTCAGAGTATCGGGGAAGATACTCCAGTCCTTCTACTCCGGAGCTGTAGAGAGCATCTTGACTGGAAACATCACTGCCTAGTATGGCAACAGCACGGCACAGGACAAGAAGGCCCTACAGAGAGTGGTGCGCTCTGCCGAGCGTACCACGGGTATTGCACTACCTCCCCTGCAGGTTCTATACAACAAGAGGTGCAAATCCAGAGCCTGCAGAATAATGAAAGACCCTCACCACCCCAATAACAGCCTGTTCCAGCTGCTGAGGTCAGGCAGACGCCTGCGAACACCAGCTACTAGGACAGAGAGGCTTCGGCTCAGCTTCTTCCCCCAGGCCATCAGAGCCTTGAACAATGAACACTGAGGGTCACAGAACACTGAACCCTACACACACAAGCACACATTAGCACACACACGACACACACGCTGTGCACGCTCGCACACTAGCAGCCACTTTAACATGAGAAAGCACTCACTCATGCTGCACACGCCCACACTTATGGCCACAAAGGAAAGGTCACTTTAAAAATAGAATAGTAACAGTGTATTGCACTACCAAGGGACCTAGCATGTCCTTCATGCTCTGTAAATAACTATGTACAAATACCGTGATGTCCCACTATGTTACCTGTTTATTGCACAATGTTGTCTATTGGATTCTATTATATGTTGTACTACTGTATTGCACATCGTTGCGGGCAAGACCACCCGCATTTCATTGTATACTTGTATGCCGTGACAAATACAACTCTTGACTTGACTTCCTCCTAGTTACACACACAAACAGTCCTCATATCTCTCCTAGTTGCACACAATCCTCATATCCCTCCTAGTTACACACAGTCCTCATATCTCTCCTAGTTACACAAACAGTCCTCATATCCCTCCTAGTTACACACAAACAGTCCTCACATCTCCTAGTTACACACAGTGTCCTCATATCTCTCCTATTTACACACACAAACAGTCCTCATATCTCTCCTAGTTACACACAGTCCTCATATCCCTCCTAGTTACACAAACAGTCCTCATATCCCTCCTAGTTACACACAAACAGTCCTCACATCTCCTAGTTACACACACAGTCCTCATATCTCTCCTAGTTACACACAGTCCTCATATCCCTCCTAGTTACACACAGTCCTCATATCCCTCCTAGTTACACACAGTCCTCATATCCCTCCTAGTTACACACAGTCCTCATATCCCTCCTAGTTACACAAACAGTCCTCATATCCCTCCTAGTTACACAAACAGTCCTCATATCCCTCCTAGTTACAAACAGTTCTCATATCCCTCCTAGTTACACACAGTCCTCATATCCCTCATAGTTACACACAGTCCTCATATCCCTCCTAGTTACACAAACAGTCCTCATATCCCTCCTAGTTACACAAACAGTCCTCATATCCCTCCTAGTTACACACACAAACAGTCCTCATATCTCTCCTAGTTACACACAGTCCTCATATCCCTCCTAGTTACACACAGTCCTCATATCCCTCCTAGTTACACACAGTCCTCATATCCCTCCTAGTTACACACAGTCCTCATATCCCTCCTAGTTACAAAAACAGTCCTCATATCCCTCCTAGTTACACACACAAACAGTCCTCATATCTCTCCTAGTTACACACAGTCCTCATATCCCTCCTAGTTACACACAGTCCTCATATCTCTCCTAGTTACACACACACAGTCCTCATATCTCTCCGTTACACACAGTCATCATATCTCTCCTAGTTACACACAGTCCTCATATCTCTCCTAGTTACACACAGTCCTCATATCCCTCCTAGTTACACACAGTCCTCATGTCCCTCCTAGTTACACACAAACAGTCCTCATATCTCTCCTAGTTACACACAGTCCTCATATCCCTCCTAGTTACACACAGTCCTCATATCTCTCCTAGTTACACACAGTCCTCATATCTCTCCTAGTTACACACAGTCCTCATATCCCTCCTAGTTACACACACAGTCCTCATATCCCTCCTAGTTACACACAGTCCTCATATCCCTCCTAGTTACACACAGTCCTCATATCCCTCATAGTTACACACAGTCCTCATATCCCTCCTAGTTACACAAACAGTCCTCATATCCCTCCTAGTTACACAAACAGTCCTCATATCCCTCCTAGTTACACACACAAACAGTCCTCATATCTCTCCTAGTTACACACAGTCCTCATATCCCTCCTAGTTACACACAGTCCTCATATCCCTCCTAGTTACACACAGTCCTCATATCCCTCCTAGTTACACAAACAGTCCTCATATCCCTCCTAGTTACACACACAAACAGTCCTCATATCTCTCCTAGTTACACACAGTCCTCATATCCCTCCTAGTTACACAAACAGTCCTCATATCCCTCCTAGTTACACACAAACAGTCCTCACATCTCTCCTAGTTACACACACAGTCCTCATATTTCTCCTAGTTACACACAGTCCTCATATCCCTCCTAGTTACACACAGTCCTCATATCCCTCCTAGTTACACACAGTCCTCATATCCCTCCTAGTTACACACAGTCCTCATATCCCTCCTAGTTACACAAACAGTCCTCATATCCCTCCTAGTTACACAAACAGTCCTCATATCCCTCCTAGTTACACACAGTCCTCATATCCCTCCTAGTTACACACAGTCCTCATATCCCTCCTAGTTACACACAGTCCTCATATCCCTCCTAGTTACAAAAACAGTCCTCATATCCCTCCTAGTTACACACACAAACAGTCCTCATATCTCTCCTAGTTACACACAGTCCTCATATCCCTCCTAGTTACACACAGTTCTCATATCTCTCCTAGTTACACACACACAGTCCTCATATCTCTCCTAGTTACACACAGTCATCATATCTCTCCTAGTTACACACAGTCCTCATATCTCTCCTAGTTACACACAGTCCTCATATCCCTCCTAGTTACACACAGTCCTCATATCCCTCCTAGTTACACACACAAACAGTCCTCATATCTCTCCTAGTTACACACAGTCCTCATATCCCTCCTAGTTACACACAGTCCTCATATCTCTCCTAGTTACACACAGTCCTCATATCTCTCCTAGTTACACACAGTCCTCATATCCCTCCTAGTTACACACACAGTCCTCACATCCCTCCTAGTTACACACAGTCCTCATATCCCTCCTAGTTACACACAGTCCTCATATCCCTCATAGTTACACACAGTCCTCATATCCCTCCTAGTTACACAAACAGTCCTCATATCCCTCCTAGTTACACAAACAGTCCTCATATTCCTCCTAGTTACACACACACAAACAGTCCTCATATCTCTCCTAGTTACACACAGTCCTCATATCCCTCCTAGTTACACACAGTCCTCATATCCCTCCTAGTTACACACAGTCCTCATATCCCTCCTAGTTACACAAACAGTCCTCATATCCCTCCTAGTTACACACACAAACAGTCCTCATATCTCTCCTAGTTACACACAGTCCTCATATCCCTCCTAGTTACACACAGTCCTCATATCTCTCCTAGTTACACACAGTCCTCATATCTCTCCTAGTTACACACAGTCATCATATCTCTCCTAGTTACACACAGTCCTCATATCTCTCCTAGTTACACACAGTCATCATATCCCTCCTAGTTACACACAGTCCTCATATCCCTCCTAGTTACACACACAAACAGTCCTCATATCTCTCCTAGTTACACACAGTCCTCATATCTCTCCTAGTTACACACAGTCCTCATATCCCTCCTAGTTACACACAGTCCTCATATCCCTCCTAGTTACACACAGTCCTCATATCTCTCCTAGTTGATTGATTGATTGAAAACTTTATTAACAGATTGCAGAATGGGTACAATACAGTACAGCTCAATACACACAATTGTTAAGGGGATGCAGACCAGAGAAAGACGTTCGTCTTGTTTACATCAGGGTCCCCCATTTTCAATTCATCAGGACATATATGACATACATCAGCGGTTCTCAACAGGGGTTCCCCGGCACACAGGGGTTCCGCGGAGAGCTGCCAGGGGTTCCGCGAGATGCCTGGCAATGTTCTTTAAAAATATAGAATGACAACAGTCTTATTTTGAAAATGCTATAGCGGGTCTCATTTCTGCCCACGCGCAGCTCCAGCTAAATAACTAGGCTCCGAAAGCTAGCAACATTTAGGTCATTATGATACTCTTATTTTGAAACTCCGTGGTGTCGTGACTCATATCCGCTCTACAGCACACAGCCAATAAGGATGCATCTCAACACAGCAGGCTGAGCAGTGAGCTTAGCGTCTCTCAGCTCAGCAGTAGTAGCGTACTCTGGATCTGGAACGCGGACATTGAAACACAGCAAGGATAGTGTTTTTGCGACCCAAAACAAATCCCTGCTGTTTTATTCCGCAACGGGTCAAATGCATATAACATGCTTTGCAATCCTTGCCATTCCTTTGTGGCCACGTTGTGTTTAAGACCGGAATTAATGTCCCTTCAGCATAAGCTAACAACAAGCCCTGTTCAGAGCGACAGAGAACAGCAGGGTGGGGACTTGGAAGGAGGACTGGGAAGGAGGGGGGGGGGGGGGCATTCTCCCTCTATGTGTGTGCGTTTGAAAATATATGATGAAGTCAGACTACTATATTATATTGATAGTAAATGTACTGAGGGTGGACAGACAGATTATGCTTCCTGAAAAAGCTTCCTGACACATCTCCATCCAAACTCTTGGAAGAACTCATTGAAATCTCATCTGATACCACCTGGAGAGCTAGTTTCAGAGTGTGGTGCTGAGTACCAAGTATCTCATGATGCTGCAGTTAAGGTGTTGATACCATTCAGCCCCACATATCTGTGTGAAGCTGGCTTTTCATCCATGACAGCTCTGAAAACAAAATATAGGGCCAAGTTGAGCCTTGATGATGACATGCGTGTTGCCTTGTCAAAGATCTCCCCACGTATTGACCGTATTATTAGCCAGCAGCAGCGGACCTCGCATTGAGCTAGAAATGTCCACTGAGTGAACGAGTGCTTATTTTCTGTATTTATTTATATTTTTTGAGAAATGGTAACTTGGTGATCCTTTTCTGTATTTAAAAAAAATACATGATTTTCTGTTTTTGAGAAATTGTCAAACTTATCCAAATATGCTATTTTTATGGAGAACAGTGCAGCTGCAACAGATAGCACTTTAGTGATCCTTTTCTGTATTAAAAAAAAAATACATGATTTTCAGTTTTTTCTTAAATAAACATTATTTTGAAAGCAAGCACTTTTGTCATCAGATTCAGACAACTTTATTGATCCCGTGTGGGGCAATTCATATTTGCAGATTCACCAACAAGCAACAAAGACAAACAAACAACAAAACATCTCAACGACAGCACGGCAAATAAAGAATCATTGTATCATCATTGTAGCAAAAAAGACAGGACCGAAAAAGTCTTTATCGTATGTAGGGGTGCCCTGGAATATTTTATTGAACACAGGGGTGCCTTGGCAGCAGAAAGGTTGAGAACCCCTGACATACATGACATACAGATAGTCAGTACTGCTACATCTATACATTTATGACATACCAGATTTGCAAATACAGTACTGTTTGTGATACAGAAGGAGTCAAGAAAAGGGAGTATATACATTTGACGTAGAAACTGTACATTGGAGGAGGTTGGGTGGGGGGGTTGGGTACATTGGGATATTGACAACCATACTGGGTAATTTACATTGGAGGTGGTTGGGGGGGGGGGGGCACACTGTATAAACAAGTAAAACTGTACATTGAGGGGGGGGGGAGACACTGTACAAACAAACAAAATTGTACATTGGACTATTGACAAAACCATACTAGGTAAATGACTGTACATTGGAGGGGGTTGGGTTAGGATATTTACAGGGGCCAGTGTTGAATTGCAGTCTCCCGTAGGTGTCCCTTGAGAGAGGTTTTGAAAGTGGGTAGTGATCCACATTCCTTTACAGCTTTGGGTAGGGCGTTCCACATTGATGTGGCATAATTGCGAAATGTGTCTAGTCCCTTATTTGAGCCGAATCTGGGTTTAACATGATTTGTGGAGCTCCCTCTGGTGTTGTGATCGTGGTATTCACTGACCTTTGGGAAGTATTTTGACATGTACATGGGTACCTTGGTCGTGTAGTGTATCTTGTAGACCAGGCCCATTGCAAGTTGCTGTACTCTGTCGTCTACTCTAAGCCATCCTAGGTTGTCAAAGTGGGCAGGGGTGAGGTGGGTTCTAGGAGTAAGGTCAAGCAGTAGTCTGACCAGTTTGTTTTGAGATGTTTGTAATTTTGTTTTTAGCGCCTTTGAGGTGCTTTGGTACCATGAGGTGCAAGCATAGTCGTAGTACCCCTGAATGAGTGCTCCTGCCAGAGTCTTCAGGGTATTCTTGTTTACCAGAGAGGAGATCCGGTACAAGAATCGAGTTCGTTGGTTGACTTTTTTTATTACATTGGATGCCATTTTGTCACAGGAGAGATTAGCCTCTAGGATGGAACCCAGGTAGGTAATTTCATCTTTCCTTGTGACAATATTGTCACCCACTGTAACTGAGAAGCTGTCGGTCTTGCTGAGTTTGTTATTTGAACCGAAGAGAATGGACTCTGTTTTGCCCATGTGTAATGATAGTTTGTTATCAGCGAGCCATATGCAGATTCTGCCTAGTTCCGAGCTGAGGGTTTTTTCAACCTGTAACTTGTTCTTGTCAGAGACCAGCAGGGCTGAGTCGTCCGCAAACAGGAACAAGTTGCAGTCACAAGCTGACGACATGTCATTTGCATAAATTAGGAACAGTAGCGGTCCTAGTATGCTTCCTTGTGGAACACCACAGCTCACTGTGAGGGGGGGGGGATAGGGTACCGTTTACCTCCACCATCTGTTCCCTCCCCTCAAGGTAGGATTGCATCCAGCTCACTGATAGACTATCAAAACCAATTGCTTTTAGCTTGTCAATCAGAATGGAGTGATTGACCGTGTCAAAGGCCTTTTGTAGGTCCAGCATGACCATGCCGCAGTATTTGCCTGCGTCCACCTCTTGTTTGATGTGGTCATTCAAATAGAGAAGGCATGTGTCAGTGGAGTGGGATGTTCTGAAGCCAGATTGGAATTCGTAGATTAGATTTCTTTCCGCTAGGTACTTTTCGACCTGTTCGTAGACTATTTTTTCCATGACTTTCGAGATGGAGGTGAGAATTGAAACAGGGCGGTAGTTGCCTGGGTCTAATTTGCTGCCCTTTTTGTGCAGAGGGGTCACCCTCGCAATTTTGAAGTCCTTGGGGACGTGTCCCTGTTTTATGGAGAGGTTTATTATGTGTGTGATGATTGGGGTGATGGCGGCTGCTGAGTCTCTGAGGAATTTGGAGGGGATGTTGTCATGGCCAGTGGCCTTGTTAGGTTGGAGGGCGCTCAGTTTATTGAGTACCTCATCTGTTGTTACCATTTCCAGCTTGAAGTCGTCCTTGCGGACCCCTAGGTTTTTGTAGTAAGCTACTATGTGTTCTACCCCATAAAGCCCTGAGTGGGAGGGTAGTTTGTTTACCAGTGTTGTGGCTATGTTTGTGAAGAAAATGTTTAAGTAATTGGCTACATCCAGCTTGTCTGTGATGAGCGTGTTGTCCGTTTTTATGTTTATGTTTGAGAATCTGGTTTTAAGTTTTTTACTGCATCCTAGTTGATTATTGAGTAATTTCCAAAGTTCACGTGGTTTGTTTTTGTTTTCCTCAGTTTTGTCATTGATGAAATTCTTTTTTGCAGTTTTGATCATGGAGTTTACGTCGTTTCTTAGTCTGTTTCTTTCTAGTTTGAGTTCAGTCACGTGGGCTTGGAGTTCACTGCTCGTGCTTTTAGTAAGCTTTGACTGACTTTTACGAAACTCTGAGCATTTTTTGTCTCTGGTTTTCATAGCGGCCAGTATTTCGGAGTGCATCCACGGCTCAGCGCGATTTTTTACCCTGGTGGTTCTTAGGGGGGCCATGTCGTTTAGTATTGTTGAGAATTTGGTTTTGAAACCAAGCCATGTTTCTTCAACCAGTGTACCATTGAGTTCATCTGACCAGTCCAGACTCTCCAGTTCAAGGTTGAAGGCCTCGCTAGAGTAGGTTTTGAGGTCTCTAGATGTGACTGTTTTGTGGCAGCCAGCCTTTTGTTTTAGTTTTTTTCGGGTACAGAATATCATATAATGATCACTTACACACAGTCCTCATATCTCTCCTAGTTACACAAACAGTCCTCATATCCCTCCTAGTTACACACAGTCCTCATATCCCTCCTAGTTACACACAGTTCTCATATCTCTCCTAGTTACACACAGTCCTGCTATCTCTCCTAGTTACATACAGTCCTCATATCCCTCCTAGTTACACACACAGTCCTCATATCCCTCCTAGTTACACAGTCCTCATATCCCTCCTAGTTACACAAACAGTCCTCATATCCCTCCTAGTTACACACACAAACAGTCCTCATATCTCTCCTAGTTACACACAGTCCTCATATCCCTCCTAGTTACACACAGTCCTCATATCTCTCCTAGTTACACACACACAGTCCTCATATCTCTCCTAGTTACACACAGTCATCATATCCCTCCTAGTTACACACAGTCCTCATATCCCTCCTAGTTACACACACAAACAGTCCTCATATCTCTCCTAGTTACACACTGTCCTCATATCTCTCCTAGTTACACACAGTCCTCATATCCCTCCTAGTTACACACAGTCCTCATATCCCTCCTAGTTACACACACAAACAGTCCTCATATCTCTCCTAGTTACACACAGTCCTCATATCCCTCCTAGTTACACACAGTCCTCATATCTCTCCTAGTTACACACAGTCCTCATATCCCTCCTAGTTACACACAGTCCTCATATCCCTCCTAGTTACACACACAAACAGTCCTCATATCTCTCCTAGTTACACACAGTCCTCATATCCCTCCTAGTTACACACAGTCCTCATATCTCTCCTAGTTACACACAGTCCTCATATCCCTCCTAGTTACACACAGTTCTCATATCTCTCCTAGTTACATACAGTCCTCATATCCCTCCTAGTTACACACACAGTCCTCATATCCCTCCTAGTTACACAAACAGTCCTCATATCCCTCCTAGTTACACACAGTCCTCATATCCCTCCTAGTTACACACAGTCATCATATCCCTCCTAGTTACACACAGTCCTCATATCCCTCCTAGTTACACAAACAGTCCTCATATCCCTCCTAGTTAGACACAGTCCTCATATCTCTCCTAGTTACACACATACAGTCCTCATATCCCTCATAGTTACACAAACAGTCCTCATATCCCTCCTAGTTACACAAAGTCCTTATATCTCTCCTAATTACACACAGTCCTCATATCCCTCCTAGTTACACACAGTCCTCATATCTCTCCTAGTTACACACAGTCCTCATATCCCTCCTAGTTACACACAGTCCTCATATCCCTCCTAGTTACACACAGTTCTCATATCTCTCCTAGTTACACACAGTCCTGCTATCTCTCCTAGTTACATACAGTCCTCATATCCCTCCTAGTTACACACACAGTCCTCATATCCCTCCTAGTTACACACAGTCCTCATATCCCTCCTAGTTACACAAACAGTCCTCATATCCCTCCTAGTTACACACACAAACAGTCCTCATATCTCTCCTAGTTACACACAGTCCTCACATCCCTCCTAGTTACACACAGTCCTCATATCTCTCCTAGTTACACACACACAGTCCTCATATCTCTCCTAGTTACACACAGTCATCATATCCCTCCTAGTTACACACAGTCCTCATATCCCTCCTAGTTACACACACAAACAGTCCTCATATCTCTCCTAGTTACACACAGTCCTCATATCTCTCCTAGTTACACACAGTCCTCATATCCCTCCTAGTTACACACAGTCCTCATATCCCTCCTAGTTACACACACAAACAGTCCTCATATCTCTCCTAGTTACACACAGTCCTCATATCCCTCCTAGTTACACACAGTCCTCATATCTCTCCTAGTTACACACAGTCCTCATATCCCTCCTAGTTACACACAGTCCTCATATCCCTCCTAGTTACACACACAAACAGTCCTCATATCTCTCCTAGTTACACACAGTCCTCATATCCCTCCTAGTTACACACAGTCCTCATATCTCTCCTAGTTACACACAGTCCTCATATCCCTCCTAGTTACACACAGTTCTCATATCTCTCCTAGTTACATACAGTCCTCATATCCCTCCTAGTTACACAATCAGTCCTCATATCCCTCCTAGTTACACACAGTCCTCATATCCCTCCTAGTTACACACAGTCATCATATCCCTCCTAGTTACACACAGTCCTCATATCCCTCCTAGTTACACAAACAGTCCTCATATCCCTCCTAGTTAGACACAGTCCTCATATCTCTCCTAGTTACACACATACAGTCCTCATATCCCTCATAGTTACACAAACAGTCCTCATATCCCTCCTAGTTACACAAAGTCCTTATATCTCTCCTAGTTACACACAGTCCTCATATCCCTCCTAGTTACACACAGTCCTCATATCTCTCCTAGTTACACACAGTCCTCATATCCGTCCTAGTTACACACACAGTCCTCATATTCCTCCTAGTTACACACAGTCCTCATATCTCTCCTAGTTACACACAGTCCTCATATCTCTCCTAGTTACACACAGTCCTCATATCTCTCCTAGTTACACACACACACACACACACAGTCCTCATATTCCTCCTAGTTACACACACACAGTCCTCATATCTTTCCTATTTACACACAAACTGTCCTCATATCCCTCCTAGTTACACACAGTCCTCATATCCCTCCTAGTTACACAAACAGTCCTCATATGCCTCCTAGTTACACACAAACAGTCCTCACATCTCTCCTAGTTACACACACAGTCCTCATATATCTCCTAGTTACACACAGTCCTCATATCCCTCCTAGTTACACACAGTCCTCATATCCCTCCTAGTTACACACAGTCCTCATATCCCTCCTAGTTACACACAGTCCTCATATCCCTCCTAGTTACACAAACAGTCCTCATATCCCTCCTAGTTACACACAAATAGTCATCATATCTCCTAGTTACACACACAGTCCTCATATCCCTCCTAGTTACACACAGTCCTCATATCCCTCCTAGTTACACACAGTCCTCATATCTCTCCTAGTTACACAAACAGTCCTCATATCCCTCCTAGTTACACACAGTCCTCATATCCCTCCTAGTTACACACAGTCCTCATATCCCTCCTAGTTACACACAGTCCTCATATCCCTCCTAGTTACACAAACAGTCCTCATATCCCTCCTAGTTACACAAACAGTCCTCATATCCCTCCTAGTTACACACACAAACAGTCCTCATATCTCTCCTAGTTACACACAGTCCTCATATCCCTCCTAGTTACACAAACAGTCCTCATATCCCTCCTAGTTACACACAAACAGTCCTCACATCTCTCCTAGTTACACACACAGTCCTCATATCTCTCCTAGTTACACACAGTCCTCATATCCATCCTAGTTACACACAGTCCTCATATCCCTCCTAGTTACACAAACAGTCCTCATATCCCTCCTAGTTACACACACAAACAGTCCTCATATCTCTCCTAGTTACACACAGTCCTCATATCCCTCCTAGTTACACACAGTCCTCATATCTCTCCTAGTTACACACACACAGTCCTCATATCTCTCCTAGTTACACACAGTCATCATATCCCTCCTAGTTACACACAGTCCTCATATCCCTCCTAGTTACACACACAAACAGTCCTCATATCTCTCCTAGTTACACACTGTCCTCATATCTCTCCTAGTTACACACAGTCCTCATATCCCTCCTAGTTACACACAGTCCTCATATCCCTCCTAGTTACACACACAAACAGTCCTCATATCTCTCCTAGTTACACACAGTCCTCATATCCCTCCTAGTTACACACAGTCCTCATATCTCTCCTAGTTACACACAGTCCTCATATCCCTCCTAGTTACACACAGTCCTCATATCCCTCCTAGTTACACACACAAACAGTCCTCATATCTCTCCTAGTTACACACAGTCCTCATATCCCTCCTAGTTACACACAGTCCTCATATCTCTCCTAGTTACACACAGTCCTCATATCCCTCCTAGTTACACACAGTTCTCATATCTCTCCTAGTTACATACAGTCCTCATATCCCTCCTAGTTACACACACAGTCCTCATATCCCTCCTAGTTACACAAACAGTCCTCATATCCCTCCTAGTTACACACAGTCCTCATATCCCTCCTAGTTACACACAGTCATCATATCCCTCCTAGTTACACACAGTCCTCATATCCCTCCTAGTTACACAAACAGTCCTCATATCCCTCCTAGTTAGACACAGTCCTCATATCTCTCCTAGTTACACACATACAGTCCTCATATCCCTCATAGTTACACAAACAGTCCTCATATCCCTCCTAGTTACACAAAGTCCTTATATCTCTCCTAGTTACACACAGTCCTCATATCCCTCCTAGTTACACACAGTCCTCATATCTCTCCTAGTTACACACAGTCCTCATATCCCTCCTAGTTACACACAGTCCTCATATCCCTCCTAGTTACACACAGTTCTCATATCTCTCCTAGTTACACACAGTCCTGCTATCTCTCCTAGTTACATACAGTCCTCATATCCCTCCTAGTTACACACACAGTCCTCATATCCCTCCTAGTTACACACAGTCCTCATATCCCTCCTAGTTACACAAACAGTCCTCATATCCCTCCTAGTTACACACACAAACAGTCCTCATATCTCTCCTAGTTACACACAGTCCTCACATCCCTCCTAGTTACACACAGTCCTCATATCTCTCCTAGTTACACACACACAGTCCTCATATCTCTCCTAGTTACACACAGTCATCATATCCCTCCTAGTTACACACAGTCCTCATATCCCTCCTAGTTACACACACAAACAGTCCTCATATCTCTCCTAGTTACACACAGTCCTCATATCTCTCCTAGTTACACACAGTCCTCATATCCCTCCTAGTTACACACAGTCCTCATATCCCTCCTAGTTACACACACAAACAGTCCTCATATCTCTCCTAGTTACACACAGTCCTCATATCCCTCCTAGTTACACACAGTCCTCATATCTCTCCTAGTTACACACAGTCCTCATATCCCTCCTAGTTACACACAGTCCTCATATCCCTCCTAGTTACACACACAAACAGTCCTCATATCTCTCCTAGTTACACACAGTCCTCATATCCCTCCTAGTTACACACAGTCCTCATATCTCTCCTAGTTACACACAGTCCTCATATCCCTCCTAGTTACACACAGTTCTCATATCTCTCCTAGTTACATACAGTCCTCATATCCCTCCTAGTTACACAATCAGTCCTCATATCCCTCCTAGTTACACACAGTCCTCATATCCCTCCTAGTTACACACAGTCATCATATCCCTCCTAGTTACACACAGTCCTCATATCCCTCCTAGTTACACAAACAGTCCTCATATCCCTCCTAGTTAGACACAGTCCTCATATCTCTCCTAGTTACACACATACAGTCCTCATATCCCTCATAGTTACACAAACAGTCCTCATATCCCTCCTAGTTACACAAAGTCCTTATATCTCTCCTAGTTACACACAGTCCTCATATCCCTCCTAGTTACACACAGTCCTCATATCTCTCCTAGTTACACACAGTCCTCATATCCGTCCTAGTTACACACACAGTCCTCATATTCCTCCTAGTTACACACAGTCCTCATATCTCTCCTAGTTACACACAGTCCTCATATCTCTCCTAGTTACACACAGTCCTCATATCTCTCCTAGTTACACACACACACACACACACAGTCCTCATATTCCTCCTAGTTACACACACACAGTCCTCATATCTTTCCTATTTACACACAAACTGTCCTCATATCCCTCCTAGTTACACACAGTCCTCATATCCCTCCTAGTTACACAAACAGTCCTCATATGCCTCCTAGTTACACACAAACAGTCCTCACATCTCTCCTAGTTACACACACAGTCCTCATATATCTCCTAGTTACACACAGTCCTCATATCCCTCCTAGTTACACACAGTCCTCATATCCCTCCTAGTTACACACAGTCCTCATATCCCTCCTAGTTACACACAGTCCTCATATCCCTCCTAGTTACACAAACAGTCCTCATATCCCTCCTAGTTACACACAAATAGTCATCATATCTCCTAGTTACACACACAGTCCTCATATCCCTCCTAGTTACACACAGTCCTCATATCCCTCCTAGTTACACACAGTCCTCATATCTCTCCTAGTTACACAAACAGTCCTCATATCCCTCCTAGTTACACACAGTCCTCATATCCCTCCTAGTTACACACAGTCCTCATATCCCTCCTAGTTACACACAGTCCTCATATCCCTCCTAGTTACACAAACAGTCCTCATATCCCTCCTAGTTACACAAACAGTCCTCATATCCCTCCTAGTTACACACACAAACAGTCCTCATATCTCTCCTAGTTACACACAGTCCTCATATCCCTCCTAGTTACACAAACAGTCCTCATATCCCTCCTAGTTACACACAAACAGTCCTCACATCTCTCCTAGTTACACACACAGTCCTCATATCTCTCCTAGTTACACACAGTCCTCATATCCATCCTAGTTACACACAGTCCTCATATCCCTCCTAGTTACACACAGTCCGCATATCCCTCCTAGTTACACACAGTCCTCATATCCCTCCTTGTAGCTGAGGGGTACAATTCCCTGACTGTATTGTTAGATATGATATTTAATACCACTACCTCATGTACTTTAACTTCTGGCCACCCAGTACAAGATATAAGTATGATGAACACTTTCCCACCTGATGAAACGAACCAACACAAATGGACCAAATCGAATATTTAATACAGCAAAGGGTGTACACAATATTCACTTAATTACATTTATGATTTGAAATGTTAAGTATGCACTTTTATGGCAAATGTAGGTAAATCAACATTGAATGTCCAATCTCTGGTTGCGCAGGGAGTAAGTATACAACCTGGAATATTTAGGAAACGATAGCGATAGTACTGACGTGGTGCGACCTCACGTGTAGAGCGCCGCCTCACCTGTAGTCCTCTCCGGGGGGTAATTCCAACACTCGACAGTGTTGGCCTTTATCCATGGAATAATCAAAGCACATAAAGCATAATCCAAGAGCCGTGGAAGGCTCGCCGTCGTCGGGTAGAGTAATCCAATATACAGGTCCAGTCGCTCTTGACCCGGAGCTCCTCGGATGCAATCACCACTAGGGGTCTGACCAGCCTGGATAAGCGTCCAGATAACGTCAGGAACGATGGGGGTTAGGCTTGGGCGGTATGACGGTATTAAGGTATACCAGGGTATTTAGAAATACCTACGGTATTGATTTTCAATACCGTCCGTCACCGTCAAAATCACAGATGCGCTTCAGTTTCTATAACAGTGAAACGGAGTTTTGAGTGTAGTGTACACACTGAGTGTAGTGCACACACGCGCCAGCAGAGGGCGAGACCGCTCTAGTGGAGCGAGTGGGTCACAACGGTGTTCACGTTTTACGGTAATGTTGCGACAGTGCTGTGAAAATACCGTAAAGCGTTGTGACGAGAGCAGTCTTGTTGTGGCGCAATCCGTCTCTTATTATATGTGAACTAAATTATTATATGTGAACTAAAGAGTACAAGGTTTACACAACAGGCCCCACCCGCCTTTTTATTGTATTTGTACCGTCCTGTACTATCCGCTGTCAGCTGTTTATCTCTCTCTGTGAGCTACTGAGCTTGAATAACTACGTTAAGTAGCGTTAGCTCTGCGGCTAATCTTAGATTACCCTGAACTAAATCAATGACTAGGTTATAAAGCATTCGAGTAGTTTTCACTGCACATAGAAGTAGCCAAACAACGGGAGCATTTCGGGAGCATATGACCAAAACCCAGGCAATTTCTAGCCCTTAAGGAATCAAATAGTCTGCCATGGCTATAGGCTAGATGCTAACGCTAAAACGGTGCGGGCTTCTACCGGTGCGGGACTACCGTTCTGAGAGCTGACGATGATTTGTTTACTTGGTAACACGTAACCCCCCCCCCCCCCCCCCCCCGCGGATGAAAATGAAAGTCATACCGTCAAATACCGTGCACCGGGGTATTATAACATAAAGGTTTGCCGGTTTGAAAATAAGGATACCGCCCAAGCCTAATGGGGGTACTGATAACTGTAGAACTCGAACCGAACGATGCACCATACATAAATAGACTATTATTAGCTTAATAGAATACGTCCAACTCGACGGTATGGTGCCAAACTATGACCATTCAACTATTAATCTACACGATATCTCAATGCCTATTCTGGGCCAAGTAGGCCCTACTACACCGCACGTGCTTCGTGGGGAGGCTTTTGCGTCTGTCACTCTGTTGGAGGGTAAAGAACTGGACTAAAAGAAAGTTCTACTTTACGAGCGTCATATATATATGCGCTATGAACAAATAGTACCACACGTATTTCGCCCGGCATATTACTGCGCGGAACCGGGGGCTGCCTCGACATGTTAGGCGGCACGATTGAACTTGAACCTAGGGGTATGGCAACCTGGCGCCAGGTTCTAGTCCAATGGTAGAATGAAACTATTATGGGCTGTTTAGTAGAAACGGGGATATTCAATGCATATTGTACAAGGAATATACAGGGGATATCAAACGATATACAAATACAATTGAATATATATATATAAATAAATATACATATTCGGTTTAATCTGATCCTTCACAACAGCCGCCCCCTAATTAGTCCCACCTAATTAGCTAAGCAGAGACAGATTAACCGCACTGTCTTCCACTCAAGGTCCGCTGTAAGGTCAGTCAACTCACAAAGTCATAGGGTCATGGTCATCATCGATAGTATCTGGGAGTCGGGGCAGTTCTATGAGCCTCGCCACGGGCCGTGTGTAGGTGCGCCCTTGGACGAGTACTTCAGCTGCTCGGACCTTGCCATCGGCACCGGTGATCACTTTGCTTACGCGGCCAGCCGGCCACATAGCTCTGGGGAGTGACTGGTCAACTATCATGACGACTGTTCCTTCTGTCAAATTGTCTCTCTCTTTTACCCACTTCTGGCGGGTCTGTAGAGACGGTAGGTAGTGAAGTAGGAAGCTGCTCCAAAACTTGTCAGCTAGTACTTGGCTGTACCTCCACATTCTTCGGCCGTTCGCTTCTTCGGGCCTGTACATTGTCTGGGGTAGCGCGGGGTCCAGCCGCCCCATCAGGAGTGTGTTGGGGGTGACTGGGTCGACATCTGCTACATCACTGGAGACGTAACCGAGGGGTTTGGAGTTCAATACTCCCTCGATCTCCGTGAGGACTGTCATTAGGACTTCCTCTGCCACAGTCTGGGCTCCGAGTACGGCATACAGGGCTGTCTTTATAGAACGTACTTCTCGTTCCCAGGTTCCACCGAAGTGGGGTGCGTTCGGGGGATTAAACTGGAAGTCAACCTGGGCTGGAGCGAGGTGGGTCTTAAGTTCTGGGCCCATAGCTTGGAAGCTCTCTCTCAGCTCTCTTTCTCCGCCTTTGAAGTTGGTCCCGTGATCAGACAACAATGTAGACGGTTGTCCTTTCCGTGATATGAATCTCCGGAAGGCCATAAGGAATGAGTCTGTGCTCATGGTCGGAAGGAGCTCGATATGTATCGCTCTGGTGGTCATGCATTTGAATACAATACCCCACCGCTTCTCGGTGCCTCTTCCTCTTTTTATATACAACGGGCCAAAACAGTCCATGCCTGTGGAGTGGAATGGCTTGTCGCCGATTCGGAGGCGACAGGGGGGTAGGTCAGCCATCCGTGGTATGCTGGGCTGCGCGCGCCACTTACGGCAGTCTAGACAGGTTCGCTGGAAGCGCCGTACTGCTTCTCTCCCTTGTAATATCCAATAACGACGTCTGATCTCCGCGAAGACTCTCTCTGCTCCGGCGTGGTGCACATCCTCGTCGTATTTCTTTATGATCAGCTCTGTGACCTTGTGTCGGCTGTTCAAGACGATCGGGTGCTTAATGTCATCTGGTAGATCGGGGGCTCTCCGCAGGCGACCACCCACTCTGATGAGATTATGTGCGTCACTCTCTGGTGCCAGGTGAATCAGTCTGCTGTCTGATGGGACGGGGTTTCCTCCCTGTAGACAGTCTAGCTCATCGGGGAACGAGTCTCTCTGGGCTCGTTGTAGTAGAAGAAGTTCTGCTTCTTCGTAGTCAGCTGCTGACATGTCAGTGGTGGACTGAATCTCTGGGTGGTGCCGCAGGAATGTCCTTTGTTGCGCACTCTCTAGGGTAATGCAGTCATCTATGTTCGGGTCTGTGGAGGCGACAGTGCTCAGTCCACAGAACATAGGCTTCTTGTTCTCAGCCTCCTCTCTACTTGCTTCCCTCGGGGTGGGCGTAGGCCAATCTCCTTCCGGGAGCTGGAGGAATGCTGGTCCGTCACTGTAGATGTTGTGACGGGTTAGGTCATCCAGGGACATTCCCCGGGTGATGACGTCAGCTGGGTTGTGTTTGGTATCCACATATCTCCAGCTTGCTTCTTCTGTTAGTTCCTGAATCTCGGTGACTCTGACTCCCACGAAGACTTTGTATCTGCATGAATCAGACTTAATCCATGTGAGTACTGTCGTGGAATCTGACCACAAGATTGTTCTATGCACCGGAATGGTGAGTTCACGTTGGATTAACGTGGCTAGATGCGCTCCTGCGAGGGCTGCGCAGAGCTCTAGACGTGGGATAGATTGTTGCTTACGTGGGGCTATCCTTGAGCGGGCCAGTATGAAAGCAGTGTGTATCTCTCCTCCCATCTCTTGGGCACGCAAATAAGCAACCGATCCGTAGGCTACTTCGGAGGCATCGCTGAAGACGTGTAGCTCAATCTCGCATGTCTCTGGCCTCACTGTGGATGGGAAGTAGCTGCGGCGTATGTTGACACCTGGGAGTGAGCGGAGTTCCGTCTCCCACTCTCTCCATGTTGAGGCAAGGTGTGCGGGTATTGGGTCGTCCCAGCCCTGGTCCTTGTCCCATAGTGCTCGTACAATCATCTTTGCCCTGGTGGTGTAAGGTAGAATACATCCCAGCGGGTCATATTGTCTGGCGAGTGTTCTGTACACACTCCGTCTGGTGGTCGGTATCGCCGCCGACCTTCCTTGCTCTGGAGCCAAGGGTTTGTGTCTATAGTGGAGCGAGTCTGTTTTGAAGCGCCAGACTAATCCTAGTGTCATTTCTTGGGCTTCTCCTGGGATTGTCGCCATCCAGGTCTCGCTGCTGGCAGCCTTGTCTGCGGAGGAGAGGCTGCGCAATACGTGCAGGTCACTGCTGGCCCACTGCCTGAGATCAAAGCCTCCTTTGATTAGGGAGGCGCGTAACTTGATTAGGAGAGCCTCGGCTTCTTCTTGAGTCGAGACGCTTTGTAGACAGTTGTCTACGTAGAAACTGTTCTTCACACTGTGTTGGACCTCTTCATCTGCTGCTGGGTCCTCTGTGACGTGTTTCTGTAGTGCAAATGTAGCACAACACGGGCTGCATGTGGTTCCGAAGGGGAGTACTTCCCACTGGTAGATGGATGGGTTCTCATCTCCGATCTTCTCTCTCCATAGGAACCGTAGCAGAGGCTTGTCCTCCTCTACTAGTCTCACTTGCAAGAACATCCCTTTGATATCCCCGCTTATAGCCACCTTGTCCTGGCGGAAGCGCAGTAGCACGCCTAGTAGGGAGGGGCCGAGTGTGGGGCCGGGCAAGAGCTCTTTATTCAGATTTTGGGATCCGATCTGGTAGCTGCAGTTAAACACAATGCGATCCTTGCCATTGTGATGGACATTGTGATGCGGCACGTACCATGATTCGGTCGTCTGATCGGCCTCTTTAATGTCAATCTTTGTTACGTGTCCCGCTGTGATTAGCTTCTCAATCTCAGCTCGGTACACACTCTGTTGAGCGGGGTCTTTGGCTAGGCGCCGCTCTGTGTTCAGTAGATAGCGCTCCGTGGCGTCTTTCTTTGCGTGAAAGGGGGGCATTCCCTCTCTCCTCAGGAGTGGAGTTGCGTATCTCATCACTCCGCCGACTGTGACTCTCTTTGTCCCCTGCTCGAGTAGGTGGATGGCGTAAATGTCTTCTTTAGAGCGAATGTCTTTCTTTTCGTTCTTAAAGGGCATTGTCTCTAGGGTCCATAGCCTCTCGACATGCTGCAGGAGAGTGGTGTCTTCTTCTGTCGTTCGGGAGTGGAAGCAGCTAGTGGCTGCGGTTCGGTTGAGAGATTTAGCGAGGGGGCCTTGTAATGTCCATCCTAAGCGGGTCTCGACTGCGGCAGGACAGCCTCGGGGACCTGTATGGACCCGGTCAATCGGGACTATGAGTTCTGCATGGTCGGAGCCTATCAACAGGGTCGGGGTAGCGCCGTTTATGAGCGGGATAGGTAATTGGCGCAGGTGCACATATTTATCCATCAACTTGGTGACAGGGTAGGTGTACTGCGAGAGTCCTATTTCTTGGCTGGTGAAAGCATTTGTGATCTTGTACTGTCGCTCTGGCTGCCCGTTGGCTGCGATAGTGAAGGAGACATTCTCGCCCTTTATCGTCTTTAAGTCTCTTCTTATTGTCCGAATCGTCATTTCGTTCTTGCTCCCCCGCAGTCCCAGTTGAGTCGCAGCGGAGGCGAGCAGAAGGGTCTTCTCTGACCCGTCATCAAGGACGGCGTAAGTGTCCATGACTTTATCCTGGTAGCTCAATGTCACACGGACTACCTTTAAGAGCACTTGAGCTCCGTTGCTGCTGGCGGGGTCAATGTACATGACACTTGCCTTGGTGCCGCTCCGTGGTGCAGGTGTAGGCCGTCTTCCGTTACTATCGTGTAGTATATCTAGATGGGCTCCATCGCACCGGCTGCACCTTTTCTTTAGGCGGCATTCGGCTGCCATGTGGGGCCGCGCACATCGATAACAGCGCCGGTTGGACTTTATCCATTGGCTCACTTCTTCTGCATTCATCTTTGTGAATGTGTCACATTGTGACAGCCAGTGTTCTTTCTCACAGTAGGGACACGCTATCTTCCACTTCTCCTTCCTCGAGGGGGTGCTGTGACTTTTACTGCTCGGTACTGACTCTGATTGGTGCATGACAGTCACCGATCTTCTTCCATCATTTATTCTCCTGGGTTCCTCTCTGGAGCTTGGCGTGCTCCGCCCGAAGGTGTCCAGTCGTAAGCTGCTGACCTCTCTCGCCAGGAAGTCGGCCAGATCAAGGAGGGATGGCTCGGGGCCGTCGGGATCTCGGTAGTCCCTCTGCCGCCGAAAGCGCTCCTGTCTTGCGGGTGGCAGCTTCTCCAAAATCCTCTCAACGTTAGAGTTGGCGTACAGCTCATGCCTGCCCTTCTCCCGTTGAGCTCCCAGCATCCCCACCAGGGACTGCACTTTGATTGACAGGTCATCTAGTGAGCGATTGTCTGTGGCTGGGGGTAGGCGGTCAATATGCCTTATCTCCTGGATTACGTAATCCCATATACGTCCATATCTTTGATCCAGCGCTGCAAGGGCCGCTGTGTATGGGGTCGAGGAGGTAGCATAGGCTAGCGCTATATTGTGTGCTCGCTGTACTTTCAGGTGCTTCAATAATATTGCATACTTGTGGCGTTCATCAATGACATCCGCCAGCATTGTCTCTAAGCACATCCGGAGCTCCGTGTACTGTGCTCGACTCTCATAGGCGAAGTCTGGGATTGATGGCGTGGCGTTGTATGACGCCGTGGATGGCGAATACATCGGCGAGCGTTGGGGGAGAGACCTCCTGGGCGAGTCCCCTCTTGCGCCTCGCTGTGGGCCGGTACTGGCAGGGTACCATGGCCCGCTGGTCCAGGTACTGTTCCTCGGGACTGGTCGTGCGTCGTGCTCACCCGTAAATAGAGTCGGGGGTCTGTAGCGCAGCACCGCGGGGGTATAGCCTGGACTGTATGGGACCTCCTGGTCCGGTGGAGTACTGTGCTGTCGTCGGGCTTGGTTCTCCTCTTCTCCCTCTTCTTCTTCTATCAAATCTTCCAGATCTTGTAATCGTTTATTTAGCTTCTCCGCGGTGTAGGCCGCTCCTTCCTTGTAGCTGGGTCTCGCTTGGACCGGTATGGGAAGGGGGTCTGCGGGGGGTCTAGACTCGGTCTGTTGGTCAAGTTCAGGGTCGCTTGCTCGTTGCGGTGACGCTGCTCTTGACTGCTGTCTCGACGAGTTCCTTGAGCCCCTGGCGGAGGGAGAGGGAGTTGTCCTTTTGATCAGCTGCTCTATTAGTTGCGCTTGTAGTCTGTCGCGCTCTGCGTCTCTTTGGGCACCGGCAGCGGTGCGCTGGGCGTCGGCGCGGTCTCTTGCCATATTCTCTTCCATCTGGAAGCGTCTCATCTCCAGACTTGTGCGCTGTTCTTCGCTCCGTTGCTGTGCTTGGAGGTGTTCGCGCTCGCTGGTCGCCTGGGCTTGGAGACGTTCGCGCTCGCTAAGCGTCTGTGCTTGGAGCCGATCGCGTTCGGTAGAGGCTGTCAGGCTGACGAGGAACGCCTGTTGTAGTATCCTCTCCGCTTCGCTGGGGGAAGGCGGTAGTGGAGGTGAGCCGCTCCTGCGTGAACCGCTCCTGGGGGTACTCGTTGGGGAGTCCTGGAGCTCTAGTTCCTCGGCGCTCTCCTCTTCTTCTTCCGTGCAGAGTTCTCTCTCTGTAGGGTTGTCTTCCTCCCGGGGCGTGTCGGGGACTACTTCTTTAGTAGTGGCGGGGGGTAAAGGCATGTCAATTCCCTCCTGGTCTCCACCGTGGGCTTGGTCAATTACATTAGGACCTACTAGGGCCTCTGTGGTCGGGGAAACCTGGTCGTTAAGGTCAGACATAATTTTACTTTCTACTTTTACCACGTTTACCGTTTGTCGAAGGCTAGGTAGTTGACTGACAGTGTAAGCCTCTAAGTACTGAGGTGTCTGTCGTCTGCGCCGCGGGCGTTCTAGGTTAGGAGGATCGTTTCGTGGAGTGTTCATCATAGGCCATTTCGATATTAATAACACTATATTAATATTACACTAGTTACCATCCGGCTCGAAGGACCAATTGTAGCTGAGGGGTACAATTCCCTGACTGTATTGTTAGATATGATATTTAATACCACTACCTCATGTACTTTAACTTCTGGCCACCCAGTACAAGATATAAGTATGATGAACACTTTCCCACCTGATGAAACGAACCAACACAAATGGACCAAATCGAATATTTAATACAGCAAAGGGTGTACACAATATTCACTTAATTACATTTATGATTTGAAATGTTAAGTATGCACTTTTATGGCAAATGAGTATTCGTAGGTAAATCAACATTGAATGTCCAATCTCTGGTTGCGCAGGGAGTAAGTATACAACCTGGAATATTTAGGAAACGATAGCGATAGTACTTAAATAATTATAGCTGGATACACTAAGGGGGGGGGGGGGTCCCGCTGGTTGTAAGACAGTAGGAGGGGGGGGTTAGAGAAGTCGCTGGCGGTATCCCATCTGGCCGACGGTGTCTTGGGAGAATCCAAAGTCTTAGACCCAGTGCCCACAGAACCTCGGGCCGTAGACGAACACAGCTGGACCCTCTGTGGAACGGTATCTGCCGGTCCACAACGGAGAGACGTGGTGCGACCTCACGTGTAGAGCGCCGCCTCACCTGTAGTCCTCTCCGGGGGGTAATTCCAACACTCGACAGTGTTGGCCTTTATCCATGGAATAATCAAAGCACATAAAGCATAATCCAAGAGCCGTGGAAGGCTCGCCGTCGTCGGGTAGAGTAATCCAATATACAGGTCCAGTCGCTCTTGACCCGGAGCTCCTCGGATGCAATCACCACTAGGGGTCTGACCAGCCTGGATAAGCGTCCAGATAACGTCAGGAACGATGGGGGTACTGATAACTGTAGAACTCGAACCGAACGATGCACCATACATAAATAGACTATTATTAGCTTAATAGAATACGTCCAACTCGACGGTATGGTGCCAAACTATGACCATTCAACTATTAATCTACACGATATCTCAATGCCTATTCTGGGCCAAGTAGGCCCTACTACACCGCACGTGCTTCGTGGGGAGGCTTTTGCGTCTGTCACTCTGTTGGAGGGTAAAGAACTGGACTAAAAGAAAGTTCTACTTTACGAGCGTCATATATATATGCGCTATGGACAAATAGTACCACACGTATTTCGCCCGGCATATTACTGCGCGGAACCGGGGGCTGCCTCGACATGTTAGGCGGCACGATTGAACTTGAACCTAGGGGTATGGCAACCTGGCGCCAGGTTCTAGTCCAATGGTAGAATGAAACTATTATGGGCTGTTTAGTAGAAACGGGGATATTCAATGCATATTGTACAAGGAATATACAGGGGATATCAAACGATATACAAATACAATTGAATATATATATATAAATAAATATACATATTCGGTTTAATCTGATCCTTCACAACACTCCTAGTTACACAAACAGTCCTCATATCCCTCCTAGTTACACACAAATAGTCATCATATCTCCTAGTTACACACACAGTCCTCATATCCCTCCTAGTTACACACAGTCCTCATATCCCTCCTAGTTACACAAACAGTCCTCACATATCTCCTAGTTACACACACAGTCCTCATATATCTCCTAGTTACACACAGTCCTCATATCCCTCCTAGTTACACACAGTCCTCATATCCCTCCTAGTTACACACAGTCCTCATATCCCTCCTAGTTACACACAGTCCTCATATCCCTCCTAGTTACACAAACAGTCCTCATATCCCTCCTAGTTACACACAAATAGTCATCATATCTCCTAGTTACACACACAGTCCTCATATCCCTCCTAGTTACACACAGTCCTCATATCCCTCCTAGTTACACACAGTCCGCATATCTCTCCTAGTTACACAAACAGTCCTCATATCCCTCCTAGTTACACACAGTCCTCATATCCCTCCTAGTTACACACAGTCCTCATATCCCTCCTAGTTACACACAGTCCTCATATCCCTCCTAGTTACACAAACAGTCCTCATATCCCTCCTAGTTACACACACAAACAGTCCTCATATCTCTCCTAGTTACACACAGTCCTCATATCCCTCCTAGTTACACACAGTCCTCATATCCCTCCTAGTTACACAAACAGTCCTCATATCCCTCCTAGTTACACACAAACAGTCCTCACATCTCTCCTAGTTACACACACAGTCCTCATATCTCTCCTAGTTACACACAGTCCTCATATCCATCCTAGTTACACACAGTCCTCATATCCCTCCTAGTTACACACAGTCCTCATATCCCTCCTAGTTACACACAGTCCTCATATCCCTCCTAGTTACACAAACAGTCCTCACATCCCTCCTAGTTACACACAAATAGTCATCATATCTCCTAGTTACACACACAGTCCTCATATCCCTCCTAGTTACACACAGTCCTCATATCCCTCCTAGTTACACACAGTCCTCATATCTCTCCTAGTTACACAAACAGTCCTCATATCCCTCCTAGTTACACACAGTCCTCATATCCCTCCTAGTTACACACAGTCCTCATATCCCTCCTAGTTACACACAGTCCTCATATCCCTCCTAGTTACACAAACAGTCCTTATATCCCTCCTAGTTACACAAACAGTCCTCATATCCCTCCTAGTTACACACACAAACAGTCCTCATATCCCTCCTAGTTACACACAGTCCTCATATCTCTCCTAGTTACACACACACAGTCCTCATATCCCTCCTAGTTACACACAGTCCTCATATCCCTCCTAGTTACACAAACAGTCCTCATATCCTTCCTAGTTACACAGACAAACAGTCCTCATATCTCTCCTAGTTACACACAGTCCTCATATCCCTCCTAGTTACACACATTTCTCATATCTCTCCTAGTTACACACACACAGTCCTCATATCTCTCCTAGTTACACACAGTCATCATATCCCTCCTAGTTACACACAGTCCTCATATCCCTCCTAGTTACACACACAAACAGTCCTCATATCTCTCCTAGTTACACACAGTCCTCATATCCCTCCTAGTTACACACAGTCCTCATATCCCTCTTAGTTACACACACAAACAGTCCTCATATCTCTCCTAGTTACACACAGTCCTCATATCCCTCCTAGTTACACACAGTCCTCATATCCCTCTTAGTTACACACACAAACAGTCCTCATATCTCTTCTAGTTACACACAGTCCTCATATCTCTCCTAGTTACAAACAGTCCTCATATCCCTTCTAGTTACACAAACAGTCCTCATATCCCTCCTAGTTACACACACAAACAGTCCTCATATCTTTCCTAGTTACACACAGTCCTCATATCCCTCCTAGTTACACACAGTCCTCATATCTCTCCTAGTTACACACAGTCCTCATATCCCTCCTAGTTACACACAGTCCTCATATCCCTCCTAGTTACACACACAAACAGTCCTCATATCTCTCCTAGTTACACACAGTCCTCATATCCCTCCTAGTTACACACAGTCCTCATATCCCTCCTAGTTACACACAGTCCTCATATCCCTCCTAGTTACACATACAGTCCTCATATCCCTCCTAGTTACACACAGTCCTCATATCTCTCCTAGTTACACACAGTCCTCATATCCCTCCTAGTTACACACAGTCCTCATATCTCTCCTAGTTACCCACACAGTCCTCATATCTCTCCTAGTTACCCATACAGTCCTCATATCCCTCCTAGTTGCACACAGTCCTCATATCCCTCCTAGTTACACACACAAACTGTGAGGTCGCCTGTTCCCTGGACCTTTAATTCCCTGTCTCCTCACCTCACTAGCCCCCACCCTCGCGTTATTTTTCTCTCCTCTGCTCTTCAACAGCCCACCCACTCGCTCTGTTCCTTTAAGGTACTTTGTTGATTTATTGCATTCCCTGCCTCGCTCCGTTCCTTTAAGGTACTGTGAGGATTCTGTGTTGATTGGTCCGTGCCGAACACACACTTCTAAGTCAAGTATCAATTACCATCACGCACCTGATGTGTGTTCTAATTAGCGCTCCAGAGGGCTTTAAATACCTGGACTTCCCCTCCAGTCCTCGTCGGGTCGTTCCGTATCTTATCTGTATCTGTATGCTGGTTCTTCTCCGGCGTGAGACGAGGTGCCAGCCATCGCCACCTGTCGCCGTTTGCCTGGAGTGGGACACAGCCGGTGCGCTCTCTAATTCTCTACGGGAGGTTTTCCAGTGTCCCACTCCAGACGTCTAGCCGGCGCGCTCTCCGAGCCGGCGCGCTCTTCAAGCCGACGCGCTCCACTCCAGACCCCGAGCCGGCGCGCTCTTCAAGCCGACGCGCATCGCTTCCTAATCCTCTACGGGAGGATGCGTCTCTCCGAGCCGGCGCGCTCCACTCCAGACCCCGAGCCGGCGCGCTCTTCAAGCCGACGCGCATCGCTTCCTAATCCTCTACGGGAGGATGCGTCTCTCCGAGCCGGCGCGCTCCACTCCAGACCCCGAGCCGGCGCGCTCTTCAAGCCGATGCGCATCGCTTCCTAATCCTCTACGGGAGGATGTGTCTCTCCGAGCCGGCGCGCTCCACTCCAGACCCCGAGCCGGCGCGCTCTTCAAGCCGACGCGCATCGCTTCCTAATCCTCTACGGGAGGATGCGTCTCTCCGAGCTGGCGCGCTCCACTCCAGACCCCGAGCCGGCGCGCTCTTCAAGCCGACGCGCTCCACTCCAGACCCCGAGCCGGCGCGCTCTCCAAGCCGGCGCACATCGCTTCCTATCCTACGGGAGGATGCGCGCTCTTCAAGCCGACGAGCTCCACTCCAGACCCCGAGCCGGCGCGCTCTTCAAGCCGACGCGCATCGCTTCCTAATCCTCTACGGGAGGATGCGTCTCTCCGAGCCGGCGCGCTCCACTCCAGACCCCGAGCCGGCGCGCTCTTCAAGCCGACGCGCATCGCTTCCTAATCCTCTACGGGAGGATGCGTCTCTCCGAGCCGGCGCGCTCCACTCCAGACCCCGAGCCGGCGCGCTCTTCAAGCCGACGCGCATCGCTTCCTAATCCTCTACGGGACGATGCGTCTCTCCGAGCCGGCGCGCTCCACTCCAGACCCCGAGCCGGCGCGCTCTTCAAGCCGACGCGCATCGCTTCCCAATCCTCTACGGGAGGATGCGTCTCTCCGAGCCGGCGCGCTCCACTCCAGACCCCGAGCCGGCGCGCTCTTCAAGCCGACGCGCTCCACTCCAGACCCCGAGCCGGCGCACTCTCTTCGAGCCGGCGCGCTCCTACTCCATCCCTGTAAGCAGCTCTGGCCCTCGCCCTGTCCAAGGCCCTTACCCTGTTTTCTCTGTCCCTGTCTCCAGCCCGCCTCCCCGGGCCTCTGTCCCTGTTCCCCTCTCCAGTGCCCCTGTTCCTGCCCTGTCCTTTGCCCTGGCCCTGTCCTTTAGCCTTAGCCCCTTAGCCTGCTCGCCTCTTAAAGGCACAGTGCCTTTTTCCCTATTTCTTTGTTTCCAGTATTTTTGTGTTCTCCCTTAATGGGACAGTGCCGCTTTTTGTTCTGTATTCAATAAATGCCCTGTTCTTGGCTTACTCTCATACCTGTCTTGTGTTGTGCGATTGGGGTCGGTTACAAACCATAACAGTACGACCCGACCAGTCGACGACCCCAGCCAGCACAGACAGTGTATGTTGAGTTTGCCCTTTTTAGTTCCCTCTAACCCACTCTAGCTCCCTCAAGCTCCCGTTAGCTCCCCTGTTAGTCTGTTAGTCTCCCCTGTCAGCTCCCCTGTTAGCCTTTGTTAGCTCCCCTGTTAGCTTCCCTGTTGGCCTCGTTAGCTCCCCTGCAGCTTGCCAGGCCTCTACTGCCAGCATGGCCCCAGTCTGCTAGCTTAGCCCCGGCTGCTAGCACAGCCTCTATGTTAATGCAGCCCTTGCAGCTAGCATAGGCCCTGTAGCTAGCCATGCCCAGGCAGCTAACCCGGTCCCTCTGCATGGCCTCCACTTTTTGTGTAGTTTTCCCCACTGCTAGGACTGCCCCTTCAGCTAGCATGGTCAGTTTCCCCGCTGCTAGGACTGCCCTTTCAGCTAGCAAGGTCAGTTTTCCCCACAGCTAGGACTGTCCTTCCAGCTAGCTTGTTCTCTCATGCTGGTCCAGCCCTGTCTGCTAGCCTAGCTCCGGCAGCTAGCGCAGCCTCTATGTTAATGTAGCAGTACAGCTAGCATAGGCCCTGTAGCTAGCAGTGCCCTGGCAGCTTCCCTGTCCCTCTGCTAGCCCCACTTTTGGTGTAGCTTCCCCTGCTTGCATGGCCCATTTTTTTTGTTTGTTGCCTTGTCATGTCCCCTGCCCCTCTGTCTGTATTTTTGGGTCGCCCGGTGGCTCCCGTGGAGGGGGGGGTACTGTGAGGTTCGCCTGTTCCCTGGACCTTTAATTCCCTGTCTCCTCACCTCACCAGCCCCCACCCTCGCGTTATTTTTCTCTCCTCTGCTCTTCAACAGCCCACCCACTCGCTCCGTTCCTTTAAGGTACTTTGTTGATTTATTGCATTCCCTGCCTCGCTCCGTTCCTTTAAGGTACTGTGAGGATTCTGTGTTGATTGGTCCGTGCCGAACACACACTTCTAAGTCAAGTATCAATTACCATCACACACCTGATGTGTGTTCTAATTAGCGCCCCAGAGGGCTTTAATTACCTGGACTTCCCCTCCAGTCCTCGTCGGGTCGTTCCGTATCTTATCTGTATCTGTATGCTGGTTCTTCTCCGGCGTGAGACGAGGTGCCAGCCATCGCCACCTGTCGCTGTTTGCCTGGAATGGGACACAGCCGGTGCGCTCTCTAATTCTCTACGGGAGGTTTTCCAGTGTCCCACTCCAGACGTCTAGCCGGCGCGCTCTCCGAGCCGGCGCGCTCTTCAAGCCGACGCGCCCCACTCCAGACCCCGAGCCGGCGCACTCTCCAAGCCGGCGCACATCGCTTCCTATCCTACGGGAGGATGCGCGCTCTTCAAGCCGACGCGCTCCACTCCAGACCCCGAGCCGGCGCGCTCTTCAAGCCGACGCGCATCGCTTCCTAATCCTCTACGGGAGGATGCGTCTCTCCGAGCCGGCGCGCTCCACTCCAGACCCCGAGCCGGCGCGCTCTTCAAGCCGACGCGCATCGCTTCCTAATCCTCTACGGGAGGATGCGTCTCTCCGAGCCGGCGCGCTCCACTCCAGACCCCGAGCCGGCGCGCTCTTCAAGCCGACGCGCATCGCTTCCTAATCCTCTACGGGAGGATGCGTCTCTCCGAGCCGGCGCGCTCCACTCCAGACCCCGAACCGGCGCGCTCTTCAAGCCGACGCGCATCGCTTCCTAATCCTCTACGGGGGAATGCGTCTCTCCGAGCCGGCGCGCTCCACTCCAGACCCCGAGCCGGCGCGCTCTTCAAGCCGACGCGCTCCACTCCAGACCCCGAGCCGGCGCGCTCTCCAAGCCGGCGCACATCGCTTCCTATCCTACGGGAGGATGCGCGCTCTTCAAGCCGACGCGCTCCACTCCAGACCCCGAGCCGGCGCGCTCTTCAAGCCGACGCGCATCGCTTCCTAATCCTCTACGGGAGGATGCGTCTCTCCGAGCCGGCGCGCTCCACTCCAGACCCCGAGCCGGCGCGCTCTTCAAGCCGACGCGCATCGCTTCCTAATCCTCTACGGGAGGATGCGTCTCTCCGAGCCGGCGCGCTCCACTCCAGACCCCGAGCCGGCGCGCTCTTCAAGCCGACGCGCATCGCTTCCTAATCCTCTACGGGAGGATGCGTCTCTCCGAGCCGGCGCACTCCACTCCAGACCCCGAGCCGGCGCGCTCTTCAAGCCGACGCGCATCGCTTCCTAATCCTCTACGGGAGGATGCGTCTCTCCGAGCCGGCGCGCTCCACTCCAGACCCCGAGCCGGCGCGCTCTTCAAGCCGACGCGCATCGCTTCCTAATCCTCTACGGGGGAATGCGTCTCTCCGAGCCGGCGCGCTCCACTCCAGACCCCGAGCCGGCGCGCTCTTCAAGCCGACGCGCTCCACTCCAGACCCCGAGCCGGCGCGCTCTCCAAGCCGGCGCACATCGCTTCCTATCCTACGGGAGGATGCGCGCTCTTCAAGCCGACACGCTCCACTCCAGACCCCGAGCCGGCGCGCTCTTCAAGCCGACGCGCATCGCTTCCTAATCCTCTACGGGAGGATGCGTCTCTCCGAGCCGGCGCGCTCCACTCCAGACCCCGAGCCGGCGCGCTCTTCAAGCCGACGCGCATTACTTCCTAATCCTCTACGGGAGGATGCGTCTCTCCGAGCCGGCGCGCTCCACTCCAGACCCCGAGCCGGCGCGCTCTTCAAGCCGACGCGCATCGCTTCCTAATCCTCTACGGGGGAATGCGTCTCTCCGAGCCGGCGCGCTCCACTCCAGACCCCGAGCCGGCGCGCTCTTCAAGCCGACGCGCTCCACTCCAGACCCCGAGCCGGCGCGCTCTCCAAGCCGGCGCACATCGCTTCCTATCCTACGGGAGGATGCGCGCTCTTCAAGCCGACGCGCTCCACTCCAGACCCAGAGCCGGCGCGCTCTTCAAGCCGACGCGCATCGCTTCCTAATCCTCTACGGGAGGATGCGTCTCTCCGAGCCGGCGCGCTCCACTCCAGACCCCGAGCCGGCGCGCTCTTCAAGCCGACGCGCATCGCTTCCTAATCCTCTACGGGAGGATGCGTCTCTCCGAGCCGGCGCGCTCCACTCCAGACCCAGAGCCGGCGCGTTCTTCAAGCCGACGCGCATCGCTTCCTAATCCTCTACGGGAGGATGCGTCTCTCCGAGCCGGCGCGCTCCACTCCAGACCCCGAGCCGGCGCGCTCTTCAAGCCGACGCGCATCGCTTCCTAATCCTCTACGGGAGGATGCGTCTCTCCGAGCCGGCGCGCTCCACTCCAGACCCAGAGCCGGCGCGCTCTTCAAGCCGACGCGCTCCACTCCAGACCCCGAGCCGGCGCACTCTCTTCGAGCCGGCGCGCTCCTACTCCATCCCTGTAAGCAGCTCTGGCCCTCGCCCTGTCCAAGGCCCTTACCCTGTTTTCTCTGTCCCTGTCTCCAGCCCGCCTCCCCGGGCCTCTGTCCCTGTTCCCCTCTCCAGTGCCCCTGTTCCTGCCCTGTCCTTTGCCCTGGCCCTGTCCTTTAGCCTTAGCCCCTTAGCCTGCTCGCCTCTTAAAGGCACAGTGCCTTTTTCCCTATTTCTTTGTTTCCAGTATGTTCTCCCTTAATGGGACAGTGCCGCTTTTTGTTTTGTATTCAATAAATGCCCTGTTCTTGGCTTACTCTCATACCTGTCTTGTGTTGTGCGATTGGGGTCGGTTACAAACCATAACACAAACAGTCCTCATATCTCTCCTAGTTACACACACAAACAGTCCTCATATCTCTCCTAGTTACACATACAGTCCTCGTATCCCTCCTAGTTACACAGTCCTCATATCCCTCCTAGTTACACACAGTCCTCATATCCCTCCTAGTTACACACAGTCCTCATATCCCTCCTAGTTACACACAGTCCTCATATCTCCCCTAGTTACACATACAGTCCTCATATCTCTCCTAGTTACAGTGTTTCATCATCAGGTATGTATATATAGTAAGTGGAAAACTGGTATTGTTGCATCTTCAGACGACTCTTGTGTGTGTGTGTGTGTGTGTCTCCCTCAGTGAACAGTGTGATACGGGCGTTCGATTCTTTGACCTGCGGATCGCTAATAAATAATAATAACAGAGGACACAATATACTTCGCCCATGCCATCTACACACTACTTACTGTGAAGGTACACACACACACATACTGTACACAAACACACATACTGTGTACACACACACACATACTGTATACATACACACACAGTATACTACGGAAGCCCTAAGAGGCCATTCATTCATAAATTTTATTTACTCCGTTTTCCCGTGATAACGACTTATTATTTCGTTATCTTGGGATAACAAAGTCCGTTTTCTCGTGATAACGACTTATTATTTCGTTATCTTGACATAACAAAGATTGTTTTCTCGTGATAACGGATACATTTATCTCGTTATCTCGAGATAACAAAGTCCGTTTTCTCATGATAACGACTTATTATTCCGTTATCTCGACATAACAAAGATCGTTTTCTCGTGATAGCGGATTCATTAATTTCATGGGGGTACATGACATACAGGTACCTCTTAGTCGGATAAAAAAAAAATTGTATCATTCTTTCCAAAAGAAAAGAGGCCTAGAAGCGTGGCTAACGCTAATCGCACGCATACCAGAGGCTAACTGCCTACGAAAACAGGCACAGAGGCACTGAAAGAGGATTTCACCCATCTAATGCAGGGGTTCCCAAAGTCGGGGTCGCGACCCACAGGAGCCGCCGCCGCGGAGGGGGGTGGGGGGGGGGGGGGTGGGGGGTGCGGGGTCGCCAGATGATTAAAAAAAATTTAAAGATTATTTTTTTTGTTGCAGTCAGGCCTTCGCGCTATCATCTGAACAGTCAAACCGCATAAAACTATGACGAAAGGGTTCTCAAGGCTCTCGTTGCGTACTGCTTACATCACAGGCATGCGCCAGACGCCAGTAGCCTAGAAGCGTAAAAGCATGTCTGATTCTATCCATGGCGATCACCTGAAGGCTACATTGGCAGTACTTTTAAATACACAAGAATCTGTCCCGCGGCTATCGCAACTATTAGTGACTGGAGCCACTGTCTGTGAGTGACTCTGCTTTGGTCCAATCACATTCCCCCACCCACAGTCTGCGAATCAGAGGCAGAGTAGGGCGGGTCTTCACAGCACGTCTGGTTGTCTCAACGACCTGAGGCGATCTGATTGGCCACTGACGTTTCTGGTCATGTGACATCTGCGCCAATCGTGTGACAGCGGGGCTCCGTCGTCTCGAGTCTTTACAGCCTCGTCTGCATGCAGAATTACATCCCAAAACACTAGTCTAAACGCAACATTTAAAGTGAGACCGCAAGACGACTTTTGCGGTTTCTGTTCAGACTCTCTCCGTCTAAACATGGCCTTAGAAGCAGGCCAGGACAGTGTTTCTAGTTGCAGCAGCGCAATAGTTAGATAATCTAGGTGGGGAACAACCAGGAGATCACTGCAACTCACACAAGTTGGAGAACTATCTCTCTCTCTCTCTCTTTGTGAGGATTCGCCTGTTCCCTGGACCTTTGTTCCCTGTCTCCTCACCTCACCAGCCCCCACCTTTGGACTTTCCCTGTCTACTCTCCTCAACAGCCCCCACCCTTGCAATGTTTTACTCTCCTCTACTCTTCACCAGCCCCCACCCTTGGACTACCTTTCACAGCTGTCGTAGTTCATGATTAGCGCCCCAGAGGGCTTTAAATACCTGGACCTCCCCTCCAGTCCTTGTCGGGTCGTTCTGTATGCTGGTTCTGTGTTCTGGACTCTGTATCTTTATCTGTGTTCAGTGTTCATGGAGTCCTGGACGTTACCATCACCTGCCGCGTCTCCGGCGTGAGACGACGTGCCAGCCATCACCACCTGTCGCCGTTTGCCTGGAGTGGGACACCGTCTGCGCTCTCTAATTCTCTACGGGAGGTTTTCCAGTGTTCCCACTCCAGACGTCAAGCCGGCGCGCATCGCTTCCTATTTCCACAGGAGGATGCGTCTCTTCGCCCCGGTCCCCTGGGACCCCGGTGTTCTGCGCTGCCCGTCTACAGCTTCCGAGGAAGATCTCCGTGCCAGGCCTGGAGTGGTGTTCCCACTCCAGACGTCAAGCCGGCGCGCTCCCACTCCAGACGTCAAGCCGGCGCGCTCCCACTCCAGACGTCAAGCCGGCGCGCATCGCTTCCTAGTTCCACGGGAGGATGCGTCTCTTCGCCCCGGTCCCCTGGGACCCCTGTGTTCTGCGCTGCCCGTCTGCAGCATCCGAGGAAGATCTCCGTGCCAGGCCTCCGCCGTCGGGCCCCTGGTTCCCATGCCAGGCCTCCGCCGTCGGAACCCTTTCCTCATCCCATTGACTGCACTGCACTAGTCCGTACTGGATCTCTGCACACTTCACTTTATATATATATATGTATTTTATTTATTGATTAATCCCCCACTGCACTGTTTTCGTTTCTTGTCTGTGTTGGTGTTTGTTTACTGTGAAAAAAGAAAGAATGCATACACTGTATTGCTGCAACAATTACCAATGTGTTTTACACAAATGGCTCAATAAAGGAATCTGAATCTGAATCTGAATCTGAATCTGAATCTGTAAGCAGCTCTGGCCCTCGCCCTGTCCAAGGCCTTAACCCTGTTCTCTGTCCCTGTCTCCAGCCCGCCTCTCCGGGCCTCTGTCCCTGTCCCCCTCTCCAGTGCCCCTGGTCCTGGTCCTTGACATTTTGCCCTGGCCCTGTCCCTTAGCCTTAGCCCCTTAGCCTGTTCACCTCTTAAAGGCACAGTGCCGCATTTTCCCTATTTTCTTTGACTCCAGTGTTTTTGTGTTCTCCCTTAAAGGGACAGTGCCGCCTTTTGTTATGTAATGAATAAATGCCCTGTTTTGGCTTACTCTCATACCTGTCTTGTGTTGTGCGATTGGGGTCGGTTACAAACCATAACACTCTTGCTCTCACACACACACACACACACAAAAGGAGCCGCATGTGATTGGTGGAGGCGGGACCCTTACAAAAAACTGTTGTTGCTAATCATTGACACATGCTAGCCTGTAATAATCCCCCCCAGAAAAATCTACTTTGCATTTGATATATTGCAAATATATGCCATCACACACACTGGCATTTAAAGGGTTAGAATTATAAAATGAATATGTGGTGTTATGATCAGGGCTGAAGTTGAATGCTGTTGTTACTAATCATACATATGCTAGTCTGTTTTTTAACAATAATTTGTGATGCCATCACAAACACTGGCATTTAAAGGGTACAAATAAAAAAATGCCTGCACCAGAATGCAGGAAATGAAGTCTTTGTAACAAGAAATGTCCTGGTGGGGGACCCCCAGACCCCCTGCTTAAAAAGTGGCCTGACTGGGGCTATATTTTGCACTATATTTCCTGGCCTGAATGATTTCCCCAGTCCGGCCCTGGTTAAAAGCCTCCAATGCTTATTAGTGTGTGTGCGTTTGAATGTGTGCATGTTCCAACCATACATTTCCATTTATTAAAAAAAATTACCTCCTATAATAGTGGGGGTCGCGGCTCTCTGACCCCGTTATTTTTGGGTTGCGGCCTGAAAAGTTTGGGAACCCCTGATCTAATGAACACACTAGACTAGACAAATATCAAGATGTATCCATCAGTGGACCAATTGCATGCTTTTGCAGAGGAGAAGAAGCCTTCAGTCGACTCCTTCAGACATTAAGCACCCCCCACAGCCCAAATGGAATGATACAAAATTAAAATTAAAAGAAAAAAAAAAAAAAAGAAAAGAAATAAAAAATATTATATATATATATATATTTTTTTTTTTGTCGACCAATATTCGACTAACGGCAAATGTTGGCCAATCATAGTCGACCATCCAAATCCTTAGTCGGGGACAGCCCTAGTATCTACAAGTGTGTTAAGTGTGTATCTACAGGTATGTTTATGTGTGTATCATACAGGTGTGTTTATGTGTGTATCTACAGGTGTGTGTATCTACAGGTGTGTTAACAGTGTGTATCTACAAGTGTGTTAACAGTGTGTATCTACAGGTGTGTTTATGTGTGTATCTACAGGTGTGTTAACAGTGTGTATCTACAGGTGTGTTTATGTGTGTATCTACAGGTGTGTTTATGTGTGTATCTACAGGTGTGTTTATGTGTGTATCTACAAGTGTGTTAACAGTGTGTATCTACAGGTGTGTTTATGTGTGTATCATACAGGTGTGTTTATGTGTGTATCTACAGGTATGCTAACACTATGAGTGCTGAAGGGATCATCTCATACCTGGAGAAGGAAAAGACTAAGGGACGGCCAGGTTAGTTCCTGTGTGTAGCGGCTAACCTAGCTTAGCACAAATGAATGCAAGCAGATGCGTAGCGGCTAGCTTAGCACAAATGAATGCAAGCAGATGCGTAGCGGCTAGCCTAGCTTAGCACTAGGGCTGGGCGATATAACGATAATGATAATTAATAATCGATATCGGGGGGGGGAAATATAATTTCTTTTCTTTTTTGACCTGCAACAGGGCAGTTTTAAAACCAGAGACAGTGGACAGACTTGTCTTTCTTGCCTGCAACTTAAAGTAATGGCTTTGCTTGTCCAAATGACAATACTGACCAAATTGAGATTTATTTTTCTCTTGTCCATTTATTTTGTTTGCTTTCTAATTTAAAATACAGTTTGAAACCGTCTGTACACAGTAGGCTATGTGTGCTAGCAGAGCTAGTCTCCAGTCACGAGTCACGGTGCACATGTGCGGTGGTTTGTCCACCAAAAAAGCGCCAAAATATAGAAAAGAAACTTGCAGAGCCAGAACTGTTCAACTCCCCTGGAGCCACAGCCAGCAGAGAAGCCGGTTTACTTTCGCATTCAAACCAGCTGCAGCCTGATAACTGGAGTGTGAGGGGCTGTAACACTAAAGATGGCGGCAACGACAAAGAATTGCTGCAAAATAAGCTGACCGAGCTGGGTCTGAGCTCCGCTCTGAGCGCCTGGATACTGGACTTTGAGTGAAAGGCCCCATGTGGTTAGGGTGGGGGGTCAGACCTCCAACACCATCACCCTGAGTATCGGGTCCCCCCAGGGCTGTGTTCTGAGCCCCCTGCTGTACTCACTATACACACATGATTGTGTGGCCAAGTTCAGCTCCAACTCCATAGTGAAGTTTGCGGCCGACACAGTGGTGGTGGGGCTGATCTCTGACAACAACAAGAAGGCCTACCGGGAGAAGGTTGAGGTACTGGAACGCTGGTGCCAGGACAACAGCCTGCTCCTGAACATTGGTAAAACCAAGGAGCTGATCGTGGATTTTAGGAGAACACAGCAGGACACACACACACCACTGAGGATAAACGGGGATACCGTGGACAGGGTGAGCAGCTTCAAGTACCTGGGGGTCCACATCTCAGAGGAGCTGACATGGACAACACACATAGACTCAGTCGTAAAGAAGGCGAAGCAGCGCCTCTACCACCTGAGACAGTTAAGGAAGTTCAGAGTATCGGGGAAGATACTCCAGTCCTTCTACTCCGGAGCTGTAGAGAGCATCTTGACTGGAAACATCACTGCCTGGTATGGAAACAGCACGGTACAGGACAAGAAGGCCCTACAGAGAGTGGTGCGCTCAGCTGAGCGTACTACGGGTATTGCACTACCACCCCTGCAGGTCTTATATAACAAGAGGTGCAAATCCAGAGCCTGCAGAATAATGAAAGACCCTCACCACCCCAACAACAGCCTGTTCAAGCTGCTGCGGTCAGGCAAACGCCTGCGAACACCAGCAACTAGGACAGAGAGACTTCGGCTCAACTTCTTCCCCCAGGCCATCAGAGTCTTGAACACTGAACTCTCCACACACAAGCACACATGAGCACACACACACAACACACACACACTGTATACGCTCACACACTAGCAGTCACTTTAGCATGAACACACACAGACACATGCTGCACATGCTCACAATCATGGTCACTTTACAAATGAAAGGTCACTTTAAAACCAAGAACGGGAGTGGTTCTTGTATAGTAAACAGATGGATATACCAAGCTAGCATAAGGAAGGACACATAGTATAACTGTAGATTGTATAGTATAGCATTGTATAGTAGTGTACATAAGACCCAGTGCCTCATCCGTAGCTAACAGTGTATTGCACTATCGCAGGACCTTAGCATGTCTTACCATGCTTTTTGTAAACTTTATGTACATATACCTGTTATGTCTTATTCTTACTACTTGTATTATTGCACAAATGTCTATTCTCATCCTATTGGATTCTTATTATTGTATTATTATATTACTGCATTATTGTACTATTGCACAATCGTTGCGGGCAAGGCCCCCCGCATTTCACTGTATGCTTGTATGCTGTGACAAATAAAACTATTGACTTGACTTGACTTGATACATCTGTTGTTAAATATTTTTTTTTATACTTATAACAATATCGATAATTATCGATATCGAGTGATATGATATTGTTATCGATATTGTTATCGCGATATAATTTTTGGCCATATCGCCCAACCCTACTTAGCACAAATGAATGGAAGCAGATGCGTAGCGGCTAGCCTAGCTTAGCACAAATAAATGGAAGCAGGTACGTAGTAGCTAGCCTAGGCGGCTAACTAACTATTATTAATTAATTTAACCTGAATCTTTTCTCGTGGCCAGCCGGGTTCTTTGCCAGCGGTCTGAACCTGACGGAGCACACAGCCTTCGTCCTCTCCCACCCCTGTATGACGATGAGGAAGATGACCCTGGAAGTGACCAGAGAGATAAGAGGAGAGAGGAGAGAAATCAGAGGTTGTGGAGGAGAGAGAGACCAGAGAGAGGAGAGAGACCAGAGAGGAGAAGAGATGAGAGAGAGGAGAGAAACCAGAGAGAGCAGAGAGGAGTGACCAGAGAGGAATGAGAGACCAGAGAGGAGAGAGAGACCAGAGAGAGGAGAGAGGAGAGAAACCAGAGGTTGTGGAGAAAAGAGGAGAGAGACCAGAGAGAGGAGAGAGACCAGAGGTAGTAGAGGAGAGAGAGACCAGAGAGAGGAGAGAAACCAGAGGTTGTGGAGAAGAGAGGAGAGAGACCAGAGAGAGGAGAGATACCAGAGAGAGGAGAAATACCAGAGAGGAGAGAGACCAGAGGTAGTAGAGGAGAGAGACCAGAGGTAGTAGAGGAGAGAGACCAGAGGTCGTGGAGGAGAGAGGAGAGATACCAGAGAGGAGAGAGACCAGAGAGGAGATAAAGACCAGAGATAGGAGAGAGACCAGAGAGGGGAGAGACCAGAGAGGAGATAAAGACCAGAGATAGGAGAGAGACCAGAGAGGGGAGAGAGAGCAGAGAGGAGAGAACCCAGAGAGAGCAGAGAGGAGAGAGAGACCAGATAGAGCAGAGAGAGCAGAGGGGAGAGAGAGACCAGAGAGAAACCAGAGGTTGTGGAGAAGAGAGGAGAGAGACCAGAGAGGAGAGAGACCAGAGAGGATAGAGAGACCAGAGAGGAGATAAATACCAGATATAGGAAAGAGACCAGAGAGGAGAGAGACCAGAGAGGGGAGAGACCAGAGAGGAGATAAAGACCAGAGATAGGAGAGATACCAGAGAGGAGAGAGACCAGAGAGAGGAGAGAGACCAGAGAGAGGAGAGATACCAGAGATGAGAGAGATACCAGAGAGAGGAGAGAAACCAGAGGTTGTGGAGAAGAGAGGAGAGAGACCAGAGAGGAGAGAGACCAGAGGTAGTAGAGGAGAGAGATACCAGAGAGAGGAGAGAGACCAGAGAGCAGAGAGGAGTGACCAGAGAGAGCAGAGAGGAGAGAGACCAGAGGTCATGGAGGAGAGAGAGACCAGAGAAAGGAGAGAGACCAGAGAGGAGAGAGAGACCAGAGAGAGGAGAGATCAGAGGTCGTGGAGGAGAAAGGAGAGAGAGGAGAGGTAGTGGAGGAGAGAGAGTAGAGGTAGTGGAGGAGAGAGTAGAGGTAGTGGAGGAGAGAGAGTAGAGGTAGTGGAGGAGAGAGGAGAGGTAGTGGAGGAGAGAGAGTAGAGGTAGTGGAGGAGAGAGGAGAGAGAGTAGAGGTAGTGGAGGAGAGAGAGTAGAGGTAGTGGAGGAGAGAGAGGAGAGGTAGTGGAGGAGAGAGGAGAGAGAGTAGAGGTAGTGGAGGAGAGAGGAGAGAGAGTAGAGGTAGTGGAGGAGAGAGAGTAGAGGTAGTGGAGGAGAGAGAGTAGAGGTAGTGGAGGAGAGAGAGGAGAGGTAGTGGAGGAGAGAGAGTAGAGGTAGTGGAGGAGAGAGAGTAGAGGTAGTGGAGGAGAGAGAGGAGAGGTAGTGGAGGAGAGAGAGTAAAGGTAGTGGAGGAGAGAGAGTAGAGGTAGTGGAGGAGAGAGAGCAGAGGTAGTGGAGGAGAGAGAGGAGAGGTAGTGGAGGAGAGAGAGTAGAGGTAGTGGAGGAGAGAGAGCAGAGGTAGTGGAGGAGAGAGAGCAGAGGTAGTGGAGGAGAGAGAGTAGAGGTAGTGGAGGAGAGAGGAGAGAGAGTAGAGGTAGTGGAGGAGAGAGAGTAGAGGTAGTGGAGGAGAGAGAGTGGAGGTAGTGGAGGAGAGAGAGTAGAGGTAGTGGAGGAGAGAGTAGAGGTAGTGGAGGAGAGAGAGTAGAGGTAGTGGAGGAGAGAGAGCAGAGGTAGTGGAGGAGAGAGGAGAGAGAGTAGAGGTAGTGGAGGAGAGAGAGTAGAGGTAGTGGAGGAGAGAGAGTAGAGGTAGTGGAGGAGAGAGAGTAGAGGTAGTGGAGGAGAGAGAGTAGAGGTAGTGGAGGAGAGAGAGTAGAGGTAGTGGAGAAGAGAGAGTAGAGGTAGTGGAGGAGAGAGGAGAGAGAGCAGAGGTAGTGGAGGAGAGAGAGTAGAGGTAGTGGAGGAGAGAGAGCAGAGGTAGTGGAGGAGAGAGAGTAGAGGTAGTGGAGGAGAGAGTAGAGGTAGTGGAGGAGAGAGAGCAGAGGTAGTGGAGGAGAGAGAGTAGAGGTAGTGGAGGAGAGAGAGTAGAGGTAGTGGAGGAGAGAGAGTAGAGGTAGTGGAGGAGAGAGAGCAGAGGTAGTGGAGGAGAGAGGAGAGAGGTAGTGGAGGAGAGAGAGTAGAGGTAGTGGAGGAGAGAGAGTAGAGGTAGTGGAGGAGAGAGAGCAGAGGTAGTGGAGGAGAGAGGAGAGAGAGTAGAGGTAGTGGAGGAGAGAGAGCAGAGGTAGTGGAGGAGAGAGAGTAGAGGTAGTGGAGGAGAGAGAGCAGAGGTAGTGGAGGAGAGAGAGCAGAGGTAGTGGAGGAGAGAGGAGAGAGAGCAGAGGTAGTGGAGGAGAGAGGAGAGAGAGCAGAGGTAGTGGAGGAGAGAGAGCAGAGGTAGTGGAGGAGAGAGAGTAGAGGTAGTGGAGGAGAGAGAGTAGAGGTAGTGGAGGAGAGAGAGTAGAGGTAGTGGAGGAGAGAGAGCAGAGGTAGTGGAGGAGAGAGAGCAGAGGTAGTGGAGGAGAGAGAGTAGAGGTAGTGGAGGAGAGAGAGGAGAGGTAGTGGAGGAGAGAGAGTAGAGGTAGTGGAGGAGAGAGAGCAGAGGTAGTGGAGGAGAGAGAGCAGAGGTAGTGGAGGAGAGAGAGTAGAGGTAGTGGAGGAGAGAGGAGAGAGAGTAGAGGTAGTGGAGGAGAGAGAGCAGAGGTAGTGGAGGAGAGAGAGTAGAGGTAGTGGAGGAGAGAGGAGAGAGGTAGTGGAGGAGAGAGAGTGGAGGTAGTGGAGGAGAGAGAGTAGAGGTAGTGGAGGAGAGAGAGTAGAGGTAGTGGAGGAGAGAGTAGAGGTAGTGGAGGAGAGAGAGTAGAGGTAGTGGAGGAGAGAGAGCAGAGGTAGTGGAGGAGAGAGGAGAGAGAGTAGAGGTAGTGGAGGAGAGAGAGTAGAGGTAGTGGAGGAGAGAGAGTAGAGGTAGTGGAGGAGAGAGAGTAGAGGTAGTGGAGGAGAGAGGAGAGAGAGCAGAGGTAGTGGAGGAGAGAGAGTAGAGGTAGTGGAGGAGAGAGAGTAGAGGTAGTGGAGGAGAGAGAGCAGAGGTAGTGGAGGAGAGAGAGTAGAGGTAGTGGAGGAGAGAGTAGAGGTAGTGGAGGAGAGAGAGCAGAGGTAGTGGAGGAGAGAGAGTAGAGGTAGTGGAGGAGAGAGAGTAGAGGTAGTGGAGGAGAGAGAGTAGAGGTAGTGGAGGAGAGAGAGTAGAGGTAGTGGAGGAGAGAGAGTAGAGATAGTGGAGGAGAGAGAGCAGAGGTAGTGGAGGAGAGAGAGTAGAGGTAGTGGAGGAGAGAGAGCAGAGGTAGTGGAGGAGAGAGGAGAGAGAGTAGAGGTAGTGGAGGAGAGAGAGTAGAGGTAGTGGAGGAGAGAGAGTAGAGGTAGTGGAGGAGAGAGAGTAGAGGTAGTGGAGGAGAGAGAGCAGAGGTAGTGGAGGAGAGAGAGTAGAGGTAGTGGAGGAGAGAGAGTAGAGGTAGTGGAGGAGAGAGAGTAGAGGTAGTGGAGGAGAGAGTAGAGGTAGTGGAGGAGAGAGTAGAGGTAGTGGAGGAGAGAGAGTAGAGGTAGTGGAGGAGAGAGGAGAGAGAGTAGAGGTAGTGGAGGAGAGAGGAGAGGTAGTGGAGGAGAGAGAGTAGAGGTAGTGGAGGAGAGAGGAGAGAGGAGAGAGAGTAGAGGTAGTGGAGGAGTGGAGGAGTGAGGAGTGAGGTAGTGGAGTGTGAGAGTGGTGGTTGTGGTGGAGTGAGAGAGAGTGGTAGTGGTGGTGTGAGTGTAGAGGTAGTGGTGGGGTGGTGTGGTGTGGTGGGGTGAGTGTGAGGTGTGGTGGGTGAGTGTGTGTGGTGGTGTGGAGTGAGAGTAGAGGTGTGGTGGGGTGAGTGTAGTGGTAGTGGAGGAGAGATGTGTAGTGGAGGTGGTGAGGTGTGTGGTAGTGGAGGTGGAGGGTGTGAGAGGTGGTAGTGGAGGAGAGAGAGTGAGGTAGTGGAGGTGAGTGAGTAGAGGTAGTGGAGGAGAGAGTGTGTGGTAGTGGAGGGAGAGGAGAGTAGAGGTAGTGGAGGTGAGTGTAGAGGTAGTGGAGGAGAGAGAGCAGAGGTAGTGGAGGAGAGAGTGTTGAGGTAGTGGAGGAGAGAGAGTAGAGGTAGTGGAGGGTGAGAGTAGAGGTAGTGGAGGAGAGAGAGTAGAGGTAGTGGAGGAGAGAGAGTAGAGTTTGTGGAGGAGAGAGAGCAGGAGGTAGTGGAGGAGAGAGTGTTGAGGTAGTGGAGGAGGGAGAGTGTGGTTGTGGAGGAGGAGGAGAGAGTGTAGAGGTAGTGGAGGAGAGAGAGTAGAGGTAGTGGAGGAGAGAGAGTAGAGGTAGTGGAGGGTGAGTGTGTAGGGTGTGGAGGAGGTTGTGTGTGAGGTTGTGAGGAGTGAGTGTGGTAGTGGTGGAGAGAGAGTAGTGGTAGTGGTGGGAGTGAGTAGAGGTTGTGGTGGTGAGTGTGAGGTAGTGGGAGAGAGTAGAGGTAGTGGAGGAGAGAGAGTAGAGGTAGTGGAGGTGGTGAGTAGAGGTGTGGTGGTGTGGTGGTGGTTGTGGTGGTGAGAGTGTAGTGGTAGTGGAGGAGAGAGAGTAGTGGTTGTGGAGGTGAGAGTGTTGAGGTAGTGGAGGAGAGAGAGTAGAGGTAGTGGAGGAGAGAGAGCAGAGGTAGTGGGAGGAGGAGTGAGAGTAGAGGTAGTGGAGGTGAGTGAGTTGAGGTAGTGGTGGTGTGTGAGTAGAGGTAGTGGAGGTGTGAGTGTAGTGGTTGTTGGAGGAGAGAGAGCAGAGGTAGTGGAGGAGAGAGAGTAGAGGTAGTGGAGGAGAGAGAGTAGAGGTAGTGGAGGAGGAGAGGTAGAGGTAGTGGAGGAGAGAGTAGAGGTAGTGGTGGAGAGGTAGAGGTAGTGGAGGAGGAGAGTAGAGGTAGTGGAGGAGAGAGGTGAGAGAGTAGAGGTAGTGGAGGAGAGAGGAGAGGTAGTGGAGGAGAGAGAGTAGAGGTAGTGGAGGAGAGAGGAGAGAGGAGAGAGAGTAGAGGTAGTGGAGGAGAGAGAGAGTAGAGGTAGTGGAGGAGAGAGAGAGTAGGGTAGTGGAGGAGTGAGAGTAGAGGTAATGGAGGAGAGAGAGTAGAGGTAGTGGAGGAGAGAGAGTAGAGGTAGTGGAGGAGAGAGTAGAGGTAGTGGAGGAGAGAGTAGAGTGTAGTGGAGGAGAGGAGTAGAGGTAGTGGAGGAGAGAGGGAGAGAGTAGTGGTAGTGGAGGAGTGAGGAGTGGTAGTGGAGGAGAGAGAGTAGAGGTAGTGGAGGAGAGAGGAGAGAGGAGAGAGAGTAGAGGTAGTGGAGGAGAGAGAGAGTAGAGGTAGTGGAGGAGAGAGAGAGAGGTAGTGGAGGAGAGAGAGCAGAGGTAGTGGAGGAGAGAGAGCAGAGGTAGTGGAGGAGAGAGAGTAGAGGTAGTGGAGGAGAGAGAGTAGAGGTAGTGGAGGAGAGAGAGTAGAGGTAGTGGAGGAGAGAGAGTAGAGGTAGTGGAGGAGAGAGAGTAGAGGTAGTGGAGGAGAGAGAGCAGAGGTAGTGGAGGAGAGAGAGTAGAGGTAGTGGAGGAGAGAGGAGAGAGGAGAGAGAGTAGAGGTAGTGGAGGAGAGAGAGAGTAGAGGTAGTGGAGGAGAGAGAGAGTAGAGGTAGTGGAGGAGAGAGAGTAGAGGTAATGGAGGAGAGAGAGCAGAGGTAGTGGAGGAGAGAGGAGAGAGAGCAGAGGTAGTGGAGGAGAGAGAGCAGAGGTAGTGGAGGAGAGAGAGCAGAGGTAGTGGAGGAGAGAGAGTAGAGGTAGTGGAGGAGAGAGAGTAGAGGTAGTGGAGGAGAGAGAGTAGAGGTAGTGGAGGAGAGAGAGTAGAGGTAGTGGAGGAGAGAGAGTAGAGGTAGTGGAGGAGAGAGAGTAGAGGTAGTGGAGGGGAGAGAGCAGAGGTAGTGGTGGAGAGAGAGTAGAGGTAGTGGAGGAGAGAGGAGAGAGAGTAGAGGTAGTGGAGGAGAGAGAGTAGAGGTAGTGGAGGAGAGAGGAGAGAGAGTAGAGGTAGTGGAGGAGAGAGAGTAGAGGTAGTGGAGGAGAGAGTAGAGGTAGTGGAGGAGAGAGAGCAGAGGTAGTGGAGGAGAGAGAGTAGAGGTAGTGGAGGAGAGAGGATGAGTGAGTAGAGGTAGTGGAGGAGAGAGAGTAGAGGTAGTGGAGGAGAGAGAGTAGAGGTAGTGGAGGAGAGAGAGTAGAGGTAGTGGAGGAGAGAGAGAGAGAGTAGAGGTAGTGGAGGAGAGAGAGTAGAGGTAGTGGAGGAGAGAGAGTAGAGGTAGTGGAGGAGAGAGAGTAGAGGTAGTGGATGAGAGAGAGTAGAGGTAGTGGAGGATGAGAGAGCAGAGGTAGTGGAGGAGAGAGAGTAGAGGTAGTGGAGGAGAGAGTAGAGGTAGTGGAGGAGAGAGAGTAGAGGTAGTGGAGGAGAGAGAGTAGAGGTAGTGGAGGAGGAGAGAGAGTAGAGGTAGTGGAGGAGAGAGAGTAGAGATAGTGGAGGAGAGAGGAGAGAAAGTAGAGGTAGTGGAGGAGAGAGGAGAGAGAGTAGAGGTAGTGGAGGAGAGAGAGTAGAGGTAGTGGATGAGAGAGAGTAGAGGTAGTGGAGGAGAGAGAGTAGAGGTAGTGGAGGAGAGAGGAGAGAGAGTAGAGGTAGTGGAGGAGAGTAGAGGTAGTGGAGGAGAGAGAGTAGAGGTAGTGGAGGAGAGAGAGTAGAGGTAGTGGAGGAGAGAGAGCAGAGGTAGTGGAGGAGAGAGAGTAGAGGTACTGGAGGAGAGAGAGTAGAGGTAGTGGAGGAGAGAGAGTAGAGGTAGTGGAGGAGAGAGGAGAGAGAGTAGAGGTAGTGGAGGAGAGAGAGTAGAGGTACTGGAGGAGAGAGAGTAGAGGTAGTGGAGGAGAGGAGAGTAGAGGTAGTGGAGGAGAGAGGAGAGAGAGTAGAGGTAGTGGATGAGAGAGAGTAGAGGTAGTGGAGGAGAGAGAGCAGAGGTAGTGGAGGAGAGAGAGTAGAGGTAGTGGAGGAGAGAGTAGAGGTAGTGGAGGAGAGAGAGTAGAGGTAGTGGAGGAGAGAGAGTAGAGGTAGTGGAGGAGAGAGAGTAGAGGTAGTGGAGGAGAGAGAGTAGAGATAGTGGAGGAGAGAGGAGAGAAAGTAGAGGTAGTGGAGGAGAGAGGAGAGAGAGTAGAGGTAGTGGAGGAGAGAGAGTAGAGGTAGTGGATGAGAGAGAGTAGAGGTAGTGGAGGAGAGAGAGTAGAGGTAGTGGAGGAGAGAGGAGAGAGAGTAGAGGTAGTGGAGGAGAGTAGAGGTAGTGGAGGAGAGAGAGTAGAGGTAGTGGAGGAGAGAGAGTAGAGGTAGTGGAGGAGAGAGAGCAGAGGTAGTGGAGGAGAGAGAGTAGAGGTACTGGAGGAGAGAGAGTAGAGGTAGTGGAGGTGAGAGGTAGTGGTAGTGGAGGTGAGAGGGAGAGAGTAGGTGGTTGTGGTGGGAGGAGAGAGTTGAGGTACTGGAGGGAGAGAGAGTAGAGGTAGTGGAGGAGAGAGTGTAGAGGTTGTGGAGGAGAGAGGAGAGAGAGTAGAGGTAGTGGAGGAGAGAGAGTAGAGGTACTGGAGGAGAGAGAGTAGAGGTAGTGGAGGTGGAGAGAGTAGAGGTTGTGGAGGAGAGAGGAGGAGAGAGAGTAGAGGTAGTGGAGGAGAGAGAGTAGAGGTAGTGGAGGAGAGAGAGTAGAGGTAGTGGAGGAGAGAGAGTAGAGATAGTGGAGGAGAGAGAGCAGAGGTAGTGGAGGAGAGAGAGTAGAGGTAGTGGAGGAGAGAGAGTAGAGGTAGTGGAGGAGAGAGAGTAGAGGTAGTGGAGGAGAGAGAGTAGAGGTAGTGGAGGAGAGAGTAGAGGTAGTGGGGGAGAGAGAGTAGAGGTTAGTGGAGGAGAGAGGAGAGAGAGTAGAGGTAGTGGAGGAGAGAGGAGATGTAGTGGAGGAGAGAGAGGAGAGGTAGTGGAGGAGAGAGGAGAGAGGAGAGAGAGCAGAGGTAGTGGAGGAGAGAGAGAGTAGAGGTAGTGGAGGAGAGAGAGTAGAGGTAGTGGAGGAGAGAGAGCAGAGGTAGTGGAGGAGAGAGTAGAGGTAGTGGAGAGAGAGGGAGAGAGAGTAAGAGGTAGTGGAGGAGAGAGGGAGAGAGAGTAGAGGTAGTGGAGGAGAGAGAGCAGAGGTAGTGGAGGAGAGAGAGAGTAGAGGTAAGTGGAGGAGAGAGAGTAGAGGTAGTGGAGGAGAGAGGAGAGAGAGTGAGGTAGTGGAGGAGAGAGAGCAGAGGTAGTGGAGGAGAGAGGAGAGAGAGCAGAGGTAGTGGAGGAGGAGAGAGCAGAGGTAGTGGAGGAGAGAGGAGAGAGAGCAGAGGTAGTGGAGGAGAGAGAGTAGAGGTAGTGGAGGAGAGAGAGTAGAGGTAGTGGAGGAGAGAGAGTAGAGGTAGTGGAGGAGAGAGAGCAGAGGTAGTGGAGGAGAGAGAGTAGAGGTAGTGGAGGAGAGAGAGTAGAGGTAGTGGAGGAGAGAGAGCAGAGGTAGTGGAGGAGAGAGAGTAGAGGTAGTGGAGGAGAGAGAGTAGAGGTAGTGGAGGAGAGAGAGTAGAGGTAGTGGAGGAGAGAGAGTAGAGGTAGTGGAGGAGAGAGAGGAGAGGTAGTGGAGGAGAGAGGAGAGAGAGTAGAGGTAGTGGAGGAGAGTAGAGGTAGTGGAGGAGAGAGAGTAGAGGTAGTGGAGGAGAGAGAGTAGAGGTAGTGGAGGAAAGAGAGTAGAGATAGTGGAGGAGAGAGAGCAGAGGCAGTGGAGGAGAGAGAGTAGAGGTACTGGAGGAGAGAGAGTAGAGGTAGTGGAGGAGAGAGAGTAGAGGTAGTGGAGGAGAGAGAGTAGAGGTAGTGGAGGAGAGAGTAGAGGTAGTGGAGGAGAGAGTAGAGGTAGTGGAGGAGAGAGGTAGAGGTAGTGGAGGAGAGAGGAGAGAGAGTAGAGGTAGTGGAGGAGAGAGGAGAGGTAGTGGAGGAGAGAGAGGAGAGGTAGTGGAGGAGAGAGGAGAGAGGAGAGAGAGTAGAGGTAGTGGAGGAGAGAGAGCAGGGTAGTGGAGGAGAGAGAGTAGAGGTAGTGGAGGAGAGAGAGTAGAGGTAGTGGAGGAGAGAGCAGAGGTAGTGGAGGAGAGAGGAGAGAGAGCAGAGGTAGTGGAGGAGAGAGAGCAGAGGTAGTGGAGGAGAGAGGAGAGAGAGCAGAGGTAGTGGAGGAGAGAGAGCAGAGGTAGTGGAGGAGAGAGGAGAGAGAGCAGAGGTAGTGGAGGAGAGAGGAGAGAGAGCAGAGGTAGTGGAGGAGAGAGAGCAGAGGTAGTGGAGGAGAGAGGAGAGACAGTAGAGGTAGTGGAGGAGAGAGAGCAGAGGTAGTGGAGGAGAGAGGAGAGAGAGCAGAGGTAGTGGAGGAGAGAGAGTAGAGGTAGTGGAGGAGAGAGAGTAGAGGTAGTGGAGGAGAGAGAGTAGAGGTAGTGGAGGAGAGAGAGTAGAGGTAGTGGAGGAGAGAGAGTAGAGGTAGTGAGGAGAGAGAGCAGAGGTAGTGGAGGAGAGAGAGTAGAGGTAGTGGAGGAGAGAGAGTAGAGGTAGTGGAGGAGAGAGTAGAGGTAGTGGAGGAGAGAGAGCAGAGGTAGTGGAGGAGAGAGAGTAGAGGTAGTGGAGGATGAGAGGAGAGAGAGTAGAGGTAGTGGAGGAGAGAGAGTAGAGGTAGTGGAGGAGAGAGAGTAGAGGTAGTGGATGAGAGAGAGTAGAGGTAGTGGAGGAGAGAGTAGAGGTAGTGGAGGAGAGAGAGTAGAGGTAGTGGAGGAGAGAGAGTAGAGGTAGTGGAGGAGAGAGGAGAGAGAGTAGAGGTAGTGGAGGAGAGAGAGTAGAGGTAGTGGAGGAGAGAGAGTAGAGGTAGTGGAGGAGAGAGTAGAGGTAGTGGAGGAGAGAGGAGAGAGAGTAGAGGTAGTGGAGGAGAGAGAGTAGAGGTCCATAGAGCTCAGAAATCATTTGTAAGAATTGCAACCAACTCTTCTTATTTAGCCCCAACCAAAGCATTATTTAAACAACTGCAACTACAGTACTTACAATTTATGAGGTCAACAAGTACCAAACAGGGGTTCTTATGTACAAAGTGATTGGTCTTCCTTTATCTTTGCCTAATTTCTTTCAAAGTTATTTTGAGTTTAATTCTCATTATCATGCACATCTCACAAGAAGAAATAAAGACTTACGCATTCCTTTCTGTGGGACCTCTGTTGCCAAATTCTCATTTGTTTATCAAGGTGCAGTGATGTGGAATGATGTACAAAATCTAACAGAAACATGTTCCACTTTAAATACATTTAAAAGCAAGCTTAAAAAAGAACTACAGATCCTGTAGTCAGTAGTATCCATGTCTTTTTCCCCCACCATTATAATTGTTGTATAATGCTGTATTGTATGTATCTGTGTGAGAGAGGGATATGCGCATGTGTGTTTGTGCATAATGTGGGGGGGGGGGGGGGGGGGGGGGGGGGGGGGGGGGGGCGATTTTCGGTGTAGTTATCCTATATAGGTTTACGAGGGGAGGTCGCTTATAAGCCCTTGGGCTTTTTGACCTTTCCTGCACATTTTAACTGTTCTTCTTTTACTTATTGTATTCCAGATTGTATGTTTGTAAGTGCAAATAACAATAAACAAACAAATAAACATACAGATGCAACTGGTCTCATAATGTCCCCCAGGCGTTGGTGGAAATAAACATACAGATGCAACTGGTCTCATAATGTCCCCCAGGCGTTGGTGGAGAACTGCATGATGTAAAGTGATGTAAAACCAAACCCCCCCTCAAACACCTCATGATGTAAAGTGATGTAAAACCAAACCCCCCCTCAAACACCTGCATGATGTAAAGTGATGTAAAACCAAACCCCCCCTCAAACACCTGCATGATGTAAAGTGATGTAAAACCAAACCCCCCCTCAAACACCTGCATGATGTAAAGTGATGTAAAACCAAACCCCCCCTCAAACACCTGCATGATGTAAAGTGATGTAAAACCAAACCCCCCCCTCAAACACCTGCATGATGTAAAGTGATGTCAAACCAAACCCCCCCTCAAACACCTGCATGATGTAAAGTGATGTAAAACCAAACCCCCCCTCAAACACCTGCATGATGTAAAGTGATGTCAAACCAAACCCCCCCTCAAACACCTGCATGATGTAAAGTGATGTCAAACCAAACCCCCCCTCAAACACCTCATGATGTAAAGTGATGTCAAACCAAACCCCCCCTCAAACACCTCATGATGTAAAGTGATGTCAAACCAAACCCCCCCTCAAACACCTCATGATGTAAAGTGATGTCAAACCAAACCCCCCCTCAAACACCTGCATGATGTAAAGTGATGTCAAACCAAACCCCCCCTCAAACACCTGCATGATGTAAAGTGATGTCAAACCAAACCCCCCCTCAAACATGTCATTCTGAGATTTGAGTTGTGGTCATCATTCATTTATGAGACTTGTGTACAAAGACGTCACAAAATGATAATTACTGTACAAATGGCAACAGTATTCTTTATTTAAATTAACACACCTGTACATGTGACAACCTTTTTTATTTAAATTTTAATTAATTAACATGTATGCACATTGTTCAGTTGAGAACATTCTCTTGCTTCAATCCAAAACAAGAAAATAAAACAAATTCAAAAATGAATTAATGAAAACTGTTAAGACATTATTTATAGTAAAAATATTAACAGGTACATTTCTGTGATAGTTTACAAAAGATGTGTACAGTGTCCCCTTTGGCCTCATCCACAATGGCGTCCATTTCATTCAGGTTGTTTTTCTGAAATGAAACCGTGTCTCAGGAGGAGTCTGGCGTCTATACTTTCCGTAGCCGCATTTCTGGCAGACGTTTCTGGTCATGTGACATGTGCGCCAAATAGCGTGACGAGCTGTGTCTTTGCCCATTTCCACGTCAAACAGCCTGCAAACTACCTGGCGTTCTATCGCCATGCTCTAAGACAAACTCTAACCTTAACCAACTTCAAAAGAGTGCCTAAGCTTAACCGTTGAAAGAACTTGCCTAACCTTAACCAACTTCGAAGATTGCCTAAGCTTAACCAGTGTAGAAACTGACGTCGGCCAATCAGAGAGCGTCTGCCAGAAATGCGGCTACCTTTGGTAGAAATGCGTCTCATGTGTCCCGGGTGTGTGTATATTTTCCCTAACGCACTTTCACTTCCGCATTCGGGTTCCGCGATCTGATTGGCCACTGACGTTTTTCTCAGCGCCAATCGCGTTACGCCTAGTTCTATCACTGGTTAAGCTTGGCGACTCTTTCGAAGTTGGTTACGGTTAGAGTTTGGTTTAGAGCAGGGCGATAGACCACCAGCCCTGATTCCAAACTCTAACCTTAACCAACTTCGAAAGAGTCGCCAAGCTTAACCAGTGATAGAACTAGGCATTAGCTAGCTAGCAGGCTGTTAGAGGCATAACTAGGCGTAACGCGATTGGCGCTGAGAGAAACGTCAGTGGCCAATCAGATCGCGGAACCCGAACTCGGAAGTGGAAGTGCGTTAGGGAAAATATACACGCGTCCCGGGTTGAGAAAGTCTCTGCTCAATCCCGATTGGCTGAGAAGTGCGTCTGTCAACCGTAACTCCGTACATCCACGGTCTTTAGAAAATAGAGGTCTAGCCGTCCAACGTTTCTTTGGCAACGACTTGGTTGCCCTAGGCAACAGGGGATTTCCCACTAAGAGAGCAGAGCGCTCGCTAGTACTCATATAACTAGGGTTATAGGATAACCTTCGCTACTCCAGGTATTCTGTCAGTCACCACACCTTCCAGATTATCCTGGACTGGTGTAAATACGACATTGCCAGGTTGGATAGAAAACCGCCAAATCACATTTCATAATCCTACACTGAACCTAGCTGGAGGGGGATGAATTGGAATATACTTGGTCACCGTGAGAAATTCCAGTATGTTGACGTGGACTGGGATTTGATAGCATCAGGGGCGGACCTAGCACATTTGGCGCCCTAGGCGAGGTTCACCAATGCCCCCCCCCCCAAATCAAAACATCGCCGTGCTACCAACCGGATAACCCTTTTCACTGTGACAATACACAGAAGGTTAACCCTTTCACGACCGTCGGTTGTGTGATAGTAAAGGGTTAACCCTCCGTCGTGTGGCAGTGAAAGGGTTAACAGTTATACAGTAAAGTACTGCACCTTTATTTTTTACAAGCAAGAACAAGAGCTAATAATAAATGTAAAGTGCACACTAAAGAACTAAAACAAATAAACAACTTAGCTAACACACAATAATAATAATAACAATAACAAACAATAAAAGAATGTGCAAATTTGCTTTCAAAGAAAATTAAGAAGAAATGTAAAGTGCACACTAAAGAATTAAAACAAACAACTTAGCTAACAATCAATAATAATAATAATAACAATAACAAACAATAAAATAACGTGCAAATTTGCTTTAAAAGAAAATTATGTATTGTAAAATATGTTACAGATATGATATTGTAATTTGTAATTTTTATTTATTTGTTTGTTTATTTAGCATATTATATTTTGATTAAATAAATAAAAATTACAAATTCACTTTGTCTAAAGAACTATTTACATTCCACTCCCTATCATCACACTTCAAGGTTAGCCTGTAGCTCCTACTGGTTTCCATTTACAGTGCAATCCTTCTGGCCTTCCTCGCTGCAAAGTCATCAATCACATCAAATGTTCCAACTCCTGAGCCAGCTCCTTCCCATCCAAATCAGATTGCCCTCCATGGTTTAAGGTGTGTACAAGTGCCTCTGCTTGCTTCATCAGCTCTTGGTGTGGCAGGTCTTGGAAGTTGTACAAAATTGCATACCTCTCACTTTGGCACGTTTCTCGTCTTCTTCTTTTCTTCTCTTTTTATACTGGATGGCCGGATGGCTTTTGCCTCTTCATAGTTCTCTAACGTTAGTTTTTCTTTCCTCAACGCTCAATTCTATAAACACTTGACCGATACCCATCAATGCACAGTGCTCTAGCATGTTCTGACTGTGAACACCTAAAGCTGAGGCTCAGACCGACCGACCGTTTTAGATTTTTGGCTCATTTCCCCTTATGTTAGAATTCTTTTATGTAAAAATAATGGTTGCAGATATAGAGGGGGGCGCCAAAACTGCCAACCGCCTATATCGCCTGTAGGAAGCTAAGCCCCTGGATAGCGATGTGAATGAATGAATGAATGATGAATGAAGACTTTATTTAACAGATTGCAGAATGGGTACAATACAGTACGGCGCAATACACACAATTGTTAAGGGGATGCAGACCAGAGAAATGAATGAATGAAAACTTTATTTAACAGATTGCAGAATGGGTACAATACAGTATGGCTCAATACATACAATTGTTAAGGGGATGCAGACCTGAGAAAGACGTTTGTCTTGTTTCCATCAGGGTCCCCCATTTTCAATTCATATAGACATTTATGACATACACAACATACATGACATTTATGGCATAGGGACATATAGGTATTTAGTACTGATACATTTGTGACATAAGCGGTATTCAAATATACAGTACTGTTACCCCTAGATCCTGACAGAGTATATACATATGATGGGGAGGGGACTGTACATTAGGAGGGGGTGGGTGGGTGGGTGGGAGGGAAATATACATACGGCGGGGAGGGAATATATACATGCGGTGGGGAGGAGACTGTCTATTAGGAGGTGGTGGGGGTTTTGGGCATTTACGGTGGCCAGTTTCGAATTGCAGCCTCCCGTAGGTGCTCTTTAAGAGCGGTTTTGAATGTGGGCAGGGATTCACATTCCTTTACAGCTTTGGGTAGGGCGTTCCACATTGTTGTGGCATAATTGCGAAACGTGTTTAGTCCCTTGTTTGAGCCGAATCTGGGTTTAACATGATTTGTTGAGCTTCCTCTGGTGTAGTGGTTGTGGTATTCACTGACCTTTGGGAAGTATTTTGACATGTACATGGGTACCCCGGTCGTATAGTGTATCTTGTAGACCAGGCCCATTGCAAGTTGCTGTACTCTGTCGTCTACTCTAAGCCATCCTAGGTTGTCAAAGTGGGCAGGGGTGAGGTGGGTTCTGGGGTTCAGGTCAAGTAGTAGTCTGACCAGTTTGTTTTGTGATGTTTGTAATTTTGTTTTAAGCGCCTTTGGGGTGCTTTGGTACCATGAGGTGCACGCATAGTCATAGTACCCTTGAATGAGTGCTCCTGCCAGAGTCTTCAGGGTATTCTTGTTTACCAGAGAGGAGATCCGGTACAAGAATCTAGTTCGTTTGTTGACTTTTTTTTATTACATTGGATGCCATTTTGTCACAGGAAAGATTTGCCTCTAGGATGGAACCCAGGTAGGTAATTTCGTCTTTCCTTGTGACAATATTGTCACCCACTGTAACTGAGAAGCCGTCGGTCTTGCTGAGTTTGTTATTTGAACCGAAGAGAATGGACTCTGTTTTGCCCATGTGTAATGATAGTTTGTTATCAGCGAGCCATATGCAGATTTTGCCTAGTTCCGTGCTGAGGGTTTTTTCAACCTGCAACTTGTTCTTGTCAGAGACCAGCAGGGCTGAGTCGTCCGCAAACAGGAACAAGTTGCAGTCACAGGCTGACGACATGTCATTTGCATAAATTAGGAAGATTTTTTAATTTTTTTTTTACTAGACATCACTCAGGTGTATTATTGATGCTCTCATTGATACTATGTTTGTTTCTGAAGTGTGTGTGTGTGTGTGTGTGTGTGTGTGTGTGTGTGTGTGTGTGTGTGTGTGTGTGTGTGTGTGTGTGTGTGTGTGTGTGTGTGTGTGTGTGTGTGTGTGTGTGTGTGTGTGTGTGTGTGTGTGTGAGATATATAGAGAGAGAGGGGGGGCTTTGGTAGACTATTGGTTGCATTGGTCCATTCATTGAAGATGAACGCAATGCGACATCCTTTACTAGGCTCACCCACAAACAGTGCAGGTGCTGAACTGCTGATCCGAATGTATAGGTAAAAACCATATTATGCGTTTTCATCAATAAAAAAATGGCCACCCCTGATTGACAGTGTCGAAGGCCTTTTGTAGGTCCAGCATGACCATGCCGCAGTATTTGCCCGCGTCCACCTCTTGTTTGATGTGGTCGTTCAAATAGAGGACGTTTGTCTTGTTTACATGAGGGTCCCCCATTTTCAAGTTGTAAATGTTGTTGGCAGTGAGGAGACGGGTTACTTAGAATAATTAAGAAATCATTACAGACTGCGAGACGATTGCTCAAAGAAATCCCTAATCGGCCAGAAGAACGTGTTGTCTTCCCCGGCATAGATGGTCTCTTCCGCATGATTACCAAACCTAGCCGCATTTCTGACTGACGCTCTCTGATTGGCCACTGACATGTTTGCCCAATCGCGTGACGAGCTGTGTCTTTGCCCATTTCCGCATCGAACAGCCTGCAAACTACCTGGCGTTCTATCGCCATGCTCTAAGACAGGGGTGGGCAACTTTGTATATGGTGAGGGCCACAAAATGTCCACAATCAATCTGGGGGGCCGCATTGTTTATCGGCAGTCCCGCCAGTAGTACCCCATCACTCAAATAGCCCTAATAGTCACAAGGTATATAAACAATTATAATTTGTTGTAACTTTGTTTTTATTCCATTTCAAATGCATTTAGTAATGCAATTTCAACTTTATGAATTTATAAACAGCTGAATTTAAAAGTATTGCTGTGTAACCCCAAATATATACAAAAATTATCAATTATAATTAAGGCTTCTAATAAAATAAATTTATGAACTTAAAGCCCACTGCTCAACAAACACAAAGCAGCATTCCTGCTGCATTTCACAGTAAATCAAAAGTGCAATAATAAATGATTTTGTTAAATGTATAAACTTTTATCCTGCTACTAAACAAAACATTATAACACTGAAATGCATGTTATGGATATGAAGCACTCAGGAATGTTTTGTTTAGTAGCAGGATAAAAGTGTATACATTTAACAAAATCATTTATTATTGCACTTTTGATTTACTGTTGTAGTGAAATGCAGCAGGAATGCTGCTTTGTCTTTGTGTTATTAGTGTTATCTGAACACTACAAAAGTAAACAAGTAAAGTGCAAGTAAAGTAAAGTGCAATACTACATGCCTCCCATTGACCCTTTATCAAACTGGCATGACATTCACCCTCGCCCCACAGTGGGTCAATAATGGTTATAATAATAATAATAATAATAATAATAATAATAATAATAATAATAATAATAATAATAATAATAATAATAATAATAATAATAATAATAATAATAATAATAATAATAATAATAATAATAATAATAATAATAATAATAATAATAATAATAATAATAATAATAATAATAATAATAATAATAATAATAATAATAATAATAATAATAATAATAATAATGGTCCCCTCTCTACACCTCTGCATCATCTCCCCCCCCCCCTCTCTACACCTCTTCATCATCTCTTCCCCCCTCTCTACACCTCTTCATCATCTCCTTCCCCCCCCCCCTCTACACCTCTTCATCATCTCCTCCCCCCCTGTCTTTAATGAGACACTTGTGGTCTCTCTTGTTGGCGCACAATAGCAGGAATGTCAACTTCAATGTTTGTGCATGCAATCTGCATCAGATGAAATAATGTTTCATCCGACAGCCTGTTTCTCTCCTTTGACTTGATGTGCTTCATGTTTGAGAAATTGCTCTCGCATATGTATGTGCTCCCAAACATACTGGCCATAGAGAGGGCAAAGTCCCTGAGGAGTGGGAAGCGGGGCTCAGGTAGCAGTTTCCAAAATGAAATTCCCCTCTCATTTCTCTTTGCTTGAAAAAAAGGGTCTGACTGTAGCTCGCACAGTTCAAGCTGCAACGGTGGGGGCTGCTCTGACACCGTAGCGGTGAGGGGGCCGGCAAACAGCGCTATCCGTGACTGCATGCCGTTGAAATCTTCAAACCGATCATTGAATTGCATTTCCAGTGTTTCAATGTCGCTCCTGTACTTTCCGACGGCTCAGCCATCGGATTTCTGTGTGTAGCTGCAAGTCGCCATAATCAGTGTCCATCTCTTCCAAAAAGGAGACAAACTTTCTATGGTTTAGTGACCTGTTGCCTCCACGAATTAGATTGGTAACCTTGGTAACCAAATCCATAACATGGCTGTATAGTCAAGCTTCTTGGCACAGAGAGCCTCCTATATCAGATAAAAAAAAAGAAAAACGATTTAACGACTCTCGCATATAATTTGACTACACTCGATTCGCATTGGTCATTATTAGTGACCCACAATAGATGGAAATTATGTTAGCGAACTTACCTGATGTATAATGCAGTGCAGCATTGGACACTCAACGCCACTCTGCCTTAGAAGCCCAGCGAATCCTGTGCGTTTTCCTTTCATTGCCGGTGCTCCATCGGTAACAACAGCCGACAGTTTATCAAAACCCCCATATTGCTGCACGGCACTTTCAACAGCGTTTCATATGTCCACACTAGGGCTGACCCCTATTAATCAAATAGTCGACTAATCGATCGAAAGGAGCCATAGTCGACTGCCAACTCTTCTTAGTCGAATACAATACAAAAAAATTTAAATTAAAAAAAAAAATTAAAAATTAAAAAATTAAAAAAAATATATTTTTTTTTTTTTTTTTTTTTTTATATTGGCCTGGGGCCGCATGAAACGTCGGTGAGGGCCGCATGCGGCCCGCGGGCCGCCAGTTGCCCCTCCCTGCTCTAAGACAAACTCTAACCTTAACCAACTTCGAAAGAGTGCCTAAGCTTAACCGTCGAAAGAACTTGCCGTCACGCTCTAAGACAAACTCTAACCTTAACCAACTTCGAAAGAGTGCCTAAGCCTAAACAGTGTAGAAACTGGCGTCGGCCAATCAGAGAACGTCTGCCAGAAATGCGGCTACGGAAAGTATAGACGCGTCTCTTCTATAGATATCTATGCGTCTCTTCCCCCTCACAAATGTGCGCTTCCTCCTTCCAGCATAGACCACTGCACTTCCGCGTTACATGGAGCTTGTGAAGAGGAGGGGGGGGGGCTATCTATGGGGCTAGCCTTACAACCACTGCACTTCCGCGTTACATGGAGCTTGTGAAGAGGAGGGGGGGGCTAGCCTTACAACCACTGCACTTCCGCGTTACATGGAGCTTGTGAAGAGGAGGGGGGGGCTAGCCTTACAACCACTGCACTTCCGCGTTACATGGAGCTTGTGAAGAGGAGGGGGGGGGCTAGCCACAACCACTGCACTTCCGCGTTACATGGAGCTTGTGAAGAGGAGGGGGGGGGGCTAGCCACAACCACTGCACTTCCGCGTTACATGGAGCTTGTGAAGAGGAGGGGGGGGCTAGCCTGCCTATTGCTTCCGCGTTTTCCCTGATTGGCTGCGCCATGCCCCGCGGCAGGCGCGGCAACCGCAGAGCAGAGCGGCAGAGCGAGCGGAGCGGCAGAGCGAGCGGAGCGGCAGAGCGCGAGCAAAATTAGGTAACCGCCCAAGTAATACGCCATGATTTTCATTCTGCGCTTCAGCTCACCTGGCAGAGCAGCGGTCCTGCGGTCCTGCGGTTCGTTGTTGACGAGTTCGAATCCCATGAATCTTTTTTTTTTAACGTGATTTTTTTTTTTAACATGTATTCTTTCGCCGGTTAAGGTTAGGCATGGTTAAGGTTAAGGTTAGGCATTGTTTCGGAGTTGGGTAAGGTTAGAACGGTTAAGTTTAGGCGCTGTTAAGGAGCTGGTTAAGGTTAGAGTTTGTCAAAGAGAATGGCAATATTCTTTCTATGGTTAAGGTTAGGCATGGTTAAGGTTAAGGTTAGGCATTGTTTCGGAGTTGGTTAAGGTTAGAACGGTTAAGTTTAGGCGCTGTTAAGGAGCTGGTTAAGGTTAGAGTTTGTCTTAGAGACAGCCTATTTCCGCACTGCCGCTCTCCCGCGTTGCCGCGGTCACATGGTCAAAGCAGCCAATCAGGGAAAACGCGGAAGCAAAAGCAGCACTCTATGCTTGTCATTAAGCAATACGCGGCTAGCCTTACAACCACTGCACTTCCGCGTTACATGGAGCTTGTGAAGAGGAGGGGGGGGGGGCTAGCCACAACCACTGCACTTCCGCGTTACATGGAGCTTGTGAAGAGGAGGGGGGGGGCTAGCCTTAGATACAACCACTGCACTTCCGCGTTACATGGAGCTCGTGAAGAGGAGGGGGGGCTAGCCTTACCATAGATATCTATAAATATCTTAGATACAACCACGTACGTCATGAGCTCAAGATACCGGAAGTGTTGCGGTGGTCCATTCCTCGAGGAAGCGACGCGCCTGACATCATTGGCTGCTGGCGAGTGAATCATCATCGTCGGTCGGAGAGTCAGGGATGCTGCTGCCGCCGCTGCTTACTGCGCCTCAGCCCGTCGCACTTTCTCATTCTAACATCGTTTCGCCTTTTATATAAATAAACCGACCATGGAGGAGATACTGCGAAAGCTCCAGAAAGACGCATCGGGACACAAACACAAAGCTGTCCGCGATGCGTGTGTATACGCCTGCGGTGAGTTGGCGAGGGGGGGGGGGGGGGGGGGGTATGTATTGAGCTGTACTGTACTGTACCCATTCTGCAATCTGTTAATAAAGTTTTCAATCAATCAATCAATCAATGTTAACAACCTGCTCGACACGTCATGTTCTTTAGCACAGGCTCCTTATTTAGTATTTGGAGTCTCCTATGGCAGGTCGTTGATGTGGATGTGAGGGTTTTCCACTATTGGATTCTTGGTGTATGATGATGGGGACCAATATTTCATGCTCATTATCGTGCCTTAGAATAATCTACAACGTATTATGCTATAGGCATAGCCTATTATCTTCGCCTAGCTATAGACCATCACTAGGCTATCTTTTAAAAGTCACATTGTGTCCCGGTGGTGATTTGACAGTTGACACACAGTAGCCTACATCTTGTTGCACAAATGATGAAACAAATCAATCCTCTTCCTAAAGGGGCACCTCATCAAAAAAACAGTGATTGATTGATTGATTGATTGAAAAGTTTATTAACAGATTTATTGCCGATTTATTTTGCACATAAATCTCACACACCAAACACAGTTTTGCACACGTTAATTTAGTTTGACAGTAATTTGATTGGGAGTAAATTAGTTTGAATAGGGCCACCGGTGCATGATGTCATCGGGGACGTTGCATCCTTCTGTTGTGTTTATTACAGCTCAATGAATGATACGGTAGCAGTCCCTACTGTATACCACAAGGTGTTGCTATTTCATGACATCTGTAGTAAATTCCCACAGACTTTCTACAATAATTTGAGGTTATTGTAGCACCATACAATGAGATTGACTATCTGGAAGGAGGAGGAAAGATTCATACTGATAGAATGGTTGGTCTCCTCATCTGGCTTAATGCAGATGAAGAATAAAACGTGTACGCCAGACAAACCAGAATTGTAGTTCAACTCAGCTGATTTATTTGATCAGAGCCAGGAGTCCAAGGTGAATAGAAGGTTGACTTCTACATACAACAGATGATCAGAGAATATTAACAGCTGTCTGTTGTACAGAAATATCACAATCAGGTTTGCATCTCAAACCTAAATACTGCACATCAAACAGTCACTTGGTTAACATAATTTGAACATACATGGTTTACTGTACACATTATACATGAGTAAATCTGGTTTACAGATCAGGGATCTGTACAACATTACTCTAATCTATAAACAACCATTGGTGTTTCCCATGATTTACTCACGTAAAATGCAATCAGCTCACAGTAGTTTCTGGGTGGTTTCGAAGCGGTGGGGGAGCCCCCAGACCCCTGGTTGGGTCCGGCCTGAGAGCTCCTGAATAACCCTATGTAGGGCCTTATATCCTATCATTTCTAGCCAATAATACATATGGCTGGTCCAATCCAGCGTCTTCTTGTGGGGGTTGATCTCTTGTGGGGGGTTGGTGTTTTCTTCCTGTTGGGGCTGGTTACCCCTTTGATCTCCTGTGTGGATCTTGACTCAATACCCAGAGGGGCCGCTAGTGGCCCCCGTCACTGTCTTCCTGGATGGGTCTGTCCCAACAGAAATCTCCTCTTAAATGAATAATATATAACTTTAACATTCCTTCTATATGGCTATAGATGTCTAATATCATCCAAGTACAGTCAGTGCTTTCTAAGACTGATACCAGACATCATATGAGACCTTTTGATACTAAACAGTTGATTAATAGATTACTTTGTTTGTGAGTTAGTGTCCATGCTTCAACAAGTCTAAACTGGTCTGCCCTGTGTTCAACCCAGCTGTCTCTGCTTCTACATTTACATACTGTCAATTCAAGTGTTGTTTGTTCTCTAAATTCGTCATTGCTTGAGTGGGGGTTGAAATAACTGTTGCTGTTGTTATCTGATGCAACTGTCTCACTGACAGTTGAGACTGTTTTAGCCACTGAGTCCACTCTGCTATTGAAAGGTACATCTGGCTTTATATTTATGGTTCTCCAATTTATTCACACATATTAATTATGAAATTCCAAGGCAATATTACCACATTCCCCACTTTGGCAATTCATATTGTCATCTACTGTATATTGACTTGATTGTCATACTAACCATACATTATAATAATAAAAATCATATTTTTCCCAATTTTTCTCAATTTTTCTTTTTTCTCATATTTTTTCTTTTTCATTATTCTTTGGTACATATCATCAATTAGTTTCTTCTTGTCTTCTTCTTTTCTCCCCCACATTCCCCTGACTATGGCCCCCTCCCGGGGAATCCTGGTGACCCCTTCATCCAGATCCCCAATTAACCTATTCTGCCTTAATGAAACAGTGTTTACCACCTACTATCATCAGGCTTTGTTCCTCTGGGCTCACAGCCAGAGGCTTATTTGTTGAAAACAATTAAAACAATGTAATCTAAACATTACACATTCAAGTAAAACACAATTTTTTTTAAATTATGGTATCCGTTGACATGATCTGTGGAGACACAGAGATTATTCTTCATTCTTTCATACATTTTGCTTCTCCTCTCCTGTTAATTCCTTTTCCAAGTCAGCCCAATCACATTTTGCATAATCAACCCAGTTGGTCTTCTCACCTCTCCCCCCTTTTATGAACATCCCTATGGACATAAACCTTACCACCTCTGCGCACAGACGGACAGGGAGGGAGGAGCATCACGCAAGGAAAAAAAATTTTCACCATGTCGGCCATAACCTACACCTTACTTTTTACTCCACCTATGTGTATGTGTTTAGTTTAGTACTCTTGCGTTGTGTCATAATCTATATCAGTCGTTACCGTTCAGTCACTTCCCGACCAACATACCAACCAATCACACAGAGGCCCTTGTTCAACGCTTTGGTTGCACAGTCTCCGACCGTTTTCACCCCCCCCCCTCCACCCCATGTCGGCCAGCCTCAGCTGAAGCCAACGTTTGTAGGCCTGGACCTTGTCATATTCTGTCCCATGACTGTATTTCCATGGATCCATAGACGAACGACTCCGTCAGTCTGGAGGTATGTCTCAACCTCCGGCCTTTGTATTCGGGGCTATATTGAAGGAGGGGCCGCGTCTACAAGCGACCTCTTTCCACAGTCCAACAACCTCCCACAGGAACTGACCGAACGGGTTCACACCCTCGTGTCATAATCTAATGAAATGCATTCCTACACATTTTCCCCATGATCCCTCCACTTGTGATGGTCCATCCTCCCTCTCCGACTGAACTGCAAGGGAACAAAAACACAGAACAAATTTTCCTTATACAATATGTCAAATATTTCTCAAGAGACGCCAAATGGTTAATCATTATGCAAAACGTAATGGGACCACTTAGCTCTTGTCGACACTCTGTTGACGTTTCGACGCCACTTCCTCCAGCCTCCAGCTTTCACCACTCACTCAGACCATGACAGATGAGAAATAAGAAACAAAAGGCAAATAATCAAAAAAACATTCCAACAGACCTCACATGTAGACCACCTCTGGGTTATTTAGAAAGAAAAGAAAAGAAATCAAAACTCTACATCTAAACCTTTCATAACCATAACAGTCAATCAATGAAATAAAATAAAAAACAGGTTTTTCCAAAACCCAACCGTCCCATTCACACATGTCAGTGACTTTGACACCTCTTAAGCCAGCACATTCTCTCTCTACAGTCTCCATTCACACCCATTCAGGCCACACAATCATAGATCAAAAATAGAAAAGAAATCTAAAAATTTAACTTCAATACTTCATCCCTACAACACATTCAACAGACATCAAATCAAAATGAAAGTAATAAAGACAAACTCCTTCAGTAAAACAAATGATATAAAACAAATGATAATGGTATAACCCAAGTGGTTCGATACACTCCCTACTTAAACACATTTTTTTATTTTTAAGACTAGTTTCACCTTAAGTGAAAGCTAAGTTGTGTGTGTGTATGCATGTGTGATCAAATTGTGTGAATGTGCCTGTGTGTGTCTGTGTGTGTGTGTGTCTGTGTGTGTGTGTGTGTGTGTGTGTCTGCGTGTGTGTGTGTGTGTGTGTGTGTATGGGTAGTCCAAGGTGAACATGGGGCCCATCCCCCGCTCAAGCACCCACTGAAATCCAAAGACACTCAGCTCATCCTCACATGTCTAGGTAAACACTCATAACCAAAGCCATTCACGCTTGTTTCACTCATGCATCAAAAACTCTCTCATTCAACACACACATTTAACTCATTAATCATCACTCAGGTCCACAGACAACGTTAGTTACCCTTCCTTCCTGCTTTCAGCTGTCTCCAGGCTAAACACAATCTACCCTTATTTCTGCACTCCTACCCTCACTTCAAAGATGGACTGGACCCATCTTAAATTTAGAACCATCCCTGCCGTCCAGTGCACAGACAGTTTCAAATTATTCCCTTATCAACCAGTTAACTTTCATAAGTCATAACCCCAAATGAATGCCACTTTCTTGATTGTCTCACTCACTTAACCCAGCTGTGTTCTGTGTTTAGCACGCTTCCTGTCTCAACATTCCCCCCGTCATAAAAATAACTGCCAACTGTTCTCTCACTCTACAACTGTCTCCTGCATCTTCACCTCTGACCCTCTCCTGCTGCATCTAATCTCACTCCATCCTGTCATAAAAGAACAAACAGCCATTGTAAACAACCGCTGTATGCACGACCCCCCTTGGGTCCTCCTGTAAACACCAAAAAGGGTAACACTCACACATTTCATCCCCCAGGGGCAGCTGTCCCCTAGAGTCTAAACGTAGTACACCATCATACAGTCATCAAAATAGCATATAAACCAAACCCCTTGTCACTAAATTATCCCACTGTGACCCAAGGATTTTGCAATCAATTCCTAATCTAAAACAAGCATCAACACATGTCTTAACCATATTAACAGTGTATTAAAAATTTAACAACCTAAAACAAGCATCAGTAAATTATCCTGCTCCACAACCGGGCTTGTATCAAATTTCACTATAAAACATTTAGCAACTAATATAAACATTATCCTATTTAAATCAATGGTGTCATTAAAGCTATATCAAGTATCAACATCTGACATTTCAACATCCATGCATTCTATACAAGCATCTTAATTCAAGCTACATAAAACACAACATTATTACCCTCAAGCTTACCATTGTACACGTTACACAAATAAAAAAACTGGAAATACGCTATCAACTATAGAACATTTTACATGTAAGCATGTTTCATCTCAGCATAACATTTATAGTGGTTAGTCCTAAATTGATTTTACTGCAAGCAACATGTAACTTTAGTGTAGAGCATTTTCCCAAATTCAGCCTATAACTACTCTCAAACTACCGTTTATATCATGTATGCAATAAAAGTTATGATGTATTTTAACACGGGTGACTGAATTTGCAAATCTGGTATGTCATAAACGTATAGTTGTAGCAGTACTGACTATCTGATGAATTGAAAATGGGGGACCCTGATGTAAACAAGACAAAAGTCTTCCTTGGTCTGCATCCCCTTAACAATTGTGTGTATTGAGCTATACTTATTTTTAATCAATCCCTAGTCTTTCCCCCCTGGTTAAAAATATACCCCTGTGCATCAAAGACAATAATAAATCTACCCAGTATAGCCGGATTGCGAACCCCAGATTTATCATAGGCAATGTATCCATTATTTCATTCCTCCCCAATAGGCTCACTGTATTGTTTGCACCCTAAGCAAACCATCTCCCCTAACCTAACCACTATACATATTACATCCCTTCCCCTGCTTACACAAAAATACAATGCACAATATACAAATACCGCCATATTACATAATGCAGAACATCCTCTTACCCGTTTCTATCCCCTGAGCGAACTACTTCGAATAGACCCAATCCACGTTGTACCGCGCATGCGCAGTGGCAACCGATGCGGCTGTTATAACGTTGCTATGACAACCAAGGTCTGCCACGACATTCATAATAACATGCCCCGATATTCATAATCTGCCACGACATTTATCACGTTTCTCTACCCCTTCCCCAACATCTTTCTCAAAACTCGAAACGTAACATATGCCGCCCCCCAAACGCCACAAAACAACGGCATGCAAGCTAACTAGCTTTAGCCAGCTCTAATGCGACGTTCAAGGCCCTCACGGGAGCCGTGCCTTTCAAGATCCGTTCATCCACGCAATTCGCTCAGTACCATCCAAAGCATAAACAATTCACACAAGCTTCAAATAGCCAACCACTCTAATAGAAAATAATTTTTAAAACATTTACACCAACCAACGCCGCACACATAGTTCAACACGAACCCTTTCTCCTACCTTCTCCGCCTCACTCCATAGCACCGCGAACGTTACATACTCTCCACAACACTATGACGTCACCAAGCAGCGAATCCTTAATATCATTTACCACGTTACCGCATTAATAATAACCCTCAAAACGGCCACAATTTTGCCACCCTGCGTCTCAACCGCCTCTTACTTGTAATCGCCGCCACAGTGTTTAATCAATTCTCTCATAACGCCATCGTAACGTCCCCAGCTTCACCGCGGACTTTTCCACAGAGCTAAGCCAGCCCCAACCAACAGCAGGGACTCGCCTCAAACATAATATGTCCGTTGGTCATTAAAATATCATAACAAAACCATTAAGTACTTATCAGTCAGTTCGACCGAATCGTTTTTGTATCACAGCGAACGTAATTAATCAACAGGCCGGTTTCGCTCAAGCTTAAAAAGGATACTATGCCTAAGGACGGCAAATATATCTACATTTAATTTGTGCTATAATCCTACCATAGAACGTACAACGCACCCTGAACACGCCGGCACCCTACATTTCCATTAATTACTACGTTTTAATCCTGCAATCGCACAGACCCCTGCGCTGATCATGCCAGGGTCTAACAACCTTTCACCATACTTGACTCGTATGTTCTGAAATAGTAACAGAACCCTTAGCCCGACGCATTTATGCCCATACTGACCCACTCACGGTCCCCGTCCCGCCTATTCTGTGGCTACAAGCAGGGACACAATGCACCTTGGACCCAGCTCCCCTTCCATTTCAGAACAGTCAAATCTCCTCGTCTTACCTGCGCCCCCTTCCTGAGAATAATTTTAGGGCAATTACATACTCAGAACGCGCTCCTGTCGTATACAACAGAATAACCGTGCTTCCTAGCAAGAAAAGCCTTTTACCTGCCGTCATGCGACGCTATCTTCCTTTACAACATGACCAGATAGTCTGTGCGCCACCACCCTTCTTGGTGCAACTCCCCCGTATAGTTCATAAAGTATATTCCATACGAGTCAACTAACCCCCGTGGCCCGCTGGGCCGAGACCGGCCTCCTGTGTCTGAATGAACATACAAACATAAAAAGCCTACGTTTGCATGTTCACTGCACAACAAGCGCGATCGTCATACCTCCGGACATCCTACCTAAGACACCGCAATCCCCAACCCACTCATGCCGAAGCCATATTCACCGTGGGCCCCAAACAGTGGCGTACACAACCAACCTTCATTCTGTTCCTCTCTCCCTCCTCCATTCAGACAACAAGCCCACCGTTAATCACTTCAAACGCAGCAACACCCCAGCTTCTTTGCCCCGTGTCCCCAACCTACAGCACGGTCCAGATATGATACATATAACAAGACCCTACCGTACCTTTTCAGGGGGAGACACAAAGGGTAGGGAAGCACGGCACCATTTCTGTAGTAAATTCCCACAGACTTTCTACAATAATTTGAGGTTATTGTAGCACCATACAATGAGATTGACTATCTGGAAGGAGGAGGAAAGATTCATACTGATAGAATGGTTGGTCTCCTCATCTGGCTTAATGCAGATGAAGAATAAAACGTGTACGCCAGACAAACCAGAATTGTAGTTCAACTCAGCTGATTTATTTGATCAGAGCCAGGAGTCCAAGGTGAATAGAAGGTTGACTTCTACATACAACAGATGATCAGAGAATATTAACAGCTGTCTGTTGTACAGAAATATCACAATCAGGTTTGCATCTCAAACCTAAATACTGCACATCAAACAGTCACTTGGTTAACATAATTTGAACATACATGGTTTACTGTACACATTATACATGAGTAAATCTGGTTTACAGATCAGGGATCTGTACAACATTACTCTAATCTATAAACAACCATTGGTGTTTCCCATGATTTACTCACGTAAAATGCAATCAGCTCACAGTAGTTTCTGGGTGGTTTCGAAGCGGTGGGGGAGCCCCCAGACCCCTGGTTGGGTCCGGCCTGAGAGCTCCTGAATAACCCTATGTAGGGCCTTATATCCTATCATTTCTAGCCAATAATACATATGGCTGGTCCAATCCAGCGTCTTCTTGTGGGGGTTGATCTCTTGTGGGGGGTTGGTGTTTTCTTCCTGTTGGGGCTGGTTACCCCTTTGATCTCCTGTGTGGATCTTGACTCAATACCCAGAGGGGCCGCTAGTGGCCCCCGTCACTGTCTTCCTGGATGGGTCTGTCCCAACAGAAATCTCCTCTTAAATGAATAATATATAACTTTAACATTCCTTCTATATGGCTATAGATGTCTAATATCATCCAAGTACAGTCAGTGCTTTCTAAGACTGATACCAGACATCATATGAGACCTTTTGATACTAAACAGTTGATTAATAGATTACTTTGTTTGTGAGTTAGTGTCCATGCTTCAACAAGTCTAAACTGGTCTGCCCTGTGTTCAACCCAGCTGTCTCTGCTTCTACATTTACATACTGTCAATTCAAGTGTTGTTTGTTCTCTAAATTCGTCATTGCTTGAGTGGGGGTTGAAATAACTGTTGCTGTTGTTATCTGATGCAACTGTCTCACTGACAGTTGAGACTGTTTTAGCCACTGAGTCCACTCTGCTATTGAAAGGTACATCTGGCTTTATATTTATGGTTCTCCAATTTATTCACACATATTAATTATGAAATTCCAAGGCAATATTACCACACATCATTTCATGGAGCTGTAATGAACACGTCACAAGGATTTTGATCTCCCCGATGGCATCACCGGTGGCGATATTCAAGCTCATTTACTCTCAATAACTGTCAAACTAAATTAATGTGTGCAAAATCGCTTTTGGATGTGTGTGATATTATGTGTAAAATAAAGCGGCATCGTTTTTTCGGCAAAGTGCCCCTTTAACTATATTATAATTAAAATGATGGGGAAATCACCATTAAGCCTGTGCCCTTGTTAAATGTGAATTCATTGCCTAATTTCTCATTGATCTCTATGGGATAGACGGCCTGTTTCTTTACCCGTCTCTGCCCTGCTTGTGTGACTGTGCATATCAGTAGGACCACAGGTAGAGAGGCTAACATTATGCTGAACAAGAGGTAATAATACAATCTTACACACACGCACACACGCACGCACACACACAGACACACACACACAGTCAGACACACACACCCGGGACTCTTTGGATGTGAACATCCAGTGAGCCATGGGGCAGGAAAAGTTATTAGGCTTAGTAGGGAGGAGGGCTAATCTGCAACACTCACCCCCCCACTTTGACCTCTGACCTCTCCCCACCTGACATCTCCCATGACCTATCTAGCTCAGGGGACCATTGTAAAACACTGGCATGGGAAGGCAAACCTCGACAAGCTAAAAGCAATTGGTTTTGATAGTTTATCAGTGAGCTGGATGCAATCCTACCTGGAGGGGAGAGAACAGATGGTGGAGGTAAACGGTACCCTACCCCCCCCCCCAGTGAGCTGGGGTGTTCCACAAGGAAGCATACTAGGACAGTTACTGTTTCTAATTTATGCAAATGACATGTCGTCAGCTTGTGACTGCAACTTGTTCCTGTTTGCGGACGACTCAGCCCTGCTGGTCTCTGACAGGAACGAGTTACAGGTTGAAGAAAACCATCAGCTCAGAACTCGGTAGAATCTGCACCTGGCTCGCTGATAACAAACTATCATTACACCTGGATAAAACAGAGTCCATTCTCTTCGGATCAAATAACAAACTCAGCAAAACCAACGGCTTCTGTTCTCTGTTACAGTGGGTGACAATATTGTCACAAGGAAAGATGAAATTACATAACTGGGTTCCATCCTAGAGGCAAATCGTTCCTGTGACAAAATGGCATCCAATGTAATAAAAAACCAACAAACTCGATTCTTGTACCGGATCTCCTCTCTGGTAAACAAGAATACCCTGAAGACTCTGGCAGGAGCACTCATTCAAGGGTACCAAAGCACCTCAAAGGCACTAAAAACAAGATTACAAACATCACAAAACAAACAGGTCAGACTACTGCTTGACCTTACTCCAAAACCCACCTTACCCCTGCCCAAGTACAGCAACTTGCAATGGGCCTGGTCTACAAGATACACTACACCACTAAGGTACCCATGTACATGTCGAAATACTTCCCAAAGGTCAGTGAATACCACCACCACAACACCAGAGGGAGTTCCACAAATCATGTTCAACCCAGATTCAGCACAAACAAGGGTCTAAACATGTTTCGCCATTATGCCACATCAATGTGGAACGCCCTAGCCACAGCCGTAAACAAATGTGAATCCCTACCCACCTTTAAAAACGCTCTCAAAGAGCACCTACGGGAGGGTGCAATTCGAAACTGGCCCCCCTAAATGGCCAAACCACCCCTCCCACCCACCCACCCCCTCCTAATGTACAGTTTCCTCCCCCTCGTATGTATATATTATCTGTTAGGATCTCTGTTTAACAGTACTGTATATTTGCATATCTTGTATGTCACAAATGTAACAGTACTGTACCTGTATGTCATGTATTGTCATAAATGTCATGATCTATATCTGTATGGCCCCCGTAAATGTCCAAACCCCCCCTCCCACCCACCCACCCACCCCCTCCTAATGTACAGTTTCCTCCCCCTCGTATGTATATATTTTCTGTTAGGATCTCTGTTTAAAGGGGAACTATTTTACTATTTCTTTCACTATTTGGGCAATTTGACACAATTCCTGTGAGTTTATGGAACACATCTGTAAGTTATTTTTCCAAAAAATGCATTGTTTTGTATTTTTAATCAAGTACTCAAAAACAGCATTTTTCTACCTCAACATTTTAAGCCGTTTTGATACGCGGATCCGAGGTGAAGGACGAGAATGCGATTTGAGTGACGGAGAGACAGAGAGAGAGGTGGCTGGCAGTTGGCTATAAGCATAGACGGGGCGGGCGTTATTATACAGATGAGAAACCTCTGACGTCACAGATACGCTAAATTTCAGATGACTCACTTGAGTGAGGGACAATATTGTGAGATGAGAATTGGAAGAATGCGCCAAATTGAGAATTAGAGACATAGATCCTATTAATATAAGTCCACAAATAATGCTAAACACTGGAAATGGCCATTTATAAGATAGTTCCCCTTTAACAGTACTGTATATTTGCATATCTTGTATGTCACAAATGTAACAGTACTGTATATCTGTATTAAGTTAATGTCATTATGAATTGAAAATGGGGGACCCTGATGTAAACAAGACGAAAGTCTTTCTCTGGTCTGCATCCCCTTAATAAAGTTTTCAATCAATCAATCAAACCTTCACTGGTCCTATTGTAAAACACTGGCATGGGAAGCCAAACCTTCACTGGTCCTATTATACAAACCTTCACCGGTCACCCAAGGGGGAACGCCTGTATTACAAACCTTCATCCAGAGAGCTGGACCACTGTATAGACATTTAAAAAAAAATGTCATCTTATGTGCTTATTTTACAGAATCCCTCGAAGCTCAAAATGGATCCACCAAAATGTCCCCATCGCAGCTTCGGTAAGTGAGACATTCCAATATATTTGTTTGTATTACTAAAACATTATATCACAAATAATCAGGCGTCAAGTGTTCCTTTTTTAATCCCCTTAGGGAAATCCAGGTGTCATTGCAGGTGTCATTCATTCATGGTTTTAAATAAAGGTTCAAATGAAAGGAAATTAAGTCAGCCTGTGTTCAAACAGTTTGTTTGTTGGTTTGTTTATTTTTTTACCCAGGGACAGTGCACATGAACCCTTTCAGTGCCCACGACGACAAATATAGTTTTATTAGCGATCTGATTTCATATTTCATCAACCGAGTCTCCCGTTGGTACACCAGCCCCTACAGGAGCTCAGAATGGAAAAAAGCACCCCCTATTGTCTATCCCTGTGTAACCTAGCCCTGTTTGTAGATTTGTCGAAGGCGTTTGATACTGTTGACTAGGGCTGGGCGATATAACGATAACGATAAATATCGCGATATATTTTAATAATCGATATCGAATATCGAAATTAAAAAGAAAATCGAAAAATCGTTTTTTTTTTTATATATATATATTTTTTTACCTGCAACAGGGCAGTTTTAAAACCAGATACAGTGGACAGACTTGTCTTTCTTGCCTGCAACTTAAAGTAATGGCTTTGCTTGTCCAAATGACAATACTGACCAAATTCAGATTTCTTTTTCTCTTGTCCATTTATTTTGTTTGCTTTCTAATTTAAAATACATTTTGAAACCGTCTGTACACAGTAGGCTATGTGTGCTAGCAGAACTAGAGTCACAGTGCACATGTGCGGTGGTTTGTCCACCAAAAAAGCGCCAAAAGATCGAAAATAAACTAGCAGAGCCAGAACTGTTCAACTCCTCTGGAGCCACAGCCAGCAGAGAAGCCGGTTTACTTTAGCTTTTAAACCAGCTGCAGCCTGAGAACTGGAGTGTGAGGGGATGTAACACTAAAGATGGCGGCAATGACAAAGAATTGCTGCAAAATAAACATACACCTGTTGTTTAAAAAAATATATATATATATTTTTTAATTTTTTTTATACTTATAACAATTCGATAATTATCGATATCGACAAATAAAATAAAATTATCATATCGTTATCACGATATGATTTTTTTCCATATCGCCCAGCCCTACTGTTGACAACCTTCTCCTATTACAAAGATTGCAGAGTGTTGGCTTTGATACAGGTGCTTGCAGTTGGTTTCAAAACTATTTAACAGAAAGATTTCAGTGTGTGAAAATGGGAAATGCCCAATCAGAGCTTCTACCCATCACAAAAGGTGTTCCACAGGGATCAATCCTCGGCCCGGTCTTATTTACCATTTATATTAATAATATTGTCTCATCTCTGAGCAGCTGTCAAAGCCACCTTTACGCAGTTCTCTATTGTCCTGCTGATTCTGTGCAACTGGCCACTAAATATTTACAACTCTCCTTTGACGCCCTGCAAGATGCACTTATTAGTCTAAAATTGCTGCTTAATGCCAGTAAAACTAAATTCATGTTGTTTTCCAAAGCCAAAAATATTGTTTATAGTGACTTGCATATATCGACTCTGAACAGTTCTGATATCGAGAGTTTCAGAATACAAATACCTTGGTATTTGGATTGATGAAGTCAAGGTTAAGCAAGGGCTCTGAAAGTGTTAATGGAACATCTTCAGTTTCCACATCAATGTAAATGTGCCAGAGCTAAGAAGCTAGTTTCCACCGGTAGTCCCTGCCCACCATGCAGTTGTTTATGGTGTGGGAGGAGCCTGGAGGACCCAGAGGAAACCCACGTGAACACAGGGAGAACATGCCAACTCCACACAGAAAGGCCCCCTGCCACTGGGCCGCAGAGTTTTGTTTTAAACTACTGGCTGGTGATGTTCTGGATCCAACTACCACTGTGGCAGGTTGACATGGCGTGTCAGCTTGGTGCTCTTGGTGTGGAGCGCCGACCGTGGCTGATATACATTGAGACATTGTAGTTGTGACAGCAGAACCCCAGGGCCCTCATTCATCAACGTGTTCTACGCACAGATCTGTGCTTACTCTGTGCGTACGATCATTTCTAAGCAAAGAGTGGGATTCATCAATTTCGATTTGAACTTGACTCCGTGCTTACGTCTACGCACAGGTCAGACCAGGCGTACCTGGCGCCCAGTGGTAGAATATCGTTACTACGCATAAGCACTCCTCAGTCCTGCATTAGTTTCAAGGCGGAAATAAGCTTCCGTGCATTAGTGTTCAACTTCTGTATGACCCGTAATTCATTATAGTTCATTGTAAAATAGCGACAGTAGTGTAATTATAATGGGCTCACACGCGAACAAGAGGTTGGCCTGCTTGTTTGGCACGGGGGGGCAGACGCAAAACACCAACCTCCAAACGCGATTAGATATTGTTTCAAATAAAAAGCAAATTATTTTGTGTGTCATGTTTCCAAATAAGATTGGTCACGAAATGCTTTCTACTTCAATTTGTTGGTTAGAATAGATGACCTCCATTGAAACTTCACTGAGACTAACAGTCTATTTGTGAGCTCCCGCACAGATGTGATGATAATAATAATAATAACAATAATAATAATAGCTTCATTTTATATAGCGCCTTTCAAGAGACCCAAGGTCGCTTTACATAGATAGGGGGGGGGGGGAATAACAAAGTAACAAACATAGTGGACAGACACACAACATATATATATGATGATGGAATTCATTCAAGATCCTCTCCACCCTCGGGTCTTTGCCACCGCGGCACGGTCCATCGTGATATTGGGGATGGATCGAGCAATAGACTGTTACTGTAGCTGTCAAAGCTCCATCACAAATGCAGTTATGTGAATAGAAAGGGATTCCACTCAGTCAATGTTGCGATGCGCATTTGCCTGATACATGTTATTGCTGGATGCCGGGAGGAAGGCGATGCTGAATGTTTTCAATTCATTAAATAAAACTGATACTTTTTGCAAGGGTTTACTGACTGTCATACAAATAATCAACCAACTACATACTGTAACTTTTCAGTGCACGTTCTTATTTACATTGTGACAACAGCCTTGTAAGTTCCCGCAGTGACCCGCACACAGACATGATGGAATTCAAGTTCATGTTTGTATTGATCACATATAGGCAGGCTACACATGGCGTATCTGCTACATCATACATGGCAGTAAGATTCATTGTTCTTGTATATGCTCTCGTATTATTGTTTATGTAGGCTACCCAATACTGACATCAAAATGGATTGTAGTATGCCTCTAGAAATCATATGCAGCAGGTAGAAAATTGACGGGAGATCCATCGCGATTTGGAATCAAATTGAGGAGAACTTTAATCCCTGGGTATTAATCAAACAACACGGGAAAAGGCAGTCATATTCCAGCGCGGTCTTTATTAGCCGACAACAAAATAGATGCCTCTAAAAATCATATAGCCAATCGAACACAACTAATAAAGGCATTCATATTACAGCACGGTTATAATGACACACAACCAACGCCAAACAGTGGTCAACGAACGGTCTTTATTAGTATTTTGAGCTGTCCAGGCAGAATTGCAGCAATGGTCTTAGGGAGCCGTTGATATCTGACATCACCGTTTACAAATCCGCCTTTTATTTATCCCATAATACGCGATAGTGTCTTCTTGGTTCGACAGCAGTGAATTCTCCGTGGAGTTTCTCAGAGTTCCGCTCGGGTCAGTCCATTATTTCACATCCCATGGGGGGTGTTTCCTCACTTTCATGACCATATATGGATAATCATGCACGAGCATTGACGGTAGAACAAAGTTCTACGGAGGAGCATAGAGCCTGCGTACGCACGTGTGATGAATCCCGACTTCCCTGTGCGTACACTGGTTCTACATTCCGTGCTTACGTGTGGAAATAGAACATGTTCTATGCACACATTGATGAATGAGGGCCCAGGTTTGGGTGCGCAATCAATTCTTCAATTCTGTCTTAATCTAAAGACTATATGAGATGCTTTGTTTTTTCCAGCTCCTCAACCGTAGTAGATTTGTAGACAACAATACAAGTAGATCTGTACAAACGATCCAATACAAGGTAAAAGACAGTGGATAAATAAAATATTCTACAGTGTAAATAATAGTAGCAGTGTGTGTGTGTAATAAGTGTACTTGTGTGGTGTGTAAGTCAGTTCATGGAGAATGGAAAACATTTGACACCTGAGGACGATCTAGAGTCTACTGTCTACTGACTGACTCTGAACGGATTATAGCTCAATACATTATAGGAGCATTAGGCCAATAATAGCAACATTAAAAGCAGTGTGGTGTTATTACTTACAGTCCATTCAGAGAGTCCGTACACCCAGAACAGCCTTATGGATCCACCTACTGTAGCAGAGGTTTACACCTGTGCAGCTTTGTAACTAATTTCAAGTCTATTGCAGTAAAGGAATAGAGGTATTTTATGAATCCAAAAGCATCCTATAGGGCAGTGGTTCTCAACTGGTGGGTCGCAAGGCCATTTTGAGGCGGGTCGCGGATGTGTAAAAGAAAAAAAATGTATTGACATTTCTGATGCTTTATTTTGAAGGACATACATTTCTCATGACGCAGCGATTGAAACGTGCAGTAGCCGTTTGCTGCCAGCGTTGTCATGACAGTAACGCTAACGTCGTCACATCAGTTGGCGCTCATTGATTCGTGCATTTGTAAACATGGCAAAAACGCAAATACGACACAGACTACATTAAATATGGGTGTTCTTACATTGAGGACAAAAGACGGGGACCAGAACCTCTGTGTGTCGTGTGCAGTGACGTGCAGCACATGAAAGCATGAAGCCATCAAAAATGAATATTCTTCATAATACAATGCTGTTCAGTATCCCCTGATGTATTTTAGGCGGATTTTCAGAAAATAGGGCTCTGGGCTTAAGAGGTTAACAGTCAAACCATCCGCTCTCTTACTAATACCAATGATGACGTCGCGCGCGGCAGTGGCCTGACACCTCAACCTGCTGACCGGTGTTGTTGGTTTTTCAGAGAGCGCTGCCTGCTGCCTCTACAGATGGCTCTGGAATCAAAGAACGTCAAGCTGGGACAGGCGGCTCTCTCCGGCATGCAGGTACGGTACTGTAGCTCTCTGTGGGACAGCTAGGATACACACAGGCTTTCACACAGACTCTAGACCTTACTGTACAGGTACTGTAGCTCTGTGTGGGACAGCTAGGATACACACAGGCTTTCACACAGACTCTAGACCTTACTGTACAGGTACTGTAGCTCTCTGTGTGACAGCTAGGATACACACAGGCTTTCACACAGACTCTAGACTTTACTGTACAGGTACTGTAGCTCTGTGTGGGACAGCTAGGATACACACAGGCTTTCACACAGACTCTAGACCTTACTGTACAGGTACTGTAGCTCTGTGTGGGACAGCTAGGATACACACAGGCTTTCACACAGACTCTAGACTTTACTGTACAGGTACTGTAGCTCTCTGTGGGACAGCTAGGATACACACAGGCTTTCACACAGACTCTAGACCTTACTGTACAGGTACTGTAGCTCTCTGTGGGACAGCTAGGATACACACAGGCTTTCACACAGACTCTAGACTTTACTGTACAGGTACTGTAGCTCTCTGTGGGACAGCTAGGATACACACAGGCTTTCACACAGACTCCAGACTTTACTGTACAGGTACTGTAGCTCTCTGTGGGACAGCTAGGATACACACAGGCTTTCACACAGACTCTAGACTTTACTGTACAGGTACGGTCAGGGGTTTTAAAAAGTACCCAGAAATGATACTTAAGTGAAAGTATGGGTACCGTCTCAAAATCGTACTCAAGTAAAAGTCAGAGTATCTGGCTAAAAACACACTTGAGTAAAAATCTAAAAGTTTCTACTTTGAAATGTACTTAAGTACTAAAAAGTAAAAGTAAAAACTTTTTTATTGCAAGGGATAGACCAGGGCCCTCATTTATCAACAATTCTTAGAAAGTGTTCTATTTTCATTCTTAACACTTTGATTACATGCCCCCGTTAAATGCCACCACGCACTTCAATGATAGCGTTGTGAACGCATAATCTCTGTCTTAAATTATGGCTATGTGTCTAATCTGCCCGTCGTTTATCAATGACTTGTTTGCAGTCAACGTTGTCGAAACGGATTGTTTTTTAATCGCTTCATTTCCATTTTATAGCATTTTGAAAAGCCCTCATTTTCAAGGAAAATATAAAGATTCCGTGATAAACGACATTTACTGGAATATTCTGGCATACACAAAAACGTTGTAATTTTTCTGCCTATTTATGAATAGTTTTCAAATAAATGCTAGATTATCAATAGTGTATGTGTACTTATGCACGCTATAGAAGCGATCTGAAATATCGATTCTCTCATTTCCTGATCGCACACACAGACACACACACACACGCATAGGGCAAACGCTGATATATAGGTGAAAATAGCTCTGATTATTCTAAGACTGGTAAAATAAATTCCTTACCTCAGATCAGATGTTATCCAAAAAGATTATTCCAATTCCTGATCGCCATTCCAAATATCGATCGTGTTTATTGATTCAGCGTTGGGTACTGTAAATACTTAATCCATGCGGATTGTGTATCCATGGATTCTTCAATTGGCTTGAGGGATAAGTAAAATGAGGAAACTGGCCACCCCCCCTTCATCAGTCTAAAGTAATGGGGTGCAGTTACACAGGGAGAGACGATAGGGGGCGGTATCTTCCCAATTGAGCTAAGAGAGAGTCTGAAACACTAACCTGAGGCTCGATTGATGAAATATGAATTCAAATCGCCAATAAAAAGAAATACGACAAACAAACGCTATATAGCGTTGGCGGGCACTCAGCGGTCGGCATGAACTAACGACAAAACGTGTGGCTGGCATTCAAAGTGTTAAGCACAAAATTTATAATGTGTGTACGTACAGAAAAATCTGGATTTATCACACGTGCGTAGACGTGTCCCACGCACACCTGCAAGTACTCTGTGTTGATAAATATCACTTGATCTACGCTCCACGCTCGTGCACGGTTTTACGTATTTGCATATAGAACCGCCCGTAATTAACCATATACGGTAATGAAACACCCACATGAAATGTGGAAAAGTGGACTAAACCGAGCGAACGCCTGGGAGAAATACGCGACAGGCTGACAGACATGTACACGGTGATGTCGGAAACAGTCGGATATGATATCTATTAACTTCCTAAAGACCATTGCTGCCTGGGCAGCGCAAACACTAATAAAGACCGTTAACCACTGTTTGGCGTTGGTGTCATTAATAATAACCATGCTGGAATATGAATGCCCTTTTTCGCTTCGTTCTTTTAAAGTTCGATTATCCAGGGATTAAAGTTCCCCGTCAATTTGATTCCAAATCGCGACGGATTTTCTGTAAATGTTCTACCTGCATGGTTTAATATGATTTGTAGAGGCATGCAATCTATTTTGATGTCGGTATTAGGTATAGCCTATATAAATTATATATGCATAGCCTACATTATGCAACAGTAATTTGCGCATAACGCAGCATGGCACAGACATGTCACACGGAGCCCCGCGCCTGCATACAGTAAACTAACTTGATCGTTAATATAACTGTTGTCCTTGTATCTTTACGCTTATGAAAACATTAAATAATATGTATAGGCTATAGGCCGTCGTTTTGAATTGTGGGATATTTTCAATGTTTTAGCTAATTTTGATTTAAATTGTATAATTCCCATTTTAAAATGTTTTACCATGGTATGTTTGGTATCCTTTTTTTCAGCACAGCCTCACATATATGACCTGACAGTTAGTTTTCATATTGTTTAATACTGTATATACTGTATACTGCATAATGTACAACACAAAACACAAAATCGGATTGAGAAAATGTGTTCTTTTTACTATGAACCAATGCAAACATATTCAATCAAGCATATAAAACAGTGGAAATGCACCCTCAGGTAGCATATTATGTTAACAAAAGAGAACAGAACAGAATTCAATTTACAAATCATTATTTTCTCCATACACAGGTAATAAACACAGACGAAATTTTGATTCTCTACTGGAAATTATCACCAGCATGCTTTTTTTTTTTTTTTTTTTTATAAAAGTAAAATTACGTTTTTTTTACAAAAAAATAAGATTTTACAGTAAAAAAAGTTAAAGATTTGTAAAGTGGGATATTCAATATACATATATACAGTACACATATGACTAGAGTGCAGTCATATAGAGTGCAAGATGTCTGAGGTGTACCCTAAAAAAAAATACACTACACGTGTGTGTGTGTGTGTGTGTGTGTGTGTGTGTGTGTGTGTGTGTGTGTGTGTGTGTGTGTGTGTGTGTGTGTGTGTGTGTGTGTGTGTGTGTGTGTGTGTGTGTGTGTGTGTGTGTGTGTGTGTGTGTGTGTGTGTGTGTGTGTGTGTGTGTGTGAGAGAGAGAGAAACACTGCTCAATTGTGCCACGCAGTAAAACAGTTTCTGTCTATAATGAGACAGAGGGCGACATCGCAGCTCTTCATGCTCATTTCACCATCTATACCATGGAGACCCTGTGTATCAACACGAATAAACATGTTGCACTAAACATTGCAATGGGGAATATTCCATTCTGTATATATTGCGTACAAAGTCTGCAAACCTAGTAATAATAAAAAAGCAATAAACATCCATAATAAGTCTCTCACCTGTCTGGGTCATTTCTTGACCTCAACCGGGCTTGGGCACGCCCTGCCCCCCTAGATGTCCCAGGCAAATCATTGCTGTAGACAATGACATGTAAAAATACATTATTTTCAACTTTTATGAACAGAGTTATAACTAAACAAAAGCACTAATAATAATAATAATAATAATAATAATAATAATAATAATAATAATAATAATAAGTCTCTCACCTGTCTTGGTTAGCCCTCCTTCCATGTCTCGCCTGCACTGAACTGGTTGAAGGCAGGTCATCTGCTCCTTGCTCCTCACTGTAGAAAACAATAAAAAGCACATTATTTTCAACATTCAACAAGGAATCTCTTATCTCATACAGCACACAGCACAGCACATATACACATATTTACAATCCAAAGAGTGTTCTTTGCAAACCCAACAAGTACAGTGAGAGTGTGACTGACTAAACATAAGCAATAAATCTCCAAAATAAGTGTCTTTACCTCTTGTTGTTGTCATCTACAAAAGATGACATCTGAATCATCTGAAGATTCTTCTACTTCTACTACTACTACTACTACTACTACTACTACTACTACTACTACTACTACTACTACTACTACTACTACTACTACTACTACTACTACTACTACTACTACTACTACTATTACTGCTACTACTACTGCTACTACTACTGTTATAAGTCGAACTACTAAAGCTAAAGTTTTGCTGGCTGGAAAAACGTGTGTTCTGCATAAATGATCTTGTGAACAATGTATCGCTCACTTATATTCTTCTTCTGCTGTTCTTTTCTCGCAGTCAACTTCCACCTCCTTCGGCACTTCCTCCCAGTGTTTTCGGTTTGATTCTAGCACAACAAATGGCCAAGATATTGATAAAAATGTAACGCCTGTCAAATTAAATCTGGCACATTTTACGCATGCGTAAAGGTTTATTTAGCATCGAATTGAAATGATCCTGGTTCAGTTATTTATTGTTTTATCAACACCAAATAAAAAGTAGCATGTAGTTTCAAGGCCACGTCATAATGCCACGTCGAAAAAACCCCGGAAATGGACTACATTTCCCAGGGAGACCAGGGAGCGCCTGGGTACTGGACTTTCTGAGTGAAAGACCCCAGGCGGTCAGGGTGGGGGGTCAGACCTCAACACCATCACCCTGAGCATCGGGTCCCCCCAGGGCTGTGTTCTGAGCCCCCTGCTGTACTCACTCTACACACACGATTGTGTGGCCAAGTTCAGCTCCAACTCCATAGTGAAGTTTGCAGACGACACTGTGGTGGTGGGGCTGATCTCGGACAACGACGAGAAGGCCTACCGGGAGGAGGTTGAGGTACTGGAACGCTGGTGCCAGGACAACAGCCTGCTCCTGAACATTGGTAAAACCAAGGAGCTGATCGTGGATTATAGGAGACGACAGCAGGAGACACACACACCACTGATGATAAACGGGGCTACCGTGGACAGGGTGAGCAGCTTTAAGTACCTGGGGGTCCACATCTCAGAGGATCTGACATGGTCAACACACATAGACACAGTCATAAAAAAGGCGAAGCAGCGCCTCTACCACCTGAGACAGTTAAGGAAGTTCAGAGTATCGGGGAAGATACTACAGTCCTTCTACTCCGGAGCTGTAGAGAGCATCTTGACTGGAAACATCACTGCCTGGTATGGAAACAGCACGGCACAGGACAAGAAGGCCCTACAGAGAGTGGTGCGCTCAGCCGAGCGTACCACGGGTATTGCACTACCTCCCCTGCAGGTTCTATACAACAAGAGGTGCAAATCCAGAGCCTGCAGAATAATGAAAGACCCTCACCACCCCAATAACAGCCTGTTCCAGCTGCTGAGGTCAGGCACGCCTGCGAACCCCAGCTACTAGGACAGAGAGGCTTCGGCTCAGCTTCTTCCCCCAGGCCATCATAGCCTTGAACAATGAACACTGAGTGCCACAGAACACTGAACTCTCCACACACAAGCACACATGAGCACACACACGACACGCACGCTGTGCACGCTCGCACACTAGCAGCCACTTTAACATGAGCAGGCGCACACTCATGCTGCACACGCCCACACTTATGGCCACAAAGGAAAGGTCACTTTAAAAATAGTATAGCAACAGTAACAGTGTATTGCACTACCAAAGGACCTAACATGTCCTACATGCTCTGTAAATAACTATGTACAGATACCGAGATGTCCCACTATATTACCTGTTCATTGCACAATGTTGTTTTTATTGGATTCTATTATATGTTGTACTACTGTATTGCACATCGTTGCGGGCAAGACCACCCGCATTTCATTGTATACTTGTATGCCGTGACAAATAAAACTCTTGACTTGACTTGACTTGAGACCACGTCAAACAACGACATCATTCTATCCCGCCCGCGATATCAGAGTCCCTAGAGAGTTTTAATAGCCTATATTCTCAAATGGCATTTAATGGCTATCCGCTGTGGGCTATCTCCTCGCTGACGGACCAGTATACCTTTATATCATATCATATTCCTATGTCTCCAAGGAATCGTGGGGCTCTGGGGAATAAAGGTTGGGAACCCCTGCTATAGCCTATCCTAGGCTATTTTATTTACAGTAGTCTATTTATGATTTGTTTCCATAGCCGGTCTCAGTTATGCTGTGGCTGAGATGGGTCGGGATTAATGAAGCTGATAGGAGACTGCTTCTCGGCTATGATTGAAAGCCACGATTGAAAATAATGTACTTCTTGACAATAGCACGAGAGTAGAACAATGAATCTCACTGCCATGTAGCCTATGTATAGCCTAGGGATGCCCCGATCACGTTTTTTGCCACCGATACCGATCACCGATCGTCTTGAGCCATATCGGCCGATACCGATCCGATACCGATTGTTTTTGATTAATAAAAAATAAATAAAGAAATTATTTTATATATTTTATTTTAATTTTTTTTTATAAAATATATATATTATATAATTAGACTTGTACTTGTAGTTGTATTATCTGCGAGACAACGCCACCACGCAACAAGTCAAAATGCTTGCTATCTCCACTGTCTGTGTGTATACTCTGCTTTGATCAAATCACATTCGGCTCTGCAGATTTACCCTAGGCTCTGCAGATATACCCTACTCCCTCAGCTATCCCCGTTTGTGACTGCGATGCAAGCCGGGGCTCGAATACGCATCGAATGAGTGTTATAAGACATTGATATCAGGAGCTATCTGTAGCTACTGCTAGCCGGAAATATAACGTTAAGACAACGCCTCAGTGAACTATTTAGTTGAATGGGACATTTCGTTTTGAACAGTGAGCTAAGCTAACGTGAGCTAACGGAGGTATCATACACTAGTACAGTACTAGACTATTGCTGGAGCATTTGTTGATATCAGGAGCTATCGGTAGCTATGCGGCTAGATACCGTTCGGTTAGACAATGCCTCATCATGTATTAAACTAAAAGTGAATAGTTGACTGGGTCATTTTGTAACGGTAGCTAACGTTAGCTCATGGAGGTCCCGTCCCACTAGACTAGACTAGACCCGTGTTTACATGCGTGCGGGAGGGGCTGGAGGAGGAGCAGACGCGCAGCACTGTGTGCAGCTCCCAGTGTCTGAGACAGAACTCAGCGAGTCAGATCGGTTTTGACGATCGGCGAAAATAAAGCATTATCACCGATCACCGATCGCATATTTATACTGATTATCGGCCGATAACGATCGGTGGCCGATCGATCGGGGGATCCTATAGCCTGCCTATGTGATCAATAAAAACGCGAACTTGAATTCCATCATCATATTTATATGTTGTGTCTGTCCACTATGTTTGTTACTTTGTTATTCCCCCCCTCCTATGTAAAGCGACCTTGGGTCTCTTGAAAGGCGCTATATAAAATGAAGCTATTATTATTATTATTATTATTATTATTATTATTATTATTATTATTATTATTATTATTATTATTATTATTATTATTATTATTATTATCACGTCTGTGCGGGAGCTCACAAATAGACTGTCTTAGTCTCAGTGAAGTTTCAACGGAGGTCATCTATTCTAACCAACAAATTGAAGTAGAAAGCATTTAGTTGTGACCAATCTTATTTGGAAACATGACACACAAAATAATAGTATTTCGCTTTTTATTTTAAACAATATTTAATCGCGTTTGGCGGTGGGTGTTCTGCGTCTGCCCCCCCCCCCCCCCCCATGCCAAACAAGCAGGCCAACCTCTTGTTCGCGCCTGAGCCCGTTATAATTACACTACTGTCGCTATTTTACAATTAACTATAATGAATTACGGGTCATACAGAACACGCCAGTGTAATGCACAAAAGCTTATTTCCGTGCTGCAGACTGCAGTCTTCATATTCTACCGCTGGGCGCCCTGAGCTTTCACACAGACTCTAGACGTTACTCTACAGGTATTCTCACACGGACCAGCACTGGAGCATTATGACACACAGCCCTCACTGATAAGCAGACAGTAGACAAAGGCAGTTATACTGTTATACAAATACTGTGATGTTATCATAGGTGCTATAGTGTAATGATAGGTACAGACGGTATACAGACACTGTAACAGTTCTTAGGCAGGTATTGTAGTGATGCCGTATCATGGACGGTATTTGCTGACTTGCAAGCACTGTGGTATTATCATAGACAGTCAGGAGGCCTTTCACACAAGCACTGTGGTATTATCATAGACAGTCAGGAGGCCTTTCACACAAGCACTGTGGTATTATCATAGACAGTCAGGAGGGCTTTCACACAAGCACTGTAGTATTATCATAGACAGCTAGACTAAGTACAGATGCAAAAGTAAACCAAGCTTATAAAATTGGCGATGAATTGATGCACTTTGGGAATGCACATGCAAATGATAGAGCTTTACACCTCTAACTGCACTTCCATATCTTTTATTATTATTTTATTCCTATTTTCTAATTCCCCCCCCTTCCCTGTCCTGGTATGAATGGGTGTGAATGAGACCCCCGGGGGCTGGGTGGGTAACTGGGGGAGGGAGAGGGGAACGGGGGTCACAGCTGCAGAAGATCAAACTACTCAAGAATGACCACAATACTATAAGCAGGGGTGGGGGAAAGAGTGAAATAATCTCATTGATGACTTTCTTCCACAGCCACATCCGTGCTAGAGAGTTTTTTTTTGTGTTTTTAGTTTTTTCTTTACCTCTTTTTATCTAAATATTTGTGCACAATGCAGATGGGTCTGATTGATATTGTTGTTGTTTTTTGTTTTTCTTTCCCAGTAGCATCTATGCTGTGTGTTTGAATATTTTGCGGATGTGTTTTTCAACAACCTCGGTGTGGGGGGGATGGGGTGGGAATGAGGGAGGGGAAGGGGAAATGAAAGGGAAAAAAAGAAAGGATTTCTATTCTATTCTATATTAGAAATGTGAAATGAGGCGTGCGGTTTCTATTCAGCTGCAATACATCGAAGGTGAGCATTTTGTCCACTGGCAATAGATGAATTCAGCATTTCTCCGATAACAACACAGCATTTTTCAGAACTGCGACAGGACATTGTCTTCCTGTACAGAAATAGATCCATCTTTCCCGTGATTAGTAGAAAGAGGATTTGTTGAAACAGTTTTCTCATCAGTTTTGGACTCTGGTGATGTGATTTATAGGCATGCTGCAGCTTCGACTCTTAAACCTCTGGACTATCATTCTGCTATCAGATTTATTACTGGTGACAGGTATGATACCCACCACTGTGTCCTTTATGAAAAGTTTGGATGGCCTTATCTGGTTGAAAGGCGTAACTATCATTGGTATTTATTAGTGCTGTCAATCGATTAAAATATTTAATCGCGATTAATCGCATGATTGTCCATAGTTAACGCATTTTTCTTTTTAATCTACCATAAACGGATATTTTTCAAGTTCCAAGTTTTAATACTCTTATCAACATGAGAGTCAACAAATGCTTGCTTTATGCAGCCATTTAACACAAAAGGATGACCCTAATGCATTGCAAATTTGCATCAAATTCAAAACAGAGTGATGCACAAAATAACTTAAAAGAAAATAATAATTTAAAACAATGAATAAAGTGTGCATGAAATAATAGGGGAAAGAAAACGTTAGGAACTTGTTACATTCACCCACACAAGGGCTGAGTAATCACCCCCCCCCCCCCTCTCTCTCCCTCACACACACTCTCCCAGCTCTCTTTCTCTCTTGCCCCTTCCTCATCTCTCTCACCCCCCTCTCTATCTCTATATATCTCACACACACACACACACACACTTCAGAAACAAACATAGTATCAATGAGAGCATCAATAATACACCTGAAGTCTAGAAAAAGAAAAACAATTATTTAATTTTTTCTTAAAAGTTAATCGTGAGTTTAAAAAAATAGTGGCGTTAATAGAATCGGGCGATAACGCATTAATACCGCGTTAACTTTGACAGCCTTAGTATTTATGTTTAAAGCCCTTATTGGTAAGCTTCCCCCTTACTGTACATCACAACACTGTTGGAATGGAATCTTGTAACCTATTCTACACGTTCAAATGACTGGTTCTTAGGGTTCCTCTAGTTTCTTTTCTAGACGTTCACAGAAAGGTAAAGAAACAATATATGTTCAGGTTTGTTCGACCTGTGAGATATAATCACGATTTTCAAGTCAATATTTGTTTATCGCATCAAGCGACTGCGGCTGGTGTGAGTTGGGTAGTGTAATTTTATGAAATTTCAACGTCCATCGAAAGCCTTGGGTCTCCTCTTAACACATCCACCGCCGTTCACGCTGTACAGTGTTATTGCCCGCCATGCGTTGTCTGCCAAACCACGCTGTACAGTGATATTGAGATCATATTTAATTTTTTCGCCATGGCATTCATAATTCAGCCACCCAGCCTCTGGTGATACAGTGGGACTCTGCACAATATTGCAACGCCTCAATACCGCCGCCTGGTGGATGATCGGGCGAGTTACAACCGGAAGTGGCAATCGGTGCATCTGGGAAATCCGTCCGGCAGTCACATATTGTTGCGGGACTCCAGACATACACTGGCGTGCATATGGATCGCTGCCATAACTCAATAATCGATATGATTTGGGCGTTAATTGCGCCATACAAACCGGAAATGGATCTAGGAGATCGACGTCAAATAAGTGGGATCTTTTTCCTCCAGTCTCGTCGGCGAACGGTAAGAGGACGCTAACGTCATTTTCAGCCCAATTGTCTATTCATTTCACCGCAAACCGATCTGATCAATATATCACCCATACTACATAAAGCATTTACTGACGATCACGTAATTATAAACGCCCCCCCCCCCCTTTCCTCCTCGCATGATGAAGCATAACGTATAGGATATACAGTTGCATTTTTTAATATAGCGCGTATTGGGAATAAACGACAATCGATAATCTATATATGCGTTTAGGCCTATAACTCACATCCTAGGAATTACTGCAGAAAACGATAAAAACATACTTATATTCTAGAAGGTATTTTTGTATGAATGTTTGAATGAAAAAGTATAACGTTCCTACATCCTGAACGATAGATAATCGATGTTGAATGGGCCATAGTAATGTCAATTTAGCAATACAATTTAAAAGGTTATAGCCCTGCAAAGAAGGTGAACATCTCCATAGGCTTAGAGTGGTGGCAGACTGGCTATATTGATGGATATAAGTCATGGCAGGGAATGTGTTAATAGGACTACAACGATTTCATGACAGCGTAATTTCCTCGAGTCTAAATCATCCAGTTTCCGGTGCAATGCGCAGAGATTTTTATAAGCTCATATTTAGCTAATAACACTTAAAATCATTGCTAAACAAACGTAGTGCTGACAATATACACTTTGACTGCTGTTTTGATAGGGTTATGGTCTTTACTCTTGGCTACATTTGAAAAAGAAACACAACATCACTTAATATGAACTGTATTGATCTATTTGTGACGTGAAATAAATCTTTGCTCGGTACCGACTTTTAACTGACTTTTATTGTGTATTCTTATTTGTTGTGCCTATATGTATGAATCTACTGATAAACAGTGTCTTGTTTTGTAAGCTAGTTGTCGCTGTAAATGAGGGTAACCTAATAATAATTTCAATTTCTTACGAGTTGAAATAAAGGTAAAATCGTCTCATCCCTCTCATTTGTTTGTCACTCCTCTTCCCAAACCCCCCCCCCCCCCCTTCTCCCAATATATAGGAGGACGGGTTTGTGGGTTAGGAGAGGTTAGGGTGGAGGCAGGTGCTGTGAAATGTCCAACAAAGAGAAAATAATCTCTCTCTCTCTCTCTCTCTCTCTCTCTCTCTCTCTCTCTCTCTCTCGCTCTCTCTCTCCACCCCATCCCAACAGAGGATCCTGTGTGAGGACAGGTTTGTGGTTGGAGTGGGAGGGGAGGTGGAGGTTCTGGAGAAGCAGCTGCTGGGTCAGATGTTGGAGGCTGTGAGGGTCACCCCCTCCCTTCACGAGGACCTGCAGGTGGAACAAGTCATGAAGGTGTGTGTTCTTCAGCAGAAGTTGTGTTCTGAGATATTAATATATGTTGCCAGGTTGCTTTCTAACTCCTGTCTCTCCTTCCAGGTCCTGTTGTGCATCACCTACTCTCCAACCTTCGACATCAATGGAGACTCCATTCTTAGGATAGCTGAAGTAAGGGCGTGTGTGCGTGTGTGTGTGTGTGTGTGTGTGTGTGTGTGTGTGTGTGTGTGTGTGTGTGTGTGTGTGTGTGTGGCGTAGCACAATCTGGCTTAAAATAATGTAAATAAAGGACCAAAGGAAAAGATAGTAGATTTACGTATTGTATCGCAAATGTACAAGGTGTACGTATTCCAAATAAGTACATATATTACATATTATTACAAAAATATAAACCTTTAAAGGCCCATTTGCATGTTGTATTTTTGTTCAATAAATAATGTGACTAGGCCAACGGTGACTTTCATGAAGAGGGGGAAAAAAATTATCGAAATTGACCCAGTTTTAGCGTTTTTATCAAACATTTTGTCAGCCCAACCAAAATCACGTGGATATTTTAATCCATGGTTCATAACGTGCGTGTGTCATCTTAATGATGACGTCACACCAGGTATCAGGGCAGCAGGGGCGCTGCGAATCACATGCAGGTAGTGGCAGGAAGCAAAGAGCCATCATTTACTACTAGGCTAGCCGAGGAGCTAGTATCTGTTTCACCTAACACTATTGCTCCGTGATCATAGCCATTTATCTCTAAAGCTAACCACTATTTGTAAAAGCCACAACCACGTTACCATATTTGTAAATATACTAATGTAAATCATTGTGTCGTTGTACATATTGTGTATATAACGTTAGTAGCTAAGTTAGCTAGCTTGCTAGCCAGCATTCCCGAAACTCCTAACATGCCCCGATTTAAAATGGTTCTCTCCTCTTTGTATACGTTTGTCCTCACAAACAAAGTATTCTGCCAGGGAACTTATGGACACGACAGTAGTAGTAGTTATAAGGTGTTTGAGCTTGTAACGTTAACGTTAGTTAGCTATCGTGGTAGCCCGTTTCGTGACCGAGTGCATCAGTCATGAAAGGGGCTACTATCGTATCAACATGCCGTGACGTGTAGCTTGCTAGCTTGCTAGCCGGCATGATGCGTGCCGTGCTTTGCCCCACAGGTCTGAGAAGAGGACCTGCACATTTTACTCGTTCCCGAAACTCTTTTACATGCCCCGATTTAAAATGGTTCACGACAGTAGACATAATGCTAACGTTAACGTTAGCCAGAGCCATATAGCCAGCTTGGTACTATGACCCGTGACGGGGATAAGGCATAAGGCGACAGCCTAACAGACCAATAGCGCTGCTGTACTGAACAACAGGCTGCCTAGTGGTACATGTAGTTTTATTTTTTTTATGACATTAAAACCCTTATAACTACCTTGTTTCAACCAAAAATGCAGTTGTAGCTGGTCCATCAAAGTCTCTCCGACGATTAAACCCATTTGCGTCTTGTAAGGCGTCCATTTGGATCAAGGAAATGGCTTTCTGCGCTCGTCAAAACTCCATTGTAGTGGATGAGAAGTAGGGGAAAGTTACCTTCAGTGACGTCACGGCACTGATAGCGTCTGATAAGCTTTTTGATTGGCTCCATACATGTTATTCGTGCGTGGACATTTTTAACCCTTTCTGAGTGGAATTTCCGGCGTCAAATGGAAAAAAATAAATAATGAAATTAGATACCATTACCAATGATGTAAACTACCCATAATTGAAGAGTAGGGTTTAACCTGCAAGTGGGCATTTAACCCATTCTCCGCCATGCTTAATCTGCCAATGACGGATTACGCCGTCATCGAGATCAATATTTCAACATTTTCGTCATGGTATTCACATTTTACCCACGGAGTCATGACTGGTGCTGTAGATCTCCACTCAACTCTCCAGCGCTTCAATACCGCCACCTGGTGGCCGATCGGCGAGTTGCCAAACCGGAAGTGGGGCCGGAAGTGCTTGGTGTCACCCTGTGAAGTGCCACAGAACAAGTGACACTTTTGGAAATTGACATCCTGATTCGTTCCAATATAGCATATAGCAATATAGCATTCACATGTAATTATATGCTTCATTATTCAATTATTCAATTGACAATGGACAATGACCTCCCAGGATGGCAGAGTGGGTGTGAAGTGCCACAGAACAAGTGACACTTTTGGAAATTGACATCCTGATTCGTTCCAATATAGCATATAGCAATATAGCATTCACATGTAATTATATGCTTCAGTATTCAATTATTCAATTGACGATGGACAATGACCTCCCAGGATGGCAGAGTGGGTGTGAAGTGCCACAGAACAAGTGACACTTTTGGACAATGACATCCTGAGTCGTTCCTATATGACCAGTATAATCTTTAAACTGAGGATAGCTCTATGATGGCTCTACTTATAAAAAATGGAACTGAGCCTTTAATGTCTCCATAGAAGGGGCCTGTTCTTCACAGTTCTTCACAGACAACAGGCAAAAGGGAGTCAACCTAGGGAATGTGGGCCTCAGCAGAGGAGAGAAAGCTGTAAAATGTTAACCCTTTCAGACGGGAAGGGAATTAAAGGTTGAGGGTTGAAAAACAGGGAGTCCTGAAACTATAGAGGGAATCTTAAAAAACTATATAACAATTAAATGTTTAATGTGTACAGTAAAAGTTTTCATAAATGGCATGCTTATAATTAACTGTCAGTAGAGAATAATACTAAAAGAATGATGTGTAAAACTGTTTCGAGAGGGGATCTTTAAGGAATCCTGATAAGAAATCCTATGGATGGCCTCGTGCCTGGTAACAGATCACGTGGTCACCACAGACAAAGCAGTTGTCTGTTCTGAAGGAATAAGGGACTTTCTGTTACTTAAAACCACTAGGTAACTAGAAGTAACGTTAGTACAAAGAAGGAGGAGTTCATACGAATTATGTATTGTATTTTGGTTTGCTAAACAAAAATGACATCCCTGTGACATCACTGTGTTTAGACCAATCGGAAATATGGTACAATGTCGATATAAAAGGGATGGTTGCCCGTTCAAGAGCAGACTTTTTTGGGAGAGAATCGAAGATGTTGCTTGCAGACAATGGGCACAAGCCGTGCCAGATGAGATGTTTTGTTTTGTGCATATTTTAACTGAATTGGAAATTTTCTAATTCAGTCTCTTTTTGTAACTTGCCTTTTCTAATTAAACCTCTCTATAAATATATCCTTTGTATCCTTTCTTCTGACCAGACGGCCGGGTAAGCATTGAAATGTGTTCTGCATTTGTAACTTCACCCTTTGCGTTTTGATTTATGATGTAAAAAACCTCCTGAGTGTGGCTTTCCCCAGACGGAGTAGAAGGAGACATATGATTATGCATTAAGGACTAAAGGTGGGATCTGTAAGCCTGGTTTTATCAAGTAATGCCATACAGTGGTAATACGGCCAACCGAGTAGATTAAAGCAAAATAAATAAAAGTAAACTCTACGGCCAACCGAGTAGATTAAAGCAAAATAAAGAAAAGTAAACTCCGCAACTCCAATCAATCAACTGTATGACTGGAGGGGACGGGGGGGTGCCTGTGTGTGAGCCGAGGTCGGCTGAGTTTAAGCCCTGAAGTTTATAGACACAATTGAGTCCTAGACGTCCCAAACTTCGCAGGACGCTGCTTGAAGCTGGGATGCGGATCAATGAGTTATGGGATAATCAATCTGACCTCGGTTTACGACTCGTACTTAACATGGCGTCCCTGGCGATGTGCATTTATACTAACCAAAATATGTGCTAAACGGCCGAAGAAGACAGGACTACTGTCAAAAGCCTCTGGAGTCAAATTAAATTACAGATTTGGCAAAAATTAAAGTAGAAAGCTCTACTGGCGACTCGAGTGGAAGGCTCTACTTGGGGATATCACAAATGAATAGAAAGCTCTATCTTTGTGATTAAAGCAACGTTTACTCACAACTAAAGGGTGATATAATGTTTATATAGCTCTGGGGGGAGTTACAAGTGCAACATAATTTCGTGCTTTGCCTACAGGAAGTGAACTGGCCCTACCCAAGACGAGAGCCAACTACCCAAATATACTGTTTGTGAGGAGGGGAGAATGTATGTGAAGCGAAGTCAAAACGACCGTTCACAGAAAGGCGAACTGGATGGCTCCCTAGCCCAAAGATACTGTTTGTGAGGAGGGGAGAATGTATGTGAAGCGAAGTCAAAACGACCGTTCACAGAAAGGCGAACTGGATGGCTCCCTAGCCCAAAGATACCGTTTGTGAGGAGGGGAGAATGTATGTGAAGCGAAGTCAAAACGACCGTTCACAGAAAGGCGAACTGGATGGCTCCCTAGCCCAAAGATACTGTTTGTGAGGAGGGGAGAATGTATGTGAAGCGAAGTCAAAACGACCGTTCACAGAAAGGCGAACTGGATGGCTACCTAGCCCAAAGCTACGTGACACGAAGCCAAAACGGCCGTTCACAGGACTGCGAGCTAACTAGCTCACCATCGGCCAACAAGCCAGTGCTAACACCTATGAGCTGGCCCTAGCCAGACGGAAGCTAACTAGCACGACATCGGCTAACAAGCCAGTGCTAACACCCATGAGCTGGCCCTAGCCAGACGGAAGCTAACTAGCACGACATCGGCTAACAAGCCAGTGCTAACACCCATGAGCTGGCCCTAGCCAGACGGAAGCTAACTAGCACACCATCGGCTAACAAGCCAGAGCTAGCTCAGGAGAAGCTAGCACAAGAGAAGCTAGCTCAGGAGGAGCTAGCCCAGGAGATGCTAGCTCAGGAGGAGCTGGCACGCCAGAAGCTAGCTCAGGAGGAGCTAGCCCAGGAGATGCTAGCTCAGGAGGAGCTGGCACAACCAACGCTAGCTCAGGAGGAGCTAGCCCAGGAGATGCTAGCTCAGGAGGAGCTAGCACAAGAGAAGCTAGCTCAGGAGGAGCTGGCACGCCAGAAGCTAGCTCAGGAGGAGCTAGCACAACAGAAGCTAGCTCAGGAGGAGCTAGCACAAGAGAAGCTAGCTCAGGAGGAGCTAGCACAAGAGAAGCTAGCTCAGGAGGAGCTAGCACAAGAGAAGCTAGCTCAGGAGGAGGTAGCACAAGAGAAGCTAGCTCAGGAGGAGCTAGCACAAGAGAAGCTAGCTCAGGAGGACCTAGCACAAGAAAAGCTAGCTCAGGAGGAGCTAGCACAAGAGAAGCTAGCTCAGGAGGAGCTGGCACAAGAGATGCTAGCTCAGGAGGAGCTAGCACAAGAGAAGCTAGCTCAGGAGGAGCTGGCACGCCAGAAGCTAGCTCAGGAGGAGCTAGCACAACAGAAGCTAGCTCAGGAGGAGCTAGCACAAGAGAAGCTAGCTCAGGAGGAGCTAGCACAAGAGAAGCTAGCTCAGGAGGAGCTAGCACAAGAGAAGCTAGCCCGGGAGATGCTAGCCCAGGAGAAGCTGGTACGGGTAGCTCAGGAGAGGCTGGCGCGGCAGATGCTAGCTCAGGAGAAGTTGGCACGGGTAGCTCAGAAGAAACTGGCGCAGCAGATGCTAGCTCATGAGAAGCTGGCGCAGCAGATGCTCGCTCAGGAGATACAAGCACACGAGACGCTAGCTCGCATGTTGAGACATCTCAAAGGACTAGAGATCCCCGAAAGGGCCTCAATGGACCAACTGATGGAAAGAGAAGTAAGGACCCCCGGTCAAGATCCAGGGTATAAGATGGTGGAGAAACTAATCCCACAGGTGCGAGGCGGGAGCATGTCTCTCAATGATGCAGCAGAATCAGTCATGAATGGAACACCTATGCAAGGATCATGCTTACTGCTTGAAAAGCTATTCAGAGGAGTCCCAGGGGGTAACCCACTGGCAGCCCGATGCGCAGCATGGTCACAAGACCAGTTACGTATCGAATGTATGCTGTATGACCAAGTTAAAATGCTATCTGACAAAAGGGGGGCCTCCCAGGAGTTCCCCCCGAAAACAACCAAAGACAGAACAGGGAAAAAGAAGTACCAATACCTACCTGCAGACGAGTGGGCCGCACTAACCTCAGAACAGCAAGCAGGGGTGAGGACAACAAGGGAGGAATTCAAAGCCTGGAAGGAGAATCAATAGTATCCTTACCCTCTGGGGCCCTGACACAAGTGACTCAAGCAAGTGCAAACTGCACTTGACATACAGCTCATCTGTCAAGAGGAATAATATAAAGTGTTATTGTCATTTAGGAAGAAACATGACATAGAATACTACATGCCTTTTGTATATATTCTAAGTATAATATGAAAAGATGTCCGTCCTTGCTCTAAACCCAGAGTAAAGTAAAGTGATTGTAATCTATTTCATTCAGAAGGGATTTCCTGACAGCAACCATTTGGTGGGTTAGCACCCTACCAGCCATATCAGCTGCATGAGATGTACACTCACTCACTCACCTATGGGTAAAAAATTGAGACTCTGCAAACTCTCATCAAGCTTAGCACCTTGACGCGGGGGGACAGAGCGAGCATCAGGGTCTCTGTATCCGACGGGCCTATCAGATTTGTGGGGACTTGGAAGCCTCAGCATACAGGACGCTGTGGTGCTTGGGCGGCCAAGTCACTGGTTTATAGGTCTGTCAAAACGGATTGGAGGTTCCGGGGCTAAGAACATAAGTTCAAGCGAGTTGGGCTTTATACTATCCAAATAGGTATCAAAAGCCGAAAGAATATGGACCGAAATGACTGCTGTCAGGTGCCTCTGGAGTAGAATTAATTACAGATTTGAAAAAACCAAACGTAGAAGGTTCTACTCAAAGAAAGAATCACACTTAAAGTATATTTTTGTGATTGCAGTGAAAGATCACTCATGACTAAAAAGTTACGTAATGTTTTCTTACAGTCAAAAACGTAGAAGGTTCTACTCAAAGAAAGAATCACACTTAAAGTATATTTTTGTGATTGCAGTGAAAGATCACTCATGACTAAAAAGTTACGTAATGTTTTCTTACAGTCAAAAACGTAGAAGGTTCTACTCAAAGAAAGAATCACACTTAAAGTATATTTTTGTGATTGCAGTGAAAGATCACTCATGACTAAAAAGTTACGTAATGTTTTCTTACAGTCAAAAACGTAGAAGGTTCTACTCAAAGAAAGAATCACACTTAAAGTATATTTTTGTGATTGCAGTGAAAGATCACTCATGACTAAAAAGTTACGTAATGTTTTCTTACAGTCAAAAACGTAGAAGGTTCTACTCAAAGAAAGAATCACACTTAAAGTATATTTTTGTGATTGCAGTGAAAGATCACTCATGACTAAAAAGTTACGTAATGTTTTCTTACAGTCAAAAACGTAGAAGGTTCTACTCAAAGAAAGAATCACACTTAAAGTATATTTTTGTGATTGCAGTGAAAGATCACTCATGACTAAAAAGTTACGTAATGTTTTCTTACAGTCAAAAACGTAGAAGGTTCTACTCAAAGAAAGAATCACACTTAAAGTATATTTTTGTGATTGCAGTGAAAGATCACTCATGACTAAAAAGTTACGTAATGTTTTCTTACAGTCAAAAACGTAGAAGGTTCTACTCAAAGAAAGAATCACACTTAAAGTATATTTTTGTGATTGCAGTGAAAGATCACTCATGACTAAAAAGTTACGTAATGTTTTCTTACAGTCAAAAACGTAGAAGGTTCTACTCAAAGAAAGAATCACACTTAAAGTATATTTTTGTGATTGCAGTGAAAGATCACTCATGACTAAAAAGTTACATAATGTTTACTTACAGTCGAAACCTAAATAGAAAAATAGGTACCAGGTCACCTGAACTAGAAATAACCTAATGTTTACTTAAAATCAGAATAAGTCCTGCATAAGTCCTGCTACTGTGACGGAAGTGGAACCGGCGTAATAATACAGGCTGGTGTTATCAGCAGGAGCTGAGTCTATAAGAGGCTACATAGCCTGAATCTACAAGCTGGCTAACTAGCCGGAGCTAATACCAGACATAAACAGTAACTAACTACCCAGTCTGGACCGAGACAAGCACAACACAGGGTAGACCCCCTGTGCAAGAAGGAAGTGGACGGAAACAACAGTCCGAAAGGTCTGTGAACAATGTGCGCTGGTAAGGGGGACAAAAACCTGAACCAGTGCCATCAAGACGAATAGCAGTGTCTGAGAGCAGGACTGAAACTACCGGAGTCAGCGGACGACGCAGCGAATGGCAAGAAGGAATATACTGACTCAGGTCAGAAATCGGAAATGGAGGAAGACCGGGATAGGTCAAGCTCCAGAGCATCCTCAAGGTCCTCATCTAGACCTCCCAGACCTCCCAGACCTCCTAGACCGGACAGAGAGACAGAGAGACGAGAGCCCTGAATGGACCTGAAAGAGAGAAAAGAAATGAGTCCTCTGTGGACTGTATCTGTGATGTCCTGCGAGGCCTACGGACAGGGTCACACGACCAGGCCAACCACACTTCAATAGAGGACTGCTGCTACAAGTCTCAGGGACCCGTGGGGGTCGCCCGAGAAGTGACAAATCAACCTACCTCAAACTATGGGAGAGATCCAAGAGGTCAGAGGGGGCGACCCCAAGATGACCAAGATGCCCAGGATGACCAAGATGACCAAGATGACCAAGACGACAACAGCCTGGGTGCATCGGCCGGGAACAACAGATGCAAGTCTTCCCGCCGGATACCAAGCAACAACGTGACCCCTATCCTGTCGAGCCGTCCAGCCAGGGAACAACAGATGCAAGTCTTCCCGCCGGCTACCAGGGTAACAAGGTACCAAGATGGCAGAGGGGGTGTGGAGAGTCACAGCCACGTGACCCCACAATCGCCATCTCGTCCCCCAGTACAGACGCTATTAAGACAATGGAAAATGACCGCCCAGGATGACAGAGTGGGTGTGAAGTGCCACAGAACAAGTGACACTTTTGGAAATTGACATCCTGATTCGTTCCAATATAGCATATAGCAATATAGCATTCACATGTAATTATATGCTTCATTATTCAATTATTCAATTGACAATGGACAATGACCTCCCAGGATGCCTATTCCTTAATGACAAGCAAGCAGTGCAAGAATGCGGAAGCATTCTACCGTAGTGGCGTGCGGTAATGCGCCTTTCATTTTCCTTCGCCCAGCGCCCAGGTGCGTGCACCGGCGGCGGCGTGCTCGCTCAGGTGCGTGCGTGCGCCGGCGTGCTCACGCGAGGTGCCCGCGCATGCGCATGAGATCCCGCCTTGGTTCGACACGAGCGGAGCTCAATATATATAAGTCAACGCCCCTTATTCAGTATCCAGAAATAGCTCAATTGGCAAGACTGCATGGCTGTGGATCCTACGGCTCGTTTGCTGGCAAGTTCGAATCCCATCAAATATTTTTTTTTTAACGTGATTTTTTTTTAACGTGTATTCTTTCGCCGGTTAAGGTTAGGCATGGTTAAGGTTAAGGTTAGGCATTGTTTCGGAGTTGGTTAAGGTTAGAACGGTTAAGTTTAGGCGCTGTTAAGGAGCTGGTTAAGGTTAGAGTTTGTCAAAGAGAATGGCAATATTCTTTCTATGGTTAAGGTTAGGCATGGTTAAGGTTAAGGTTAGGCATTGTTTCGGAGTTGGTTAATGTTAGAACGGTTAAGTTTAGGCGCTGTTAAGGAGCTGGTTAAGGTTAGAGTTTGTCAAAGAGAATGGCAATATTCTTTCTATGGTTAAGGTTAGGCATGGTTAAGGTTAAGGTTAGGCATTGTTTCGGAGTTGGTTAAGGTTAGAACGGTTAAGTTTAGGCGCTGTTAAGGAGCTGGTTAAGGTTAGAGTTTGTCAAAGAGAATGGCAATAGACAGCCTATTTCCGCGCGACAGCTCCCAAAGCGGGCCTGAAAAGAAAGGCGCTTTACCGTAGTGGCGTGCGGTGACGAATGCTTCCGCATTCTTGCACTGCTTGCTTGTCATTAAGGTACACGCCCCCAGGATGGCAGAGTGGGTGTGAAGTGCCACAGAACAAGTGACACTTTTGGAAATTGACATCCTGATTCGTTCCAATATAGCATATAGCAATATAGCATTCACATGTAATTATATGCTTCAGTATTCAATTATTCAATTGACGATGGACAATGACCTCCCAGGATGGCAGAGTGGGTGTGAAGTGCCACAGAACAAGTGACACTTTTGGACAATGACATCCTGAGTCGTTCCTATATGACCAGTATAATCTTTAAACTGAGGATAGCTCTATGATGGCTCTACTTATAAAGAATGGAACTGAGCCTTTAATGTCTCCATAGAAGGGGCCTGTTCTTCACAGTTCTTCACAGACAACAGGCAAAAGGGAGTCAACCTAGGGAATGTGGGCCTCAGCAGAGGAGAGAAAGCTGTAAAATGTTAACCCTTTCAGACGGGAAGAGAATTAAAGGTTGAGGGTTGAAAAACAGGGAGTCCTGAAACTATAGAGGGAATCTTAAAAAACTATATAACAATTAAATGTTTAATGTGTACAGTAAAAGTTTTCATAAATGGCATGCTTATAATTAACTGTCAGTAGAGAATAATACTAAAAGAATGATGTGTAAAACTGTTTCGAGAGGGGATCTTTAAGGAATCCTGATAAGAAATCCTATGGATGGCCTCGTGCCTGGTAACAGATCACGTGGTCACCACAGACAAAGCAGTTGTCTGTTCTGAAGGAATAAGGGACTTTCTGTTACTTAAAACCACTAGGTAACTAGAAGTAACGTTAGTACAAAGAAGGAGGAGTTCATACGAATTATGTATTGTATTTTGGTTTGCTAAACAAAAATGACATCCCTGTGACATCACTGTGTTTACACCAATCGGAAATATGGTACAATGTCGATATAAAAGGGACGGTTGCCCGTTCAAGAGCAGACTTTTTTGGGAGAGAATCGAAGATGTTGCTTGCAGACAATGGGCACAAGCCGTGCCAGATGAGATGTTTTGTTTTGTGCATATTTTAACTGAATTGGAAATTTTCTAATTCAGTCTCTTTTTGTAACTTGCCTTTTCTAATTAAACCTCTCTATAAATATATCCTTTGTATCCTTTCTTCTGACCAGACGGCCGGGTAAGCATTGAAATGTGTTCTGCATTTGTAACTTCACCCTTTGCGTTTTGATTTATGATGTAAAAAACCTCCTGAGTGTGGCTTTCCCCAGACGGAGTAGAAGGAGACATATGATTATGCATTAAGGACTAAAGGTGGGATCTGTAAGCCTGGTTTTATCAAGTAATGCCATACAGTGGTAATACGGCCAACCGAGTAGATTAAAGCAAAATAAATAAAAGTAAACTCTACGGCCAACCGAGTAGATTAAAGCAAAATAAAGAAAAGTAAACTCTGCAACTCCAATCAATCAACTGTATGACTGGAGGGGACGGGGGGGGTGCCTGTGTGTGAGCCGAGGTCGGCTGAGTTTAAGCCCTGAAGTTTATAGACACAATTGAGTCCTAGACGTCCCAAACTTCGCAGGACGCTGCTTGAAGCTGGGATGCGGATCAATGAGTTATAGGATAATCAATCTGACCTCGGTTTACGACTCGTACTTAACACACCCCTATTCCGTCCGCCACTCGCTATCGCATGCGGGACTCCATCTGGACACACTGGATAATCGATCCGTTGCCATAACTCGATAAACAACATTATTTGGACGTATATAGTATTATACAACCTGGAAATGGAGCGCATAGATCAACATCCCATAATAGCGATCTTTTTGCTCCAGTATCATCCCCCATCGCTACGAGGAAGCTGCGGTGAGTTTCAGCGTTTTTGATTATTATTATCCATACAAACTGCTATGATCAATATATCACCCATACTACATGATTCATTTAACGTCGGTCATTGCATTATAAACGACCCCCCCCCCCCTCCGGTCAACCGCGCATGATGAGTCATACCGTCTGGGACCTTGTACAGTTGACATTTTTAATCTGGGGTCAATCGGTATCAAATTGCATTTGATGATGTAATATATGCATTTATGGCTATAACTCACGTTCTATGAAATACTGCAGAAAACGATAAAAACATATTTATACTCTAGACCGTATTTTTGTATGAATGTGTGAATGAAAAAGTAAAACTTTCCTACATCCTGAACGATAGCTAATCGATGTTGAATGGGCCATAGTAATGTCAATTCAGATCCGGCCCGCGGGATGATTCTGACCGGCCCGCCAAAGATTACATGATAATAATAAAAAAAAAAAAAAAAAAATATATATATATATATTTTTTTTTTTACTTTTTTCTTTTCATGTCAACGTTAACACGCACAATTGAGCCAAAAGTCACTAAATTAATGACAGATTTCATTGATAAATTGAGGGAAAACTTTGCAAGTCGATTTGATGAATTTGACATGTCCAGAGAATTGATGCATTTTGTGAGCAACCCATTTGCCAATGTAGCTGCTATTTCCACAAAAGGACAAGAGTTCCTTGCATCACTTCACATTGATGAAGGTCTCCTGCAACTTGAAATAATTGACATGCAAGCATCATCTGCTCTGAAGCAGGCACTTGAGAATGAATCCACCACAACATTTTGGATAAAGTGTATTCATGTCAAGACATTCCCCAAAATAAAAACGCTGGCAATATCTGTGCTAACAATGTTTGGCTCAACATACACCTGTGAATCCAGTTTCTCTCACATGAATGCCATTAAAACAAGCAACCATGCCTCCTTGACAAATGAGCATTTGCATCACTGTTTGCGGGTAGCCCTCACTTCCTATGAACCCTCTTTCTCTGCCATTGCCCAGTCAAAGAAGTGCAATCGCTCTCATTAGATGTGTGTATGTAGGCTAGGCCTGTCTGCCCCCCACCCCCCTGATGTTTGAGAGTTAAGAGTGGACAATAAGTGATAATAAGATGCTGTGATTTGCTGTTGTTGCACAGACATGAAGCACTTTTTCATAAGCTCAGCTGCACTATAAATGTGTTTTTTTGTTCAAGTGTTGATGTTAGAATGTTCAGATGCACATCATGCACTTGTTTGTTTTTTATTTTATTTTTATATTGAAATGTTGAAGAGGAGATGTTGCAGTTGTTGCACAGTCATAAATGAAGCACTTTTTGCAGGAGATGTAGCAGATGTGGCACATAAATGAAGCACTTTTTTTGAAAAGTATACTACTTTTGCAATGTAGTTAAAGGGGAACTATCTTATAAATGGCCTTTTTCAGTGTTTAGCATTGTTTCCTAGCTATGTGGACTTATATTAATATGATCTATGTCTCTAATTCTCATATTGGCGCATTCTTCCAATTCTCCTCTCACAATATTCACCCTCACTGAACTGAGTCATCTGAAAATGTGCTGATTTGTGATGTCAGAGAGACACCGCTGCATGATAATCAGCTGAGTTTCCACACAGTTCTCACTGTGGTTGGAGCCCAGGCTCAAAACGGCTTAAGATCTTGAGGTAGAAAAATGCTGTTTTTGAGTACTTGATTAGAAATACAAAACAATGAATAAAAAAAATTAAAAATTACAGAGGTGTTCCATAAACCCACAGGAATTGTGTAAAAGTGCCCAAATAGTGAAAGAAATAGTAAAATAGTTCCCCTTTAAATAAAAGTTGTGAAAATGTGGTTGCGTGTTGTGTCAAGTGTACATATATTCATAGCACGGGGAGGCGCCGTGGCAGCCCGGCCCCTGGCCCCTTGGGTTTCTGACAATGTGGCCCCCTGAACAATTTAGTTGAATAGCCCTGCTGTAGTGTAAAGCACCCTGTGCATTCGTGCTGTGAAGGGTGCTATATAAAGTCAGTCATTCATTCATTCAAAAACAAAGACGGACATAATACGTAGGGCTAAGAAAGAGCTAAAAAGAAAAGGACCTAAAATATGAGCTAAAAGTGGTTTTTATCGTTTTCTGCAGCATTCTCCAGAACGTGATTTATAGCCCTAAATGCATTATATTGATGATCAAATACAGTTTGATAGCGATCTGCGCGAGATAAAACATTTCAAATGGACGTGCTTCTAGAAGTTACTACTTATCATCTGATGTTGACCGGATGGGGGGGGGGTCGTTTATAATTCCGTGGCCAACGTTAGATGATTCATCTAGTGTGGGTGATATGATCACTAGAGCAGTTTGTATCGAACACGATAAAAATAAATGCTGAAACTTACCCCAGTCTCCTCGGGCCGTTGGGCGATGGAGCGTGGAGCAAAGATATTCCTATTATGGGATGTTGAAATATGCGATCCATCTCCAGGTTGTATAATAGTATATATGTCCAAATCATGTTGTTTATCGAGTTATTGGTAACGGATCACTATCCATTGTGTCGCGCTCGAGTCCCGGCACCTATAGCGAGTGATCGGACCGAATTTGGATGAGCACCAGTTTCCGTTTCCGGTTTCCGGTTTGGGCGATCCGCCGATCGGCCACCAGATGGCGCTCTTGAACCGTTGGAGAGTTGAGAGGGGATCAACAGTAGATCTCAAGTCTCCGGGGGAGAAATATGATTGCGATCACAGATTTTTTAAATATTGATCTCAATGATGTGTTACGGCGTCATTGGCAGAATTAGCATGGCGGGGAATGACGAGTTTAGGCGTCCTTGGCGATTAAAGTGTTAAGGGGAAACAATATGAGTAAAGGTACCGGTGAGTTGACTTCCTGTTTGGGTAGAGCTGACTGACTCTCTGTGTAGGAGTGTGAATGGACGGTGGAGCTCATCTATTATAGATGATCAAACGCAGCAACGGATGCCCGTAATGTCTCTACTTTATGTTTTATATGTTACCTGAGTGCTCACTGTTCAGTCAATATCAAACAAATATTCAATAAAAAGATAAATGTATTCTACTAGTATGCACTCTGCTACTAAGGAATCGACCTTGCCTATATTACTACCCAGTACCTACTATGCTAATATGCACTCAGTCTGTAGCACAAGTTCGACACTGTTTGACGAACTATCTTACCTTAGCTGCCGGAGTTGTACCCTTCTTGCTGACTTGTTGTACAGAACTTGTAAGACGCTTTGAATAAAAGTGTCAACTAAATGTAAATGTATATGTATTTAATGGGGCCATGTCTTGCTGTTCACACTGGTACTTGTGTGTGTGTGTGTGTGTGTGTGTCCGTCCGTCCGTCCGTCCGTCCGTCCGTCCGTCCGTCCGTCCGTCCGTCCGTCCGTCCTAGGTGTGTATTGAGACCTACATGTCCAGCAGCCACCAGCGCAGCATCAACACAGCAGTGAGAGCCACACTGAGCCAGATACTGGGAGACCTCACGCTGCAGCTGAGACACAGACAGGAGGTCAGACACACACATACACAACACATACACATGCATACAGTACACACATACACTACACATTGTTGGATAATCGGGTTCTCAGCCAGTAATCTCTCTGTTTCCCATGATGTCTGCATTGTGTTGTTTATACCTTACTCCTCGTACTGGCTGGCACTCTCTCTCTCTCCCCGGTAATGCATCCGACTCGGAAGAAAACGACACACTGGAAACGTGATACCTTTCCTTGATATTGATGTTTATTCCATAAACATGGCCTCTGTACCAGATGGAAAACAATTCTGAAAAGGTCTTTGAAAGTCTATTGAATTCCTTAATTCTACCGGTCTCTACTGCTATCAGTTTGAAAATGGTTGAGGCCTAGTGGTTAGCCAAAAGCCTTCCCTGTTAGCCGCAGCTAGCTACCTCATGGCTAAGGTGGGGGGGGGCCTCCACCACCCTCCAGCTATTGCTCTGTCTCTCTGTCACCGTGTCTACGCGTCAGCTTCGTTTCCTAGTCTGACTCAATCCGGAAGACACCACCAGCTATAAAAGTGTATTTCCCTAGCAACGACTGTTAGCCATAGCAACAGCTATCTCTCACACACCCTGCCTGTCTCTGTGTGGAGAGTCTGACCCACACTGACCACATGGAGGCTGTCTCGTAAAAAAAAAATTAAAATGTAAGTTGCCTCAACAAGTCCCTACTATCTACGGCTAGTCACATATATCTTATATTTAAGGAGTCCCTTAATTAATCCATTGCACAAACGACCATAGCAACCAAAGTAAGAATAGAAACATTCTTCCTGTTCTCCTGCCATGGTTCTTCAAGTTCAAGTTCAAGTTCTTTAATAGTTGTCATACAGAAGTACAGAATACTTTCATACAAAATGCTTCTTACTGTTACGCTCCAGAGACTGTGCTAGACAAGATAGTATCAAATAACATAATAACATAATATAGCATGAATTTAGAAGAAGAAAATGAGGTCACAGTGTTCGGTATAGACATATGTACAATGTTCTGAGTTACCATATAATATACAATACACAATACTATGCAGTGTACTAATGTACAGTACTATCTAGTGCAAAGCAGAAATGGAATGAGGTACATAGACATAGACATAGATTAGTTTAATGGACATGGCAGTTGGGTAAAGGGAAAACCCTCTCTTAACCCCTTAAGTCCGACAGGGCCCGGTATCGTGCCGAGTTCATGGTTGAATTAGACGCAAGAATTATTGCTACATAATGTGTCATGAAAGCGTTGTAGTCCTAAAACAGAGGAGACCCAGGGCTTTCAATGGACATCGACATGTCATAAACTACACTACCCAGCTCACACCAGCCTCTGTGAAAGCTGCTGAAAATATTCTTTGCGAAAAATTCAGACGTTATTTTTGGGATTATATCTCACGGGTCGTTCAAACCTGAAAGTTATTGCCAAAAGAACGTAGTTACCTTTCTGTGAATGTCTAGGGAAAAAACACGTCTCAATCTGATGAAAAATGGCGGAGCTATTTACATTATAAAAAAGGAACAGGATTTAATTTGCGGTCTAAATAAATGTGGTACTAAATCCAGATTGAACTATGCCTATCATTTATAGGCCTGATATTCTATCTTCTATATTCATTCTATATTGTGTCAAAAAAAAAAAAAAAACTGACTGTCATGCACTTGTCCTAATAAACTAACCTACACTGTAGCACTCAACACTTTGATGAACATTGTTGCTCAGCTGATAGAGTTGTGCCCTTCCTGATGGCTTGTCGTACAGAACATGTAAGTCGCTTTGGATAAAAGCGTCAGCTAAATGACTAAATGTAAATGTAAATGGATGGCAAAATTCAGTACTGTATCTACAAAACCCCCTGTAAGTCATCTGCCCTTTATTCATTTGCTTAGGTTTTTGTACACTTGATCTCAAGAAGGTGCTGAATTTTTCACGTCTGGTCAATGTTAGCATGGTGTTATTCACCGTCAAAGATGAAAAAAATTCAAATAATAATTTATATTCTCCTTTGGTTCATTACATTTTACTTGAGCATTGTAACCGACACAATATTTCGGACACTGGGAATACATACAATACTCAACACGGCGGATGTGTTGCCGTTTTAAATGTAACGTTAGCAATGTTGAGTATAATGAACCATCAATGTGTACAGTATGTATGCTTGTGAGCTTGACGTTTCTAAATGTGTTTTACTGCATTTTTATCTTGAACTACATGTAACCTCTTAACACTTTGACGACCGTTTGGCGCCGTCTAATATGGTGCTAGAGGACCAAGGTTTGTCAACAAACCGATGTGTCTTTGTAGAGCTATATCTATACTTTATAGTATTGCTATCTGTCCATTCTCATTGTCACTTGAGTGCATAAACCGTCCCTTCATAATGGCTTAAAGAAAAAAAAATCCATCAATAGGTTGTCATTTTATAGCGCCGTGAATATAAGCTTTATCGCAGATTTCCTCTCATATATTTGCTGGAAAGCTACTTATAGAGCTAAAGGCTACTAACGTTATATTAAACGGCATTTCTGTTGTATATATGCTAATGAAATAACACAAACTGCTTATGATCCGGACTATCCCATAGCATCTATGGATGAAAGGGGGGCGGCGGGGAACGTCGATTAGTATGATTGATTACCAATAGAGTGTAAGTAGCCATATTCACTGATTGAATGCTTGCGTCTCACAACAATGTCTGATCCGGCTGTAATTTAGGTGAATAAGGTCTTACCGTCAGCCCGTGGGATATCCTACAGCATTTCCCCGTTATCGATCGGCATCTGGTAGATCGACATGTCCATTGGTTGATGATAAATCCCCTTATTCCATGGTGAGATCTGCGATTCGAAACGTGATACACGGTGCATGATGTTGCTTTGGGATGAGAGTAATATGATACTCCGTTGGAGGCTATAAAAAAAATCCACTCGCCCACAATGATACTACAGTGGAGCGATGGCGCCCCTAAGAGGATCTGGCCGGTATTGCATGTTGCAGAGGGTAGATCTGCAGAGTCGATCGGGGAGTCGATCGGGGATCTTGATCCGGTTATTAATATGGAATAAAACAATAACAACTTGCCACGGCTATATACGTGCCTCTGGTCCACAACGCATGGCACCGAAACCCGTATAAACTCGTGGATGGTCCTTAATGTGTTAAGCCCTAGCAGCCATATAATCACTTAACAGTACATACTACCCGAGTAAATGGAAGATTGTCCTTGTCTGACTCTGGAGAAGACGGTTAGCACATTTCCCATAATGTTGGCATGTACCTTTAAAAGCTACTACAGGGAGACTTCAAACAATATCATATTATGGCGGCTGGGTGGCGCAGCGGACTAATCGCTTGTCACCAACGCGTGAGACACTGGTATCGAATCCGGCTGTCAGCGTTGCCTCCGGCTTGGCCGGCCGGAGTGGCTGGCTGACTCCGCTTGTATCGGAGGGGACATGCGGTGGTATCTATCAACCCTCCCTAGACCGACCAGTGGGGGGCACATGCGAGCAATGACCAGGAAGGGGAGGGGGGAATTGGCACGACTAAATTGGGATGGGAGAAAAACACAGAAAAACAGGAGGAGAAAAAGTGGATAAACTAAATATATCATATTATATGATTGTTGATTGGTTGTGATACCTTGGTATAATTACAGTAAACAAATGAGACCACTGCCGAAACGATTGGTAGCCTAATCCTCATGATTCTCAAGACCACATTTCCCATAAACCCCGTTGCTTGCTGTTTATTCCCACCCTCTGGCATGGGGTTTGAATCAAGAATCAAGAGGTATATTTGTCACATACATACCAGGGCATACAGTGAAATGCGGGTGGTCATGCCCGCATTGATTGTGCAAAATACAAAATACAATAATAAAAATAGGCATAGAAAAAAATAAACATAGAAATAAAATAGGTAAGACACAAGATATGCATTTGTTTTGATAATGAGAGTGTGAACGGTCCGTGCTGATGGTGAACGTGGAGTTATTTCTGTTGACTCCTGTGGATCCGACCCAGTTGCACACAATATCAATACAAAAACACAGGATATTAAATGGACTTGGTCTCATCAGTTGTCTTCCATTCTCTTTGTAGTTAGTGTGGGTGACCTGGCGAAGCCAGGTTGCCACCCACACTATAGTTAGTGTGGGTGACCTGGCGAAGCCAGGTTGCAACCCACACTATACATATCCATACTCTTTTTATTATTCTTTCTTTCTTTATTCCACCGATTTTGCCAACACACTCGTGCCAGAGCGTTCGCGCCCCATACACGTGAAAGGTATCAAAACGACCGGCTTGCTCCAACTCGATATGCTATTCGAACTCGTAAAGTTTCACCGCACCGTCTGGCTACGAATCGACTTTAAACGGTAAAATTTCAGAAATGCATGCAATTTAGAGTGCGAGATCCACCGATTTTCCAAACAACACTCGTGCCAGAGCGTTCGCGCCCCATACACGTGAAAGGTATCAAAACGACCGGCTTGCTCCAACTCGATGTGCTATTCGAACTCGTAAAGTTTCACCGCACCGTCTGGCTACGAATCGACTTTAAACGGTAAAATTTCGGAAATACAGTGCAATTTAGAGTTTCAAACACTTTGCAACACGTAAGCGTTCGCGCACCATACACGTGAAAGGTATCAAAACGAGCGGCTTGCCTATGGCAACTGCGGTCTCCGAACCCGTAAAAGTTTCACCGCACCGTCTGGCTACGAATCGACTTTAAACGGTAAAATTTCGGTCCCATTGGGAATGCATTGCATTTTAGAGTGTAGCAGCTGAAATAATCTTTTTCCCCCTACCTTGGGTGAATTGCGAGTGTGATCTCAATTTTGGACGTAGAAATAAAACAAACACATCAAAACGATGACACGGCTGTCATCCCGCTCACAAAAGAAAAATAAATGGAATTGGACATTTCTATCTCAACTGACGACCATTTGTTTGAAGGTTCTCCCCCCCATTGACCGCCATGCAATCGCCCTCTAGAAATCCATTTTTTTTTAGCCTTCTGTTCCGATCGCCGAAGGAGTGCCACAATATCGCACAAATGCCACAATCTCGCGCACAACCCTTCGCCTACTCGTTGTAGTGCTCTTGTGCGAGTCACAACGCTTCATCTCTTATAGTTTTCTTTTAATCAACGTGACAATGCAGTCATGTAAAGAAATTTCAGAATATGCAAGTCATTGTGCTCATGGCTGATTGGTTCAGGCTTAACAGCTGTGAGGCTCAGGGCTCATGGCTGAGCTGACCTGCCAATGACATCATCCACTTAACCCATCATTGGCCATCACTGTGTTGCACTACTGAATTGCTGGACAGCGCCCTCTGTCTTGTGGGTTGTGTCATTGTACTCAGTAGGGATATCCTCTTTCATTTTTCATTGGTCCATGTTGACCACCTTTCATTGGTCGATGTTGACCACTCCCCCGATCCTTAGACCACGCCCCCTTAGGCCACACCCCCTCAGTGTATCTCTTGAACCGTTTGTCGTAGAGACTTGCGGATTGTGCCATTGGTCGATGTTGACCACCTTTCATTGGTCGATGTTGACCACTCCCCCTGTTGACCACCTTTCATTGGTCGATGTTGACCACTCCCCCGATCCATAGACCACGCCCCCTTAGGCCACACCCCCTCAGTGTAACTCTTGAACCGTTTGTCGTAGAGACTTGGGGATTGTGCCATTGGTCGATGTTGACCACCTTTCATTGGTCGATGTTGACCACTCCCCCGATCCTTAGACCACGCCCCCTTAGGCCACACCCCCTCAGTGTATCTCTTGAACCGTTTGTCGTAGAGACTTGCGGATTGTGCCATTGTACTCGGTGTAATAGTGTAATAGTGTGTAATAGTGTAATAGTGTGTAATAGTGTAATAGTGTAATAGTGTGTAATAGTGTAATAGTGTAATAGTGTAATAGTGTGTAATAGTGTGTAATAGTGTAATATTGTGTAATAGTGTAATAGTGTGTAATAGTGTAATAGTGTAATAGTGTAATAGTGTGTAATAGTGTAATAGTGTGTAATAGTGTGTAATAGTGTAATAGTGTAATAGTGTGTAATAGTGTCTAATAGTGTAATAGTGTGTAATAGTGTAATAGTGTGTAATAGTGTAATAGTGTGTAATAGTGTAATAGTGTGTAATAGTGTAATAGTGTGTAATAGTGTAATAGTGTGTAATAGTGTAATAGTGTGTAATAGTGTAATAGTGTGTAATAGTGTAATAGTGTAATAGTGTAATAGTGTGTAATAGTGTAATAGTGTGTAATAGTGTAATAGTGTAATAGTGTGTAATAGTGTAATAGTGTGTAATAGTGTAATAGTGTGTAATAGTGTAATAGTGTAATAGTGTGTAATAGTGTGTAATAGTGTAATAGTGTAATAGTGTGTAATAGTGTAATAGTGTAATAGTGTGTAATAGTGTAATAGTGTGTAATAGTGTAATAGTGTGTAATAGTGTAATAGTGTGTAATAGTGTAATAGTGTAATAGTGTGTAATAGTGTAATAGTGTGTAATAGTGTAATAGTGTAATAGTGTGTAATAGTGTAATAGTGTAATAGTGTGTAATAGTGTAATAGTGTGTAATAGTGTAATAGTGTAATAGTGTGTAATAGTGTAATAGTGTGTAATAGTGTAATAGTGTAATAGTGTGTAATAGTGTGTAATAGTGTAATAGTGTAATAGTGTGTAATAGTGTAATAGTGTGTAATAGTGTAATAGTGTGTAATAGTGTGTAATAGTGTGTAATAGTGTAATAGTGTGTAATAGTGTGTAATAGTGTAATAGTGTGTAATAGTGTGTAATAGTGTAATAGTGTAATAATGTGTAATAGTGTGTAATAGTGTAATAGTGTGTAATAGTGTAATAGTGTAATAGTGTGTAATAGTGTGTAATAGTGTAATAGTGTGTAATAGTGTAATAGTGTGTAATAGTGTAATAGTGTGTAATAGTGTAATAGTGTGTAATAGTGTGTAATAGTGTAATAGTGTGTAATAGTGTGTAATAGTGTAATAGTGTGTAATAGTGTAATAGTGTGTAATAGTGTAATAGTGTGTAATAGTGTGTAATAGTGTAATATTGTGTAATAGTGTAATAGTGTAATAGTGTTGCGGGTTGTGTCATTGCACTCAGTAGGGATATCCTCTTTGATTGGTCTATGTTGACCACTCCCCCGATCCTTAGGCCGCGCCCCCTTTTTGTATCCTTTGAACCGTTTGTCATAGAGACTCGCGAGAGACCCTCTCCCCCGTTGGCCGGCGGTGCACAGGCGTCACCCACACTTTCACAATTTCCCCCGCGCGGAATTGTCTAGTTCTTGTCACTCTTCTTATTCTTCTTTATTCCACCGATTTTGCCAACACCACTCGTGCCAGAGCGTTCGCGCCCCATACACGTGAAAGGTATCAAAACGAGCGGCCTGCCTATGGCAACTGCGGTATTCGAACTCGTAAAGTTTCACCGCACCGCCTGGCTACGAATCGACTTTAAACGGTAAAATTTTGGCCCCATTGGAAATGCATTGCAATTTAGAGTGTAGCAGCTGAAATAATCTTTTTTCCCCTACCTTGGGTGAATTGCGAGTGTGATCTCAATTTTGGACGTAGAAATAAAACAAACACATCAAAATGATGACACGGCTGTCAGCCCGCTCACAAAAGAAAAATAAATGGAATTGGACATTTCTATCTCAACTGACGACCATTTGTTTGAAGGTTCTCCTCCCCATTGACCGCCATGCAATCGCACTCTAGAAATCACTTTTTTCACACTATTTTTTAGCCTTCTGTTCCGATCGCCGAAGGAGTTTATCGCACACAACCCTTCGCCTACTCGTTGTAGTGCTCTTGTGCGAGTCACAACGCTTCATCTCTTATAGTTTTCTTTTAATCAACGTGACAATGCAGTCATGTAAAGAAAATTCAGAATATGCAAGTCATTGTGCTCATGGCTGATTGGTTCAGGCTTAACAGCTGTGAGGCTCAGGGCTCATGGCTCAGCTGACCTGCCAATGACATCATCCACTTAACCCATCATTGCCCATCACTGTGTTGCAGTACTGAATTGCTGGACAGCGCCCTCTGTCTTGCGGGTTGTGTCTTGCGGGTTGTGTCATTGTACTCAGTAGGGATATCCTCTTTCATTTTTCATTGGTTGATGTTGACCACCTTTCATTGGTCGATGTTGACCACTCCCCCGATCCTTAGACCACACCCCCTTAGGCCACACCCCCTCAGTGTATCTCTTGAACCGTTTGTCGTAGAGACTTGCGGATTGTGCCATTGGTCGATGTTGACCACCTTTCATTGGTCGATGTTGACCACTCCCCCGATCCTTAGACCACGCCCCCTTAGGCCACACCCCCTCAGTGTATCTCTTGAACCGTTTGTCGTAGAGACTTGCGGATTGTGCCATTGTACTCGGTGTAATAGTGTGTAATAGTGTAATAGTGTAATAGTGTGTAATAGTGTAATAGTGTGTAATAGTGTAATAGTGTGTAATAGTGTGTAATAGTGTAATAGTGTGTAATTGTGTGTAATAGTGTAATATTGTGTAATAGTGTAATAGTGTAATAGTGTGTAATAGTGTAATAGTGTGTAATAGTGTAATAGTGTAATAGTGTGTAATAGTGTAATAGTGTGTAATAGTATAATAGTGTAATAGTGTGTAATAGTGTAATAGTGTAATAGTGTGTAATAGTGTGTAATAGTGTAATAGTGTGTAATAGTGTGTAATAGTGTAATAGTGTGTAATAGTGTAATAGTGTGTAATAGTGTGTAATAGTGTAATATTGTGTAATTGTGTAATAGTGTAATAGTGTAATAGTGTGTAATAGTGTGTAATAGTGTGTAATAGTGTAATAGTGTGTAATAGTGTGTAATAGTGTAATAGTGTGTAATAGTGTAATAGTGTGTAATAGTGTGTAATAGTGTAATATTGTGTAATAGTGTAATAGTGTGTAATAGTGTGTAATAGTGTGTAATAGTGTGTAATAGTGTAATAAATGGAATTGGACATTTCTATCTCAACTGACGACCATTTGTTTGAAGGTTCTCCTCCCCATTGACCGCCATGCAATCGCACTCTAGAAATCACTTTTTTCACACTATTTTTTAGCCTTCTGTTCCGATCGCCGAAGGAGTTTATCGCACACAACCCTTCGCCTACTCGTTGTAGTGCTCTTGTGCGAGTCACAACGCTTCATCTCTTATAGTTTTCTTTTAATCAACGTGACAATGCAGTCATGTAAAGAAAATTCAGAATATGCAAGTCATTGTGCTCATGGCTGATTGGTTCAGGCTTAACAGCTGTGAGGCTCAGGGCTCATGGCTCAGCTGACCTGCCAATGACATCATCCACTTAACCCATCATTGCCCATCACTGTGTTGCAGTACTGAATTGCTGGACAGCGCCCTCTGTCTTGCGGGTTGTGTCTTGCGGGTTGTGTCATTGTACTCAGTAGGGATATCCTCTTTCATTTTTCATTGGTTGATGTTGACCACCTTTCATTGGTCGATGTTGACCACTCCCCCGATCCTTAGACCACGCCCCCTTAGGCCACACCCCCTCAGTGTATCTCTTGAACCGTTTGTCGTAGAGACTTGCGGATTGTGCCATTGGTCGATGTTGACCACCTTTCATTGGTCGATGTTGACCACTCCCCCGATCCTTAGACCACGCCCCCTTAGGCCACACCCCCTCAGTGTATCTCTTGAACCGTTTGTCGTAGAGACTTGCGGATTGTGCCATTGTACTCGGTGTAATAGTGTAATAGTGTGTAATAGTGTAATAGTGTAATAGTGTGTAATAGTGTAATAGTGTGTAATAGTGTAATAGTGTGTAATAGTGTGTAATAGTGTAATAGTGTGTAATTGTGTGTAATAGTGTAATATTGTGTAATAGTGTAATAGTGTAATAGTGTGTAATAGTGTAATAGTGTGTAATAGTGTAATAGTGTGTAATAGTGTAATAGTGTAATAGTGTGTAATAGTATAATAGTGTAATAGTGTGTAATAGTGTAATAGTGTAATAGTGTAAAAGTGTGTAATAGTGTGTAATAGTGTAATAGTGTGTAATAGTGTGTAATAGTGTAATAGTGTGTAATAGTGTGTAATAGTGTGTAATAGTGTAATATTGTGTAATTGTGTAATAGTGTAATAGTGTAATAGTGTAATAGTGTAATAGTGTGTAATAGTGTGTAATAGTGTAATAGTGTGTAATAGTGTAATAGTGTGTAATAGTGTAATAGTGTGTAATAGTGTAATAGTGTGTAATAGTGTGTAATAGTGTAATATTGTGTAATAGTGTAATAGTGTGTAATAGTGTGTAATAGTGTGTAATAGTGTAATAGTGTGTAATAGTGTGTAATAGTGTGTAATAGTGTGTAATAGTATAATAGTGTAATAGTGTGTAATAGTGTAATAGTGTGTAATAGTGTAATAGTGTGTAATAGTGTGTAATAGTATAATAGTGTAATAGTGTGTAATAGTGTAATAGTGTGTAATAGTGTAATAGTGTGTAATAGTGTAATAGTGTAATAGTGTAATAGTGTGTAATAGTGTGTAATAGTGTAATAGTGTGTAATAGTGTAATAGTGTGTAATAGTGTAATAGTGTGTAATAGTGTAATAGTGTAATAGTGTGTAATAGATCATTTAGTTTGATCTGCCACTTCTTGGACACATGGTGCCATGAGAAAGGGTGAGTATTAAATAATACAACACGAAAGGGAGTTTGTGTTATAGTTAATAAAATCACATCTGTAGTTGTTACAAAGGGTCAGATTAAACCGAATATATGTATTTATTGATTGATATATATTGCATAATATTTGTATATCGTTTGATATCCCTTGTGTATTCTTTGTACATATACACGGAATATCCCTTTAACCTACTACAGACCATAATATTTCATTCTCTTATTGGATGGCGTGCCACCAGCGCCAGTGTCTTACCCCCAGAGTCGAGTTCAAAGCTACCGTCAAGGCTTGTCTCAACATGCCCGGTTCTGCCCAGGACTACGAGACAGGAATAAGGCTGGCACTAGTTTGTTCCCCGTACATATAAATATGGCGCAGGTGAATACAGAAGTAGTTTTTAGTTCAGTCCGCAGTCCGTTCAGTTCGAGTTCGAGTTACCCAAGTGAAGCCTCACCTACTATGCAACGTGCGGTGAAGTGGGCCCGTATTGCCCCAAAATAGAGTCTTGTTTTATCCTAATACGTTTGTTCAACGTATCGTTCGCTCCTTACTAGTAAGCCTTCCTTACGAGTCAAAGACCAAGTGAAGTGAGCAATTGTGTGTCTAAATAGAGCACTTATAGCCGTGTGCGAATAGGATAGTAAAGTATCATAGCTTAGTTGAATAACGTCAAGTTCGACTTGGTTGGTGTGAAGCGCCGCGCACCGGAGGATCTACACCGGTGATTGCAGAGCCCCTCTCCGGCTGGATTATTATTCTTATTGCTTTGACCAGGCTGTTGGAGCGGAGGAGAATCGTCTGCACCCACTGCTGTGGGATCTACCGTGAGGACCATCATTCGAGCCCGTCTCTATTGGAGAGGCTGACCGGCTTTCACCTGTGCGACGCGCATACTGGGATTACAGCGGCTGCCTTTCGTCCGCTGATACAGGGAGTAATACCGCCTCCCCGAGCAGACTTTGCATTAGAGTCCCCGTGGAACCAGACTTTGCATTCGAACATTTGCTCCCCCTGCTGGCTTACAACCGGTAGGAATCCTCCTACCAGTATCCCCTAGATATAATTCCTAATATTCAAGTTGTATTCTTATTTCATGCGTAACCAGAGAATGGACATTCATTATTGATTTGCCTACGCACATTCCTTTGCCTTACAAGTGCATCCAATTAAAGTATATTATGTATTCTTGCTGCTAATAAATACTTAAAGACAACTTTGTGTAGAACCGATTCATTGTGGGGAAGTGTTCTCATCATATACTCGTGTACGGTATGGCCAGTATAATGTACATAAGACGGTAGTGGTTTAATGATACCATACTTGATTAATACAGTCAGGGAATTGTACCCCTCAGTTACAATTGGTCCTTCGAGCCGGAGAAGAATTAGCGTAATATTAATATAATATTAATATTGACATGGCCGATGATGAACACTCCACAAACGGTTCTCCTAAGCTAGATCGCCCGGAACGCAGATGGCAGCCACCTCTTCACCTAGAGGACTACGTTGTCAGTCCAATACCTAGCTTTAAAAGGAAGTTAAATGCGGATAAAATAACTAAAGCGGATAGTAAAAGTATGCCAAACCCTACCGACCAGGCTACCCCGCCAGTAGAGACCCTAGTGGGTTCTAACGTAACTGACCAAGCTCACGGGGGGGACCAGGAGGGACCTGACATGACTTTACCCCCCGCCAACGTCGACGAGGTAGTCCCCGGAGAGCTCCAGGATAAAGAAAGCCCTCCCGGGACGGAACCCGACCCACCACAAGAAGAGACGCGCACCCAGGAGATGGATCTCCTCCGTACGCGACAGGAGAACGGATCTCCAACGAGTACTGCCGGGAGCCGATCGCCTCGACCGGCGTCTTCCCCCAGCGAGGCGGACAAGATGCTGGCACAGGCACTCATCGCCACCCTGGCAGCCTCTACCGAACGCGATTGACTTCAGGGTGAACGCGATCGACTCCAAGCGCAACAGACGAGCGAGCGCGAACAAGCTGCAGACGAACGAGAGCGCCTTCACGCGCAACTCCAAGCGCAAGCCCTCCGTGAACGCGAACATTCTGCAACCGAGCGAGAGCGCTTCCAGGCGCAACAAAGGAGTGAAGACGACCGCATAAGACTGGAGACCAGACGCCTTCAGACGGAAGAGAACATTGAGAGAAGCCGCGCCGATGCACAGTGCGCCGCCGCCAATGCACAGCGCAACGCCGCCCATGCCAACGCCAATGCGCAGCGCGACGCCGCCAATGCCCAGCGCGAAGCAGTACGCGAAGCCGCCCATGCCCAGCGTGAGGCAGAGCGCGACCGGCTGCAGGCGCAGCTGATGGACAAATTGATCACCATGGCGACACCCCCTCTCTCCGCACGGAGCTCCCGGAGATCGTCACGACAAGGGTCTAGGACACATTCCCCTACCCGACCAAGCGACCCGGGACCCCGCCAACAGGAGGATCCTGTCCAAGTCTCCGAACCCCCTCCCCGGCCGGTCCATACGAGACCCAGCAACCGGGAAGAACCGGACCACGCCGAGAGACTGAACAGAAGACTCCAGGTCCTAGCAGAGGAAGAGGAGGAGGAAGAGGAGGAATGTCAACCCGACCAGCAGCAACGTACTCTGGACCAGGAGGCCCAGTACAGCCCAGAAGTCAGCCCCGAGGCCCTGCGCTACAAACCCCCGACTCAACTCACGGGTGAGTTTAACGCACCGCCAGCCCCGAGGAACAGCACCTGGGTACCCGACCTTCGGTACCCACCAAGTACCAGCCCAAGACGACACGCACGGGGAGACTCGCCCAGGAGGCCTCTCCCCCAACGCTCACCGATGTGCCAGTCATCCATGGCATCGTACCTTGGCACACCGACGTTCCCGGACTTCACACACGAGAACAGAGCACAGTACACAGAGCTACGAATGTGCTTAGAGACTATGCTGTCCGACGTACCAGATGAACCGTACAAGTATGCTATCCTACTCAAGCACCTGAAGGTGCCCAGAGCGCACAATATAGCGCTGGCATATTCCAGCTCTACTACCCCATACACCGCGGCTCTAGTAGCCCTCGACCAACGTTATGGACGCATATGGGACTATGTGATACAGGAGATAAGAGACATTGACCGTCTCCCCCCAGCCAGAGACAACAGAGCATTAGATGACCTCGCTATCAAGGTACAGTCCCTGGTAGGGATGCTGGGGTCCCAAAAGGAAAAAGGGATCTATGAACTGTACGCTAACTCTAATGTAGAGAGGATACTAGAGAAGCTCCCTCCCGCCCGACAAGAGCGCTTTCGCAGAGAGACCACCGCGACCCCAACGGTCCAGAGGCATCCCTCCTAGACCTATCTGAGTTCCTCGCCAGGGAGGTCAGTAGCCTACGACTCGACACGTTCGTATGGAGTGGACCAAGCCCAAGACTCGGACCTCGGGGATCAACGGATAACCGCCGGTTGGTGACCGTTATGCACCAAGCCGAATCAGTACCGCAGCACAAGAACCACCACACCCCCTCGACGAAAGAGGACCAGTGGAAGATTGAGTGCCAGTACTGTGAGGGAGAACATCGGCTGTACCAATGCGACACCTTCGGGAAGCTGACCACGGACGAGGTGAGTCAGTGGATCAAGGACCACCGCCGCTGCTTCCGCTGCGCGCGCAGCCACCTAGCAGCTGAGTGCCGCTTGAAGAAGAAGTGCAGCAGGTGCGGTGGCACCCACTTGGAGGTCCTGCATGACATCAACAGGCGTCAGCCAGGACAACAGAGTGGGCCCGTCGCGGTAATGTACCATGCCGAGGCGGTGGCACCAGCACCAAAGTTCCACCAGACCGCTCCCTGGTGTCCCGACTGCTACAGCAGACACTGGGAGTCACGGTGCGACTCGCACCATATAGATTCTATGTCACCACCAACAGGAGTGCTCCACATTGACCAGCATAGCGGGACCCCCCGAGTGCTCCTCAAAGTGGTCAGAGTGCTCCTGAGCTACGAGGACAAGGTCCTGGACACTTACGCCGTCCTGGACGATGGGTCTGAAAAGACTCTCCTCCTCGCTTCCGCAGCAGCCCAGTTGGGCCTGCGGGGTGTCAAAGATACCATGACCATACGCACCATCAGAAGGGACCAGAAGACCATAAAAGGTGAAAAGGTCTCCTTCAAGATAGCAGCGGTGGACCAGCCCGAGAAGCAGTATAGTATAACCAACGTCTTCACCAGCCACGACATAGGCTTGTCTCAGTACACCTACCCCATCCCACAGCTGATGGCCAAGTATGTGCACCTACGTCAACTACCTATACCGCTTATCGACGGCGCCACACCGACCCTGCTCATCGGCTCCGACCACGCGGACCTCATTCTCCCAATTGAGGCGGCCCACATCGGACCCAAAGGATGCCCAGTCGCGGTTCAGACCCGACTGGGATGGACGCTCCAGGGCCCCCTCTACGGACTTGACAGTCAACCCACGTCTACACGCTGCCTACACACAAAGGCGAGCGACACCGGCCACTCCCTCGTACAGCAGAGGCTATTGACATTAAGCGAGAGGCACGTGAGAGAACCGTGGGCACCAGAGGGAGTTCGGAACTCCACCCCCCTCAGCTGCGCTTCAGACGTAGCTGACCTCGAACCCAGCACCCCAAGCGACTCCTTGACGGGGCGGCCGGGACCGGCCCCTCCTCAGACGGGGTACAGAGCAAACAAGAGAAACAGACGGAGGAGGAGGAGGCACAGCCAAGCACAGATCAAAGCAGTCTCAGGCCCGCTTCCTCCTAAGCCCCCCTTCATCCCGTCCAGTCGTCATGACCATAGACCAGTCACTACCCCGAGCTACGTGGCCGGCCGGCCGCGTAAGCAAAGTGACCACTGGTGCCGACGGAAAGGTCAGAGCGGCAGAAGTGCTCGGCCAAGGGCGGACATACAACCGACCCGTGGCGAGGCTGATAGAGTCGCCAAGGCTCCCCGACTCGCTTAATGACGACCATGACAGCTGACTTTGTGAACTGCCTACCCTCACAACGGACATTGAGTAGTGGACAGTGCGGTTAATCTGTCTCTGCTTAGCTAATTAGGTGGGACTAATTAGGAGGCGGCTGTTACAAAGGGTCAGATTAAACCGAATATATGTATTTATTGATTGATATATATTGCATAATATTTGTATATCGTTTGATATCCCTTGTGTATTCTTTGTACATATACACGGAATATCCCTTTAACCTACTACAGACCATAATATTTCGTTCTCTTATTGGATGGCGTGCCACCAGCGCCAGTGTCTTACCCCCAGAGTCGAGTTCAAAGCTACCGTCAAGGCTTGTCTCAACATGCCCGGTTCTGCCCAGGACTACGAGACAGGAATAAGGCTGGCACTAGTTTGTTCCCCGTACATATAAATATGGCGCAGGTGAATACAGAAGTAGTTTTTAGTTCAGTCCGCAGTCCGTTCAGTTCGAGTTCGAGTTACCCAAGTGAAGCCTCACCTACTATGCAACGTGCGGTGAAGTGGGCCCGTATTGCCCCAAAATAGAGTCTTGTTTTATCCTAATACGTTTGTTCAACGTATCGTTCGCTCCTTACTAGTAAGCCTTCATTACGAGTCAAAGACCAAGTGAAGTGAGCAATTGTGTGTCTAAATAGAGCACTTATAGCCGCGTGCGAATAGGATAGTAAAGTATCATAGCTTAGTTGAATAACGTCAAGTTCGACTTGGTTGGTGTGAAGCGCCGCGCACCGGAGGATCTACACCGGTGATTGCAGAGCCCCTCTCCGGCTGGATTATTATTCTTATTGCTTTGACCAGGCTGTTGGAGCGGAGGAGAATCGTCTGCACCCACTGCTGTGGGATCTACCGTGAGGACCATCATTCGAGCCCGTCTCTATTGGAGAGGCTGACCGGCTTTCACCTGTGCGACGCGCATACTGGGATTACAGCGGCTGCCTTTCGTCCGCTGATACAGGGAGTAATACCGCCTCCCCGAGCAGACTTTGCATTAGAGTCCCCGTGGAACCAGATTTTGCATTCGAACATTTGCTCCCCCTGCTGGCTTACAACCGGTAGGAATCCCCCTACCAGTATCCCCTAGATATAATTCCTAATATTCAAGTTGTATTATTATCTCATGCGTAACCAGAGAATGGACATTCATTATTGATTTGCCTACGCATTCCTTTGCCTTACAAGTGCATTCAATTGAAGTATATTATGTATTCTTGCTGCTAATAAATACTTAAAGACAACTTTGTGTAGAACCGATTCATTGTGGGGAAGTGTTCTCATCATATACTCGTGTACGGTATGGCCAGTATAATGTACATAAGACGGTAGTGGTTTAATGATACCATACTTGATTAATACAGTCAGGGAATTGTACCCCTCAGTTACAGTAGTCATCTTCAAATGGTCTATGTTGACCACTCCCCCGATCCTTAGGCCGCGCCCCCTTTTTGTATCCTTTGAACCGTTTGTCATAGAGACTCGCGAGAGACCCTCTCCCCCGTTGGCCGGCGGTGCACAGGCGTCACCCACACTTTCACAATTTCCCCCGCGCGGAATTGTCTAGTTTCTTTAGTAATTCTATAAAGGTATGAACGGAATACTTCTAGTACTGGCTTTTACTACGCTGTTTGCCAAAAAAAATTATTACTACAGGTAAGTAACCGGCAGGACATCCGCATCTTGATGTTGTCCTGGATTATTGCATATTCTTAACCATCTCACTACCACACTGCAGACGGTTAACCCTTTCACTACCACACTGCAGACAGTTAACCCTTTCATTACCACACTACAGACGGTTGTGAAAGGGTTAACCCTTTGTCATGTGGTTGTGAAAGGGTTAACATACATTGTGTGTGTGTGTGTGTGTGTGTCAGTGGAGGCTGCTGACCAAATTTTTTGGTGAAGCACAAATTATTATATTATATTAAATTATATTTTTTAAACATCCCCAACGCTGCAACACCCCCATTCCTCCCAGGTGTCAGGCTCCTCATTCGCTTCCATTCATTTTGGGGACCATGTTTAAATATCATACTTCTGAAGTATAAACAAACTATACTGCTGTGACGATTTCAATAAAACAGACCATTCTCAGTCAATGGTATGCAAAACCGTACATTGGAATATCTAACATGTATTTACCACCTTCCTCTGCACGAGGCCACAGATGGGTTTTATGTAACACAAGGACAATGAATGAATGAATGAAAACTTTACACAATACACACAATTGTTAAGGGGATGCAGACCAGAGAAAGACTTTCGTCTTGTTTACATCAGGGTCCCCCATTTTCAATTCATCATAACATGACATACAGATAGACAGTACTGCTACATCTATATATGACATACAGAGATATAGACAGTACTGCTACATCCAGACATTTATGACATACCAGATCTACAAATATACATGACTGTTTAAGAGTACAACGCCTGTCATATAGACCTATAGCGTTGGAAACTCTGATGGAGGAGGAGGAGAGGAGGAGAGGAGAGGAGGGGGAGGAGAGGAGGGGAGAGGAGGAGGAGGAGGAGGGGAGGAGAGAGAGAAAAAAAAATCAACAAGCCGCCATCTTTAACCCATTCTCTGCCGGAGCTTATATCCATCCTTGTAGCCTCTCTGCCAGCGCTATTTGTCTATGGAGATGTGCACCTTCTTTGCAGGGCTATAACTTTTTAAATTGTATTGCTAAATTGACGTTACTATGGCCCATTCAACATCAATTATCTATCGTTCAGGATGTAGGAACGTTTTACTTTTTCATTCACACATTCATACTAAAATACCGTCTAGAGTATAAATATGTTTTTATCGTTTTCTGCTGTATTTCATAGAACGTGAGATATAGCCATAAATGCATATATTAGATGATCAAATGCAGTTTGATACCGATCAACGTTATATTAAACATTTCAACTGTACATGATCCTAAACGTCATGACTGACCGGAGGGGGGGGGGGGGGGGGGGGGGGGTCGTTTATAATTCAATGACCGACGTTAAATGATTCATGTAATATGGGTGATATATTCATCAGAGCGGTTTGTATCGAAAATGGTAAATAAAAACGCTGAAACTCACGTCAGTCTCCTCTTACCGTTGGGCGATCACACTGGAGCAAAAAGATTGCTATTATGGGATGTTGATCGATGCGACCCATTTCCGGTTTGTATATTACTAATACACGTCCAAAACATGTTGATTATTGAGTTATGGCAAAGGTTCATATCGACGGTGTCTGTATTGAGTCCTGGGACGCTAAGCGAGTGGCCGGACGAAAATAGGGGACGGACCAAGCACTTCCGGCCACTTCCGCTTTTGGCAACTCGCCGATCGGCCACGAGGTGGCGGTATTGAAGCGTTGCAGAGTTGTGATGGCCCAGACGCCTGTAGCTGTTCCGCAACTGTTCCTACTTCCGGGGTAGGCCTGATTGGCCCCGACAGGCACGTGACCCGCGCGGCCACGCCCCGCGGCAGCCCCAAGGCGCGCGGCAACGAGGCGCAACGAGGCTGCTGTGGTTCACAGGCGCTTTCCGCCTTCAACGCCGCTCAGTCATCTCTAATAATATTAATCACTGTTCAATGTACTAATATACAATACGGCTCACTTTTCCCACTTCAATGACAGAGCCGCTGTTTAATAATATTGTCGCGGCGGAGCTCCGTCGCGGCAGCATTATGTAGCAGTAATCCCCCCTTTTTTAGCATCGACAAACTAGCTCAATTGGTAAGGCTGCTTGGCTGTGGATCCTATGGTCCTAAGTTTGATTCCCTAACGTTTTTTTTTTTTTTTTTTAACATGCATTGCACTCTATAGCGTATTGTATATTGTATGGTGTTGCGCTCCAGAGACCGTTACTGTACCATACAATATACAATATACAATACGCTATAGAGTGCAATGCATGTTAAAAAAAAAAAAAAAATACTTTAGGGAATCGAACTTAGGACCATAGGATCCACAGCCAAGCAGCCTTACCAATTGAGCTAGTTTGTCGATGCTAAAAAATGTATGAATTGATTGATTAATATTATTAGAGATGACTGAGCGGCGTTGAAGGCGGAAAGCGCCTGTGAACCACAGCAGCCTCGCTGCCGCGCGCCTTGGGGCTGACGCGGGGCGTGGCCGCGCGGGTCACGTGCCTGTTGGGGCCAATCAGGCCTACCCCGGAAGTAGGAACAGTTGCGGAACAGCTACAGGCGGCCCAGACAGCATCATCCAAGACTCCGTGAGTGACATATGAATACCATGACGAAAATATGAAATATTGATCTCAAAGACGCCTTACGGCGTCATTGGCAGATTACGTATGGCGGAGAATGACGTGTTAACACGTCATCGGCGGAGAAAGGGTTAAATGCCTCCGTGCGCTATTTAGCCTATGTAGCACTTATTTTTCAGCAAAGTGCAATAAAAGGATACATTCACTGTGTGTTCTGCCTCTCATTTGTTGATGAAACAAAACTAACATCAACACAATTAACCACCAAGAGCGGATAGTTTATTCTCACAAAAAGATCGCCGATGTTGTTAGCTACATGCTAACGTGAATGGAATATGCCAGTATAACAGTATAGCATTGTGGCTAGCAGCTAACGTTAGCTCACGTTAGTTAGCCAGCCAGCACCAAACTGATATCAGGAGCTATCAGACAGTCACCCAAGCGATTGCCAAAGCAGTGCACTCACCAAAGCTGTGGGCTCACCTATCCCATCTTCCTCTTCTTCTTCCTCTGGGTGAACATTTCGATGACTTAGCTATTAGCTCACGTTAGCTACAACAAGTTAGCTTACACAGTCCAAGCCGGCAATCACGTCAATTACACTACTTCAACTGAGATAAAAAAAAAATATATATATCATCAAACGATGCACAATAAGTTCATGAACAATAACAAAACACTCCGCCCTGGGCCTGGTAGCTGCGGTCGTAGCCCTTTAGCTACGTTAGCTCCAACAAGTTCGCTTCTTAAACTGAGATAAAAATGATTTTGTAAACAAGCTGCAGAGCCGCAGAAGAGAAACCATTCTCTGATTGGATCACAAGGCTGTCAATCATTCAACCTCCGTCTAGCTGCAGAGCCGCAGAGCCGCAAAAAAGAGAAACCATTCTCTGATTGGATCACAAGGCTGTCAATCATTCAATCCCCCATTCAATGGCAAGAGTTTAACTGCACGGACCGTGCTTAGATGACGTTAATAGCCTATTTTGATTGGCTATTATTTATTATTTATTTAATCCTGGGTCAACCCGTGCAGAATGTTTCACCAGTTTGTACTGCAGCCATTACTGCAGTAGTGCAGTGCAGGCCTGAGCTCAGAGCTGTCAATTTTGGCAATTTTTGAAGAAAAAAATATTCACTGGCATTTTTTTTAGAGGAAAACGTTTATAATAAAAAAAGAAAAATAATAATTACAAAAAAAGAAGAAGAAAAAAATATATATATATATGTAAATTAATAATAATTATGAATTATGAGTGAATTTGTGTTTCACGTGTTGTCATAGAGAAACCTCCACTGGTGTGTGTGTGTTTCAGACGTGTCTCCCACCAGCCGGTCCATGTGTGAGGACATGGTGACGGTGCTGACCGTGTTCTGTGAGAAGCTGGAGTCCGTGGACAGGTAACACTGCTCCATCCTGTCTCGTCCTCTACAGCCACTCTGTTCTGTTCAACGTTTTACTTCTTATCCATCATGAGTAGGGATGTCCCGATCACATTTTTTTGCTCCCGATCCGATCCCGATCATGTGATTTTGAGTATCTACCGATACCAATCTTTCCCGATCCGATAAAAAAAAAATCTATAAAAAAAGAAATTATACTTTTTTATCCCAATTTCTCACATTACATTCACCCTGAAAGTTGACGTTATCCAGGTGAAAAGTTAACTTCATTCAAGCGAAGCATTGCAACCGGAGTAATCTAAAAACTCCGCCTCCAACCTGCTGCTTCATGAGAGCAATGGCGCCATCATCTGTAAAAATCAGGTGACTGCAAGTTCTGCAACTAGTGGATGTCCCTCATCCTTGACATAAATCATTTGATGTATAATTAAATCAAAGGAAATGCGTTTGTTTTGGCAAAATTCTAATAATAAATTAATGATATGCAATTTAAAACCAAAACTAAGGCCTCAGTATGAGTTTAAGACGTGAACATGGTCATGTTTGTTGAATTTAAAAAAAAAAAGTATATATTTTCAGCACTACGTTTGTTTCGCACTTTTCTGAAAATATGGCTTAACTGGTTAATGTGCCCAGAGTTTGCACTGAATTAGGAAAATCTGCTTTTAGTGTCTGTGCCCCTGACACGTTGAATGTTTTGCAATGCACTTTAAAATTCAAATTCCATTGGTCAGTTTAAATCTATAACAGCCCACCATTTCACCTCAGGCTGTAGTTGTTTTAACTCATTTAAATAGTTAAATGTGTTGACTTTTCTGTTTCTACATGTACTGTACCTCTCAACATCATTGTAAATGATGATCCTTCAAGATTAAATAAAGATTGAAAGAATCAGAAACGGAATTCAGAAAGTAATCTAACTGGACTAAGAAAAGCAATGATTGAATTGTATGCATTGAAGCAGAATTACAATTTCACTCAAACGAGGGGTAGGGCCAAGGGAAGCAAATTGGGATTGGGCCTTAGTCTTTCTCTCTACCTCTCCCCCTCTCTCTTTCTCTCCCTCACTCTCTCTCAATTAAGTTAAATTAAATGATATCTCCCCCCCCCCCCCCCTCTCTCTCTCAATTAAATTCTCTCTCCCCCCCCCCCTCTCTCTACTTCCTTGTTCATGACCACAAGCTGTCCGTTGCTCCCTTGTGGTCCAATGCCAGCATCGATCTCTGACAAGAGGCAACATGTTTGTTAACACAACCAGGAGATACATTTAAGGAAGGTTTGATCACCAGTATAGTCATCATCATCATCATTAATTTATTTTTTATTCGTACATGGAATTACCACAGTCCAACAGTACATATTCATATAATTCAATATAATGTGTGTGTGTGTGTGTGTGTGTGTGTGTGTGTGTGTGTGTGTGTGTGTGTGTGTGTGTGTGTGTGGGTGTGTGTGGGTGTGTGTGGGTGTGTGTGCGTGTGTGTGTGTGTGTGTGTGTGGGTGTTTTCTCTACTCCAGTGATAACCAGCTCCTCCAGCTCCTCTATCTGGAGTGCATCCTCTCCATGCTTAGCAGCTGTCCACCCACAATGCACCTGTGCAGAGGTTTTGCTGACCTCATATGGTAATGCTCCGCCCACAATGCACCTGTGCAGAGGTTTCGCTGACATCATTATGGTAATGCAAGATCTCTTTAGTTATTCATTTGCATTTTACTCAAAGCTGAGGTCCTTTGGCCAAACGCTTATGTTTCGGGGTCCTTGGCATGAAATATTGAAATATTATCTGCCGATATAAGCACAGATAAAATTCCTCACAGCAATAGCACAATAATATGCTGTGCCCTGTACGTATAATATGCATAACCCTGTGGCACTGATGAGTGTGAAACATTAACCTTTTTGTATTTGTTTGTGGTTAAAGCAAATAAGCTCTAGAAACTGGGGTTGGGTACCGAACTTTGTACTTTTTTTATTTTTTTTATTTCTCTTTCTCCGATTTTCTGTTTTTCTCCCCGTCCAATTTAGTCGCTGTGCCAATTCCCCCCCTCCCCTACCTGGCTGCTGTATGCATGTTCTGCTACGAGTCGGTACAAGGGCGTCCCGAAGCCGACCGCACGCTTCCTCCGATGCGTGTGGCGACTGCCAGTGACGTCTTTTCACTTGGCAGCGAGGACTCTCATTGGTGAAGTGTAACGCGTGGGAGGGCACGCTATCTCCATCAAGTCCTGCCCCCGCTTAGCAAGCGCCGAGACCTGACCTGACCTGCGCTGTCCACAACGCCAGATTCCCACCCACCAGCTTCCCACCCCCTAATACTGCCAATTGTATTAGTATGAACGACCAGCCAAGCTGGTAGCAACGCCGAGAGCTGGGCTCGAACCCAGCATCTCCTGCGTTGGTGACGAGCGCAATCTCCGCTACGCCACCTGACCGCCTTGAACTTTGTACTTTTAAGGGTACCGACCAAATGACATCGGTACCACGAGTACCGATTCAGGCTGCCTCATTCGGTACCAAATGTCTGTACCTTTACATGTTTAGTATACGAGTGTAATATTACTAGACAAGAGGGAGCCTTTTCCACAGATATATATTACTGTCCCGTCTCTTTGGAAAGACCAGACGAGGTCAGAGGAGTCTGATCATATTGACTGGAGGACGGCCAGATAATGTTGATATTTAAACATTTAAAAACATAATACATGAGGTGTGTTACAACAATAAATAACAAAAGGTTCAAAATAAATAACAATGTTGAAATTGAGAAGTTTGGACTTATTTATTATAACTGAAATAAAGAAATGTGTTATTACAGAGAGAGGAGAGAGTAGAACCGCTACTGGTCCTAATTTATGCAAATTACATGTTGTCAGTTTGTGACTGCAACTTGTTCCTGTTTGCGGACGACTCAGCCCTGCTGGTCTCTGACAAGAACAAGTTACAGGTTGAAAAAACCCTCAGCTCGGAACTAGGCAAAATCTGCATATGGCTCGCTGATAACAAACTATCATTACACATGGGCAAAACAGAGTCCATTCTCTTCGGTTCAAATAACAAACTCAGCAAGACCGACGGCAAGAAGAAATTACCTACCTGGGTTCCATCCTAGAGGCAAATCTTTCCTGTGACAAAATGGCATCCAATATAATAAAAAAAAGTCAACCAACGAACTCGATTCTTGTACGGGATATCCTCACCTGTAAACAAGAATACCCTGAAGACTCTGACAGGAGCACTCATTCAAGGGTACTACGACTATGCTTGCACCTCATGGTACCAAAGCACCTCAAAGGCGCTAAAAACAAAATTACAAACATCTCAAAACAAACTGGTCAGACTACTGCTTGACCTTACTCCTAGAACCCACCTCACCCCTGCCCATTTTGACAACCTAGGATGGCTTAGAGTAGACGACAGAGTACAGCAACTTGCAATGGGCCTGGTCTACAAGATACACTACACGACCAAGGTACCCATGTACATGTCAAAATACTTCCCAAAGGTCAGTGAATACCACGATCACAACACCAGAGGGAGCTCCACAAATCATGTTAAACCCAGATTCGGCTCAAACAAGGGACTAAACACGTTTCGCAATTATGCCACAATCAATGTGGAACGCCCTACCCAATGCTGTAAAGGAATGTGAATCACTACCCACTTTCAAAAACACTCTCAAAAAACACCTATGGGAGACTGCAATTCGAAACTGGCCCCTGTAAATGTCCAAACACAACCCCTCCAATGTACAGTAAATTACCAAGTATGGTCTTGTCAATATTCCAATGTACAGTTTTGCTTGTACAGTTGTACAGTGTCCCCCCCCCCTCCTACCCAACCTCCCCCCCCCCCACAACTACACAACCCCCCCACACCTACCCAACCTCCTCCAATGTACAGTTTCTACGTCAAATGTATATACTCTTTTTTTCTGGACTCTTTTCGTATCACAAACAGTACTGTATTTGCAAATCTGGTATGTCATAAATGTATAGATGTAGCAGTACTGTCTATCTGTATGTCATGTATGTCATATATGTTACGATGAATTGAAAATGGCGGACCCTGATGTAAACAAGACGAAAGTCTTTCTCTGGTCTGCATACCCTTAACAATTGTATGTATTGAGCTGTACTGTACTGTACCCATTCTGCAATCTGTTAATAAACTTATCAATCAATCATAAAGGACAGTGGTGGGTATCATATATATCATAAAGGACAGTGGTGGGTATCATATATATCATAAAGGACAGTGGTGGGTATCATATATATCATAAAGGACACAGTGGTGGTATCATATATCATAAAGGACACAGTGGTGAGTATCATATATATCATAAAGGACACAGTGGTGGGTATCATATATCATAAAGGACACAGTGGTGGTATCATATACACTGCTCAAAAAAATAAAGGGAACACAAACAGACAGAGTGGGAGGGGAGGAGGAATAGCAGCCATCATCTCCACTCAATTTGTGTGCAGTGATATTGACCTGTGAACATTTTCATCATTTGAATACCTTGCTATTGTATTGAAAACAGAACTGCCAGTAGTATGTGTGACATTGTATCGACCACCAAGGTACTCGCCACTCTTCATACAGGAATCTTCAGAACTCATATCGATCTGCATTACCAGGTATGATCGAATCATTCTTAATGGAGATCTAAACATTCATATCAACAAAAAGGATGACCCCAGGGGTTGCGAGTTTCTGAACCTACTGGACAGTTTTGGACTGATGCAACATGTTCACGAGGCCACCCACCAACATGGCAACACTCTGGACCTACTAATAACAACAGGGCTAAACATTGAGAATGTATCAGTAAAACAAATTCCAATTTCTGACCATTATTGTGTGTTCTATGGTACAAGCCTAATATTACATAGGACCAGAAGCGAATTCCTAGTTCACAGAAGGCTTCTGGACGCTAGAGCTGAAGCAAAATTCTCTAGTATGATGCAATCATATGACCAATGCAGTGAATCCTCCTCCTTAAATCAGATAGTGCAAAACTTCCACAGCACCTTGTCAACAGTGTTAGATACTGTCGCCCCTCTGAAGGTTAAAAAGGTAAAAACTGATAGAATCTCTCCATGGTTAAATAAAACCAATGTTAAAGATAACAAAAGAAAATGTAGGATAGCCGAGCGAAAATGGAGGAAATTCAAACTCACAGCTCACTTTAATTTATACAAAGACGCCATGGGCGCATACAATAAGGCAATACAACTTGCAAGAAAGGAATATTTTTCCAAAATGATCTCAGAAAATATGGGTAACTCCAGGGTACTTTTTTCCACCATCGACCGGCTGATTAACATGCCACCCCCCCATATACCGCAGCAATCAGCCACAAAATGTGAAGAGTTTGCAGTTTTCTTTAATGAAAAGATATCTTTGATTAGAGCAAGCATTGCCTCTGATATAGATCTGGCTGTGAGTGGAAACCCACCTGAGATAACTATGGGGGAATTCACATGTATTACATTACCTGACCTCTGTAAGTTTGTCTCTGAGTGTAATTCTGCCACCTCCTGCCTTGATCCTCTCTCATAAGTCTCATATTAATAAGGCCATGAAAACGTCATTCTTCCACCTAAGAAAAATAGCGAAAGTAAGACCTTTCGTAAATAAAAAGGATGCCGAGACACTGATTCATGCTTTTGTCTCAAGCCGGCTTGACTATTGTAATGCACTGTTCACTGGTCTTCCCAAAGCAACCACTGGGAAGCTTCAGCTTATCCAAAACTCTGCAGCTCGATTACTAACTCATACAAAGAGAAGAGAACATATCACTCCAGTCCTAGCCACTCTGCACTGGCTTCCAATAACTCATAGAATTGATTTTAAGGTCCTTTTCCTGGCATATAAAGCTCTTAATGAGCAAGGCCCAAAATACATTGCAAATTCCCTAGTTAGTTATCTGCCCTCAAGAACGCTACGGTCATCCACTACAGGTTTACTAGACACACCCAGAAACCAAAAGAGGATAGGAAGTATGGCATTTGCCAACTATGCCCCAAAACTATGGAACACACTACCAACACACATCAGAAACGCCAGCTCCATACACATTTTTAAAGGAAAATTAAAAACGTACCTATACAGTCTAGCTTACAAATAGTGTACCATGCCTTAGGGAAAGCGAGTATCTTATTGAAATGTTTTTATTATTATGTTTTTATTTTTTATGTATTGATCTTTTACTGAAATGTTATTTTACTGTACTTTGCCTATTGCCGTACTTTTATTACTGTTGTCTTATTAATGTGATGCTTTATTTTTAGTACCCGGAGCTGCTAACTGGCTAACGTTGCTACCTGCTGTACCCGGAGCTGCTAGCTAGCTGACGTTATGAGAGCCAACGTTGCTACCTACTGTACAAGTGCATTGGTTTAGTGCACTTCCTACTTCCGGTTGCTGCTAAACAAGTACAAGTGCATTGGTTTAGTGCACGTTATGAGAGCTAACGTTGCTACCTACTAGATATTGGTTTAGCATTGGTTTAGTGCACGTTATGAGAGCTAACATTGCTACCTACTAGTTATTGGTCTAGTGCACTTCGTACTTTCAGTTGCTGCTAAACAAGTACAAGTGCATTGGTTTAGTGCATTTCCTACTTCCTAACATTATGAGACATAACACAAAGACGCTATGGCTTGGAAAAGCCTTATGGACCCAACTCTTTAGATGAGGGAACGGGTACATACAATACGCGACCACTAATAAAAAACGTAACTACACTAACGTTATGAGAGCTAACATTGCTACCTACTGTACAAGTGCATTGGTTTAGTGCATTTCCTACTTCCGGTTGCTACTGAACGGACATGTTTGTGCGGACCTGTTCTCCCAAACTGGTCCGCAAATGACTGTTTTCATTTTTACGTTATTATTATTATTATTTTTTTTAAACATTGATCTTAACTGATCACTGTGACTTTATTGCTTTTATCGTTATATATGGCTATGTTTGTGTACAGCACTTTGAGCTACATGACATGTATGAAAGGTGCTTTATAAATACTTACTTAAACAACACATCCTAGATCTCGATGAATGAAATATTCCAGTTGAAAATCTTTATTCATTACATAGTGGAATGCGTTGAGAACAAAATAACATCCAACTTCTGTGGAAATTCCTCAAGACAATTCTAAATGAGGCTCAGTAGTGTGTGTGGCCTCCACGTGCCTGTATGCACTCCCTACAACGTCTGGGCATGCTCCTGATGAGACGACGGATGTTCTCCTGAGGGATCTCCTCCCAGACCTGGATCAGGGCATCAGTCAACTCCTGGACAGTCTGTGGTGCGACGTGGCGTCAGTGGATGGAGCGAGACATGATGTCCCAGAGGTGCTGGATTGGATTCAGGTCTGGGGAACGGGCAGGCCAGTCCATAGCATCAATGCCTTCGTCATGCAGGAACTGCTGACACACTCCAGCCACATGAGGCCGAGCGTTGTTCAGTTCAGAGTTTTTATTTGCCACATGGAATCATACAATCAGAGTTTCTTCATTACACAATCATAAATATCATTCCATGGACAAAAGGAGCAGGAAGAAGAATAAATCGTATAGTTACCTGCCCCTTATTCCTAAACTAAACAAGTATTTACTTAACACAATAGGGACCGGCCAAAAGTTTATACGGGTTTCGGTGCCATGCGTTGTGGACCAGAGCCACGTATATAGCTGTGGCAAGTTATTGTTTTATTCCATATTTATAACCGGATCATCATCCCCAATCGACTCTGCAGATCTACCCTCGGCAATATGCAATACCGGCCAGATACTCTTAGGGGCGCCATCGCTCCACTGCAGTATCATTGTGGGCGAACGCAATTTTTATTTTTTCACCCTCCAACGGTGCCTGATATTAAAGCCACACTATACACAGTGGATCACGTTTCGAATCGCTAATTTCACCATGGAATAAGAGGATTTATCATCAACCAATGGACATATCGATCTACCAGATGCCGATCGTTAACGGGGAAAAGCTGGAGGAGAACCCACCGGGTGACGGTAGGAGCCTTTTTACCTAATTTATAGCCGGATCGGAGCTTGTTGTGCAACGTAAGCAATCGATCTGTGAATGTGGCTACTTACACGGCCACTGTATTGGTAATCAATAATACTAATCGACATCCCCCGCCGCCCCCCTTTCATCCATAGATGCTCTGGGACAGTCCGGACCATAAGCAGTTTGTGTTTTTTCATTATAATATATACAACGGAAATGCCGTTGAATATAACGTTAGTAGCCTTTAGCTCTATAACTAGCTTGCCAGAAAATAGATGATACGAAATATGCGATAAAGCTTATATTCACGGCGCTATAAAATGACAACCTACCGATGGATTTTTTTCTTCTTTAAGCCATTTTGAAGGGACGGTTTATGCACTCAAGTGACAATGAGAATGGACAGATAGCAATACTATAAAGCATAGATATAGCTGTTACAAAACCCACATGTTTGTTTACATTCCCCGGTCCTCTAGCCACTAATTAGACGGTGCCGAACGGTCGTCAAAGTGTTAATGGTCGGCGTACAACCTAATTTACACAAATAATAATTCATACCATTATACAAGAAACACACAATCCACAGTTAAACAAGAACAAATTTAATAAGAATAAAGAATAAAAGAGAAAAAAAAGATCTCACTATTCAGATCACATTTGATTTTCATACTGACTAAATATATTTTTTTTAGTTTTTTTTTTATTATTGATAAACACTATTACATCCCTTAAGCTCGCTATGGAGAGAATTCCACAACTTTACACCAATAACTGAAGGACACATCTGTTTAAGTGTAGTACGTGCAAACTGATGTTTAAAATTGTATTTTCTCCTACTAAACTCACTTTCTAAATGAAAAAGATTTTGTAGTTTTTCTGGCAGTGTATTATTTCTTGCCCTAAACATAATTAACATTGTTTGAAACTTAACCATGTCTTCAAGTTTAATTATTCTAGATTTAATAAATAATGTATTCGTGTGTTCTCGATAACTCACTGTGTGATTCTTACAGCCCTCTTCTGTAGTATATATAATGGTTTTATGTTGGTCCCATAAGTATTCCCCCATACTTCAACACAATAACTGATATAAGGTGAGATGAGTGAACAGTAGTGTTCTCATTGCCTCATACTCTAACACATCCTTTACTTTATTCATAACAAAAATACTCTTGGACATCTTTTTTTTAACGTGTGCTATGTGCGATTTCCATGTTAATTTATCATCCATAATCACACCAAGAAAACAACATTCATTAACTCTCTATATCAACTCCATCTATTGTCAGTACTATATTTTCATCTAGTTTTCGATTGCCAAAAATCATAAATTTAGTTTTTCAGATTCAGTGATAGCTTATTTACATCAAACCATTTCTTTAGCTTTGTCATTTCATACACAATATATTCAGCTAGTTCCTTTAAATTATTTCCAGAGCAAAAAAAATTGGTATCATCAGCAAACAAGACAAACTGTAATAGTTTTGAAACATCACAAATATCATTAATATATAAAAGAACGAGTTTGGGCCCCAAAACCGAACCTTGCGGTACCCCACATTCAATTTTCATGAGCTCAGATTTGACATCTGCCAACTGCACATATTGTTGCCTATTGTGGAGATAACTACTCAACCATTCTAGAACAATTCCTCTCACACCATATGAGCGTAATTTAGAAATTAGAATATTATGATCTAAGGTATCAAATGCCTTTTTTAAATCAATAAACACCCCTATTGTTAATTTCGTTTTATCTGTTGCTGTTATTCAACTCCATCTATGGTCAGTACTATATTTTCTAGGGATGCACGATATAGATTTTTTGACACGGATATCGATACTGATAACTTTATGCTCCTCAAGCCGATAACCGATATTTATTGTATTATAATATATTTTTTTAAATGTATATATATATATATATATATTTTTTTTTTATCAAAGATTTTTTTATTTTTTTGTATTTATAAGCTCCGACGTCATCGGTACTGCTATCGGTACTCGAGAAATTATGGAGTTTTTTTTTGAGGAATTTAAACGTCGCAAACTAATCTTGTTGGCCGTTGTCTATATCTCTCCTGCCTCTGTGTCTCTGCCTGCGCGGAGCGGGCTGAGCTCTCTCCTCTCTTCCCCTCCCACACACACACACTCACTCACTCACACACACACACACACACACACACGGGTGCTGCGCTGCCGAGTACAGACAGCTCTGCTCTCATAATGGCGGACAGAACGAAACGTTCAAAAGTCTGGGTCTATTTTACTAAAGTCGATGCTGACAACGCACGTTGCCACAAGTGCAACAAGACATTTGCCAGTAATGTATAAGCGCTGGTACTTGTCAATGTGGCTGGCGGGGAGATAACGTTAGCTCCGAGTAGAGTAATGGCTGACAATCCGGAGGTAAATAAACGAACAAGAGCTTCTGATTGGTGGTAAGAAGAAGAGGTGGGTGCAAGCGTTGGGACGTAATTGGCAGATTGACTGTCTGTCTCCGAATGTAACGTGACTACGTCACAGCCAAGAAAGGGATCGCTGGATTTGTGAAAAACTCCCTATTCCTAAACCACACGCTATCAGTTTTACCACAGTACTGGCAAAACGGGAGGAGGCTATAATAAAAACAAGCGCCCTTCATCCAAATCCACCCACACCGGATTTCTTTTAACCAAAAAAATGTATTATATGTTATCGGAGCTATCAATAACGTTATCGGGTTTATCGGGATGACGTCATAATTGCTGATATCGGCCCGATAATTATCGTGCATCCCTAATATTTTCATCTAGTTTTCGAGTTCGTTTTTTTTGTCATGCATGAGAAGGAACCCACGTCTGTCACATGCTCTCATCCGTGAAGAGCACAGGGTGCCAATGGCAAATCTGCCAATCCTGGTGATCTCTGGCAAATGCCAATCTTGAAACATGCACATTGGTGGCCTGCTGGAGGTCGTTTTGTAGGGCTCTGGCAGTGCTCCTCCTGTTCCTCCTTGCACAAATGCAAAAGTAGTAAGTTTGACATTTCACTGAATCTTTTCTCCCAAGTGGATTTTCGCATGTTTTCTCGAATATTCTAATTTACTGAATCTCTTCTCACACAGATCACAATGATGTGGCTTCTCTGCTGTATGGATTTGCTGTTGAATCAGAAGATGTGTACTTGTCCTAAAACTCTTCCCACACTGGTCACAGAAGGAGGCTTCCATCCTGTGTGAAATCTCTGGTGTGATTTCAGATGACTAAAGCTCTTCACACACTAGTCGCAGGAGTAGGGCTTCTCTCCTGTGTGAATTCTCTGGTGTTTTTGCAGACTACCCAGACAACTAAAGTTCTTCCCACACTGGCCACAGGAGTAGGGCTTCTCTCCTGTGTGAATTCTCTGGTGTTTTTGCAGACTACCCAGACGACTAAAGCTCTTTCCACACTGGCCACAGGAGTAGGGCTTCTCTCCTGTGTGAATTCTCTGGTGTATTTTCAGATGCTGTTGCCGAGTAAAGCCCTGTCCACACTGGTCACAGGAGTAGGGCTTCTCTCCTGTGTGAATTCTCTGGTGTATTTTCAGACTCTGTTGCCGAGTAAAGCCCTGTCCACACTGGTCACAGGAGTAGGGCTTCTCTCCTGTGTGAATTCTCTGGTGTGTTTTCAGATGATGTTGATGCGCAAAGCCCTGTCCACACTGGTCACAGGAGTAGGGCTTCTCTCCTGTGTGAATTCTCTGGTGTATTTTCAGATACTGTTGCCGAGTAAAGCCCTGTCCACACTGGTCACAGGAGTACGGCTTCTCTCCTGTGTGAATTCTCTGGTGTAATTGCAGATGACGTTGCTGAGTAAAGCCCTGTCCACACTGGCCACAGGAGTAGGGCTTCTCTCCTGTGTGAATTCTCTGGTGTTCTTTCAGACTACTTTTACGACTAAATCTCTTTCCACACTGGTCACAGGAGTAGGGCTTCTCTCCTGTGTGAATTATCTGATGTTTTTTCAGATCAGACAGTTGACGAAAGCTCTTTTCACAGTGGTCGCAAAAGTAGGGCTTCCATCCTGTGTGAATTCTCTGGTGTGATTGCAGATTATGTTGATGACTAAAGCTCTTTCCACACTGGCCACAGGAGTAGGGCTTCTCTCCTGTGTGAATTCTCTGGTGTGATTGCAGATACTGTTGCTGAGCAAAGGCCTGTCCACACTGGCCACAGGAGTACGGCTTCTCTCCTGTGTGAATTCTCTGGTGTGATTGCAGATACTGTTGCCGAGTAAAGCCCTGTCCACACTGGTCACAGGAGTAGGGCTTCTCTCCTGTGTGAATTCTCTGGTGTGATTGCAGATACTCTTGCCGAGTAAAGCCCTGTCCACACTGGTCACAGGAGTACGGCTTCTCTCCTGTGTGAATTCTCTGGTGTGATTGCAGATTATGTTGATGACTAAAGCTCTTTCCACACTGGCCACAGGAGTAGGGCTTCTCTCCTGTGTGAATTCTCTGGTGTATTTTCAGATGCTGTTGCCGAGCAAAGCCCTGTCCACACTGGTCACAGGAGTACGGCTTCTCTCCTGTGTGAATTCTCTGGTGTTTTTTCAGATACTGTTGCTGAGCAAAGCCCTGTCCACACTGGTCACAGGAGTACGGCTTCTCTCCTGTGTGAATTCTCTGGTGTTTTTTCAGATACTGTTGCTGAGCAAAGCCCTGTCCACACTGGTCACAGGAGTACGGCTTCTCTCCTGTGTGAATTCTCTGGTGTTCTTTCAGATACTGTTGCCGAGTAAAGCTCTGTCCACACTGGTCACAGGAGTACGGCTTCTCTCCTGTGTGAATTCTCTGGTGTTCTTTCAGACTACTTTTACGACTGAATCTCTTTCCACACTGGTCACAGCAGAGACCTTTTCTTCCATCCAAGCCTCTTGGTTTCTTCCCAAGCCTGACAGGACAGCTATCTGGATGGAGATAGTGATGGAGAAGAGTGTCAGAGGAAGGAGAGAAAGATAATTGGTGATAGGAGAGAAAGATAATTGGTGATTTTATTCAGCTTTAGTTTCTATTTCTAAGAGGTTTATAATGGTATGTATCTTGGTTTTATAGTTTAAGAACAGTGTAGTCCAGAGTCATCTACAGTTATAGACTTAAACCACTTTGTTTCAAGCACCAGTTAGTCAACAGTTTCTGGAGCAGAAGTGGTTATCGTGGCTATGGTTAAGGTCAGTTTAATTTAGTCCAGGACTAAAGCCCCTTTAGTCTCAGGTTATGACAGATTTAAGTGTCACCTTATGGATAAAATATAACATCACACTATGGGAAATTTCATATACCGGTGTCTGTAACAATATATATCACGATATAGTATGTTTTCTGTAAATTGGATGAAACATTTGTCTACAAAATAACCACATAATCCATGACTACTTTTGAATAATCCTGAGTTTAAACTAAATACAAATGAAAGGCATTTTCTCTTTTTATTTGGAAGCAATGTTGAACAGAACGTGATGCTCATGTTTCTTACTACAGACCCAGAACCATGTACTGAATACCTCCAACTACGACTGAACTCCTGTACACGGCACCAACACTAGGGCTGCAACTAATCATTATTTTGTTATCGATTCATCTAAACTATAAATTTTCCAGAAAAACAACAATTGATTCTATTTCAACAATTGATTCTATTTGCTATTTAATATTTTAAAATGTTTTACTAGTATCCTTATGCCGGCCCGCCTGGCATTTAGCGTCGTCAGTCATCTGTTTTCACTCGACCCAAGTCGTGGTTATTCATTTTCATCCAATTTTACTTTATCAAGTGGATTATTGTTCATTCATCAGCCTACACTGTAAAAAAAAGTGTGTTAAGTGTAAATGCCATAGAAATACAGTAAATTACTTTTGATCAAAATATTAACCACCAGGACCAGTTTAACCTAGGATTGCTAATCAGGTGACCAAAACGTCCTCTTTTGCCCGGACGCGTCTATTCTTATCCTGACGGATTTATGCATCCACGTTCGCGTTTTGCGCTCTGATTGGCTACTGGCGTTTATGGTCGCTCCAATCGTGTGACGGCAAGTTCTTTCGCCGGTTAAGCTTAGGCACTCTTTCGAAGTTGGTTAAGGTTAGAGTTTGTCTTAGAGCAGGGCGATAGAACGCCAGCCCTGATTCCAAACTCTAACCTTAACCAACTTCGAACGAGTCGCCTAAGCTTAACCAGTGATAAACTAGGCGTTAGGTAGTTTGCTGCTGTTCGAGGCGGAAATGGGCGCGTCACGCGATTGGGCACACATGTCACATGACCAGAAACGTCAGTGGCCAATCAGATCGCACCAGAAACGTCAGTGGCCAATCAGATTCTCAGAACGCGAAAACATAAATCCGTTAGGATAAGAATAGACGCTGCCCGGACACGTCCACTATTCACACCCTGTCCGGGGCGTCCGGTGGGGTTTTCTAAATTCATGAAAATGTCCATCACATGCAAACAGAGGAAGCGGACAGATTTGATTCTGCTCACAAAGCAAAAGCGCAAGTGTACATTTTGAACTGCAGAGGGAATCCCCAATGTACCGCCCCGGTCGGGACAAGAAGCGGTGTGCAACGCTTGACCATATGTTTCCGTGTCTAATAAAGGTGCCGGAGATCTCAAAGCTCACATGGACACAGAAAAACATGAAAACGCATGATAAGACATTTTAAAAGCTGTGCGAGGCTGGGGGCAGTCAGGTGGCGTAGCGGAGATTGCGTTCGTCACCAACACCGGAGATGCTGGGTTCGCGTGTTCGAATCCAGCTCCCGGCGCTGTCACCAGCTTGGCTGGCCGTTCACACTAATACAATTGGCAGTATTAGAGGGTGGGAAAGCTGGCGGGTGGGTCCTGGGCGTTGTGGACAGCGACCCCTACAGTTCGGTCGGGGCGCCTGCTCAGCAAGGGTAGGATCTGGAGAGAGGTAGTGCGGCCTCCCACACGTTACACTCTCCCAGTGAGAATCTGCGCGGCCAGGCTGGCTGCCGGCTGGCTGCACATGCGTCGGGAGGAAAGCATGCAACAGTCTCCGGCCTCTCGGACCAACAGTAGGGGAAAGTGGGCAACAACTAGGAAGGGTGGGATGGGAGAAAAATCAAAAAAAAAAAAAAAAAAAAAAAAACTTTGCAAGGCGAGATTTTGACGGCAAAGTTGACATCATGTATGCAGAGAGAAATTTAATTATTGAAAATTATTCATATGTTTTCATAACTGAATAAGCAAACTGGGACCCTGGAACTCTGAAGCTAGAAATCTGAATGAAAAGTTGCTGTTTAACTGCGGACAGGGACAATTCTCCACTTGCACAATGTGGAGGCGGCATATCCGGTTATGTCACTGTATGCCCTGGTATGTATGTGGCAAATAATAAACCTCTTGAATCTTCAGCGTGTAGGCTTCTTCCGGTCCCATCACAATACATGGACTTTAGCAACTTTTCTCCCGTCAATTAAACAACTTTATCGTAACTTTTTTCTTTTTTAATTACTTTTAAAAATGATTTAATAAGCAAACAAGTGTTTCTCAGCGGGGTCTTTGAAGGTTTTTGGGCTGTATTTCATGTACAAAAGTGTACTGTTAGTTAGCCACATTAGCATTTAGCTCCGCAATACAACCAACAGTTTACCAGATTAACAGAAAGCGTTCACAAGTTTCCAGAATATCAAACGTGGGTCTAACAGGTGCCACGTCGATACTAATTGAGTAGGGATGCGCCAAATATTCGGCCACCGAAACATATCGGCCGAAAGTAGTTAAAAAAGGCCCTTTCGGCAAAGAACGTCAAAGAACAGGGTTACGTTCGTAACCTAACGTGTTGTTGTGATGACGTAATCAAAACGCGGCTACAAGCATGCGATACTCCCCAATATTCAGAAGTAAATTAACGTAGATGCTGTTATGCTTAACACCCAGTACTATTCACTTTACTTAATTTCTAAGATTAGATTGGATAATTTAGTCCGGAGTCTGGACTTTGAGAATTAAAAATGTACAACTCTCATTTAATACTTTGCAGGATACGCCGTTAATCTTAAACTGGTACTCAAACCAAACAAAGTTCATGCTCTTCTCTAAAGCATACCCGTCAACCCTCCAGTTTTTCCCAGCAATACCTACGTATAATAAACAAGCAAAATGAAGAGGATTTATCCATCTGGAGCAGAAAAAATATGGAGGATAATAAACTATGTTTTTATATTTTTATAACAACTGACTATCTCAATTTCTACACCTCACTGTCATGGCTCTTTTAAAAATATTCAACAGAACTATTCGGTACAGCCCTAGTGTAACTGAGGGGTACAATTCCCTGACTGTATTACTAGATATGATACTTACTACCACTACCTTTGTACTTTATATTCGGCCACCCAGTACTCGGCATAAATATATTATGATAAACACTCTCACGTAGATGAAACGGATCCAACACAAATGTACGAAGTCGAAGTATGCGTTTATTACTACACAGCAATGGTGTGTAGAGCAAGCACTTAATCACTTAATTACATTTATGAATTGAAATAGTATGCACTTTTATGGCAAAGAGTATTCGTCGGTATATCAATAGAGAATGTCCAATCTCTGATGGCGCAGGTGGTAAATATACGACCTGGAATAGTTAAGGAATAACAGCAATGATACTTTAATGATTATAAGACTGGATACACTAGGGGGGGTAATCCGGTCGCTTGTAAGACAACAGGAGTAGGAGGGGGGGGGGGTAGAGTCTGGCTGCCTCGTCCGGCCAAGGGTATCCTGGGTGAACCCACAGTTGTGCAGTTCGGTGCGCCAGCGATCCTTGGACCACAGATGAAAGCAGTTGGACTCTCTGTGAGCCGGCTCTCTCCGGTCCACGGGGGAGAGACGTGAAGCGACCTCGTCTTGCAGAGCGTCTCCTCACCTTGCGTCCTCTCCAGGGGGGGGGGTTCCAACACACGGCAGTGTCGGGGGTCTTTATCCATGGAATAATCACTGTACACAAAGCATAATCCGTGCCTGGGAAGGCGGGCTGTCGTCGGTAGAATAATCCGGTATACAGGTCCACTCGCTCGTCGGCTCTGGGGCTCCTCGGATGCAGTCTCACATGGGGTCGACCATCCTGGATAAGCAGCCAGTTCTCTGCCCGAAACGATGGGGTACTGACTACGGTAGTATTCTCACCGCACGAAGCACTATATATTAACAGACTATTATTAGCTTAATAGACTACGTCCAACTCGACGATATAGTGCCAAATATGACTATTCAAATATTAATATACACGATGTCTCAATACCGATGGTAGGCCGAACTTGGCCTTACTCCCACACGTGGCGTCGCGGGGAGGCTTTACGTCTGTGACTCTATTGGAGGGTAAGAAACTGGACTGAAAAAGGAAGTCCTACTTTAGTAGCGCAGTATATATACGCACTATGAACAAATAGTACCGTTAGTGGTGCGGTAGCCAGATTCCTACGCGGAACTAGGACTTGTTCGTACATGTTGAGCGGTACGTTTGAACTGGGTCTGGGGGGTATGGCAGCCTGGCACCAAGGTCTCGACCAATAGTAGAATGGAGACTATTATGGGATGTTCAGTAGGCTAGAATGGATATTCAATGCATATTGTACAAGGAATATACAAGGGATATCAGGGAATATTAGAGAATATACAAATACAATTAAATATATATATATAAATAAATATATATATTCGGTTTAATCTGGCCCTTCACAACACCTAGCATGTTTTGATATTGTCAATGATCTCACTTTTACTAGGTGACTAACTCAAATATGCGACCAGAAAGAAAAAAAAGGAAAATGGACATAGGGACGTTTTTTAGTCAAAGAGCAGCAGAGACAAGTGATACAGGGACACAGGTAAGGTCTTACAATGGCTTAGCAGGGCTGTACGCTAAGCTTTTTCACTAGGGGCACACTTGCCCCTAAATGAGAAATTTAGGGGCACAGAATATTTTTTAGGGGCACATTTTTAAATAACAATTTTACCATTATAGTGCAAAAAAATATGTTCCTCCTGCCTCATTACTGTGGTCCTTTTATTTAACATTTAAGTGCATTTGTTTTCAGGTTTGTATAATGAACCAACTGAGAAAGTGTGTAAATCACTAATAGAACAAAAACAACAAACTGTGTGTGTGTGCGCGCGCTTGTGTAGTGCTCCTTGAATGAGATCACCACAACACACACACACCATTGCATTAATCAGGAGGACAAGAAACTCTGCATACATTTGTTTCACAATGAAAAGTGCTTTACAAATAAAATGAATTATTATTATTGTAAATAACTAGGGCTGTCTTAAATACTTCGAAGCTTCGTTCAATGGCACAAGCTTCGAACATAAAAAAAAAAGATTCTCCTCCAAAATCTTGCGCCTCCATTCCAATGAAACGAAAGTAAGCGGTGCCTCGACTCCACCTCTCTACAACAAGCACGTGGAGATTATCGGTGTTGAAAACAACAAGGACATGTGCAGCAGACATGTCGACGAAGAAGTCATCAGACGTGTGGTTACACTTTAAAATATGCAAAGACAATGCCCAAAAAGCCGAGTGCCAGAAGAAAATGGCATATCACAACTCTACAACAACTTTGTCAAATCACCTAAAAAACGTAAGTATCGTTGTACACGACGGCGACGCCACACAAATCTATGCCAATTAATGTTTTATGTATATCCGGGACTTTTTTTACAAGAATTGAGAGGCCTACTACGGTATTTGTTATGTTACCTTTATTTTGAAAACCGTGTTGCGACGCAACCTTGTTTAAATTTGCGCTTTTGACAATGAAATGTTCAGTTCAACTTAGCTCGAAGGAAAGACTAATCAAAAAGGTTTATTTGACCCGTATGAGGCTCTTATGGTGGGACTTTGATTGTTTATAGAAGATGAATGTAATACTATGCAAAACGAGAAATAAACAGTGATTTTACCAGCAGTAAGTTGCAAGCCACTTTCATAGAGGGAACGGTGACAATTATTAGTATTATCTTATTTGCATATTGTCTCAGTATTAGATAGATAGGTTGATACTTTATTGATCCCTGGAGGGAAATTTAAGTAGACAGTATTTCACGTCCTAATAGTGGGCTACTCACGGCTGAACGTTAGAAGTGTCCGTGTCCAACTCCCCGTCAATCATCACTGCCAGATCAGACTTAATTTCACCGGCTATGGTCTCTTATCATCTCTCCACATCGGACGTGGTTGTCATAAGATGGACTGATATCCGCTCTGTTCTTCTTGCAGAGCAAAATTAGCGGCTTAAACTTATTGAAAGGAAGTTCACATTCAGTTTCGTTTAGAATGTTCGCTAGGAATTCTGGGATTTGGTGTTGGATGTAATGACTCTACCAGACAGGGACATGGTATTTAATCGCACGATAGACTACAACTACCAAGTATATAGCGTGACCCAGATTCACTTCACACGCAAATCTTTTTTTTTCACACACAGGCTATCGCTATCGGTAAATTCATTCATTGCCGACAGATTTTTTCATAGCACCGTCCGCGGCATTATGTCGCACTGTACAGCCCTGGTTGTAGACTAATGTTTTACTATTTAATTTTATTAATTTAGGAGTGAAATGCGAATGAAGAGTTGAAATCACTACTCGCAAGGTTGCTCCAAAATATTATTTACCACTCGCACGGGCCAAATTAAGGGGCAATTTGCGATAATCTCGTTGCCGAGTACAGCCCTGCTTAGTGATTATAACAGTGCAGTTAATCATTCAGTAACCCATACTTTTTGTGAACGTGTTTTTGATACTACATTCTGTTGAACACACACCTCAAAACCATACCTAATGAAAATTGGCTCAATTGCAAGAAAAATAATAGACAGTTATGATATTACATTCTGCTCAGCATAATTTGTATGCAAAATATTGTGGTTCCCTGCTTTAGTCTGTTGACAAATTTGTTTTGTTTTTCATCCACTTTTTCTCCTTATTTTCTATTTTTCTCCCATCCCAATTTCGTATTTCCAATTCTCCCCTCCCCCGTCTTGTACGTTGCTCGACTATGCCTCCCACTGGTCGGTCGTAGGGAGGATAGAAGCCTTGCATCACGTGTCCCCTCCGGTACACGAGGAGGCAGCCTGTGGCATCTTTTCACCAGACAGCGCGGACTCTGTGGCGAGGTGTAACGCATGGGAGGCTCACACTACCCCCGCTACTTCCTGTCTCTGCTGTGCAGGCGTCCCCCAACCGACCTGTAGGAGTCGCAGTCCACAGCGTCCAATCCCCACCCATCGACTTCCACCCGCTACCTCTGCCAATTGAGATAGTATGACGACTGGCCCAAGCCGGAGGCAATGTTGACACCGGGATTCGAGACCGGAGTCTCTTGCATTGGTGACGGGCGCAATCTCCCCTGCGCCATCCAGCCGCCTTCCTGTTGACACATTTCTATACTAAATGCTTTTGTAGTCCTGTGTCATACCTAAATGTCATAAGTGAACGTATATAAACAACTCACCAAAAGTGACTATCACACAACTGATTTGACCAAAAACATCCACCAAAGGGGGGGAAACACCCCCTTTACCCCCCCCCCCCTCCCTCTCTGGCAAATCTAACTTATTTTAATATCCCAATGTTGACAGCTATGCTCTAAAGGTACTGTCTGAACATTTGCATATACTGTATCTACTGTGAATGAGTATTATTGAGAGTTAAAGAATATAAATACTTCCTATTTTCCTATGCTTAGCAGAGGGAGGGTTTAAACTCAACACTTGAGTATCCATTGGTCAGTTTGAATCTATAATAGCCGACCATTTGTTTTAATTAAAATTGTTTAAATGATTTACTTTTATGTTTCTATTGTAGGAGACGGGAAATCACGACCAAAGAGAGTGAAGTTTCTTTGACCACACATCAGTGTGCATCATTTAATAGCATAACCATGGATACCACAACAAACCAAGTGAAGCGTTAATATGGCCGCTCTAGATACCCCGGATGCCCCGTGTCCTTAAAGTGACAGTGTAGGTGGATTATGTCCCGTCCAGGTAAGTGCCCATGTAAGTGCCCACTACATATGTCCCCCCAGAATTCACCCTACTAACTCACAAAACGGGTCGGTAGACGGACCTCCCGACCATAACGGCTCCGAACAACTGGAGCCGGCATATGAGCTACCGTGGGACCCCCTGGGGCCTTGCAGTGGCGGGGAGGGCAAGGGGCAAGGTGCCTAACGGGCGGTGAGGGACTCATATTTTCAAAAAGCGACCTATGGTGACGAGGTTTAACACGGGGAGGTCGCCCCCGCCGCGGGGGCTGAGCGAGTGCCACGGGGTGATCCACATCCAAGTGAGCTGGCTTAAGCCTGTCCACCGAGACATGTTCCGGTTTACCGCCAATGTCCACCACGAAGGTCTTACTTCCCGTCTGTAGGACCCGAAACGGGCCATCGTAGGGGGGTTGAAAGGACCCGCGGTGGGCATCGTGCCGTATGAACACGTATTCCGTCGCCTGGAGGCCGGGTGGAACACGAGTCTGTGGCAAACCATGCTGCGAGGTGGGGACCGGCACAAATGCCCTAGCGTTCTCCAAGTTTGAAACGCGCTGCTGGGTCGCAGACCAGGGGTCTGTGGTGTCAGGTAAAAACTCCCCGGGGACCCGCAGCGGTTGGCCATAGACCAGCTCAGCCGACGATGACTGGAGATCAGCCTTGGGGGCGGTCCTGAGACCCAACATGACCCACGGGAGCCTGTCGACCCAACTACCATCGCTAAGGGTAGCTCGGAGAGAAGCCTTCATGGACCGGTGAAACCGCTCACACAAACCGTTAGCCTGCGGGTGATAAGCGGTAGTGCGGTGCAGTCTCACGCCTAAGTTTCTGGCAATCTCGGACCAAAGCTCAGAGGTGAACTGAGGTCCGCGGTCCGACGAAAGGTCAGACGGAGCACCAAACCGGGCCACCCACGTATATATAAACGCCCGAGCCACATCAGTGGACGTTGTGGATGACAGCGGAACGGCCTCTGGCCACCGAGTGGTTCTGTCCACCATCGTGAGGAGGTATGTGAAACCATGCGATGGGGGTAATGGACCCACCAGGTCCACATTCACGTGGTCAAACCTCCTTTCGGGCACGGAGAACTGGGCCAAAGGAGCTTTAATGTGGCGGTGTACCTTAGCGCGCTGGCACATCACACAGGTCTTAACCCACCCGCTCACATCCTTTTTCAGCCCGTGCCAAATGAACTTGGCTGCCACCTGCTTTTGAGACGCCCTGTTACCGGGGTGAGAGAGACCATGTATGATGTCAAAAACATGACGTCTCCAACTGCTGGGCACCACCGGTCGCGGCCGCCCCGTGGAAACGTCGCACAGGAGTGTGCTGTTAGCCTCATTAAATGCCACATCCTCCAGCCTGAGTGCTGTGATGGCCGTCCTGTAGGCCTGAACGTCCAGGTCGGAAACCTGGTCTGAGGCCATGCGTGCATAATCCAAACCAACATGGACGGCCCCGATCAAGGCCCGAGAGAGACAGTCTGCCACTAGATTGTCCCTGCCTGCGACATGCTGAATATCCGTGGTAAACTCTGAGATATATGACAGGTGCCTCTGCTGACGGGCAGACCATGGCTCACTTACTTTAGCCATAGCAAAAGTGAGTGGCTTGTGGTCTACAAATGCCGTGAACGAACGAGCCTCCAGCAGGGAACGGAAATGCCGCACGGCCAGATAGAGGGCGAGGAGCTCCCTATCAAAAGTGCTATATTTGCACTCATTAGGACGAAGCTGTCGGCTAAAAAACGCCAGTGGCTGCCAAGCCCCACTCACCCACTGCTCGTATACCGCTCCAACAGCATAGTCTGAAGCATCAGTGGTGATGGCAACAGGGGCGTTGGGAAGTGGGTGTGCCAGCCTGGTTGCATTGGCCAGGGCGGTTTTAGTATCGACAAACGCCTTGCGTCTCTCGTCCGTCCAGTCCACCACATGTTTGGCGATTTTACCCCTGAGAGCCTCGTAAAGAGGTCGCATTAGCTGAGCAGCCCGGGGGACAAACCGATGGTAAAAATTTACCATGCCAAGGAACTCTTGCAGAGCCTTGATGGTGGGTGGCAGTGGAAAATTTGCTATGGCGTCAACCTTAGATGGGAGGGGAACTGCCCCATCTTTGGTGACGTGGTGTCCGAGGAAATCGATCCTAGACAGCCCAAACTGACATTTAGCTGGGTTAATTATGAGCCCATGCTGACAGAGTCGGTGGAAAAGGGTCCTGAGATGGGACAAGTGCTCTGCCTTGGTGGTACTGGCGACTAAGATGTCATCTAGGTAGACAAACAAAAAAGGCAGGTCCCGTAACACAGAGTCCATCAAGCGCTGGAATGTCTGTGCTGCGTTTTTAAGCCCAAATGGCATGCGCAAGAACTCAAACAAACCAAAGGGAGTAATCACCGCCGTCTTAGGGATGTCCGCTGGGTGGACCGGCACCTGGTGGTAACCTCGAACTAAATCTATTTTTGAAAATATGAGCTTCCGGGCCAGGTGGGTGGAAAAATCCTGAATATGTGGAACCGGGTATCGGTCCGGTGTGGTTACCTCGTTAAGGCGGCGGTAATCGCCACACGGGCGCCACCCGCCGGCAGCCCTGGGGACAATGTGAAGGGGTGAGGCCCATGGGCTGTCAGAACGACGGATAATACCCAGGTTCTCCATGTTGGAAAACTCTGCCTTGGCCACGGCCAGCTTGGCAGGATCTAGGCGCCGAGCCCGGGAGTAGACTGGCGCACCTGCCGTAGCGATGTGATGCTCCACACCGTGCTTACTGGTGGAGGACGAGAAAGTGGGCTGGGTAAGGACAGGGAACTCGGCTAGCAGCTGGTGAAACTCATCTGTAACAGACAACATGTTAGACAAACCCACAGGAGGCGCTGCCCCGACAGTACATTCAAATGAACAAAAGGTGGTGGCGTCGATCAATCGATTGTTCCTGACATCCACCAACAATCCATAGGCACACAGAAAATCAGCACCCAGCAGGGGCACAGACACATCAGCAGTAATGAAGTTCCAGCTAAACCGCCGCTCACCAAAACACAACTCCACTAGCCTACTGCCATACGTGCGGATCGTAGTACCATTGGCAGCTTCCATAGGGAGTCCATGCCCGTCGGCCAGGGTGTCCACCCTTGACGCAGGCAGCACGCTTCTCTGTGCCCCTGTGTCGCACATGAAACGCCTGCCTGAGATGTTGTCCCGAATAAACAGTAGCCTGCCGGCCCCACCAACGCTCATGGCCACTGTTGAGCGCCGGCCCGGGCGTTTCCCGGCCCCTTGTAAGTACATGGGGGACGGCATTGGTTAGCCCTGGCTCCATACTTGGTGTGAAAGAAACACCAGCCAGTGTCTCTCCCTCGCTGGCGAGGGGCTGCCACCGCAGCAGCGACGGTATAATCCCCATGGTGAGAGGTAGAGGGTTGGTCATGATAGAACACGGCCGTACAGTGTTGCTGCTGGCTGGCCAAAAAGAACTTATCCGCCTCCGCGGCTAACATACGGCAGTCATTTATTGTTGTGTTTGCCAAGGCGGCCCTTACCTGAGCCGGTAACTGGCGCAAGAACAGCTGTCGGAAGAGAAAATGGTTGGGCTCATGCTCTCCCATCAACGCCAGCATCCTATCCATAAGCTCAGACGGTTTACTGTCGCCCAGACCTTGCAATGAAAACAGCCGGTTAGCTCGTTCCACCTCAGACAGTTCAAAACACTTCAACAAGTGTGCCTTCAGCGTGCCATATTTGTCATGCGCCGGAGGGTTTGTGAGTAGACTCACCACTCTGGCTGCCGTGTTAGTCCCCAGCACAGCGACAACGTGATAGTACTTAGTGTCATCCTCCGTTATTTTCTTTATTGCAAACTGCGCCTCCGCCTGCACAAACCATGCAGTAGCTTGCGTTTCCCAGAACTCTGGCAATTTCAGCGCGACTGCTGCTTCCACAAACTTCAGCGCGACTGCCTGTTCCATTGTTCAATCGTCCTTGAAAGCGTCCAAGAACGTCAGGTTCACCAATGTAGGAGACGGGAAATCACGACCAAAGAGAGTGAAGTTTCTTTGACCACACATCAGTGTGCATCATTTAATAGCATAACCATGGATACCACAACAAACCAAGTGAAGCGTTAATATGGCCGCTCTAGATACCCCGGATGCCCCGTGTCCTTAAAGTGACAGTGTAGGTGGATTATGTCCCGTCCAGGTAAGTGCCCATGTAAGTGCCCACTACACTATATTATGTATTGTACCTCTCGACATCATTGTAAATGTTCTTTCGAGATTAAAGATTGAAATAGAAATTATGTGCACCATTGTGGATCGGCGGAAGTCTTTCATCTCTGTGTGTACAACTAAACACAGCCTATAGTTAGGCCTACTTCAAGGATTACCAAGGATTGGTTGGATACATTTATGTTAATTACCCATTAATTAATATTATAATAATGTTTAGTAGTTGAAGGAATTCAATTGCGATAGATAGACCTTTTTGTCATCAACATCATCACAAAGATGCACACACATTTTGGCAACAGCAGTATTGTTTTTCCACAGCCAATTTAAAGGGAATACGCCAGGTTAGTGAGCTCAAACATGGGATGGGCATTTTAATGGGTTTTAATCTCCAAATATTCTATAAAAGAAAAATTGGTTAATGGTTTAACTGATCGTTTAACAAGAAAACAAAAAGAATAGTGTGCAGCGCACTGATAATTTAGCTACTGTGATCCTCACCTTCACTCAACTAATTATCATAATTGCTACAAATTATCATAATTGTTTTCCATTTAGTCATCAAATAATATGCGACTGTGACCTCAAATCCCCAAAATAATGTCACCACTGGAACCCCCGACCCCATAAAACCCTATGAAGTGGTATTGCAAGATGGCTTATGTCAATTATTTTCCACATTTTTGGGATGCATGGAAAAGACCAGGGAGAGGGTTCCGTTTGATGATCTCCTAAAGACCCACAAATCACTCTAAAATCAATCTTAGCATAACATTTGCACAGAATGACAGAAAGTATAACCGCAAAGAACAATGATATACGGCAATGATTATTCACAAATGTGCAAGGATCTACCATGTAGCTTCGCCTTACTCACCATGGCTCTTTGCATGTTTGGGTCGGTCAACATATGCCGTTGGTGACGATCAAAGCATCAAAAAACGACCCCCCCCCCCCCCCACCCCTTCATGTATTCATGATGAAACATAATACCTATGATATAGATTTGATTTGAGAATAATAGCTGGTCCAGGCAAGAAACGGCAACAGTTATAGTATAATACACGCATAAGGCTATTCCTTAGCATTACCCCAGACCGATCTAAAAACATACTTATATGCACCACGGTATAATGCGCGAATGTATGCATGGACAAATTATTGACCGGAAGAAAGTCACTGTCAAATGACCATAGTATTGTATCCATAGCTATAATATAGAATATAGTTATAGCTCTACAAACAAGGTGATGGACTCCTATCTTTTAAAGCGTGGCAGTGCTTAGACGGGGCCCGAAAACAGCAGTCAATGAGTTAATGCTAGTAACACAATATTTATGTTGTTTTCAAGAGCCAGAAATATTGACTTTTAATGTGCAGGTATCTACTGTCAGAGTCACTGAGTATAAATATCTTGGGCCTGTGGCTCTACGGGAAATTTACATTTAAGTTCCATGTGGATAATCTTGCCTCTAAACTGCGACAGAAAATTGGTTTCCTGTACAAGAAAGTAAAAATTTTCCTCTAATTAGTAGGAAAATAATTGTTGTTCTTATCAGTTTTGGAATATGGTGATGTAATTTAGTCATGCTGCAGCATCAGCTCTTAAACCTCTGGATTCTGCATATCAGTCAGCTCTTAGCACATTGGGTGCCACGCCCCTTTGCCCAGATAACCCCTTGAGTGCCAGCGCTTTAGTCAATGGGAGGTCGGGGATATTTGCGAACGCTTAAACTATATCTTAAATTATGGGTCTAAAACAACCCTCGCTTATCAATGACTTGCTTGCAGTCAACATGTACGAAACAGATTGTTTTTTCATTGGTACATTTCCGTTTTATACCGTTTTGAATAAGAGTATAGTTTCGGAGAGTTCTAGTAATTTCAGAGAAATTCCGCGATAATAGCCCTTTAGTGGAATACACAAAACACGTCGTAATTTTTCGGCTGATTTATGAATCGTTTTCAAATAAACGCTAGATTATCGATAGTATATGTGTACTTATGGACGCTAGAGAAGCGGGCTGAAAAATCTATTATCCATGACCTGGTCAGCGCTAACGTCATACACGCACACACACACACACACAGACACGTTGTGATCGCTATGAAATAAACATCTGATTAACCCAATACTGGTAAAATAGAGTCCTTACCTCACATCAGATGTTCTGCAAAAAGATTAATCCAATTACTGATCGCCATTCCAAATATTGATTGCGTTTATTGATCCAAAGTTATAGACCGAAACACATAATCGACGCTGCTCTGAGGGTCCTCAGTCAATCTGGTAACACGATACTGCATGCCAGAGATAGGAAAACCCTGGACCGGACTTTTTTTCTGATGCACATGGCCACCCAATCCAATCCAATGATGTGCATTACCATCCGGGAGACGATAGGCGGCGGTATTTGCCCTTTTCGAGCTCAGACCCATTCACAATGATAACGTGAGGCTGGATGGATGAAAAATTAATGGATATCGCTAATAAAAGAACGCATGGCGAGGTAGGACGACTAATCTTGTCGTTAATCTTTAATCTTCCTTCCCACCTCTTGCAGAGACAAGTCGCATTTCTTTCCTCTCTCCCTAGGCCTTCAAGGCCGTTCCTACCGCCGCCTCTACTGCTCCATGGAGCCCGACGATGCTATGCTCTGTTTCGTGCCGGTGGCCGGACTATACTCAAATCAACTCTAAATGGATCTAATCAGTGGATTGCATATTTTCTTCAAGAAGCAGAATAAGGCTAACCCTCTCTGCCTATTGGGACATCATAATCGGGCTACCAACTTGAAGACGTGGTCATTTTTGGATTATCGAAGCTTTTGGACTGCAATAAGAAGATTTTGGATCAGTTTACCGCGCACAGGATCTACCAAAATGAACCGATTAAGACACTTTGACTAATAATGCATTCAGTCATTTGGACGGAGTTGTTAAAACTCACTCCACTCAAATCAATAGAGTTATATTTCACTCTATTCAAATCAAATTTAAAGTGACGTGGCTGGGATAAATTGTGCCAGTCAGCCAAAACAAATTCCTGGACCAAGGTCGAACCAGAGAGCTGTGGAGTCGAAGGCCCTCTGGGAGATAAGAGTGGCGAGCGGCTTCCCCCACCCCCAATCCCTACCTCCCCCACCCAGGACTTGGCTTGTGCACTCCCCCCCACCTCCAGTCCCCCCCCCCCCCCCCCCCTTCCTCTGCATTGGCGCTGCACTGTCGGCTGCCTCGTGTGAGGGATCACTCCCCCCCCCCCCCTACAGCCCTGTAACAACCCCAACCCACTCCCCCCTCCTTCCGTACATGGCGCTGCCTATGACGGCTGCCAGTCTGTTTGCGGTGGTGAATATGCATATGTTTGTCTCAAGGCTCTGTACCATTATTACTATCTAAAATGTAATAATTGTGTAATATTACTGTAATGAGCTGTATGTGTATGATCCAAGCGTCCTATGATCCTTATAGGAGCATAACAGGAAAAAGCATTCCATGTGAAGGTATTCTGTATTTTTGCATGTCAACTAATAAAGAAACTTGAAACTTGAAGTGTTAATGGTGACAGATACGATACTCACCATTGTGTCCTGTATGATAGGGTGGGTTGGCCTTCTCTTGCAGAAAGGCGCAAAAAACACTGGTATTTATTTATTTCGATTTTTTTAATTATTTTAGAACATTCTTTTTTTTTTACATTATTATTTCTCTTTTGTGTTTCATTTTCTGTGAATATTGCTTTTATTATGTACCGTTTACATTTGCACAATCGTCATTTCTGTAAATGAGGGAAACTTCAGAAGCTTAAGATTTTTAAATAAAGGTTGAAATGAAATATCTGCAACCCTGTTAATTGTGCTGTTGCCCGTCTTGGCTAGGACGCACTTGTAAAAGAAATGTCAAAAAGATCTCAATGTGAATTATTTTTTAAATAAGAGAGAATTTATAGCCTTACCTCCTCCTTCATTCACAGTTCCTTCAAGTCCTGGTGTTTTAATGCAGTCCACCAAGTAGACAGATAGTTCCTTTAGTTCCAACAGAGAGCGGTGACTGCAAGACGCCATCTCCTCCACTGTACTGGATATCAGTGGGGCTGTGGCCTAAAAATACCGGATAAAAAAACAGTAACAATAAGAGTCTTGCAAAGTACAACGTTCACCGTCCGCAGAGTAATTGTAGATGGACAGTTTTTTTTTATGTTAGACATGTCTTGTCACTGGTACTTGATGATGAGTCACCTTAAAGGGATAGTTCAGAGTTGTGGACATCAAGTGGTATGAAATACTATAGTAGTATAGTTGATGCAGTGCCCTCAGTTTACACACCGAGTCTCGTGGTAAGAGTTCTGACAGAAGTTTTAATCACCCACAGCAGAAAACAGCATGCCTCATTTTCTATGCTTCAAGACCCAGCATTTAATGACTACCTCACACTGAGACTAGTTCAACACATCATGTCACTCTGAAGCATTTAGTGACTACCTCACACTGAGACTAGTTCAACACATCGTCACTCTGAAGCATTTAGTGACTACCTCACACTGAGACTAGTTCAACACATCATGTCACTCTGAAGCATTTAGTGACTACCTCACACTGAGACTAGTTCCAACACATCATGTCACTCTGAAGCATAGGAAATGTTTTCTGCTGTGGATGATTACAACTTTTGCCTGCAGGATATTGTGTGGTGGAATAACACTTTTGTCTCATGACGTCGTTTGCTGCCTGTCTGAAGCTTCCCGGTTCACTCAGAACGAGGCCAGAACTCAGACCACGGTACTCTGTGAGTTAAGCTAATGGCATCGCATCAACTATACTACTAGCAAGTATTTCATACCACTTAAGAGTCCAACAATCCAAACTATCCCTTTAACTCACAAGTCAGACTCAGTGTTTGGCCATGCCAAGTTTCCCCACATGCTGGGATACTAGATGGGCCAAACAGGGTATTTAAACAGGGGAGTTTAATCAAATCACACTCTCTTGGTGTCAGATTTTAGCATTGGGGAAATCCCCCCCCCCCCCCCCAATCCCGCTACTCTGTTTTAGCCTGGCATGGCCCGATACCCGTATCAATACATCCCTGGAAGACAATCGTTCACTAGGTCAAACTTTTAATTTGTTCATAACATATTCACTTATGCTCAACCAATGTATTGAAGAGTATACTCTTTGTTTGGGTTGTAATAAGGGGGGGGGGGGGGTGGACAGATAACTGGTTTGCCAGCTAACCACTTATTTAAAATCAACCAGATATTCATAACGGTTCATTTGGAAATAATTTTGATACTGATATCAAATACATGTCATATCACATTGTAACTGGTATTGGAAAACTCAATACCATAATAATGTCAAAACTAGCAAAGAGTCTACCCAAAAAGAGTAGATTCCTGAACTCCTACAGTCTAAGGTCGCTTTCACACCTGAGCTCTTTGGTCCGCCTTAATCGAACCCTGGTTTGTTTTCCTCGGATAGTCCGGTTGGTTTTGGGTGGTGTGAAAGCTCATTCGAACTCTGGTGTGGACCAAACAAGTTAACTCCGATGTAGCTCTGTAGCCAAAATGGCCAATATGTGCCCCACTTCTATCATTGGAGTGGATGCATCAACTCTGCTTGACTCCAATGGTAGGTGTCTCCAGAAACCCTGAAGTCCTGCATCCACTAGTCAAACCTAAGACATATGTGCTGTATTTTGTTCATCCACTAGTCAAACCTAAGAAAGATATGTGATGTATTTTGTTCATCCACTAGTCAAACCTAAAAAAGAGAGAGAGAGAGAGAGAGAGAGAGAGAGAGAGAGAGAGAGACCATCCCCGTCTGAGCTGTCGTCGACAGTTGATTATGTCACACACTAGACTAGGTCACTAGGATGCGTCGTCTATACTTTCCGACCGCTCCATTATGTCAACAACACGGAGGCAGCCAGCCTGGATGGATTGCATGAAGCGATATAATTAAGAAATGAATAACCAATAAATGTGAAGTCATCTTTGAACCCCTGTTGTCAAGCGTCTTCAATATACCCCCCCCTCCTCACTAATGGTACTGGTGTTGCAGAGTCACTTTAGTTAGACACTAGTTTAGCGTTAGCTGAACGGCTAACTGGCGTTAGCCAGAGGCTACTAGCGTTAGCATGTTGAGCAATTCTATTCATGTCTCCTCGACGTCCACTGTTTGTTGATAACTGTGACGCGGCTCTCGCCTTATATGTAGTAGCGAAGCAATAGTATCTGCTGTGTGTGTGTGCAGTCACAGTGCACTGCTGACAAGTGGATGAGAGGAAATTATATCAATGCATCGGTTTTTGATGATGCAAAGACGCTACAACAAGATGCATCGCGAGTTCAGCCTGACATTTTGCCGACGCGGGGACTTATTCCACCGGTACACTTTGCCCTATCAGAGTGAGTGCTCAGTCGATTGTTCCCGCTGATCATACCTGCTGAGTGCTCACTGCTCAGCTCGCGTGAGTGGCGTCATCACACGCCTTGGATAATTTAGGAGTGAAATGCGAATCCAAGGCTTGAAAGCACTACTCGCAAGCCCGCCCCCAGATAATATTTACCAATCGCAACGGCCAATTAAAGGGGCAATTCGCGATGATATCATCGCAGTGTACAGCCCTGTATACAATGCTATATTATACAATCTCAAGCTATACTATTCTTAAAGTGATCTTTCCTTCTGTAAAGTGTCCGTAGTGTGAGCGTGTGCAGCATGAGTGTGTGTGTGCTCATGTTAAAGTGGCTGCTAGTGTGTGAGCGTGTACAGTGTGTGTGTTGTGTGTGTGCTCATGTGTGCTTGTGCGTGGAGAGTTCAGTGTTCAAGGCTCTGATGGCCTGTGGGAAGAAACTGAGCCTATGAACAGGCTGTTGTTGGGGTGGTGAGGGTCTTTCATTATCCTGCAGGCTCTGGATTTGCACCTCTTGTTGTATAGGACCTGCAGGGTTTGTAGTGCAATACCCGTGGTACGCTCGGCTGAGCGCACCACTCTCTGTAGGGCCTTCTTGTCCTGTGCCGTGCTGTTGCCATACCAGGCAGTGATGTTTCCAGTAGGGATGCCCCGATCGATCGGCCACTGATCGTTATCGGCCGATAATCAGTATAAATATGCGATCGGTGATCGGTGATAATGCTTTATTTTCGCTGATCGTCAAACCCGATCTCACTCGCTGTCGCTGAGTTCTGTCTCAGACACCGGGTGGTGTGGCGTCTGCTCATCCCTCCAGCCCCTCCCGCATGCATGTAAACACGGGTCTAGTCTAGTGAGACGGGACACGGGAGGACGGCGTCTCCCTGAGCTAACGTTAGCTTAGCTACCGTTACAAAATGACACAGTCAACTATTCACTTTTAGTTTAAGATAGATAAGATAAGATATTCCTTTATTGATCCCCTTGGGGAAATTCAGGCATCATAGCAGCATGGGGGGAGGGGGGGGGTACAGGTAGTAAAACAACACAGTATACAGGTAGTAAAAAACAACACAGGCAGTGTAAACAATTTGATCAATATGGTCAATATCATTTACTATCTGACTAGCTGAGGAATATTCACATTATTCACAGTGTCACATAAGGTGCAGTATGCATGAGGTAGTGTTATAATTTACTATCTACTGAGTATACATTATTCACAGTATCACGGTATCCACTGAAATATACATTATTCACAGTATCACAGTATCCACATAGGGTGCAGTAAGCCTAAGGTAGTGTAGGTTGTCCTCCTTGGGTTCCATACATGATGAGGCATTGTCTAACCAAACGATATCTAGCCGGCCAGCTACCGATAGCTCCTGACATCAACAAACGCTCCAGCAAGTATAGTAGAGATGTGTATGATACCTGTTAGCTGTTAGCTCACGTTAGCGCAAGTTCAAAACGAAACGAAATGTCCCATTGAACTAAATAATTCACTGAGGCGTTGTATTAACGTTATATATCCGGCTAGCAGTAGCTACAGATAACTCCTGATATCAATGTCTTATAACACTGATTCGATGCGTATTCGAGCTGAGGGCTTGCTGAGCACAGTTAAGTAACGTTATACCAATAGGGTCCAGGTGCAGCGCCGGAGAATCCTGGCCGTAGCTCGAGGCTACTCGAGTATAGGTTCAGCTGCAGCTCCGGAGAATCCTGGCCGTAGCTGGAGGCTACTAGAGTACACACAGACAGTGGAGCTTGTTGCGTGGTGGCGATGTCTCGCAGATAATACAAGTACAAGTCTAATTATATAATATATATATTTTATAAAAAAAATAAAACAATTTTTTTTATATAAAATACATTTAATTTCTTTTAATCAAAAACGATCGGTATCGGCCGATATGGCTCACGACGATCGGTGATTGGTATCGGTGGCAAAAAACGTGATCGGGGCATCTCTAGTTTCCAGTCAAGATGCTCTCTACAGCTCCGGAGTAGAAGGACTGGAGTATCTTCCCAGATACTCTGAACTTCCTTAACTGTCTCAGGTGGTAGAGGCGCTGCTTCGCCTTTTTTACGACCGAGTCTATGTGTGTTGTCCATGTCAGGTCCTCTGAGATGTGGACCCCCAGGTACTTGAAGCTGCTCACCCTGTCCATGGTTAGGGATGGGAATTGATAGGATTTTATCGATACGATTCCATTATCGATTCTGCTTATCGATTCGATTCTTTATCGATTCTCTTATCGATACCTGATCAATTTATAATTTAAATAAATAAATTGGAAATGCAACAGAACTAAGCTGGTTAGAATAACAACATGCAACTTGACATTTCTGATTGTCATTTATTGTTGAGCCCCCATGTCAGGGGCGACAGTGGCTCGGGAGGTAGAGCAGTCGTCTGGCAATCCGGAGGTTCCCGGTTCGATTCCCGCTCCTCCCGGGCAGCGTGTCGATGTGTCCTTGAGCAAGACACTTAACCCCTAACTGCTCCCGATGAGCAGGTTGGCACCTTGCATGGTTGCCTGCGCCGTCGTTGTGTGAATGTGTGAGTGATTGGGTAAAATGTAAGGAACAAATTGTAAAGCGCTTTGGATAAAAGCGCTATATAAAAAAGCAGCCATTTACCATGTCAGAAAAATACAAAAACTGTAAAAAATAAAACATTAACTATAGCCTACACTTAAATAAAATAATGTATTTGAGATTCTCTTAAAATGTATTTATTTTTTTATTCTTAAACTAATTTAATCTATTGAATAACAGTCGTTATTCCTCTGACTTCTGTCTCACACACACACACACACACACACACACACACACACACACACACACACACACACAGACACACAGAGCTCCCTCCCCGGGCCCCTGTCCTGTAGGTATTGGCTTGTGTTGCTACACGGACACATTTGTATGTTGCACCATGGTACTTCCTGTCTGACGGACTTAGTAAATAAACAATCCGGCTCTTATTATATGTGAACTAAAGAGTACAATGTTTACAGAACAGTCCCCACCCGCTGTTTTATTGTATTTGTACCTGTACTATCCGCTGTCAGCTGTTTATCTCTCTTTGTGAGCTTGATTAAATAGCGTTAGCTCACGTTAGCTAGCGATAGCTCCGCGGCTAATTTTAGCTCACCCTAAACTAAATCAATGAAAGCATTCAAGTAGTTTTCACTGCACATAGAAGTAGCCAAACAGCGGGAGCATTTCGGGAGCATATGACCAAAAGCCAGGCAATTTCGAGCCCTTAAGGAATCAAATAGAGTCTGCCATGGCTACATGCTAACGCACGCAACTGTAGGAAAAACCTGGCAGCGTTAAGGGAATCGAAAGTCACAGGAGCCACACGGTTCCAGGCATCGGCCAATTAGGAACCGGTTCCCAACGGGAACCGGTTTTCGATTCCCATCCCTATCCATGGTAGCCCCGTTTATCCTCAGTGGTGTGTGTGTCTCCTGCTGTGTTCTCCTAAAATCCACGATCAGCTCCTTGGTTTTACCAATGTTCAGGAGCAGGCTGTTGTCCTGGCACCAGCGTTCCAGTACCTCAACCTCCTCCCGGTAGGCCTTCTTGTTGTTGTCAGGGATCAGCCCCACCACCACCGTGTCGGGAGGCACAAATGTGATCCTTGACCAGCCTCTCGAAACATTTCATGGCCACAGAGGTGAGTGCCACCGGTCTGTAGTCATTGAGACATGTTGGGGAGGGTTTCTTCGATACAGGGATGATGGTAGACATCTTGAAGCAGGCAGGGACCACTGACTCCGCCAGGGATTGATTAAATATGGCGGTGAACACAGGGGCTAGCTGGTTGGCACAGGACTTAAGTATGCGTCCTGTTATACCATCTGGGCCAGCAGCTTTTCTGGTGTTCACCTGCATAAATGCTCTTCTCACACTGTGTTCCGTAAATGAGAGAGACGTCGAGGAAAGAGAGCTGGGATCCGAAACAGGCTGAGATCCAGACGACACCGTACACCACTTCCCAGTATATTGCTAGCCAATGTACAATCAATAGACAATAAACTGGATGACATCCGAGCAAGGATTCAATATCAAAGAGACGTTAGGGACTGCAATGTCCTTTGCTTCACCGAAACATGGCTAACACCGGAGGTTCCAGATCACGCGATTCAACCAGCGGATCACTTCTTTATCCATAGGAAGGATCGGACACAATCAGAGTCCGGTAAACAACGTGGTGGAGGTATTGCCTTCATGTTTAACAAAAATTGGAGTGATCCAACGAATGTGAAGGAATTATCCAACCACTGCTCCCCAGAACTGGAATATATAACCATCAAGTGTCGTCCTTTCTTCCTCCCGAGGGAGTTAACGGCGATCGTCCTGGTCGGAGTGTATATTCCACCGCAAGCCAACAACAACGCCGCGCTCTCCAGACTCCACGACGAGGTAAATAGTATACAAGCGACGAACGTTAACGCCGCCATTTTAGTACTGGGAGATTTCAATAGCGCCAATCTGAGAAAGGTATTGCCTGATTTCTACCAGCATGTGACTTGCAACACCAGAGGCGGTAACATCCTAGATCACTGTTACACGCAATTTAAAGGTGGCTACAAGGCTCATTCTGATAGTGGCTTTGGCAAGTCAGATCACGCATCCATTTTCCTTACACCAAAGTACAGACAAAGAATTAAAAGTACTCCCGTGGTCTCGCGAGAGGTGCAGAAATGGGATGTGACGTCAGAGGATACGATCCGGTCAGTGTTTCACAACACAGACTGGATTGTGTTCCGCGACACAGATAACATTAATGCCTACACGGAGACAGTGCTGGACTATGTCTGTACTAGGGTGAAAGAAACAATCCCCACTACCAAAATGAAAGTTTACCCAAATCAAAAACCCTGGGTAGACAAATCCGTCCGTGAAGCTCTGAGAGAGCGCACCAAAGCATACAACGACGGCCTAGTGGCAGGCAACATGAATGACCACAAGGTGGCGCGATACAACGTAAGGAGGACAGTGTCAGAGGCCAAACGGCGCTACAGGGATAAAATTGAACTCCAGTTTGAACAAGCTGACTCTAGAGCTATGTGGCAGGGGCTCAAAACGATGACAGACTACAAAGGCGCCTCCCTCAAACTGAACAGTGACATCTCCTTAGCAAACGACCTCAATACCTTCTATGCGAGGTTTGATGCTGGTAATAACAACACCAGCTCACAAGCCTCGGCAATGGGGGGGGGGGGGGTCGGCTGCTGATGGAGGCGCAGTGTTCAGGGTAACAGAGCATGAGGTGAGGCGGACCTTTAAAAAAGTGAATATCAGGAAGGCAGCAGGTCCGGACGGCATCCCCGGCCGCGTCCTAAAAGTCTGTGCCGACCAACTGGCCCCAGTATTCACTGACATATTTAACCTGTCCTTAGAACAGGCTGTCATCCCCACCTGCCTGAAGAAGTCCACTATTATCCCTGTACCCAAAAAATCCAAGCCTGCTTGCCTCAACGACTACCGCCCTGTAGCTCTCACCTCCATAGCCATGAAGTGCTTTGAGAAGCTAGTAAAGGGCTACATCTGCTCCTCCCTCCCCATCAACATGGACCCCCTGCAATTTGCATATCGCCCCAACAGGTCCACGGAGGACGCCATATCCCATGTGCTGCACACAGCAGCATCACACCTGGACAAGAGGCAGGGGAACTATGTGAGAATGCTATTCATCGACTACAGCTCGGCATTCAATACCATAGTCCCCTCCATACTCATAGCCAAGCTCAGGGACCTGGGCTTGGGCTATGACCTCTGCCAGTGGGTCTTGGACTTCCTGACTGGCAGACCCCAGGTGGTGAGAGCAGGCAACTGCACCTCCTCATCCATCACCCTCAACATAGGGGCCCCCCAGGGCTGTGTTCTGAGTCCCCTCCTCTACTCCCTGTACACACACGACTGTGTGGCTCAGCGGAGTAGCAATACAATCGTCAAATTTGCTGACGACACAGTGGTGGTGGGCCTGATCTCTGCCAACGACGAGAGGGCCTACCTGGAAGAGGTCAAGGTCCTGGCGGGATGGTGCCAGGAAAACAGCCTCTCCCTGAACGTCAGCAAAACAAAGGAGATGATTGTGGACTTCAGGAGGTCGGGGGTCAAGGACTACAGCCCCCTCAGCATCGACGGGGCACCGGTTGAGAGAGTCAACAGCTTCAAGTACCTCGGAGCCTACATATCCGAGGACTTGACATGGACCACACACATTAACAGTGTGGTGAAGAAGGCACGACAACGCCTCTACTTCCTCAGGCGCCTAAGGAAGTTCCAAGTCAGCCAGAAGATCCTTAAGAACTTCTACTCATGTACAATAGAGAGCATCTTGACCGGCAACATCACCTCCTGGTTTGGGAATAGCACTGCAAAAGACCAAAGCAGACTACAAAGAGTGACACGTGCAGCCGAACGCACAATTGGAGGGGGGCTCCCCACCCTCCAGAACATTTACTACAAGCGTTGCAAGGGGAAGGCTAAGAGAATTATTAAGGACTCGAGCCACCCGAACAACTGCCTCTTTGAACTGCTGCCGTCAGGCAAGCGATACAGGAGTCTCAAGGCGAGCACAGAAAGACTCAGAAGTAGCTTCTATCCCCAGGCCATCAGGCTGCTAAACGAACAATGAATGAACACTACACAACAACAACCACCAAACACACATAGCACACACATCCACACGCACACACTCACTTTAAACAAACACACTGTAGCACCCACTACACACACTTTATAGCACACACCCACTTTAAACAAACACACTGTAGCACCCACTCCCCACACTTTATATTTATGGATGAAGGATTGCACTACAACTCGTACACCTTACTGTAAATTGTACCTAAAATTGTACCTCATCCCATTTCTGCTTTGCACTAGATAGTACTGTACATTAGTACACTGCATAGTATTGTGTATTGTATATTATATGGTAACTCAGAACATTGTACATGTCTATACCGAACAACTGTGACCTCATTTTCTTCTTCTAAATTCATGCTATATTATGTTATTATGTTATTTGATACTATCTTGTCTAGCACAGTCTCTGGAGCGTAACAGTAAGAAGCATTTTGTATGAAAGTATTCTGTACTTCTGTATGACAACTATTAAAGAACTTGAGAACTTGAACTTGAACTAAATAGTTCACCGAGCCGCTGTATCAACGTTATATAGCCGGCCAGCAGTAGCCAGATAGCTCCTGATAACAATGTTTTATAACACTCATTCGATGCGTATTCGAGCTGAGGGCATGTTGTTGAATATGATCAATAGGTCCAGCTGCAGCTCCGGAGAATCCTGGCCGTAGCTGGAGGCTACTAGAGTACACACATACAGTGGAGCTTGTTGCGTGGTGGCGATGTCTCGCAGATAATACAAGTACAAGTCTAATTATATAATATATATATTTTATAAAAAAAATATATAAAATTCGTTATTTTTTTTTGTATCAAAAACGATCGGTATCGGCCGATATGGCTCACGACGATCGGTGGCAAAAAACGTGATCGGGGCATCCCTAGACACGGCTCTGTAAAGTCCATACAGACAAAATCATAATTTAAAGCAGATGAAACATTTCAGTTAGGCTGTATGGTTATAGAAATTGTACACTAGAAATGTAGTAATGTCATATTACTTTTGCAAAAATATGTAATTTCATAAAGTCTGTAAACTAGGGCTGCAACGATTATGAAAAATCATCGACGAGATATTGTTGTGTCGATTAGTCATAAAAAAAAATTTAAAAATATTATAATTTTTATTTTTTTTGCACAACCTATCTTTGTGAAAGTGGCTTCTCAGCTCTGGTCCAGCCAGCTGAAGACTTCTTAGCTTAACATAACAGACAACAGTAAGTTTGGGGGAACTAATGGGATAACTGGGGATGTTGTTTGGTCCTGACAAGTCTCAAAGCAACTCTGAGGTCATGCTCAATGTCCAATCTGTTCCTCTGCTCTGTCTTCAGCTGGACCAGAGCTGAGAAGCCACTTTCACAAAGATAGGTAGTTTAAAAAACAAAAAATCTGTAGGTGTTGTATGCTCCTCTCTTACACATCTTTGTAAACAAACTGCTTTTTAGCGTTGCCTCCTTAGAGCCGCTTGTCTGATCATAGTATGGCGAACGTGTGGGTAGTTTTGTTTACTAAAAGGATATAGAATATTAGACAAGGGAAAAGAGTTCAACAATATGTCTTGTATTTATTGAAAGGATCAGAATGACATTTATGTAGGGTGGTCCATGGAACACTTAAACAGACATTAATGACATGATAGAAGAACAACCAGGAAGGGGATAGAGAAATATAGTAGCAGGGCTGTACGTTAACTTTTTTTGCACATAGCACTGGTGCTACAGAGGTTGATCGTTTTGTAGCACAGGCCAAAATCTTGTAGCACAAGTATAAAATGTGTTATATTTGTAACAGTCACAAATGTGCCTATTGTATTTGTGTTATTTAGTTGCAGTGCCATGTTTGGCTGTCATTTTCATGCTGACAAGTTGACGTCACACAGCCAGACACGTTACGTGTAAGGAATTATGGGATTTGGTGTTGGGTGTATCGACTCTACTACAGGGCTGTACACTGCGATGATATCGTCGCGAATTGCCCCTTTAATTGGCCGTTGCGATTGGTAAATATTATCTGGGGGCGGGCTTGCGAGTAGTGCTTTCAAGCCTTGGATTCGCATTTCACTCCTAAATTATCCAAGGCGTGTGATGACGTCACTCACGCGAGCTGAGCAGTGAGCACTCAGCAGGTATGATCAGCGGGAACAATCAACTGAGCACTCACTCTGATAGGGCAAGTGCACCGGTGGAATAAGTCCCCGCGTCGGCAAAATGTCAGGCTGAACTCGCGATGCATCTTGTTGTAGCGTCTTTGCATCATCAAAAACCGATGCATTGATATAATTTCCTCTCATCCACTTGTCAGCAGTGCACTGTGACTGCACACACACACACAGCAGATACTATTGCTTCGCTACTACATATAAGGCGAGAGCCGCGTCACAGTTATCAACAAACAGTGGAAGTCGAGGAGACATGAATAGAATTGCTCAACATGCTAACGCTAGTAGCCTCTGGCTAACGCCAGTTAGCCGTTCAGCTAACGCTAAACTAGTGTCTAACTAAAGTGACTCTGCAACACCAGTACCATTAGTGAGGAGGGGGGGGTATATTGAAGACGCTTGACAACAGGGGTTCAAAGATAACTTCACATTTATTGGTTATTCATTTCTTAATTATATCGCTTCATGCAATCCATCCAGGCTGGCTGCCTCCGTGTTGTTGACATAATGGAGCGGTCGGAAAGTATAGACGACGCATCCTAGTGACCTAGTCTAGTGTGCGACATCATCAACTGTCGACGACAGCTCAGACGGGGATTCTCTCTCTCTCCCTCTCTCTCTCTCCCTCTCTCTCCCTCCCTCTCCCTCCCTCTCCCTCCCTCTCTCTCCCTCTCTCTCCCTCTCTCTCCCTCTCTCTCCCTCCCTCTCTCTCTCTCCCTCCCTCTCTCTCCCTCTCTCCCTCTCCTCTCTCTCCTCTCTCTCCTCCCTCTCCTCTCTCTCCTCTCTCTCCTCTCTCTCTCCTCTCTCTCTCTCTCCTCTCCTCTCTCTCCTCTCTCTCCTCTCTCTCCTCTCTCTCCTCTCTCTCCTCTCTCTCCTCTCTCTCTCTCCAAATGGCTTTATTGGCATGACGTACTTCTACATGTTGCCAAAGCAATATTAAACATGGATTACAAACAGATATAAGTACATACAAAATATCATTGTAAAATATAGTATATACAAAAATGTTCATCATAAAATAGAACATAAAATATTACGGCATATATCTCTCTCTCTCTCTCTCGTGTGTTTTTAGCTAAAGTGGATAGAAAAGACAGTTTATGAAAAAGTCTTCTTAGGCACCCAAGAGTTTTTATATAAATTGTCTTACAGTAGATTCTTTTATTTTTAATAATAATATAAGCTGCATATAAGGAATACAACCAAATCCTCTGTCATACCATAAAATTGTATTACTTATTATTATTATTATTATTATTTTGCATCGTGTTGAATCGCATCGTATCGCCCCGAATCGCATTATGTTGAATCAAATCGTATCGAATCGTATCGTATCTCAACAGGGGGTGAATCATATCGCATCGCCCGGTGCTTCAAATGTATCGTTAATGTATCGTATCGTTGGCACCGTATCGAGATGCACATCGCATCGGCCTCAGTGAGGAGATGCACATCCCTACAGTATAGGGCCCAGCTGCAGCTCCGGAGAATCCTGGCCGTAGCTGGAGGCTACTCAGTACACACAGACAGTGGAGCTGGTTGCATATAGCGAGCATTTAGACTTGTTGCGTGGTGGCGATGTCTCGCAGATAATACAACTACAAGTATGATTATATAATATATATATTTTATTAAAAAAAAATTATATAAAATAAATTTTTTTCTTTTTTTTTTTAAATCAAAAACAATCGATATAAATAATGGTAAAATTGTTATTTAAAAATTTGCCGATAAAAAATATTTTTTGCCCCTAAATTTCTCATTTAGGGGCAAGTGTGCCCCTAGTGAAAAAGCTTAGCGTACAGCCCTGTACTAGGGGTGGGAATCACCAGTTTCATTACGATACGATACGATATAGATTCTACACATAGACCTCCTGTTCACTGTAAAGTGCCACGTTTTGATATATTGAGCTTTAAACTTTAAGTTAAATGTTTTGGAACTCACAACACGCAACCGTTTTATGTTGCATGAATACATTTATTTTGTATTGTATATTTTATGTTTAAATATCAACATTATCTGTCCACCCTCAGTACATTTACTATCAATATAATATACTCGTCTGACTTCATCTGATCTTTCCAAACGCACACACCAGCGTTTCCATTAGCCGGTAATTACCGGTATTTGACCGGCAAAATCTGTTGAAGTCCGACATATTTAATCTCTCCGGTCATAATGTCCGGTGAAAATAATTCCCTCTAAGCACAATTAGATTATTTGAATTGCGATGAACAAAACAATTACATTTGTTTCATCGTTGCTTCACCAAGCAGCCGGTCTAATAATGACACCGCTGTGTCAGCGCGAGCTTGCTGCTCCTAGATTTGTGAGAAGCATCCATCTGCAGCCCCACAGAATGCAGTACTCCAATCCAGCCATTGGCAATTCAGCTGTTGGGTGGGCGGCGCTGCTGAGCCCAGACCGGACCGGACCTAAAAACACCGCTGCTCTGTCGGTCTGCAGCTCCATGCTTCACGTAAATCTAACAGCCAGCTCGCGCTGACACAGCGGTGTCATTATTAGACCGGCTGCTTGGTGAAGCAACGATGAAACAAATGTAATGATTGTTTCGTTCATCGCATAGGCTATTTAATTTTAGTCTATTTTAATACAATTCAAATAATCAAATTGTGCTTAGAGGGAATTATTTTCACATGACATTATGACCAGCACCAAGTCGTTGGGAGGTGGAGTCATCACGCAAACCCACGATAATGTTGCCGTCTCTCTCTGCCAAATTTCTCAGTTCTTCGCTTGATATAATTAATACAAATGTCCAATATAACGGAATTCGTTAGCTCATAAAAATGTGATTATAACAGACTGCTGTTTATTAATGTCGGGCAGACTGCCCACCGACACCTCAAGTCGGCAGCAGCACGAAGTCTCGAGGGACTTATTTTATTTGGAATATATTAATGACTGTATACGCAAAAGTAGCCTAGTTTTAAGTTAAAATATTATAAATGCCTTGATGATGTCATTCTTTATATAGGCCTATCAATTGTTTTTAAGCTCAATAAACTCTGACCGGAATTTATCCCATTTGTCCGGTAGATTGAAATCTACCGGACACTCAGACCTGCAAAAAAAAATTCTAACGGAAACCCTGGCACACACACACACACAGAGAAGGGAGAATGTCTGCCCCCTCCTCCTCACTCTGCCCGTCTGCTGTTCTCTCTATATGGCTCTGAACAGCTTGTGGTTAGCTTATGCTAACATAACGTTCATTTCGGACTTTAACACGACGTGGTCATAAAGGACCGAGGATTGCAAAGCATGTTATATGCATTTGACCCGTTGCCGAATAAAACAGCAGGGATTTGTTTTGGGTCGCGAAAACACTATCCACTAGCTCGGTTTCAATGTCCGCGTTCCAAACGCTACTGCTGCCGAGACGAGTCCTGCCGTGTTGTGAGCTGAGCCGAGCGGATATGAGTCACTGTACATTGAGCTTGCAACTCGCGGGGATATTGTTCGCTAGGGATTATGGAATTTGGTGTTTGATATATGGAGTCTTACGCAGAAGGGACATTGTATTTAATCGCACAAGACTACAAGTACCAAGTGGATAGCGTGGCGCCGTGGCCCATTCAATTTACTGCGTCACTTTTTTTTTCTTTTTTCCACCAGGCACGGGCCATCGCACCAGTGCTACTGAAGTCAATCCTTTCATCGCACAGACTGACGTCAGTGTCGCACGTGCAACATATATGTCGCACTGTACAGCCCTGAGTAGGAAATAAGAGACTAGATGGTGAAAAGAGATTAAAGATAGAAGTCCAGAAAGAGAGCATCTGACTCCAGACCAAGAGTGGAGTCCAGCCAGAAAGGAGACACCAGAAAGAGAGATCGAGCAAATGTCCTAGCCCTCCTTACTTATTATGCTCTGCGCTGTCCATAGGCGTATGTGGTCGTCGGTGGCCAATCCCAAACAAGGCATCTGTGCATTTTCCCGCCAAACCTAGGTTCAAATGCATAGCTTTTATGTTTTTGCTGAAGTGTTTTCTCCCCTAGCCCATTTAGCTACACGTTGGCCCCAGCGTTTCCGTTAGCCGGTAATTACCGGTATTTGACCGGCAAAATATGTTGAAGTCCGAATATTTAAATCTCTCCGGTCTTAATGTCCGGTGAAAATAATTCCTCTAAGCACAATTTTATTATTTGAATTGTATTAAAATCGGCTAAAATTAAATAGCCAATGCGTACTTTTACTATTAATTTATTGATTGAACCACAAAGAGCATCCCCAGTCTGCTGCTACCGTTGCGAGCCTCGCCTGTTCCAATGGGGATCTATTAAAGTCGAACCAGCAACTAAAGTCGCTGTTCTCGCAGCCGTCGCAGGTACAAAACAGATAGGCACAACGAGAGACGGGGTGAGTGACTAGTGTTGACTGCAACTGTTGGTTGACTGCCGTGTCACATAGTAATGCATATTATTGATTATAACTAAATGTAGGCTATAACCTATAATGAAATTAACAAATGCGTTACACGCATCGCATGTGGCTCGTCCTCTCTGTATGTGGCGACGAGCTAGCAAACGAGGCAATGTGATGATCAACTACAGTTTGCTGTGTGTGAAGTTGAACATTATGATATGTGTGACGTGTCTGATACAACGAGGTGAAGCAATGTCTACTCGAGATTCATTTGGGGGTGCGTGTGACAGAGCTGCTGAAGCGCAAGCCTGCGGGGCGGGAGCTTGATGCTGGTAGCGTATCGCACTAACTTGGGAGGCGAGAGATAGTAATTTGATTCTGCAAATCAATTTCTCATTCTTCGCTTGATGTAATTAATACACATGTCCAATTATAACGGAATTCGTTAGCTCATAAAAATGTGATTATAATAGAATGCTGTTTAAAACTCTGACCGGAATATCTCGAATATGTCCGGTGATAGAAATCTTGCAGGACACCCAGACCGGCACGAATATGTTCTAACGGAAACGCTGGTTGGCCCAGAGATAACTAGGGAAATGCACAGGTGCTTGGCCTTGACACTTACAATATGTCATAACTCACTCAATATTCTATATTGATAATGATTGTACCTAATAACATTTAATAATAACTTTTAACTTGAATCAATGTCCCCAATAAGGTAAATAATAAGTACAAAGTCACTGAATATTCTCAAGCCTGATAATAATTTCCCACAAACACAAACGGCAAGTCAGAGCTATAAGACCTACCAGAGGAAGACAGCCGACAGAAGACAATTTGGTCTGAGAAACCGACATGGTTTTCAAGACGATCGATTAGAATATCGTGATCGATTGTATCAAATGCTGCACTGAGATCTAACAGGATAAGGATGGAGATCTTATTCTCGTCAGAGTTTAGTCTGAGGTCACTGATTATTTTGGTGAGGGCAGTTTCAGTGCTATGATATTTTCTGAATCCTGACTGAAATTCTTCTAAGATGTTGTTTTCTTCAAGAAAGGAATTTATTTGAACTGAAACTATCTTTTCAAGTACTTTACTAATGAATGGTAGGTTGGATATTGGACGATAATTTGCCATTTCATTACTATCCAAGTTAGGTTTTTTTAGTAATGGCTTTACAACTGCTGTTTTAAAGGCATCCGGGAAAATACCAGTCCTAAGGGAAGTGTTTATGATATCTAGCACAGGGCTTGAAACACTATTAAATACCCGTTTGAAGAAAGCTGTAGGTATAGGGTCAATGTCTGAGGTGGAGGAGTTACATTCTGAGACAGTTTTTCAGAGTACATCTAATGTGATGCATGTGAAACTTCTCATGGTTACATTGCACGGTTTGCCGCAATCAACTTTATTTCCATCATGAGTAATGCTGGCCCTGATCAAGGTTATTTTGTTGTTAAAGAATAGTGCAAGTTCTTCACACTTAACCGTTGATGACTGAGGAGGTGTAGGGGCAGTGTTGAGTAGTACATTAATAGTGGAAAAGAGGATTCTGGAGTTTCCAGCATTTTCTGTAATGATTTTAGAGAAGTAATCTTTCCTTGCTAAGCGGATGGTTTTATTATAAGCAGTTAAAGCATCTTTGTATATATCACAGCATGTGGTGGTTTTTGTTTCTCCATTTTCGCTCCGCTGCACGACATTTCCTTTTTTCTTCGTTGACCGTATTATAGTTTAACCAGGGCGAGGCTCTAGTTTTCTTCTTTTTCGTTTTTTTTTTTTATCAAATTTTTTATTATTATTCACATGAAACAAGACAACACATTAACCACAATCACAGTACATAGAACTTCACAAGAAAATAACAAAAACAATAATAATAATACAGACTAACAATTATACAGACAAGAGAAAAGAAAACAGAGTTCAACCTTCTAAATTTAATTCCAAGGGGTACTATCTAATAAATGGTCTTTCCCAGTGTTCAGCCCCGATTCCCGGCCGTGTGACCCTATATTAATAAAACGTACATCTCCAATCCACCACAAGGACCATTTTTGAGAACACGACCCGAAAACAGAGCAATGAACCTTCATGAAAAAACAAAAACCTGTAGAGGTGTTCCATAGACTCACAGAGACCGTGTAAAAGTGGCCAAACAGTGAAGAAATAGTTAAATAGCTGCCCCCCCATAATATCCCCAGCTAAACTCAAGATGACAAGACAAAAGACAAGACAGACAAAACATTTCCTCCTCCCCCTCCCAAGAGACCGCCGGACTCACCCGAACACGCGCCCCAACCCCGCTCAGCCGCACACTGCGGTCTTTACCTTCTCAGCTGCTGCGAACCATAGGTCAATTCCAGCCTGCCCCACCCCAATCACCCGGGCTGTGGATATCTCAAGATAAATCACATCCAATAGAGTTAGGGACCAGTTAATCATTGTAAGCTTCTCAGGCTCCTTCCATCTCATTGCTATTAGCTTCTTCGCTGCTGTGACGCCCGCTAGGACAACCCTTTTCAGTTGTACGGACGCGGGTAGTGTCGTTATATCGTTCAGGAGTAGCGTAACAGCTGTGAATGGGATAGTTAGGCCACACAGATCTGAAAGTTTGTCCGTTATTGACCTCCAGAAGCGGGCCACTGGTGGGCAATCCCAATACATATGCATATAAGTGCCAGTGGCCTTTTGAGAGCACAAAGTGCACCGAGAGTCGGTTATCAGTCCCATAGCATATAGCTTCCTAGGTGTAAGATAGGTCCTATGAATATAATTAAAATTAATTTGCTGGTGATTGGGGTTGCGGGAAGATAATGCCACATTTGCCCAAACATCATCCCAGTCAAATCTTCTTTTTCGTTTTTAATGGGGCGACAGAATTTAATATAGATGACATTGCATCATTGAGATTTTCTACCATTTCATTTAGAGAGCTGTCATGTCAAATTGCCCCCTAATCTGGCCGGTGCGAGTGGAAAATATCATCTGGGGGCAAGCTTGCGAGTAGTGATTGCAACCCTTCATTCGCATTTCACTCCTAAATTAATCCATACAAATTGGATAAAACATTAGCCTACAACCAGGGCATAATGTTGCGGTTGTAATTTCATTAGACAGACCAGCGCGGACCTTTAATAACATGCAATTTGATTGACACGAGCAATGGGCTAACGTTAGCTGCTATCCACGGTATCCATTAGGATTATGCTAAGCTAACTAGCGTTAGCTGCTGCTAACCCTGGACACCAGTCAAAGCGGACTCCACAACACTAGTTTCATTCTGGAGGAAAGGGGGTGGGTTATATTGACAACGCTTGACAACAGAAGTTTAAACATAACTTCATATTTATTGGTTATTCGTTTCTGTTACTGTATATCATCCACTTTCCATCTCCGTCTGTTAAACGCTTCCCGTTTACATTCGAGTGTGACGTCATCACCTACGGCAGCTTAGACCAGTGGTGCCCAACCAGTCGATCGCGATCGACAGGTAGATCGCGGGCTGATTTCAAGTAGATCTTGATTAATAAAATTTGATTATTATAAAAAAAAAAAAAAAAAAAAATTTGCTAAATCAACTCTTCCTCTCCTTGTTAACTACAACAAGCAATGCTGTTTGTTATTTAAGATGAGGTCGGACTCGGCACTGACAGATTTGTGTTCATTATGCTGCTTTTATAAAGCCTCAAATGACGGCTTACAATATACAATTTTGGCTGGTAGCTCTCGGGCTAGGTGGTAAATAAAAAAGTAGATCTTGGTTCAAAAAAGGTTGGCCACCCCTGGCTTAGACGATCAAAACGCGAAGCTAGAACAAAACCCGGGCGGGGGGGGCTGGCTCTCTCATTCGTTCTCGCCCCCTCTCTCTCTCTCACTCTGATTGATTGAAAACTTTATTAACAGATTGCAGAATGGGTACAATACAGTACAGCTCTCTACATTCAATGATTTAAAGTAGCCAAACGTTACAGACAGTATAAATACTAACTGGATAGTTGATGATATAAACATTTAATTTCATTATCTGAAATATTCTAAAATCATTAAGTCTGCTATAAGCCATTATCCCTTTGTGTGTGTGATTATTATTTTCTCACAGTAGTGCGTGTGTATATATATATATATGTGTGTGTGTTAGGGATGCCCCGATCGATCGGCCACCGATCGTTATCGGCCGATACTCAGTATAAATATGCAATCTGTGAATTCCGATAATGAGTCATATTCGCCGATAGCGGAAACCGATCAAGCGAAGCTCTCACTCGCTGTCCGTCTCAGACACACACAACCTGCAAACTGCCGCTGCTCCTCCTCCCTAGCCCCGCCCGCCCCCGTGTAGAGTTTGTAAACAAAGAGGACGCGGCTCCTCTGCTCGAGTCTGTAGTGCATTCGACCTGCGCTAACGTTAGCTACCTAGCTATCGTTACTGTTTAAACAAAATTACCCAGTCAACTATTCACGTTTAGTAGGCATTGTCTAACGGTATTTAGCCGGCTAGCTACCGATAGCTCCTGATATCAACAAATGATCCAGAAAGTCTAGTAGTCCATGTTCATACCTCCGTTAGCTTGCGTTAGCTTGCGTTAGCTGACGTTAGTTTACTGTTCAAAACGAAATGTCCCATTGAACTAAAGTTCTGTCTTAACGTCATCTAGCCGGCTAGCAGTAGCTACAGATAGCTCTTGATATCAATGTCTTATAACATTGATTTAATGCGTATTCGAGCTGAGGGCTTGCTGAATGTGAAATGACCAAAGAACCATAACGTTACCAATAGGGTCCCGCTGCAGCGCCGGAGAATCCTTTTTGGAGCTGGAGGCTACTAGAGTACACACAGACAGTGGAGCTGTTTGCAGATAGCGAGCATTTTGACTTAAACGTGGTGGCGATGTCTCGCAGATAATACAAGTACAAGTCTAATTATATAATATATATATTTTATAAAAAAATAAATAAAAAAAAACGTTATATAAAATAATTTTTAATTTCTTTTTAATCAAAAACAATCGGTATCGGCCGATATGGCTCACGGCGATCGGTGATCGGTATCGGTGGCAAAAAACGTGATCGGGGCATCCCTAGTGTGTGTGTGTGTGTTTGGCTAAAGTGGATAGAAAACACAGTACTGTGCAAAAAAAAGGCAACCAAAAGTTTTTATATAAATGGTCTTAGATGTAAATACATTTTGTATTAGTGTTGTCAGTAGACTACTCTTAGTACATTTTCATTAAATTATTTTTTAAAGCATCTTCATGGTTTAATAATGCAAACATATGTTGCAGGGACTTATTATAATCATCATATTGGCGTGACTGTATGCATCAAAGGGTTAAATCAAGCATTTTTAAGTGCTTTAGAGGAAATGTCAAAATATTGCGATATATATCGTGTATCGTGATATGGCCAAAAAATATCACGATATCATTTAGAGGCCATATCGCCCAGCCCTACTATAATGGTAAAATAGTTATTTAAAAATTTGCCCCTAAAAAATATTCTTTGCCCCTAAATCTCATTTAGGGGCAAGTGTGCCCCTAGTGAAAAAGCTTAGCGTACAGCCCTGCAGTGTGTGTGTTCGTTTATTTATTTTAAATAACAGTGACACTTTTCCTTTCGATAAGAAATCCAGCCATATTCCTTTCATTGTATTTTAAATACTGCACTTTAATTTCAAGCAGAGAACTAATCGTTCCATTAACACTTTGACTGCCGGAAAACGCTTTACAGCGTCATTCCCGGCCATGCTCAAGTTGCCGGAGGACGCTGTACAGCGTCCTTATATCAATATTTCAAAAATCTGCGATCGGATTCATATTTCCCCTCCGCTGGCCTGAGATCCACCAGGAGGACCCACTGAGCTCTCTGGCGGTTCAGGAGCGCCATCTGGTGGCCGATCGGCGCAATCGGCAAACAGGAAGTGCTATGGAGGTTGTGCTGGTCGACCATATTACTTCCGGGCACTCTGTTTGGCTCATGGGACTCGATCTCGACACAATACATAGCGATCGATTGCCAATAACTCGATAAACAACATGATTTGGACATATATACTATTATACAAGCTGGAAATGGACCCGATATTTCTACATACCATAATAGGTAAATGACTGTTCCACGCTCATCGCCCAACGGCGCGAGGAGGATACGGTAAGATTCAGCGTTATTTTTGATCGTATTCCATATAAACTGTTATGATGAACATATCACCCACACTAGATGAATGATATAACGCTGCCCACGGAATTATAAACGATCCCCCGCCCATCCGGTCATCATCAGATCATACGTAGATCATTCTAGAAGTACGTCCAATTGAAATGTTTTATATCGCCCCGATTGCCATCAAACTGTATTTCATCATCAATATAATGCATTTGGGGCTATATATCACGTTCTGGAGAAAGCTGCAGAAAGAGATGAAAACATACTTATACATTAGACCATACTTTTCTATGAATATGTGAAAGAAAAAGTTTAACGTTGCTACACAATGAACAATACATATAGGACTTTGAATGGGCCCTAATAATGGCAATGTAGCAATAGAATTTAAAAAGTTATAGCCATGCAAAGAAGGGGTACTTCTCCATAGACAAATAGAGCCGGCAACCTATGGTATATAATGAATTTAACCCATGGCACCCAAAGTGTTAAGAACTGACAATCAGGGAATTTAAACATTGTTGACATTGTTTTTTTGTGTTTATTTTAAAGAAAGGAAAGTCTAGTGCTGGCTGAGCATATTGTTTGTTTGCACTAAGTTAATACTTTGACAAATGTACCCTATATTTTTCAGTCAGTTCGATCTTTGTGTGCCAGACATTATTTAAGGCAAACCACTGTAAACCTTTTTTATTTTTTTTATAAATGAGCAGCATGTTTAAATTTTTGGAGTGTTAAATTTTTCTTTTAATAAAAAACAACGTATATCGAACCAAACCGAAAACAGTTAGCCCAAAACCGTGATACGAACCGAACCGTCGATTTTGTGAACCGTTACCATGCACCCCCTCCTAATGTTCCCTCCCCCTCATATGTATATATTTACTGTTAAGATCTGTTTAACAGTACTGTATATTTGCATATCTTGTATGTCACAAATGTAACGGTAGTGTATATCTGTATATGTCATGTATAGGGATGGGAATCGCGAACCGGTTCCCGTTGGGAGCCGGTTCCTAATTGTCAGATTCCTGGAATCGCATGCCTCCGTGACTTTCGATTCCTGTATCGATACCATGTGTTTCCGACGTATGACGTAACGCCAGTTTGTTTGGGACCGAAGCCACCATGGCTGGCAGAAAAAGACGTTCGAAAGCGTGGCTGCACTTTACCAAAGTTGATGAAAACAGTGCAAGTTGCAGCATTTGCAAAATGTCTATTTCATCGAAGGGGGGAAATACGAGCAACATGCTAAAGCATTTATGAACACGGCATGCCCTTAACACATTCCCTGCCATGTAATTTGAGCATCTTATACCACCCTCTGCTAGAGCCATATGGAATCCGCGATCACGGAAGGAATCAACTATAAAAAAAAATGTTGTGGGACTTGTACAGCACTTTGTTCAACTTTGTCAGTGCTGTAAAGTTTAAACTAGGGGTGCACCGATGTATCGGTCGGGTATCGGCCGATAAGTGCCTTGTTGACTGCAATCGGCCGATGGCAGTAGCCGATAAATATCCATCAATTTGTGTAGCGTCAAGACAAAAAAAAGTTCACTTGCGACCTGCACAACGCTGTCCCCATTCCCCCCCACACACACACAAGCTACTGCATCAAAGTTACTACTTATGATTAACAAGGCATTCGTTTTGTGGCATTAACGTTATATAGTTAGTGTTACACGTGTTCAATAACATCAGCATATTATTTACCCGAACGTAGCAGGCGTTCATACTAGCTCAGTTCCTTCCGTTGCTCACAGAGCCCTGAGGTTTACCCATTCTGCAATCTGTTAATAACGTTTTCAATCAGACACATGTATAGAAATGCTTTGTTTTATTATAACATTAGTTGCAGTAAAATCATTATGCCTCATTTAAGTCATCCTGCGGAGCTAAAAGCTAAACGTCAGCCGCGCCGCCATTGTTGTTATTGTAGAAAAGCTCTCGTCAACTCAAAATCAATGGCGGACAAAAGCCGAAGTAAAAAATGTATACGGCTTGCCGATTGGTGGTAACAGCAGAGGCGGGTGCAAGCGGTGTGTGACGTAATTGGCAGAATCGACTGTCAATCAAAATTTCATTGGTTGAGACAATAGTATCTCGCTGCAGCCCAGCAGGGTAGACCATGCTGGGAGAACTAGTATCTAGATGCAGCCCTACAGAACATACTGGGAGAGATAGTGCTATTTCTTGATGTTTCCTTTTTTTAAGTAAGTAAAGAGGCCTATGTTCATATCGGTGAGCACAATTTGTAACACAAATATACAGTAGTTTCATAAAAAAAATATATATATATATTTAAAAAATATTTAAAAGAAATTGTTGCCACAAATATCGGAATCGGTATCGGTCGATTGTGTTAGTTGTAGGGCTGCAACTAATGACTAATTTGGTAGTCGACTAATCTGCCGATTATTTTTTCGATTAGTCGACTAATCGAAAACCAATGTAAACAACAACAAAAAAAAAAAAAAAAAATTTTAATTACCTATCTTTGTGAAAGTGGCTTCTCAGCTCTGGTTCAGCTGAAGACAGAGCAGAGGAACAGATTGGACATTGAGCATGACCTCAGAGTTGCTTGTCTACCATCACCCCAGACTTTGAGACTCTTGTCAGGACCAAACAACAACATCATAACATGATGATCCCATAGCAAATTAAAATAATGACTCATGAAACATTTGAATTTGGATCTTTAAGCCACTTTAAATGAAAATGTATTTGAAGAACAATACAGCAATCACTCATAAGATAAATAAATTAAATAATACAAATTAAAGTGGAAGTGTACTTTAAATAACTTTTGTTTGCTGTGTGTGAGAGGAGTCCGTGTGTGTGTGTATGTGTGTGTGTCTTACTCTGATCGCTGTGTGAGTGAGAGGAGTGTGTGTACTGTGTAATTTGTGTGTGTGTCTTACTCTGATCGCTGTGTGAGTGAGAGGTGTGTACTGTGTAATTTGTGTATGTGTGTGTGTCTTACTCTGATCGCTGTGTGTGAGTGAGAGGAGTGTGAATGTGTGTGTGTCTTACTCTGATCGCTGTGTGTGAGAGAGAGGAGTGTGAATGTGTGTGTGTCTTACTCTGATCGCTGTGTGTGAGTGAGAGGAGTGTGTATGTGTGTGTGTCTTACTCTGATCGCTGTGTGTGAGTGAGAGGAGTGTGTATGTGTGTGTCTTACTCTGATTCTGAAATATTAAAACGGAAAAAACGGAATTTGGAAAAAAATAAAATGGAATTTGGAAAAAAATAAAACGGATTTCATATGGCTCTACCCTCTGCCAGCACTGTAAGCCTAGGATATGTTCACCTTCTTTGCAGGGCTATAACTTTTTTTTAATTGTATTGCTAAATTGACATTACTATGGCCCATTCAACAGCGATTATCTATCGTTCAGGATGTAGGAACGTTTTACTTTTTCATTCATATATTCATACGAAAATACAGTCTAGAATATAAATATGTTTTTATCGTTTTCTGCAGTAATTCCTAGGTGAGATAAACGCATATATAGATTATCAAATACTGTTTGTTGGCGATACACGCTATATTAAACATTTCAACTGTACATGATCCTAAACGTTATGACTGATCATGCGCGGATGAACGGGGGGGGGGGGGGGGGTTGTTTATAATTGCGTGATCGTCAGTAAATGCTTTATGTAGTATGGGTGATATATTGACCAGAGAAGTTTGCATGGATAATAATAATAAACAAACACGCTGACAATTTGACAATTTTGGGGTCCCGAAATCCCGTTTCTGTATCCTGATTGGTTTATCAGCTAGAGGTGTCCAAAGATATGCATGAGCAAACATTTAATTTAAATGTAAGATTACGAACACCGATGACCACCAGACGGCTGTCCAACAAACGTATTTTGACTCAACATAATAACTAGATATCACACACAAAGAATTGTGTAGTCTCCCAACATGGATCAATCAAGTTCACTTTAGACACTCTCGGCCTGCCATCTAAATGGGGTGCAGTACCACAGGGAGACGATAGGGGGCAGTATTTTCCCAATGGAGCTCAGAGAGAGTTTCAGTGGTAACGGGAGGCTAGATTGATGAAATATGAATGGAAATCGCTAATAATATAAAAAAAAAAAAAAAAAAAAAGGTTAAAAACGAGATTTCTCGCTCCGTGACACTCAAAGTGTTAACCAACCGCCTGATCCCTGCATGGTCTAACGTTGAGAAGGGCAATTTGATTTCGGAGCTAAAAGATGTAACTAAGACAGCCATCACGGCTGATGGATGGACAAGTTTTAGTCAGGACCACTACCTCACAGTAACAGTGCATTACATCATTAATTCTCTCTTTTTAATGATCGATAGATTCTTCAAGCAGTTCCCCGCCATCCAAGCTGCAGCTATGGACCCACGGCTAAGAAAGTCGATGGAGAAGGACAGGTAAGGGGGCGGGAGATTATGTGAATAATTCAATATGGCTTATTTAAAACTTGATGGATTAGTAAAGTAATCAGAAGGATTGTTTTAGTTTGTTTAAGCAATATAATTATTTATATTGCAGACTGAACAAAATGGACAATGAGGACTTCAGGAAGGCAGAGGAGTTTGTGCAGTGACAAAAGTCCAACCTGTGGCCAGATTCTTCCCATCCTCCAGGAGTTGCAGTAACATTTTACAGTCCAGGTGGAGGACTCCACATTCGTGAGGAGCATCAAGGAGTTGATTTGGAACGATCTCTCCAAACGCTACAAGCAGGGAGCGAAATTAACTTTTTGACTCACCGGCCAGTGGCGGGTAGATGGGAAGAATCTACCCGCCAAGCATATTTCTTACCTGCCAAATTTTGTTTGATTAAAAAAAAAAAAATTGTATATAAATTTTTTTTTTAAATAAAATATATTATATAATCATACTTGTAGTTGTATTATCTGCGAGACATCGCCACCACGCAATAAGTCAAAATGCTCGCTATCTGCAAACAGCTCCACTGTCTGTGTGTATACTTGAGTAGCCTCCAGCAAGGATTCTCCGGCCCTGCAGCTAGACCCTATATTCAGCTAGACCCTACATTCAGCATGCAAGGATTCTCCGGCGATGCAGCTGGACCCTATTGGTATAACGTTACGGTTCTTTTGTCAAATCACATTCAACATGCCCTCAGCTAGAATACGCATTCAATCAATGTTATAAGACATTGATATCAGGAGCTATCTGTAGCTACTGCTAGCCCGGTAGATAACGTTAAGACAATTTAGTTTACTGGGACAGATAGATCTAACGGGAGCTAGCTAACGTGAGCTAGCTAACGAGGGAACGGAGGTAGTATGCACTCGAGTCGACTATTGCTGGAGCATTTGTTGATATCAGCAGCTATCAGTAGCTAGCCAGCTAGATACCGTTAGACAATGCCTCGTCATGTATTAAACTAAAAGTGAATAGTTGACTGGGTCAGCGTTTCCGTTAGAACATATTCGTGCCGGTCTGAGTGTCCTGCAAGATTTCTATCACCGGACATATTCGAGATATTCCGGTCAGAGTTTTAAACAGCAGTCTATTATAATCACATTTTTATGAGCTAACGAATTCCGTTATAATTGGACATGTGTATTAATTACATCAAGCGAAGAATGAGAAATTGATTTGCAGAATCAAATTACTATCTCTCGCCTCTCAAGTTAGTGCGATACGCTACCAGCATCAAGCTCCCGCTGCAGCAGCTCTGTCACACGCACCCCCAAATGAATCTCGAGTCGACATCGCTTCACCTCGTTGTATCAGACACGTCACACATATCATAATGTTCAACTTCACGTATACAGTCATTAATATATTCCAAATAAAATAAGTCCCTCGATACTCCGTGCTGCTGCTGACTTGAAATAAAATAGACCGATACGCAGTCGGTCCGACACTAAACAGCAGTCTGTTAATCACATTTTTATGAGCTAACGAATTCCGTTATATTGGACATTTGTATTAATTATATCAAGCGAAGAACTGAGAAAGCAGAGAGACGGCAACATTATCGTGGGTTTGCGTGACGACTCTCTCCACCTCGCAACGACTTATTTGCAAAGAGTATGGCGCTGCAGAGAAGCTGTTCAGCTGTTATTGGCTCTTTTCTGGGAACCGCACAACAGCGCCCCCCACCCAACATTGGCTGAAAATGGCTGAATTGGAGTACTGCTGGAATATTGCATTGTACTGCTGGTACTGCGGCTCTACAGCTTCAGAAAAGTCCGCACACCCAGCACTAAGCTCTCGCCGACAACGTCGTTGTCATTATTAGAAGCAACGAGGAAACAAATGTAATGATCGTTTCGTTCATCGCATAGGCTATTTAATTTTAGCCTATTTTAATACAATTCAAATAATCAAATTGTGCTTAGACTCAGGGAATTATTTTCACCGGACATTAAGACCGGAGAGATAAAATATGTCGGACTTAAACAGATTGCCGGTAAAATACCGGTAATTACCGGCTAACGGAAACGCTGGACTGGGTCATTGTTTAAACAGTAACGGTAGCTCATGGAGGTCCGATCTAAACTAGAGCAGACTGCCCGCATATCGCAATGGTGGCGTTTCAGGAAGTAAACAAGCCAAATGAGAGCTTCCAATTGGTCATTTGCTTTCTTTCTCATGAAACCAGTCACGTCACTCTACTGTGATTGGACCATTGACTTGAGTGCAATGTGGGACTTGTAGTTTTTTAACGATCTCGCGGCGGAGAAAAAAAGACGGGAGAGGCTATAATCGGTACTCGCACAATCAAAATAAGAGTATCGTTATGAACTACACGTCTACACGCCACACGGCGGGCAGCCCTCTAAGTGTCAAGCGCCAAAGGTAAAAACTGAGCGCCCCTGGCGGGCGGCAGGCTTTAGTTTCGGTCCCTGGCTACAAGGTACAGTGACTGACATTTATTCATTCATCACGAATATGACGAATAATCACAGATACTAAAGGATATTCACATTCAGTCACATTTCCCCCCTCTAATTTTGTGTTATACATGTCCTCCATTTTAAACTTTAAACAGTATTTCGTGACTGTAGGGAACGTCAGGGTACAAGTCTGACCCACTTCCAGTGATTAAGCTAAGCTACGCTAATGGAGCGGCTGTTCCCTAAGCCTAATGCACGCACAGAGAAGAAAAGGGTATGTATCTTCTTGTCTAACTCCAGGGAAGATGGCAAATAAGCGAATTTCCCAAAATGTTGGCGTTTTCCTTTAAGGATGACAATGTCCAGACCTTCCTGGAGGAGTCCACAGTGATGGACCCCAGGTTTAAATCCAAAATGGATAGGGATGCCATCTGGGACAGGGTGAGGGAAGCAGCAGTGGCAGCAAATACTACAGAGGCAGCCGCAGTCACAGAAGAGGTATTTGAATTTGACAATCCCTTTGATTGTAGCACATTTCTATTGTGGTACCTTTCCTCTCTGGGCTCTGGCTCTGTGGTACTTAAATGGTGAATTTCTTATCAAGCTATCAGAGCAAGAGACAGACACACTGATGAGGAAGAAGAGGAGGAGAAAGAAGAAGAAGACGACTATGTAAGCTTAGCTCATTGTGATGATCATAGATGGCATGGATTAAAATATTAAACTTCAAACTAAATCATTTGGTTATGGTCCATTTAATTTCAGACTCCACCCGTAAAGCAATACAAGACAGCCTTGGCGGAACTGTTTGCAGAGGAGGACAGAGAGCTGCAGACAACAGTACAACAGCACACCCTGTCCACCACAGAGAGAGTGGATCAAGAAGTCCAGCTGTACAAATGCCTGCCTTCCATCCCCATATCAGGTGACGCTGCTCTCTGGTGGTGGCAAAAGAGAGACACTCTGCCCCTGCTGTCAAATCTGTGTTCAGGCGTCTTCCACCCCGTCTGAGAGGGTGTTCTCCACGGCTGGAGACACCATTAGCCCAGAAAGATCAAGAATCCTCCCAGAGAAAGCGGACATGCTTATTTTTTTGCAGAATAATTGTTAATTTTATTTGCCCATTTTATTTTTGGTTCCATCTTATACCCTTTTTAAAAAAGGAGCACTGTGTGATTTAACATGTTCAAATGTTATTACCTATTTTTTTTTCGTTTTGTTCTTAGGTTATTTAAAATGTTGTGTTAATATGTTATGTTAATGTTAATATGCTGTATGTTCTGTTCATTATTTATTTAGATTATTTAAGAAATAAAAGTAAGTTATTAACACTAATACACCTGTACTCTTTTTTTTCCACCCAACACAATTTATCAGGAATCGATAAGGGAATCGATAAAGAATCGTATCGATAAGCAGAATCGATAATGGAACCGTATAGATAAAATCTTATCAATTCCCATCCCTATGTATGTCATAAGTGTCATGATTCGATTCGATTTTTATATCTGTATATCTGTTTGTTGTATGTCATAAATGTTATTATGAATTGAAAATGGGGGACCCTGATGTAAACAAGACGAAAGTCTTTCTCTGGTCTGCAACCCCTTAACAATTGTGTGTATTGAGCTGTACTGCACCCATTCTGCAATCTGTTAATTAAAGTTTTCAATCAATCAGCCTAGTTTAACTTGGCGTAGCCATCACTAGCTTAGCCGCCTAGCCCCATAATTGGACATTACCCGAGTAGGATAAATCTGCAGTGCCACAGCCCGGGGCCTGTACTGTGCGTCGGGGCCTGTACTGTGCGGTGCACTACTGCGCATGCGAGAAACAAAGTAACATATAATATAGGACACTAGAAACATAAAGTAACATACGGAAAATAGGACCTAATGTCCAAAATAGCGAAATAGGTACTTACATTTTCACTGAAAGACATCTTTGGTTAATTTTCAATGAAGAATAATGAATGCTTAAAGTAATACTATATAGGTTAATTAAACCAGAGCTAGAAAAAAAAACAGACTTTTATACCCTCACCTGCCTCCAATGTAGTTCCCCCCCCCCCCCCCACCCAACCACCTCCAATGTACAGTTTTCCCCCACCTACCCAACCCCCCCCCCCACCTATACCCAACCCATTGGGAACCGGTTCCTAATTGTCCGATGCCTGGAACCGCGTGCCTCCCGTGACTTTCGATTCCCTTATCGCTGCCAGGTTTTCAAAACAACGTTAGCATGTAGCCATGGCAGACTTATTTGATTCCTTAAGGCAGGGGTGTCAAACTCATTTTCACAGAGGGCCACATCAGCATTATGGTTGCCCTCAAAGGGCCAAAGACTGTATACATGTTAATGTAAAATAAATGTAGCTATACATTTACATATTGTTAAACATGGTGTTTCTGTATTTATTACTTATTCAAGTTATACATATTGCATATTCATTTGCATAAATGTAAAAATATATGTTAGCTTATGTTATTTTAACAAATAATTTTAGTTTATCAGAACCCCATATTACTCCACCAATCAATGATCAAACCATTCAAGTAAATAACAAAGAAGAATATCATCAAATACAAGCTATGACATAGGGCTGGGCGATATGACCAAAAACGTTATCGCGATAAAATTATAAAATTATTTTCATATAATTCGATATCGATAATTATCGTCGATATAATGTCCGTCAAGTTTAATTAACTTCTTATGCTGCTGCGAATGTCTCAAGTCGAGTTGATGTCGTCATCAGTCTGCGCACGTTAGCCGACAAGCGGAGTATCTCATGACAATAAATATGACACTAAAATACTCTCTTCCGCCACAATATATTGAAACGAGGTCCACTGTATATCCCACACTACCATAAACGTGGCCTCAGAATTCAAAACACACACATACTCGGCACGTAAATATATAAAAACAGCGACGTGCAAGCTAGTTAACCTAGCCAGCCTGTTGGTTCTAAGCGGAGTATTCCATGACAATGTGCTAAATATGACACTAAAATACTCTCTTCCGCCACAATATATTGAAACGGCGTCCACTGTATATCCCACACTACCATAAACGTGGCCTCAGAATTCAAAACACACACATACTCGGCACGTAAATATATAAAACAATGCCGTGGAAGCTAATTAGCCTAGCAAGCCTTGTTGAGTGAGTCCTACCTCCTTCCGGGTCTCGGCCATCTCCTTCACTGATTGGTTGTTAGCTGTTGTGCGTAAGTACGTCATCACGTAACGCTGGTTGTTGTTAGTGAGTGTGTTGAGCCGAGGCTGAACGGAGGAGATACTATTGGAACGGAGCCAAGCTTGGAAAATCGATATATCGAAACTTTGCGACCACGTTTCATGTTTATTTCGAGGAAATAATTTATCGCGATAGTTATCGTTATCGTTTTATCGCCCAGCCCTACTATGACATTAAGTTTGTTCAAAACCCCAGCCCCGACTTCAGCCCCGAGTCACTGCACTACAAACCCCCGACCCAACTCACGGGTGGGTTTGACGTACAGTCAGCACCGAGGAACAGCACCTGGGGACCCGGCCTCTGGTACCCACCAAGTACTAACTCACGACCACACGTCAAGTCAAGTCAAGTCAAGAGTTTTAATTGTCACGGCATACAGGTATACAATGAAATGCGGCTGGTCTTGCCCGCGACGATGTGCAATACAGTGGTACAACATATAATAGAATCCAATAAAAATACAGTGGTACAACATATTAATAGAATCCAGTAAAAAACAACAGTGCAATAAACAGGTACATGGTGTGCCATCTCGGTATCTGTACATAGTATTTACAGAGCATATAGGACATGCTAGGCAGGGCTGTACGCTAAGCTTTTTCACTAGGGGCACACTTGCCCCTAAATGAGAAATTTAGGGGCAAACAATATTTTTTAGGGGCAAATTTTTAAATAACTATTTTACCATTATAGTAGGGCTGGGCGATATGGCCTCTAAATGATATCGCAATATTTTGACATTTCCTCTAAAGCACTTAAAAATGCTTGATTTAACCCTTTGATGCATACAGTCACGCCAATATGATGATTATAATAAGTCCCTGCAACATATGTTTGCATTATTAAACCATGAAGATGCTTTAAAAAATAATTTAATGAAAATGTACTAAGAGTAGTCTACTGACACACTAATAAAAATTATTATTTACATCTAAGACAATTTATATAAAAACTCTTGGGTGCCTTTTACACAGTACTGTGTTTTCTATCCACTTTAGCCAAACACACACACACACACACATATATATATATATATACAGTAACACACACTACTGTGAGAAAATAATAATCACACAGACTTAATGATTTTAGAATATTTCAGATAATGAAATTAAATGTTTATATCATCAACTATCCAGTTAGTATTTATACTGTGTGTAACATTTGGCTACTTTAAATTATTGAATGTAGAGAGAGAGAGAGAGAGAGAGGGAGAGAGAGAGAGAGAGGGAGAGAGGGAGGGAGAGGGAGGGAGGGAGAGAGAGGGAGAGAGAGAGAGGGAGGGAGAGAGAGGGAGAGAGAGAGAGAGAGAGAGACCCTTCGCGTTTTGATAGTCTAAGCTGCCGTAGGTGATGACGTCACTCTCGAATGTAAACAGGAAGAGATGGAGACACACGGAGATGGCAATTCAATGATATACAGAAATGAATAACCAATAAATATGAAGTTATGTTTAAACTTCTGTTGTCAAGCGTTGTATATATATATATATAATATAACCCACCCCCTTTCCTCACGAATGGAACTAGTCTTGTGGAGTCCGCTTTGACCGTTTTCCAGGGTTAGCAGAGATCGCTAGTTAGCTTAGCATAATCCTAATGGTAACCTTGGTTAGAAGCTACCGTTAGCTCATTGCTCGTGTCAATTAAATTGCATGTTATTAACTCTTTCAGTGCCACGCCTGGTTTTCCATTTTACCGCTTGAATGCCACCATCCGCGCCAATGTTAACGTTAATATCGCCTAATCTATGTTTTAAATTATGGCTATGTGTCTAATCTGCCCATCGCATTATCAAAGACTATTTTCCAGACAGTGCTGTGAAGGCAGATTGTTTTTTTATCGCGTCGTTGCCGTTTCAGAGCAGTTAGAAAAGCCCCCGTTTTGATATAAAAAACAGCTCATTCTGGAGCATTCTATGAAAATCGTCTTTTAGTGGAATATTCCACAACGTTGATATTCGTCAGCCTTTTTATGAATCGTTTTCAAATAAACGCTAGATGATCAATATTATACGTGCACGCACGCACATTACGGCCGCGCGCGGATAATTGCCTCGTTGATTTCCTCTCGGAGTTTTACATTGAAACCGAAAGACATTTCACAAAACAGCTTATAACTTCATCAAACTTACTCTGATTATCCTACCACTGATAACATAGAGTCCTTACCTGACATCAGATGGTATCCAACTGGTATATTCCAATTCCTGATCACCATTCGAAAAAATCGATACGTGTATGGATCCAACGCGACACAGTGGATCTCCATGATCCGCGGGGATCTGAGGCTCCAGAATGAACTCTAGTAACCCCGGCTGGATCAGTGAACTGGAAAATGTGGAGTACCGGATTTTTTTCCCCATTCATTTTCATTGAGTCCATTCCAAAATCACTTATGTCATCTGGGAGACGACAGGGGGCGCTTTTTTCCACAGTGATCACCGGCGCAGCTCGGCAATACTCGGGTAGGCTCGGGTGATGCAATCATTTTTCAGATCGCAAAAAAAATAAATAAAATCCGAGAAATCTCGTGAGTGGCTAGCAACCACCTATAAAAAAACACGAGAAATCTCGTGAGTGGCACTGAAAGAGTTAAAGGTCCGCGCTGGTCTGTCTAATGAAATTACAACCGCAACATTATATTGCACTGTACAGCCCTGGTTGTAGGCTAATGTTTTACTACAATTTGTATGGATTAATTTAGGAGTGAAATGCGAATGAAGGGTTGAAATTACCACTCGCAAGCTTGCCCCCAGATATTATTTTAAACTCGCACGGACCAAATTAGGGGGCAATTTGCGATCATATCATCGCAGTGTACAGGCCTGCTAGGTAGCTTTAGTAGTGCAATACACTGTTCCTGATGTTATACTAATTTAAAGTGGCCTTTCCTCTGGCCATAAGTGTGCGTATGTGCGGCATGAGTGTTAAAGTGGCTGCTAGTGTGTGAGCGTGCTCAGCGTGCGTGTCGTGTATGTGCTTGTGTGTGCTTGTGTGTGAATAGTTCCGTTTCTGTGTCTCTCAATGTTCATCGTTCAAGGCTCTGATGGCCTGAGGGAAGAAGCTTAGCCTAAGCCTCTCCGTCCTAGTAGCTGGGGTACGCAGGCATCTGCCTGACCTCAGCAGCTGGAACAGGCTGTTATTGGGGTGGTGGGGGTCTTTCATTATCCTGCAGGCTCTGGATTTGCACCTCTTGTTGTATAGAGCCTGCAGGGGAGGTAGCGCAATACCCGTGGTACGCTCGGCTGAGCGCACCACTCTCTGTAGGGCCTTCTTGTCCTGTGCCGTGCTATTCCCATACCAGGCAGTGATGTTTCCGGTCAAGATGCTCTCTACAGCTCCTGAGTAGAAGGACTGGAGTATCTTCCCCGATACTCTGAACTTCCTTAACTGTCTCAGGTGGTAGAGGCGCTGCTTCGCTTTCTTTACTACTGTGTCTATGTGTGTTGACCATGTCAGATCCTCTGAGATGTGGACCCCCAGGTACTTGAAGCTGCTCACCCTGTCCACGGTAGCCCCGTTAATCATCAGTGGTGTGTGTGTCTCCTGCTGTCCTCTCCTATAATCCACGATCAGCTCCTTGGTTTTACCAATGTTCAGGAGCAGGCTGGGGAGACTCGCCCAGGAGGCCTCTTCCCCTACGCTCACCAATGTACCAGCCATCCATGGCATCGTACCTTGGCACACCGACGTTACCAGACTTTACGCGCAAGGACAGAGCACAGTACACGGAATTACGCATGTGTTTGGAGACTATGATGTCCGACGTCCCCGACGAGTCGTACAAATATGCCATCCTCCTCAAGCATCTCAAGGTGCCCAGAGCGCATAACATAGCGCTGGCATATTCCAACTCAAGCACCCCATACTCCGCGGCTCTAGTGGCCCTCGACCAGCGTTATGGACGCATATGGGATTACGTGATCCAAGAAATACGGGATATCGACCGCCTCCCCCCAGCCAAAGACAATAAAGCACTGGATGACCTCTCTATCAAGGTACAATCCCTAGTAGGGATGCTGGGGTCCCAAAAGGAGAAGGGGAGATATGAACTGTATGCCAATTCAAATGTGGAGCGAATACTGGAGAAGCTCCCTCCAGCCCGCCAAGAGCGTTTTCGGCGGCAGAGAGACCACCGTGATCCCAACGGCCCCGAGCCATCCCTCCTAGACCTGGCCGCTTTCCTCGCAAGGGAAGTTAGCAGCCTACGACTGGACACATTCGTGTGGAGTGGATCTAGCCCAAGAGATGGACCTCGGAGGTCCAACGATAATCGCCGGTCAGTGACTGTTATGCACCAGGCCGAGTCAGTGCCGCAGCACAAGAACCACAGCACCCCCCAGACCAAGGGGAAGTGGAAGATTGTATGCCAGTACTGTGAAAAGGAACATTGGCTGTCTCAATGTGACACTTTCAAGAAGCTGACCGCTGACGAGGTGAGTCAGTGGATCAAAGCCAACCGCCGCTGCTTCCGCTGGGCGCGCAGCCACATGGCAGCTGAGTGCCGCTTAAAGAAAAGATGCAGCAAGTGCGACGGCGCTTCAAAACAGACTCGCTCCATTACAAATACACACCCCTGACCACGGAGCAGGGAAGGTCGACCCCTCTACCGACCACCAGACGGAGCGTATACAGAACACTCGCAAGGCAATACGACCCGCTGGGGTGTATCCTACCTTACACCACCCGGGCGAAAATGATTGTACGAGAGCTGTGGGACAAGGAACAGGGCTGGGACGACCCCATACCCGATCACCTAGCTTCCACCTGGAGAGAGTGGGAGAGAGAACTCAACTCGCTCCAAAATGTGAACATACGCCGAAGCTACTTCCCACCCACAGTGCGGCTGGAGACGTGCCAGATGGACCTGCACGTCTTCAGCGACGCCTCAGAAGTGGCCTACGGTTCGGTGGCTTACTTGCGGGCCCGAGAGGAGGGAGGAGAAATACACACAGCCTTCATCCTGGCTCGCTCAAGGATAGCCCCCCCGCAAGCAACAATCGATCCCGCGTCTAGAGCTCTGCGCAGCTCTGGTAGGCGTAGGCCTGCCGCGATAAGCAATAAATCGATTAATTGCCGCGATAATTAAAATGAATGCAATGATTTTGACGGGCGCGATTAATTGCTATTTGCGCGTTTGTTTTAATGAGGCGGACCCAGTGCCCCTTGTCAGTCACTGTCCGTGTTGGGAGGCGGGCCGCTGGCTTTACTACAGAGCACAGCACAGGAGCTCCGTGGGGCTAACGTTACCCCTCATTGTGTCTATTCTACTAGCATTAACGTTACTCATACAAACAGAGTAAACACAGTTTTCAATCAATCAATCAATAACAACATTAACGAGACCCTCGTTGTGTCTATTCTGCTAACGCTAACGTTACCTCTCATTGTGTCTATTCTACAAGCGTTAACGTTAGCTAGGCTGTCTATGCTAACGTTAACATTAGGCTAACAAGCTGTAACGTTACCAGTCGCGTCTATTTGCTAACGTTAGCATTAGGTAATAACCGGTTTAAAATGGATGGTGATTACCTCACGTTGTGTCTATTCTACTAGCATTAACGTTACTCATACAAACAATCAATAGCGAGTTATATTGATCACGCTATGTACGATAGCCATGCTAAAACGCTAGCACAACATTAGCACCTAACCTAACAACAAGCCTTAACAAGTCAGCGATCTTTTTGCGAGACTAAACTCTCCGCTCGGTGGCAAATTGTGTTGATGTCGGTTTTGTTTAATCAATAAATGAGGCAGAATACACAGTGACTGTATCCTTTGTTTATTGCACTTGTGCCTGCTGCAAACATAATGATTATGAAATCCTAGAGACGCGTCTCTATTCTGACCAATCAGTGGTCTGCAGTGTTTCACGTGACTTTTCTGGTACCCAAAGTACCTGATAATCACAACAATACTTCCGGTCCGGTCGGTGGGCTTCAAAATAAAAGTCTAAAACACAGGAAAAGACGGAGCGGTGGGCTTCAAAATAAAAGTTTTGGGAAATAAATTTCTCCAAAAAAAAATTCTCTAACCGGTCGCAATAATATCGCTTATCGCGATATTTTCGGGGGCAATTAATCGCCCAGCAAAATGTGTTATCGTGGCAGGCCTAGGTAGGCGCGCAACTCGCCACGTTAATCCAACGTGAACTCACCATCCCGGTGCAAAGAACAATCTTGTGGTCAGACTCCATGACCGTACTCGCATGGATCCAGTCCGATTCTTGTAGATACAAGGTCTTCGTGGGAGTCAGAATCACAGAGATTCAAGACCTAGTAGGATCAGCGTGCTGGAGGTACGTGGACACGAAACAGAACCCAGCCGATGTCATCACACGGGGGATGTCCCTAGATGACCTCACACGTCACAATATCTACAGTGACGGTCCTGAGTTCCTCAAGCTCCCGGAGGAAGAGTGGCCTACCCCCACCCCTCGGGAGGCTAGTCAAGAGGAGGCAGAGATCAAGAAATCTATGTTCTGTGGGTTGACGCACACCCCAGTCCCCACTGACCCTAACATAGACGACTGCCTCACCTTTGAGAGTGCGCAGCTAAAGACATTCCTGTGGCACCACCCTGAGGTTCCCCCCACTACCGACATTAACGCAGCTAACTACGAAGAGGCAGAACTCCTTCTGCTACAGCGAGCCCAAAGAGACTCGTTCCCCGACGAGCTAGACTGCCTGCAGGGAACAAAGCCAATCCCGTCAGACAGCAGACTGCTCCACTTGGCCCCCGAGCGCGACACCCATGGCCTCATCAGGGTGGGTGGTCGTCTGAGACGGGCCCCGGACTTAACGGATGACGTCAAGTTTCCTATAGTCCTCAACAGCCGACACAAGGTCACTGAGCTCATCATAAAGAAATACGACGAGGATGTGCACCACGCTGGGGCAGAGAGAGTCTTCGCTGAGATCCGACGTCGCTATTGGATACTGAACGGAAGAGAAGCAGTACGTCGCTTCCAGCGGACTCGACCAGACTGTCGCCAGTGGCGAGCACAGCCCAGTATACCCAGGATGGCCGACCGGCCTCACCGTCACACCCGACCCGTGGCGAGGCTGATAGAGTTGCCGAGGCTCCCTGACTCCCCTGATGACGATCATGACCCACTGACTTTGTAGATTGCCCTACTCCCCACAACAGACATTGAGCAGTTGACTGGACTATTAATCTGTCTTCCTTTAACTAATTAGGTGCGGACTAATTAGGAGGCGGCTGTTGTGAAGGGCCAGATTAAACTGAGAATATGTATTTATCGTTTGATATACTTTGTATATTATTTATATATATACACGGAATATCCCTTTACCTGCGTTCAGACCAGAGTAATATTCGCTCTCCTATTGGACAGCGCCCCCAGGCGCCAGCGCGCAAGCCCCCAACGGCAAGTTCAAAGACAACTGCAGGCATGTCAGAACATGCCCAGAGTCAGCGTAGTAATACGAGACAAGGACTGCGGTTGGGACTAGATATTCACTTAAGTATATATATTGGCGCAGGTGTAAACAGCAGTAGTTCATCAGTCGTCTAAGTAGCTGTTTCATCAAGTTCGGTGATACAGTGAAGTGAGCAACCTTGCGTCTAAACAGAGCATTGAGAACCGCGTGCGAATAGAATGTTAAAGTGTCAGAGTTTAATGAAGTAACATTGAGTTCGACTTAATCTAATGTGAAGTAAATAGTCGATCATTTATTGTATATCGTGCGACCACAGTTCTTTCGTGTGTAGCATTACCCATCAGTTCGTCGTGTCTTTAGCTAGTGCACTTAACCAGGCTGTGTGGCCTAAATACGTTGCCCACACCGAGGAGTCCTAGGCGGAGAACCGTTGGACATGTACACAGGAGAATCGACGTCGGCGATTGCAGAACCATTCCTGGTTGGATTATATTGATTTGGGACGTGACCACCGGAGAAGAGCATCGTTGATTTTCTTTGGGATTCAACCTCGTGAGGATTACAACTTGGGCCTGCCTCGTGGACGGGGCTGGCTAGCTGTCATCAATGCTGTCGAGCATTTTGGATTACAATTATTGCTTTTGCTGCTGATCAAGGGAGTTTACAAGAACCGACTCCTGTACCTGGAGTCTCTTTATTCCTCATTGAATCAGACGGAGTACCCGAACATTCCTCTACCCTCCAGGCCTTACACCCCGGAGGGAACCCATTGTCTCCAGTTGGTACCGGTGTTGCCCTATATAATTGCTACTATACAACAGGTGGCGTCAGCTTAGACCCATCGTAGGATTCCTGCTATTCTTAGTGACTTATGCTCTTGACTGACTTTACGAATATTCTTCGCCATACAAGCGCGACCCTAATTCTCATTCTGTAACCTAACGTTGCCTAATAATAATAAATTACCCTCCAATAGTATTTCTGTGTCAATGCCGTGTTCTTGTGGGTGTTCACCATCTATATTTGATGTACTGTCTGGCCAGTAATTAAAGTACATAACTAGCAGTGGTTTAATCTATCACAATCTTTAATACAGTCAGGGTTTTGTAACCCCTCAGTTACAGTTAGGGTTATATTTTTTATTTTATTTTTTAAATTTTATTTCAGATAATGGTTGAAGAAGTGAGTCTTTAATCGACGGCGAAAGATTGGACGGGATTCGGCTGTCCTAACTGGGGTGGGTAGTTCATTCCACCATTGTGGGGCAAGGACTGAGAATAGGCGTGTAGGTGGTGTATATGTGTTTGAGGATGATATCCTTCAAACAGGCAATAGTGATGATATAATTTGGGCAGTGCTGAGCTGGGTTCCTTTCCTCCAGTGTATTTGTCCCCCGGCCCCACCCAATGGCCCCATGCACACACACACACCGAAGTAAAAAAAAACATAAAAAAAAAAATTAAAAAAAAAAAAAAATCGATTTTTTTTTAATGTTCGAAGCTTGTGCCATCGAACGAAGCTTCGAAGTATTTAAGACAGCCCTACTTCTCAGTTACAGTGAGTGACAATATTGTCACAAGGAAAGATGAAATTACATACCTAGGTTCCATGCTAGAGGAAAATCTTTCCTGTGACAAAATGGCATCCAATGTAATAAAAAAAGTCAACCAACGAACTCGATTCTTGTACCGGATCTCCTCTCTGGTAAACAAGAATACCCTGAAGACTCTGGCAGGAGCACTCATTCAAGGGTACTACGACTATGCTTGCACCTCATGGTACCAAAGCACCTCAAAGGCGCTAAAAACTAAATTACAAACATCACAAAACAAACTGGTCAGACTACTGCTTGACCTTACTCCTAGAACCCGCCTCACCCCTGCCCACTTTGACAACCTAGGATGGCTTAGAGTAGACGACAGAGTAGGGCTGGGCGATATAACGATAACGATAAATATCGCGATATATTTTAATAATCGATATCGAATATCGAAATTTAAAAAAAATCGAAAAATCGTTTTTTTTTTTTTTTTTTTTTTTACCTGCAACAGGGCAGTTTTAAAACCAGAGACAGTGGACAGACTTGTCTTTCTTGCCTGCAACTTAAAGTAATGGCTTTGCTTGTCCAAATGACAATACTGACCAAATTCAGATTTATTTTTCTCTTGTCCATTTATTTTGTTTGCTTTCTAATTTAAAATACATTTTGAAACCGTCTGTACACAGTAGGCTATGTGTGCTAGCAGAACTAGACTCCAGTCACGAGTCACAGTGCACATGTGCGGTGGTTTGTCCACCAAAAAAGCGCCAAAAGATCGAAAATAAACTAGCAGAGCCAGAACTGTTCAACTCCTCTGGAGCCACAGCCAGCAGAGAAGCCGGTTTACTTTAGCTTTTAAACCAGCTGCAGCCTGAGAACTGGAGTGTGAGGGGATGTAACACTAAAGATGGCGGCAATGACAAAGAATTGCTGCAAAATAAACATACATCTGTAAAAAAAAAAAAAAAAAAATTATACTTATAACAATTCGATAATTATCGATATCGAGAAATAAAATAAAATTATCATATCGTTATCGCGATATGATTTTTTTCCATATCGCCCAGCCCTACGACAGAGTACAGCAACTTGCAATGGGCCTGGTCTACAAGATACTAGGGGTGGGAATCACCAGTTTCATCACGATATGATATCGATTCTTTGGACAACGATACGATATTTTCCGATATCACAAAGTCTGCCACGATACGATACGATTCGATTCAGGTGCCTGCGATCTATATGAGACGATATTATATGCCCATTTAACACAATCAGTAACATTTAAATCAACAACAAAAAAAGGCAATGGAAATATCATGACATTTTTATTTTTGATCTCTTCCAGACATTTAAATGAAAAACAATCTATTGTTTTTAATACAAATAGACCTCCTGTTCACTGTTTTTGGTTTGTTTCTTTTTTTTCTGATATTAATATCCTATCACAGCGCTGTATTTTGGCTGGAAAAGGCATATTGGGAGTCGGAAGGTGCAGTACCGACCAGATCCTGTTAGTGGGGCTATCTCGAGAATGCAGTAACCCCCCCTCCTTCCCAGTCCCTAGTGGACCTCTGCTGCTCTCTCTATCAGCTTAGCTTAGTTAGCTCACGCTAACGCAACATTAATTTCGGTATTTAACGCGACGTAGGCATAAAGGAATGGCGAGGATGGAAAGCATGTTAGATGCATTTGACCCCTTGTGGGGGAAAAAAACAACAGGCACTTATTTCGGGCAAAATAGGCGGACTCTGAAGCAATGTTGTCTAACGTCTACACACGCTGAGCTGCGCTGAGCTACTGTTGTTGTTGCAGCCAGCCGGGCGGATATGCTCACGAGGGGATTTTCAAAATAAGAGTATCGCAATATGAATCGATCTTTTTACGTTGCATCGATCCTATTTGATAATTGATAATAGATCGATATATCGATCTGGATCGATGTATTGTCCCACCCCTACAAGATACACTACACGACCAAGGTACTAGGGGTGGGTACCTTTCACATTTGAACCGATACGGTACCGGTACCTGTGAATCGATACCGGTACCCAACAGTAACTTTTTTCGGTACTTTAGTCTCAATTTTTTATTTACCTACCTCAGTCGTGAAAAAAATAATCCAAACTTCAAATAACAACAATTTCGACCGTTTTCGGCTTGCCATTGCTCCGACTGCTTTGTTGTTTTTTTTGGTATCTCACTTGAATCGATACTCGGTAGTACCGACGACGTCCGACGTGTTTCGGTTCGGTACCTCAAAAGTACCGAATTCGGTACCCATCCCTACAAGGTACCCATGTACATGTCAAAATACTTCCCAAAGGTCAGTGAATACCACGATCACAACACCAGAGGGAGCTCCACAAATCATGTTAAACCCAGATTCGGCTCAAACAAGGGACTAAACTAGGGATGCACGATAATTATCGGGCCGATATCAGCAATTATGACGTCATCCCGAGAAACCCGATAACGTTATTGATAGCTCCGATAATATATAATACATTTTTTGGTTAAAAGAAATCCGGTGTGGGTGGATTTGGATGAAGGGCGCTTGTTTTTATTATAGCCTCCTCCCGTTTTGCCAGTACTGTGGTACGATTGATAGCGTGTGGTTTAGGAACAGGGAGTTTTTCACAAATCCAGCGCTCCCTTTCTTGGCTGTGACGTAGTCACGTTACATTCGGAGGCAGACAGTCGTTCTGCCAATTACGTCCCACCGCTTGCACCCACCTCTTCTTCTTACCACCAATCAGAAGCTCTCGTTCGTTTATTTACCTCCGGATTGTCAGCCATTACTCTACTCGGAGCTCAGGCTAATAACGTTAGATCCCCGCCAGCCACATTGACAAGTACCAGCGCTTATACATTACTGGCAAATGTCTTGTTGCACTTGTGGCAACGAGCGTTGTCAGCATCGACTTTAGTAAAAATAGACCCAGACTTTTGAATTTCGTTCTGTCCGCCATGATGAGAGCAGAGCTGTCTGTACTCGGCAGCACCCGTGTGTGTGTGTGTGTGAGTGAGTGTGTGTGTGAGCACAGCCCGCTGCTCGCGCAGGCAGAGACACCGAGGCAGGAGAGATATAGAAAACGGCCAACAAGATTAGTTTGCAACGTTTAAATTCCTCAAAAAAAACTCCATAATTTCTCGAGTACCGATAGCAGTACCGATGACGTCAGAGCTTATAAATACTAAAAAAAAAAATAAAAAAAATTGATCAAAAAAAATATAGGAGATATATATATACATTTAAAAAAAATATTATAATACAATAAATATCGGTTATCGATATCGGTTATCGGCTTGAGGAGCATAAAGTTATCGGTATCCGTGTCAAAAAATCAATATCGTGCATCCCTAGACTAAACACGTTTCGCAATTATGCCACATCAATGTGGAACGCCCTACCCAAAGCTGTAAAGGAATGTGAATCACTACCCACTTTCAAAACCACTCTCAAAGAACACCTACGGGAGACTGCAATTCGAAACTGGCCACTGTAAATGTCCTAACCCAACCCCCTCCAATGTACAGTAAATGACCAAGTATGGCTTTGTCAATATTCCAATGTACAGTTTTGCTTGTACAGTTGTACAGTGTCCCCCACCCACCCTCCCCTCCTATCCAACCCCCCCCCCCCCCCCCCCCCCAGCCACTCAACCCCACCCCACCTACCCAACCCCACCTCCCCCAATGTATCTGGTACGTCATAAATGTATAGATGTAGCAGTACTGTCTATCTGTATGTCATGTGTGTCATATATGTTATGATGAATTGAAAATGGGGGACCCTGATGTAAACAAGACGAAAGTCTTTCTCTGGTCTGCATCCCCTTAACAATTGTGTGTATTTATTGAGCTGTACTGTATTGTACCCATTCTGCAAATACAACATCTGCGGCACTGCAGATTTACCCTATTGCATCACCCCGCGGATATGTCCCCCTGTAAAGACTGCTGTGGACATCTACAGATAATAGTCGTACTCGAGACGAAGACATTTAATTTGGAAGAGAATGAGCCGACAATACCATGGACACCAAAGGTGAGACAACAATAGAGGCCATCTAGTCGACTCCAACAAGCTAAGCTAACAGCAGCTAAGGGAACACTAGCCCCAGATACAGAGGGGGAAACTACCGAGATATACCACATAATAGTAACTATTGGAATGAACGTGGAGCAAGACCGAAAACAAACAGCATCCCCTGATAAACAGGAGCAGTTGAAACGAGAGAGAGCTAATGGCTGGCTATGCTAACTAGGCCAACATCAACCACCACGAGTGATAAGAAGCAGCTGTGGACGCTGCTAACAACACAGTAAGAGGAGAACTCCCCTCAAACACTGAAGACATGCAGCTAGAAAACACATTTCAGTCACTACCTGACGAGCCTCCATCAGCAGGAGGACGGGGCTCAGACGTCAGTCCCACTAGAGACACGACCAGGACCGAGGAGCAGCAGCAGGAGGACCGCGTGTAGTCTTCTTCTTCAATGGGTGTAATAATGGCCGACGGCGACGCCGGCTGCCTCTTCTTTAGTCTTTTACCAACGGAGTTGCAGTTCCGCGTTCGGGTTCCGTGATCTGATTGGCCACTGACGCCAAAGCCATTCACGTCAGCCTCCTAGTGGTATAGACCACCGTAACACTTCCGGGATTCTGAAATCTTTGGGGATAGGAGGGAGGGTTTTTAATTGGGTGAGGAGTTTTTTGTCGGGTAGGAAGATTCAGGTTAAAGTGGGGGGGGGGGGGGGTGCTGTCAAGTCAGGTCCAGATTGATTGATTGATTGAAAACTTTATTAACAGATTGCAGAATGGGTACAATACAGTACAGCTCAATACACACAATTGTTAAGGGGATGCAGACCAGAGAAAGACTTTCGTCTTGTTTACATCAGGGTCCCCCATTTTCAATTCATCAGGACATATATGACATACATGACATACAGATAGTCAGTACTGCTACATCTATACATTTATGACATACCAGATTTGCAAATACAGTACTGTTTGTGATACAGAAGGAGTCAGGAAAAGGGAGTATATACATTTGACGTAGAAACTGTACATTGGAGGAGGTTGGGTGGGGGGGGGTTGGGTACACTGGGATATTGACAACCATACTGGGTAATCTACATTGGAGGTGGTTGGGGGGGGGGGCACACTGTATATACAAGCAAAACTGTACATTGAGGGGGGGGGGGGGGGAGACACTGTACAAACAAACAAAATTGTACATTGGACTATTGACAAAACCATACTAGGTAAATGACTGTACATTGGAGGGGGTTGGGTTAGGATATTTACAGGGGCCAGTGTTGAATTGCAGTCTCCCGTAGGTGTCCCTTGAGAGAGGTTTTGAAAGTGGGTAGTGATCCACATTCCTTTACAGCTTTGGGTAGGGCGTTCCACATTGATGTGGCATAATTGCGAAACGTGTTTAGTCCCTTATTTGAGCCGAATCTGGGTTTAACATGATTTGTGGAGCTCCCTCTGGTGTTGTGATCGTGGTATTCACTGACCTTTGGGAAGTATTTTGACATGTACATGGGTACCTTGGTCGTGTAGTGGTTAGTAATGGAACCCCGCAGGGGAGTGTGATTAGCCCACTCCTCTACGTAGTTATGATAAATGATGTATTTGGGGGGGTAGGGGGGGGATTGGAAGGTCTTTGTTTGCGGATGATGGCGCTTTATGGAAGAGGGGGAGGAGTGTAGAGTATGGGGTACGCAAGGTTCAGGAAGCAATAGATAGTGTAGAGCAGTGGGGGTTAGATTGGGGGTGTAGGTTTTCAGTGGAAAAGACGAAGTTTATGGTTTTTACTAGGAAGAGGGTGCAGGAAGGGATAAAGCTTAGGTTATATGGTCAGGAGCTAGAGAGGGTAGCAACATTTAAGTACCTAGGGGTGGTTTTTGACTCTCATCTTACGTGGGAGGGCCATGTTAGGAGGATAGGGGAAAGGGGGAATAAGGTGTTGAATGTAATGAAGTGTTTGGCTGGTAGGGACTGGGGAAGTAGTAGTGAGGCGTTGAGGTCAGTATATGTAGGGTTAGTTAGGGCAATGATAGATTATGGGTGTATAGCGTATGGGTCAGCGGCACAGGTGCATTTGAGGAAGTTGGATGTGCTTCAGGCGCGGGCATTGAGGATCTGTAGTGGGGCTTTTAAGACCACTTCAGTTCCGGCTCTTCAGGTGGCGATGGGGGAGATGCCCTTGGAGATTAGGCGTAGACAGTTAATGGCGAATTATTGGGTGAATCTGCAGGGACATGGGGACTCTCACCCGACTAAGGGGGTTCTGAGGGATTGCTGGGAGAATGGGAAGGGTAAGAAGGAGAATTTTGGCCGGGTAGGGCAGGGAGTGGCGGTGGAGTTTGGAGTGGGGGGTCTTAATATAAGCCCCTCGGTGGTATATCCAGCCGTGGCTCCGTGGTTGTTAGAGTGGCCTGAGGTGGATTGGAGGATGATGGAAGTGAAGAGGTCAGGGGAAAGGGTGGAGGTGGTTAGTGCTTGTGAGGGACTGTTGCGTGATTCGTATGGGGACTTTACAGCTGTGTATACAGATGGGTCGAAGGATCCGGAGTCTGGGGTGTCAGGGTTTGGAGTGGTGGTCCCAGGGAGGGGAGTGGCGGTAAGCCGGAGGACTACGAACGGTCTGGGTGTGTACACAGTTGAGATGGTGGCTGTGCTGGTGGCACTGAGGTGGGTGGAGCAGGCTCGGGTGGGGAAGGTGGTGGTTTGCAGTGATTCAGCATCAGTGTTGGCTAGCTTGAGGTCTTTTAGATCCAGCAGCCGGCAGGATATGCTGTATGAGGTGTTGATGAGTATGACTAGGTGTGTGAGACAAGGGAAAGAGGTGAGATTTTTGTGGGTCCCGGCGCATGTAGGAGTGAGGGGAAATGAGGAGGCGGACAAGTTGGCTAAGGGGGCCTTGAGGAAGGGGGCGGTGGATATGCAGGTTAGGGTCAGTAAGGCTGAGGCGAAGGGGATGATTTGGGAGAGGGCAGTTCAGATGTGGCAGGAGAGGTGGGAGGGGGGGGTAAAAGGGCGTCATTTCTATCAGGTCCAGCGCAGTGTTAGGGGTCGGGAGGGGGGTAGTTTGAGAGATAGGAGGGAGGAAGTAGTGTGGATGAGGTTGAGGCTGGGGCACTGTGGGTTTAATAAAAACCTGAAGCTGGTGGGGAAGCATCAGAGTGGGCTCTGTGAGGGGTGTGAGGAGGAGGAGGAATCAGTGGGGCATGTACTGTTGGAGTGTAGGGCTTATACAGTGCAGAGGAGAGAGATGAAGGGAAAATTGAGGGAGATGGGGGTTAGGGAGCTAGGGATATCGGAAATACTGAGTGGGGGAGGGGGAGATAAGGCGAGGGTGGTGTTGGGGTTTTTGAGAGATGTGGGGGTGTATGATAGGGTTTGAGGGAAAGTGTTAGAGTTGGAAGGTAGATAGAAAGTTGAAATTTACGTGAGTCAGAGAGTGGGATATGTAGTATAATGTAGATGGAGGTTGATAGGGATAGTGAACAGTGTGGTTGTAGGAAGGTGTTTGTAGGTTAGGTAGTTAGGTAGAATAGTGGTTAGAGTGAGGGACTCATAGATTAGGTTTGGATATGGTGGTGATGTTAGGGATGGGTTTTGTTTTTGTTTTTGTTAAACCATTGAAGAAGAAAGAAGAGGGGAGAATGGAAGACTGGCCCGATTTCCGGGTCGGTAGGTGGCGGTAAATGCCCCATTTATGGTGGCCGTCCGCCGTAAAACACCAAAAAGAAGAAGAAGAAGGGATTCTGAAATCAGGGAGGAGATTGCGGGGGGTGCATATGAATGAATGTGGACGAGAGCCGTGATGTAAGTGGTTGCCGATACGGCTGTGGGGGTGCTAGAGACATGATCGAATAGACGTTTATGCGCCTCGCTCTCCTGAACACGGCGTGACCCATAACTAATCGATCAGAACTAAATCGGCAGAGAAAAAGCCCATTTTAAAGCACCTATTCCGTTTGGACATGCGCAGAGTGCCCATGGAGTCTGGACGACGCGAGATGACGCTCGAATGAATGTGGACTGTTCCATCAGAGGGGGGAGCTTCGATGGTCATGTAAGTGGCTACAGACCGCTGCACTTAAATATAAACATTAGTCTACCTGGAGACTCAATGAGGTAATTGTAGATGTCGCCATAAGACACGTCTGGCCATTTAGTGGGATCATTTTTTCATTATCCTGTTCGGCTGGCCACCGAAGCTCCCCCCTCTGATAGAACGGTCCACATTCATTCGAGCGTCATCTCGCGTCGTCCAGACTCCATGGGCACTCTGCGCATGTCCAAGCGGAATAGGTGCTTTAAAATGGGCTTTTTCTCTGCCGATTTAGTTCTGATCGATTAGTTATGGGTCACGCCGTGTTCAGGAGAGCGAGGCGCATAAACGTCTATTCGATCATGTCTCTAGCACCCCCACAGCCGTATCGGCAACCACTTCCATCACGGCTCTCGTCCACATCCATTCATTTGACCCCCGCAATCTCCTCCTTGATTTCAATGTAACGCGGAAGTGTAGTGGTCTATGGTAATTCCTACTAGGTCATATGGGAGTTTTTTATATACCCCGATATCTCCCACTTCGCGTCCCGAAATGCGGAAGTATCGACCATCATGGCAGCAAGCTTGACGGCGATGTCGGCAATACAAGGTAATGGTAAATACAAATCAAAATGATCACTTTGATCACATAATCAGAATAATACAATCATACTGCTGTACTCTTCATATGAAAAACGAGCTATACTTGCTGCTGTTCGTCTACAGTTGATTTTAAAGTAACTTGCTAACGACTTGTAGCAATAGGTTAGCAGTAGGCTAACAGTAGGCTAAGATCGCCATCTTGGATGTGGGCGTTTCCTCGAGTTCAACTTCTTCTTCTTCTTCTTCTATTTGGTGTTTTACGGCGGACGGGCACCAAATTTGGGCCATTTACCGCCACCTACCGACCCGGCGATCGGGCCAGCCTTCCAGTCTCCCCTCTCTAACCACTAGTCTAACTAACTACCTAACCTACAAACACCTTCCTACAACCACACTGTTCACCATCCCTATAAACCTACATCTACATTATACTACATATCCCACTCTCTGACTCATGTATATTTCAACTTTCTATCTAACTTCCAACTCTGACCCTTTCCCCCAGACCCTATCATACACCCCCACATTCCTCAAAACCCCATCACCACCCTCGCCTTATCACCCCCTCCCCCACTCAGTACTTCCGATATCCCCAACTCCCTAACCCCCATCTCCCTCAAACCTTCTGTGATACCCCGCCCGAATAAAGCACCCTATGCACCTCCTCCCACCCCAGCCCTAGGGTGACCACCTGTCCCGCGACTCGCGGGACAGTCCTGATATTGGGCCGTTTGTCCCGCGTCCCGCAACAACAAAGCAATGTCCTGCAATTCAAAGATAAAAAAAAAAAAAAAAACGTATATTTTTTATTTTTTATCTTTCAAAGATTATTATTTAAAAAATGTTTTAAATGTTGTTAATTTAATGCCTCGTTCCAATACCCTCTTATATTTAAAATAAAAAAATCGGGCGACGTCACAAACCAATGCATTGCGCAGCCGAGCAATAGTAGGCCTATCCATCTGCAGGACCACAGCACCAACACATTTAGGACCGCGACACTTTGCGGACCCACACTCTCCAGACCCTCGCTCCCATTGGCTGATTTGGGTCACGTGACCGTCCCACCCAATGGCTGAGTGGAGAGTGTGGGTCCGCAAAGTGTCACGGTCCTGAGAGTATCGGTGCTGTGGTCCTGCAGCAGGATGCATCTCCAGCCGAGGCTGCTGAGCAGCTCACTCGAGTCGCGCAGCGCGCTGCCTGTCACCTGTCCGAGCCGGTGTTCTGCCGAATTCTACTACCTCCTCGAAAACTGCTGCCGTAGCGCGAATCGCCTATATCTTTTGACAGCTGGGTGACGTCACCCTATAGTTCACTCCGAACTCCAACAGGTGTACCGACATGTTATCATCTACAAATACATTCAGCTGCAAAGCCAATTACATGCAAATATTTACATGCTTATACAGTTCAAAAGGTGCAATGAAAAACATATGTTTAAGATATTGTTTAAGATATATCAACAAGACTCAACATGACGATTGTGGGTCATGCGCATGCGTGCGTAAAGCGCAGGAGCGCTGGCAGCAGAATTCGAGGAAGAGTAGAATTTTGCAGAACACCGGGACACTGTCCAGAGGGAAGGGGGCAATAGAATCCGGAGGCTAATATCACCAAAACCGGAGGTGAGTTTAATAAGATTAATAACAAAATGAGCTATATATAGCCTACCGTCTGCGTCGAATATGATATATAGGCATTTAAATAATAAATACATTTATTTAATTTTAATTAGCAATAAAAAAAATTTAAATACGTTTTTTTTTTTTTTTTTTGCCCCTCCCCCCCACCCCCTCCCCCCCCCCCGGTCCCGCATTGTCCCGCAAAAGCAGTGCTGCTATTTTTTAGATCATCAGACAGCACCATCGGATTAAACTCTCATCATTTTCTGCTCTGCATCCCCAAACCGAACTACCACCACAATTTTCCTCACTTCTGCACTAACATTTCCGCTACCCTCACCTTCTGACCCACTCGAGCTATCTCCCCTACCCTTCTTCCTCTTTATCCCCTTCCCACTGTCTCTGCTCCTCTTCTCCACCTTACTCCACCCTTCTCCCCCGCTCTCACCCCCCTCCATACTGTCACCATCTGACTCCCTTCCCCTGTCACGACCGTCCCCGTCCCTATCGACTCCTCCCTCGCTCTCACTACCCTCCACAGCTCCCGACGCCGAAAGCAGTTCATCACAGACCAACAAGGCTGCCACATCCATCTCCTCGTCACCGTTATAGCCATCAAACTCGACCCGGCACTTTTTTCCTTCGATCCAGGAAACAACCCCCGAGTAACTCTTGCCGTCCCCCGAAAACACAGCACGACAGCGAGATCCCACCCTAAACGCCGGTACCGCCTCCACATCTCCGCATAACTTTCTGACATCAACTTCCAAACTCCGCGCCATCACCCTCTCGTCCATCCGCCGACACACTTCCTCCCAATTCTCAGACCCTCCCCCGCCACGCTTCGACTCCGCTTTCTCTCTCTCTCTCTCTCTCCGAGCGACCGGGTCCAACCCTCCTCCGTGCCTTCCTCCTCTCTCCGACGACATCTCAAATGACTCAGCGCCAGCCCTCATCGCATCCGAACGCTGTTCGTCTCCAAAACCCCCCACTGCCCTCCCCCCTCCCTCGAGTTCAACGCGTGAATGCTTCCTAGTTGTAGCAACGAGATGTCATCTGGTTCGTCCGCTTCTTCCCACCTGACGTGAACGCACCATGAGAGCCGTGATGTAAGTGGTTGCAGATACGACTGTGGGGGGCGCTAGAGACATGATCCAATAGACTTTTATGCGCCTGAGTTTCCTGAACAAGGCAAGACCCCTAATCGATCAGAACTAAATCGGTCGGGATCAAGTCCCTTTTCCAGCACCTACTTTGTTTGCATACAGAAAATACTGTACGACGTGGGATTGATTGATCGGAAACTGTTTGCAACTAAACAGATTGCAGAATGGGTACAATACAGTACGGCTCAATACAGACAATTGTTAAGGGGATGCAGACCAGAGAACGACGTTTGTCTTGTTTACATCAGGGTCCCCCATTTTCAATTCATAATGACATTTATGACATACACGACATACAGATATACAGTACTGTTACATTTGTGACATACAAGATATGCAAATATTAAGTACTGTTAAACAGAGATCCTAACAGAAAATATATACATATGAGGGGGAGGAAACTGTACATTAGGAGGGGGTGGGTGGGAGGGGGGGTTTGGACATTTTACGGGGGCCAGTTTAGAATGGCAGCCTCCCGTAGGTGCTCTTTGAGAGCTCTTTGAGAGCACCTATACGGGAGGTGTCGATGTATAGATGTCACTGTCTTCTCTCTCTTGATGTTTCATATAGTTCTGTGGTTTTTTTCTACAGTAAGGAGTGACAGCTGCTGTTACCTGTCTGTAGCCAAGGTTTATAATGAACTTCAACTGTTTTACTATGTGGCGCTGTGTGTGTGTATATGTACAGTATGTGTATGTATACAGTATGTGTATGTACAGTATGTGTGTGTATGTATATGTAGCCGGTCTGATCTTGTCTGCGTTGTGTTAAGTCGATTCGACCCCTGTTAAGGGATCGCCCTGAGTGGGAGTTGAACCCCGGACGCCCGCATCGCGGGCGGCATCACAGACCACTAAGCAAGAAGTGAATTCACTACTTGCTTCCGGGTCTGGATGCCTCTGGGGAGTGAGTTTTACTTGCAGTACCGCTTACCATCCACAGCCACGTCACTACTTGTACCCGTGACTGTGGATATACTGCGGTACCTCCGTTACATATATATGTATGTGTACATGCCTGTGTCTGTCTGTTTGTGATTAACTACCGTGATTGCAAATTAGTCGGCTTTCAATGATCTTTCAAGATTAAATAAAGATTGAATGTTTGCCTGTCTGACAGTCTCTCTCTGTCTCTCTCTCTCTCTCTCTGACTCTCTCTGACTCTCTCTCTCTCTCTGTCTCTCTCTGACTCTCTCTGTCTCTGTCTCTCTCTCTGTCTCTCTCTGACTCTCTCTCTGTCTCTCTCTCTCTCTGTCTCTCTCTCTGTCTCTGTCTCTCTGTCTCTCTCTCTCTCTATGTCTCTCTCTCAGGTAGTCATGACAGTATGAGTTACTGTCTGGATGTTCAGTCTCCAGTCTTGGGTTCAGAGTCTTGTTTCCTGAGGCTGTTAGATGCTCTGTTCCCGTCCTGCACCAGAACCTGTGTATCCCGCTGGGCCACCACTCAGGTGAGATGTTCCTTTATTAACCACTGAGGTGAGATGTTCCTTTATTAACCACTGAGGTGAGATGTTCCTTTATTAACCACTGAGGTGAGATGTTCCTTTATTAACCACTGAGGTGAGATGTTCCTTTATTAACCACTCAGGTGAGATGTTCCTTTATTAACCACTGAGGTGAGATGTTCCTTTATTAACCACTGAGGTGACATGTTCCTTTATTAACCACTGAGGTGAGATGTTCCTTTATTAACCACTGAGGTGAGATGTTCCTTTATTAACCACTGAGGTGAGATGTTCCTTTATTAACCACTGAGGTGAGATGTTCCTTTATTAACCACTGAGGTGAGATGTTCCTTTATTAACCACTGAGGTAAGATAAGATAAGTTCTGTATCGTTAGTGGCTTAGCTTGGCATCGCCTTCTGCACTATCTCGCGTACGTGCACGCGTACTGAATAAACCACAAATGTACCTCTAATACCAGTATTAGTCTGACCACACCCCTCATCAGCTTACCTTCATAAGCAGGTGTGTGGTCACCTGCTCTCCTCCTTCTCGCTTTCACCACAAGGAAGAGGTGCCTCGGTAGATCCCCACACTTGACACCATGATGGAAGAAATTGGATTAGGAACAGCTTGGGAAACAAGGATACGTTGACATCATATCTTTATTTTCTCTCTCACTATTTTCGAGAAAATACGGCGATATTGTCTTCGTACTGGAGTGTCTAGAAGATGATGATCATTCTACAAACCCTCCACCGGTTTTCGTATTGGGAGCACGCCGCTGCATGCTTCTCAACTGCAGTTCCTTGCTGTGTTTGTTGGGGTGAAACCTGTCAGGCCACAGCTGAACTGTCGGACATGCCGCTGTTGTGAGGAGCGGTGCGTTCCAGGTTGGGTGAGTAGTGTTTGCTGGCGGGCTCCACTTGTCTGTTAGTGCTATGGGGGCTACTAGACAAAGTTTATGGAAACCGGCCCCAGGCTAGGGTCCTTTGTTTAGCCGTCTAGGCGACAGAAGGCCTTGGTCTGGCGACCATTATAGTTTTAACTAGTGGGCCGCGACCATTGACACTGGTGATCCCTGTGTGTTCTGGACGAGTGGATTCTCTCTGTCACCGTGTTAAGACCCCATCTTTCATATCCAAATGAGAGTATTCCTTCACGAGGGGATATGTGCATGTAATGTGCGATAGCGGCAGATTCATGTTCAAAGTCAGCTATACAGGCCAGTTGGTACTGTGCTGATTCCGCCGGACGTGTTAATGTCACCGTTGTGAAGCGGTGTTGACGTCTTGTTTTCTCTTTTCTCTTAAAAAGTGAGGAGGGTTCAGAACGGCGGCCTGTCTGGGTGAGTGTTATGTCATTGTTTACATGTTCATAGCTTACGGTTAGCCGGTCGGTGGCCTGGCGCGGGGTAGCTTGGCTTCTCGCGCGCCGCCGGGAGCTCGCTCCTGATCGCGTGCGTCGTAGATCGGCGTCTCGCGAGCGGAAGCGATAGCACCCGAACGGTTGGAGCAGCCGTTAGCTTGATGCTATTCTGTTGAACGTGCTTTGATTTTTAACATGTTTTACACTCTTGACCACGACGTCATCCTTGACAGGGGATGTTCGTCAACCCTGCCTGAGCCTAGACGGGGATTGCGTCAACAAAGAGGGCTGTGTTCTACGGTGGCTTGTGACTGCACTTCGCTGATCTGCGTTCCGGGCAGGTACGGGGTTGGCCAGACCCTCATAACACGTCTTCTGGTTTTACCTTGCTAAATGTATTGTGAATGACGGTGTTTTTTCCCAAAACGTGTGTTGTTGCAATGCATTTGAGATACGTTGCGGGTTGTGTGTGAGCTGTTTTTGTCACTGGCAGTAGCTTCTCCGTGCAGGTCGTGATGTATTGATCTGGTTGTTGTGTGAGAAACATCATGGTGTTTATGTGTACCGTGTACTCACTACTAAGGCAACTAACCTATGAAGCTATGCTTGGTGACGAGTGAGTAAAAGAATGTTCTTTCTCAGACTGTAATGACAATGGACAGTGAGTTCACACATTAACAGGTTTTCCTGTTTTAACTGGCCGTATTGAGGGTAAAATAGGAGGATTGTGTTTTTCCCCCCCCGGTTCCCTGGGGACTTTATCACCTCCTATCAGACATGTTGTGCATTAATTGTGTCTTTTGTGTGGTAGGGATACGATGTAACTCTCAGCTTGATTGCTGAGGTTGTGCTAAATCTGCTGGAGAAACTTATTTCCTAAAGGGAAATTGGTTTGGTTGCTGTCATGTGTGCTTAGCAAGGCCTGTGGTCGATACTAATCAAGAATGATGTATTCTCTCATTGTGATGATGATGGGTTGTGTGTGTCATGTGACCTACAACTGGGTTGTACTGGCCACAGAAGCACATGTGTATGTTGGACCGGGGTTCTTAGAGCCCTCTCTATTCTGTGTTTTTCCTTAGTAAAAATCAGATAGCAGGTTAGCTCGTGCGCTGTGTGGAGCTGTGAAACGCTTCATAGAGCTGACTATGACTGTGTCATATTCTCTTTTTGTCGTTACGTCGTATCATGGGTGTGGGGTCGTAAAGGGGTGAACTGGTAACCTTTCCTCTCCCCATTGTTCTGTCGGTCAGGGGTACACCCCCTGTCCTTCAAGGTTCCCGTCACGTGGCGGTTCGGCACGTTACGGGGGGGGGGGGGGGGGGGGGGGGGAGGGAGTTCCTGGTCCCACGGCCTGGTATATTGGGCGTGTGCACCGCAGGAATTCCCCGCCATAGAGTACGTCACCGTGCGCGTCTCTGTTGGTAGGACTTCCGTGTGCTGTTCAGGTCCATGTGATGGATCTGTTTTTCAGGGGGGGTGGTCAGGGCTCCTCCTCACCAAGCGCCTACTCAGGCCTTCTGTGAGTTCGGACTCCTTCTTCCATGTGATCCATGTGAGGAAGCCTCCATCAGAGTACAGAGCCTTCCTCCTCAGATTGTCAAAGTGAGTGGACCCTCTAGAAGGGTCCTTTCTATTGTATGTATATTCGATTCAATTCGTTTATTGAGTGTGTATGGGTTCGGTGCCTCTTCCCCGGAGGCCCTAAAACCAGTTTTTACATGGCTCAAGGTGCAATATATTCTTTTCAATCTGTACAGCTCGCGTGGGAAGTCTCTCTGGGGATCCCCGTCTCTTTCCTATGGGAGGGTGGTGGGATGTAAAAATGTGAACATTTTTTACCCCGGCTGTGTAGACTGGGATACATACTGTTGATGCTTCCTTCTTTCTATTCCAGCAGAAGTGTTGGAGTTAGGGAGTGTCACACCCCTCTTGTCGTTCCCCTGGGCGCCTTGGGGATTCAATGACAGGTCTAAATAGCCTGTTCATTGATGGGGGTGTGTCCCGACGCACGTATAGTGCTAGCTCGCTGTAAACAGGCGATTGACTGGCACGCCTTAGTTGCTTGTGGTTGAAACAGCGTTTTTATAAAGCAACTGAGATGGGGGTTTTTCCTCTTCCGGCGACCACATCCCATGACCTGGGTGGGTTGTCGACGGATCCTCGTTCATGTCTGGGGGATGATGACGGGATGGATCTGAACATATGTAGTGGGGTCTCACGCCCTTGGGGTGGGCCACCAGGCGCGGTTCGTCCCGACGTCTGGGTGGCGCCTTCTTTTCATGTTAAGATCAACACGCATATCTGCCCTTCTCCTGGAGTAGGCATGTCGGCGTGGTTAGGGCACGGGACTGGTTCTGGTCACGCTGGTCCAGATCAGTTGAACCCGTTGTCCGCCGGGGATGCAGATCTGCTGTTCTGGTACCCTGAGGGACTTGGGCTTTTTTCAGGGGGAAAAATGCCAGGTCGGTCTGGGTGTCACAGGGTTAAGCGCTATGGAGACCCTGGTTGGGTATGTTTTTACTCAGCACTGTCGTCATGGCTTACAGCCATGCCATTCTGTACGCGCTCGATCTCGTCGGATCTCGGCCGCTACACAGGTTGGTCCTGGTTAGTACTTGGTTGGGAGACCGCCGGGGAATACCAGGTACGGTGTGCTTAGGGGCTGGTTCTCCATTGTTTTTCGCTCCTCTCTCACGCATGGCGAAGAGGGGCCTGTGGGGGTGGTTTTTTTTTTTTTTGACCTCCTCTGGTGACCCTGTGCTTCCCGTACCGCCAGGCCCGGTCCGAAGTGATGTTTGCGACCCGTAGGCCTGGGTTAACCCTTTTTGGAAACTGAAACACTTGTACTGCGGTATAGCCGGTGTATACCCGCAGGTGTGTTTTGGAGTTTTTTCTTGAGGGGTTATAGGAACAACCACCGCATTGGGTGACACCGAGGTGGTTGATTCCCTGGTGTGTTGGAGCAGTGTCAACTCCCGGGTTCACCGGTTGAGGGTGCCCCTGCACGTTCATGACGTCTGCCAATCGTGTCAGCCTTCTCTGCCTCGACCCCTCTGGGTGGGGGTTGTTGAATGGAGGCTTGGTCATGCAACACCGCCAGCTTACGCTCCTTCCGCCGGGGCGGCTGTGTTCAGCTGTCCCCTCTGGCGCCTGTCTCGTCCGCAGTCTCCAGGCTAGGGTTAACAGCCTGTTGCCTGGTTTTTCCCCGGTGCGCTGCCTGCTTCCGTTGGTTAACCTTTTTTGTGTGCTTACGGCCATGCTGACTGCCTATTCTGCAGGGTCAGTGTGCCAGGCGGTGTACTATTGGGGGGACGGGGCCCGCTCGGCTTACTGGCCTGGTTGGTTCCGCCTGGGAATACCAGGTGCAGTAACTGAGGGGCCTTTGTCCGAATACGCTGGCGATGTGGGGGGCGGGGCACTACGTGCCCACCTGGTGGGGTCTTGATGCTGGCATCATGGACTTCTCCGGGCCCCCATTCCAGGGAGTCCAGTCCTTTTGGTGGGTCTGGGTCTTCCTTCGTGCTCCGCTGCTACGGCCTTGCCACGGGGTTGGGTTTGCCCTTGACCCCGTGATTCTGGGGGCAGTAACGAGGTTGTTCCTCCGTTCGTTCCCGGGTGGCATGCGGGTTGTGCGTGTGTGTAGTCGTGGGTCAAGCCACGGTCTGCTCACCCTGTGCGTTGAGTTGCTTGAGTGCCTCTTCGCACGGTCGGGTCCGTCGCCCTCCCGTGACGTCCCTAATAGGGGGGCTACCCTCCATTAGGGGGGGTCGGGGGGGCTCGGCCCTCCCTGTTCTGATGGTTTTGGGGGGCTGTCAGCGGGGTGTATTTGTCAGCCAAGTGGGTCCGCTTGGCCTCCCTTGTGCAGAAGGCGATGCCAAGCTAAGCCACTAACGATACAGAACGTTAGGTTATGACTATAACCAAGTTCTGTTAGTTAGGGGCGATGCTTGGCATCGGACGCCGCTGCAGCCCTTGTCCTCACCTTGTGGTGAAAGCTTGGGAAGGAGGAGAGCAGGTGACCACACACCTGCTTATGAAGGTAAGCTGATGAGGGGTGTGGTCAGACTAATACTGGTATTAGAGGTACATTTGTGGTTTATTCAGTACGCGTGCACGTACGCGAGATAGTGCAGAAGGCGATGCCAAGCATCGCCCCTAACTAACAGAACTTGGTTATAGTCATAACCTAACGATAGTTACACACAGCCCTCATATCTCTCCTAGTTACACACAGTCCTCATATCCCTCCTAGTTACACACAGTCCTCATATCCCTCCTAGTTACACACAGTCCTCATATCCCTCCTAGTTACACACAGTCCTCATATCCCTCCTAGTTACACAAACAGTCCTCATATCCCTCCTAGTTACACAAACAGTCCTCATATCCCTCCTAGTTACACACAGTCCTCATATCTCTCCTAGTTACACACAGTCCTCATATCCGTCCTAGTTACATACACACAGTCCTCATGTTCCTCCTAGTTACATACACACAGTCCTCATATCCCTCCTAGTTACACACAGTCCTCATATCTCTCCTAGTTACACACAGTCCTCATATCCCTCCTAGTTGCACACAATCCTCATATCCCTCCTAGTTACACACAGTCCTCATATCCCTCCTAGTTACACACAGTCCTCATATCCCTCCTAGTTACACACACACACAATCCTCATATTCGATTAATCGATCCCTGAAGGAGTCAGTGGTCCCTGCCTGCTTCAAGATGTCTACCATTATCCCGGTACCAAAGAAACCCTCCCCAGCAGGTGTCAATGACTACAGACCGGTGGCACTCACCTCTGTGGCCATGAGATGTTTCGAGAGACTGGTCAAGGATCACATTTGTGCCTCCCTCCCCAGCGATATGGACCCTATGCAATTTGCATACAGGCCAAACAGGTCCACTGACGATGCGGTCTCCCAAGTACTGCACAGCACCCTCTCTCACCTGGACCGTCAGAAGGGGGGCTATGTGAGACTGTTGTTCATTGACTACAGCTCAGCGTTCAACACCATAGTCCCCACCAGACTGGTGGACAAGCTGATCGAGCTGGGTCTGAGCTCCGCTCTGAGCGCCTGGGTACTGGACTTTCTGAGTGAAAGTCCCCAGGCGGTCAGGGTGGGGGGTCAGACCTCCAACACCATCACCCTGATCATCGGGTCCCCCCAGGGCTGTGTTCTGAGCCCCCTGCTGTACTCACTATACACACACGACTGTGTGGCCAAGTTCAGCTCCAACTCCATAGTGAAGTTTGCAGACGACACAGTGGTGGTGGGGCTGATCTCGGACAACGACGAGAAGGCCTACCGGGAGGAGGTTGAGGTACTGGAACGCTGGTGCCAGGACAACAGCCTGCTCCTGAACATTGGTAAAACCAAGGAGCTGATCGTGGATTATAGGAGAACACAGCAGGGGACACACACACCACTGAGGATAAACGGGGCCACCGTGGACAGGGTGAGCAGCTTTAAGTACCTGGGGGTCCACATCTCAGAGGATCTGACATGGTCAACACACATAGACAAAGTCGTAAAAAAGGCGAAGCAGCGCCTCTACCACCTGAGACAGTTAAGGAAGTTCAGAGTATCGGGGAAGTTACTCCAGTCCTTCTACTCCGGAGCTGTAGAGAGCATCTTGACTGGAAACACCACTGCCTGGTATGGCAACAGCACGGCACAGGACAAGAAGGCCCTACAGAGAGTGGTGCGCTCTGCCGAGCGTACCACGGGTATTGCACTACCTCCCCTGCAGGTTCTATACAACAAGAGGTGCAAATCCAGAGCCTGCAGAATAATGAAAGACCCTCACCACCCCAATAACAGCCTGTTCCAGCTTCTGAGGTCAGGCAGACGCCTGCGAACACCAGCTACTAGGACAGAGAGGCTTCGGCTCAGCTTCTTTCCCCAGGCCATCAGAGCCTTGAACAATGAACACTGAGGGTCACAGAACACTGAACCCTACACACACAAGCACACATTAGCACACACACGACACACACGCTGTGCACGCTCGCACACTAGCAGCCACTTTAACATGAGAAAGCACTCACTCATGCTGCACACGCCCACACTTATGGCCACAAAGGAAAGGTCACTTTAAAAATAGAATAGTAACAGTGTATTGCACTACCAAGGGACCTAGCATGTCCTTCATGCTCTGTAAATAACTATGTACAAATACCGTGATGTCCCACTATATTACCTGTTTATTGCACAATGTTGTCTATTGGATTCTATTATATGTTGTACTACTGTATTGCACATCGTTGCGGGCAAGACCACCCGCATTTCATTGTATACTTGTATGCCGTGACAAATAAAACTCTTGACTTGACTTCCTCCTAGTTACACACACAAACAGTCCTCATATCTCTCCTAGTTGCACACAATCCTCATATCCCTCCTAGTTACACACAGTCCTCATATCACTCCTAGTTACACACACACACAGTCCTCATATCTCTCCTATTTACACACACAAACAGTCCTCATATCTCTCCTAGTTACACACAGTCCTCATATCCCTCCTAGTTACACACAGTCCTCATATCCCTCCTAGTTACACAAACAGTCCTCATATCCCTCCTAGTTACACACAAACAGTCCTCACATCTCTCCTAGTTACACACACAGTCCTCATATCTCTCCTAGTTACACACAGTCCTCATATCCCTCCTAGTTACACACAGTCCTCATATCCCTCCTAGTTACACACAGTCCTCATATCCCTCCTAGTTACACACAGTCCTCATATCCCTCCTAGTTACACAAACAGTCCTCATATCCCTCCTAGTTACACACAAAGAGTCCTCATATCTCCTAGTTACACACACAGTCCTCATATCCCTCCTAGTTACACACAGTCCTCATATCCCTCCTAGTTACACACAGTCCCCATATCTCTCCTAGTTACACAAACAGTCCTCATATCCCTCCTAGTTACACACAGTCCTCATCAGTGATGCCACAGATTACTTGTAAAAGTAATCCGATTACTGATTATTGATTACTCCTTTAAAAAGTAATCCAAGTTACTTTACTGATTACTTGATTATCAGAGTAACTTAGTTACTTTGAAAGTAACTAGGTTACGAAGTCGTCGTCGTTCCCCCAACCGTTTTTTTTTAAACGCTTTATTGAAAGTGCATAAATTGTTTTTAACTTGTTTCTCTGCACATAACGTAAATTGTTAAACTAGTGCTTCAGCTTCTGTACCATCAAGTATGGTAAAGCAACAGTCTATGATGCTCACAGCATTAGAGCAGCCAGCCAGTGGTTTTACAAAACCAGTGTATATCCATTCACATCTAACAAATGCAGGCTGAACTATTCAATTATATCAACTGTAACTATTAAATTGTTTTTATAAATGTCTCTCTATAAACATACAATCAGTCTCTCTTTAACATGTAAATTAACTGTAAATCTGGCAAATAAGAGCTTTTGCTCTGCCACCATCAAATATACATTAATCAAAAGGGAAAGAAACAATCTCTCTCTTTTGCTGTTTGGCTGGCCTCCGAGTCCTCCTGTACCTAGTCGAAGCGTCGGCTAGTGAATGAATGAATGAATGAATGAAAACTTTATTAACAGATTGCAGAATGGGTATATACAGTACAGCTCAATACATACAATTGTTAAGGGGATGCAGACCAGAGAAAGACTTTTGTCTTGTTTACATCAGGGTCCCCCAGTGTTGTGATTCCAGATGCTTTCAATGCAATTGGATGTGCTGTTTTTAGCGGTAGACAGTATTTTGTTTCCTCCGCATATGAACGTGAAGGAGTGACTGAGGCTATACGAGCGTTTTGGGATGGAAGTCTGAACAGAAACTCACTTTTAATTTTGCCAAGCGTTTTGGGGTGGAATTCTCCGACGACGGAGCCCTGCTGTCACACGATTGGCGCATATGTCACATGACGTGCTGTGAAGACCCGCCCTACTCTGCCTCTGATTCGCAGACTGTGGATGGGGAATGTGATTGTACCAAAGCAGATGTCACTCACAGACAGAGTGTCCAGTCACGCCGCGGGGACACATTCTTGTGTAACCCTTTCACTGCCACACTACGTCACTCCCAAAAGAAAAACAGCTCAAAATGTATTTTTGACTGTCGAAAACGAAATAAAATACTGCATTCCGCCTGCATTATGAATTTATGATGAGATAGTAACGAAATAGTAATGCACAGCCACTTGGACAAGTAACTGCAATCAGATTACTGGCTTTTAAAGATTAACACGTTAGATTACTATTTTCGGGGGAAAGTAATCAGATTACAATAACGCGTTACTTAGTAACGCGTTACCGGCATCACTGGTCCTCATATCCCTCCTAGTTACACACAGTCCTCATATCCCTCATAGTTACACACAGTCCTCATATCCCTCCTAGTTACACAAACAGTCCTCATATCCCTCCTAGTTACACAAACAGTCCTCATATCCCTCCTAGTTACACACACAAACAGTCCTCATATCTCTCCTAGTTACACACAGTCCTCATATCCCTCCTAGTTACACACAGTCCTCATATCCCTCCTAGTTACACACAGTCCTCATATCCCTCCTAGTTACACACAGTCCTCATATCCCTCCTAGTTACACAAACAGTCCTCATATCCCTCCTAGTTACACACACAAACAGTCCTCATATCTCTCCTAGTTACACACAGTCCTCATATCCCTCCTAGTTACACACAGTCCTCATATCTCTCCTAGTTACACACACACACAGTCCTCATATCTCTCCTAGTTACACACAGTCATCATATCCCTCCTAGTTACACACAGTCCTCATACCCCTCCTAGTTACACACACAAACAGTCCTCATATCTCTCCTAGTTACACACAGTCCTCATATCTCTCCTAGTTACACACAGTCCTCATATCCCTCCTAGTTACACACAGTCCTCATATCCCTCCTAGTTACACACAGTCCTCATATCCCTCCTAGTTACACACAGTTCTCATATCTCTCCTAGTTACACACAGTCCTCATATCCCTCCTAGTTACACACACAGTCCTCATATCCCTCCTAGTTACACACAGTCCTCATATCCCTCCTAGTTACACAAACAGTCCTCATATCCCTCCTAGTTACACACACAAACAGTCCTCATATCCCTCCTAGTTACACACAGTCCTCATATCCCTCCTAGTTACACACAGTCCTCATATCTCTCCTAGTTACACAAACAGTCCTCATATCCCTCCTAGTTACACACAGTCCTCATATCCCTCCTAGTTACACACAGTCCTCATATCCCTCATAGTTACACACAGTCCTCATATCCCTCCTAGTTACACAAACAGTCCTCATATCCCTCCTAGTTACACAAACAGTCCTCATATCCCTCCTAGTTACACACACAAACAGTCCTCATATCTCTCCTAGTTACACACAGTCCTCATATCCCTCCTAGTTACACACAGTCCTCATATCCCTCCTAGTTACACACAGTCCTCATATCCCTCCTAGTTACACAAACAGTCCTCATATCCCTCCTAGTTACACACACAAACAGTCCTCATATCTCTCCTAGTTACACACAGTCCTCATATCCCTCCTAGTTACACACAGTCCTCATATCCCTCCTAGTTACACACAGTCCTCATATCCCTCCTAGTTACACACAGTCCTCATATCCCTCCTAGTTACACACAGTCCTCATATCCCTCCTAGTTACACAAACAGTCCTCATATCCCTCCTAGTTACACACAAAGAGTCCTCATATCTCCTAGTTACACACACAGTCCTCATATCCCTCCTAGTTACACACAGTCCTCATATCCCTCCTAGTTACACACAGTCCCCATATCTCTCCTAGTTACACAAACAGTCCTCATATCCCTCCTAGTTACACACAGTCCTCATATCCCTCCTAGTTACACACAGTCCTCATATCCCTCATAGTTACACACAGTCCTCATATCCCTCCTAGTTACACAAACAGTCCTCATATCCCTCCTAGTTACACAAACAGTCCTCATATCCCTCCTAGTTACACACACAAACAGTCCTCATATCTCTCCTAGTTACACACAGTCCTCATATCCCTCCTAGTTACACACAGTCCTCATATCCCTCCTAGTTACACACAGTCCTCATATCCCTCCTAGTTACACACAGTCCTCATATCCCTCCTAGTTACACAAACAGTCCTCATATCCCTCCTAGTTACACACACAAACAGTCCTCATATCTCTCCTAGTTACACACAGTCCTCATATCCCTCCTAGTTACACACAGTCCTCATATCTCTCCTAGTTACACACACACAGTCCTCATATCTCTCCTAGTTACACACAGTCATCATATCCCTCCTAGTTACACACAGTCCTCATACCCCTCCTAGTTACACACACAAACAGTCCTCATATCTCTCCTAGTTACACACAGTCCTCATATCTCTCCTAGTTACACACAGTCCTCATATCCCTCCTAGTTACACACAGTCCTCATATCCCTCCTAGTTACACACACAAACAGTCCTCATATCTCTCCTAGTTACACACAGTCCTCATATCCCTCCTAGTTACACACAGTCCTCATATCTCTCCTAGTTACACACAGTTCTCATATCCCTCCTAGTTACACACAGTTCTCATATCTCTCCTAGTTACACACAGTCCTCATATCCCTCCTAGTTACACACACAGTCCTCATATCCCTCCTAGTTACACACAGTCCTCATATCCCTCCTAGTTACACAAACAGTCCTCATATCCCTCCTAGTTACACACACAAACAGTCCTCATATCCCTCCTAGTTACACACAGTCCTCATATCCCTCCTAGTTACACACAGTCCTCATATCTCTCCTAGTTACACAAACAGTCCTCATATCCCTCCTAGTTACACACAGTCCTCATATCCCTCCTAGTTACACACAGTCCTCATATCCCTCCTAGTTACACACAGTCCTCATATCCCTCCTAGTTACACAAACAGTCCTCATATCCCTCCTAGTTACACACAAAGAGTCCTCATATCTCCTAGTTACACACACAGTCCTCATATCCCTCCTAGTTACACACAGTCCTCATATCCCTCCTAGTTACACACAGTCCCCATATCTCTCCTAGTTACACAAACAGTCCTCATATCCCTCCTAGTTACACACAGTCCTCATATCCCTCCTAGTTACACACAGTCCTCATATCCCTCATAGTTACACACAGTCCTCATATCCCTCCTAGTTACACAAACAGTCCTCATATCCCTCCTAGTTACACAAACAGTCCTCATATCCCTCCTAGTTACACACACAAACAGTCCTCATATCTCTCCTAGTTACACACAGTCCTCATATCCCTCCTAGTTACACACAGTCCTCATATCCCTCCTAGTTACACACAGTCCTCATATCCCTCCTAGTTACACACAGTCCTCATATCCCTCCTAGTTACACAAACAGTCCTCATATCCCTCCTAGTTACACACACAAACAGTCCTCATATCTCTCCTAGTTACACACAGTCCTCATATCCCTCCTAGTTACACACAGTCCTTATATCTCTCCTAGTTACACACACAGTCCTCATATCTCTCCTAGTTACACACAGTCATCATATCCCTCCTAGTTACACACAGTCCTCATACCCCTCCTAGTTACACACACAAACAGTCCTCATATCTCTCCTAGTTACACACAGTCCTCATATCTCTCCTAGTTACACACAGTCCTCATATCCCTCCTAGTTACACACAGTCCTCATATCCCTCCTAGTTACACACACAAACAGTCCTCATATCTCTCCTAGTTACACACAGTCCTCATATCCCTCCTAGTTACACACAGTCCTCATATCCCTCCTAGTTACACAAACAGTCCTCATATCCCTCCTAGTTACACACACAAACAGTCCTCATATCCCTCCTAGTTACACACAGTCCTCATATCCCTCCTAGTTACACACAGTCCTCATATCTCTCCTAGTTACACAAACAGTCCTCATATCCCTCCTAGTTACACACAGTCCTCATATCCCTCCTAGTTACACACAGTCCTCATATCCCTCCTAGTTACACACAGTCCTCATATCCCTCCTAGTTACACAAACAGTCCTCATATCCCTCCTAGTTACACACAAAGAGTCCTCATATCTCCTAGTTACACACACAGTCCTCATATCCCTCCTAGTTACACACAGTCCTCATATCCCTCCTAGTTACACACAGTCCCCATATCTCTCCTAGTTACACAAACAGTCCTCATATCCCTCCTAGTTACACACAGTCCTCATATCCCTCCTAGTTACACACAGTCCTCATATCCCTCATAGTTACACACAGTCCTCATATCCCTCCTAGTTACACAAACAGTCCTCATATCCCTCCTAGTTACACAAACAGTCCTCATATCCCTCCTAGTTACACACACAAACAGTCCTCATATCTCTCCTAGTTACACACAGTCCTCATATCCCTCCTAGTTACACACAGTCCTCATATCCCTCCTAGTTACACACAGTCCTCATATCCCTCCTAGTTACACACAGTCCTCATATCCCTCCTAGTTACACAAACAGTCCTCATATCCCTCCTAGTTACACACACAAACAGTCCTCATATCTCTCCTAGTTACACACAGTCCTCATATCCCTCCTAGTTACACACAGTCCTTATATCTCTCCTAGTTACACACACACAGTCCTCATATCTCTCCTAGTTACACACAGTCATCATATCCCTCCTAGTTACACACAGTCCTCATACCCCTCCTAGTTACACACACAAACAGTCCTCATATCTCTCCTAGTTACACACAGTCCTCATATCTCTCCTAGTTACACACAGTCCTCATATCCCTCCTAGTTACACACAGTCCTCATATCCCTCCTAGTTACACACACAAACAGTCCTCATATCTCTCCTAGTTACACACAGTCCTCATATCCCTCCTAGTTACACACAGTCCTCATATCTCTCCTAGTTACACACAGTCCTCATATCCCTCCTAGTTACACACAGTTCTCATATCTCTCCTAGTTACACACAGTCCTCATATCCCTCCTAGTTACACACACAGTCCTCATATCCCTCCTAGTTACACACAGTCCACATATCCCTCCTAGTTACACAAACAGTCCTCATATCCCTCCTAGTTACACACACAAACAGTCCTCATATCCATCCTAGTTACACACAGTCCTCATATCCCTCCTAGTTACACACAGTCCTCATATCTCTCCTAGTTACACAAACAGTCCTCATATCCCTCCTAGTTACACACAGTCCTCATATCCCTCCTAGTTACACACAGTCCTCATATCCCTCATAGTTACACACAGTCCTCATATCCCTCCTAGTTACACAAACAGTCCTCATATCCCTCCTAGTTACACAAACAGTCCTCATATCCCTCCTAGTTACACACACAAACAGTCCTCATATCTCTCCTAGTTACACACAGTCCTCATATCCCTCCTAGTTACACACAGTCCTTATATCTCTCCTAGTTACACACACACAGTCCTCATATCTCTCCTAGTTACACACAGTCATCATATCCCTCCTAGTTACACACAGTCCTCATACCCCTCCTAGTTACACACACAAACAGTCCTCATATCTCTCCTAGTTACACACAGTCCTCATATCTCTCCTAGTTACACACAGTCCTCATATCCCTCCTAGTTACACACAGTCCTCATATCCCTCCTAGTTACACACACAAACAGTCCTCATATCTCTCCTAGTTACACACAGTCCTCATATCCCTCCTAGTTACACACAGTCCTCATATCTCTCCTAGTTACACACAGTCCTCATATCCCTCCTAGTTACACACAGTTCTCATATCTCTCCTAGTTACACACAGTCCTCATATCCCTCCTAGTTACACACACAGTCCTCATATCCCTCCTAGTTACACACAGTCCACATATCCCTCCTAGTTACACAAACAGTCCTCATATCCCTCCTAGTTACACACACAAACAGTCCTCATATCCCTCCTAGTTACACACAGTCCTCATATCCCTCCTAGTTACACACAGTCCTCATATCTCTCCTAGTTACACAAACAGTCCTCATATCCCTCCTAGTTACACACAGTCCTCATATCCCTCCTAGTTACACACAGTCCTCATATCCCTCATAGTTACACACAGTCCTCATATCCCTCCTAGTTACACAAACAGTCCTCATATCCCTCCTAGTTACACAAACAGTCCTCATATCCCTCCTAGTTACACACACAAACAGTCCTCATATCTCTCCTAGTTACACACAGTCCTCATATCTCTCCTAGTTACACACAGTCCTCATATCCCTCCTAGTTACACAAACAGTCCTCATATCCCTCCTAGTTACACACACAAACAGTCCTCATATCTCTCCTAGTTACACACAGTCCTCATATCCCTCCTAGTTACACACAGTCCTCATATCCCTCCTAGTTACACACAGTCCTCATATCCCTCCTAGTTACACACAGTCCTCATATCCCTCATAGTTACACACAGTCCTCATATCCCTCCTAGTTACACAAACAGTCCTCATATCCCTCCTAGTTACACAAACAGTCCTCATATCCCTCCTAGTTACACACACAAACAGTCCTCATATCTCTCCTAGTTAGACACAGTCCTCATATCCCTCCTAGTTACACACAGTCCTCATATCCCTCCTAGTTACACACAGTCCTCACATCCCTCCTAGTTACACACAGTCCTCATATCCCTCCTAGTTACACAAACAGTCCTCATATCCCTCCTAGTTACACACACAAACAGTCCTCATATCTCTCCTAGTTACACACAGTCCTCATATCCCTCCTAGTTACACACAGTCCTCATATCTCTCCTAGTTACACACACACAATCCTCATATCTCTCCTAGTTACACACAGTCATCATATCCCTCCTAGTTACACACAGTCCTCATACCCCTCCTAGTTACACACACAAACAGTCCTCATATCTCTCCTAGTTACACACAGTCCTCATATCTCTCCTAGTTACACACAGTCCTCATATCCCTCCTAGTTACACACAGTCCTCATATCCCTCCTAGTTACACACACAAACAGTCCTCATATCTCTCCTAGTTACACACAGTCCTCATATCCCTCCTAGTTACACACAGTCCTCATATCTCTCCTAGTTACACACAGTCCTCATATCCCTCCTAGTTACACACAGTTCTCATATCTCTCCTAGTTACACACAGTCCTCATATCCCTCCTAGTTACACACACAGTCCTCATATCCCTCCTAGTTACACACAGTCCTCATATCCCTCCTAGTTACACAAACAGTCCTCATATCCCTCCTAGTTACACACACAAACAGTCCTCATTTCCTTCCTAGTTACACACAGTCCTCATATCCCTCCTAGTTACACACAGTCCTCATATCTCTCCTAGTTACACAAACAGTCCTCATATCCCCCCTAGTTACACACAGTCCTCATATCCCTCCTAGTTACACACAGTCCTCATATCCCTCATAGTTACACACAGTCCTCATATCCCTCCTAATTACACAAACAGTCCTCATATCCCTCCTAGTTACACACACAGTCCTCATATCCCTCCTAGTTACACACAGTCCTCATATCCCTCCTAGTTACACAAACAGTCCTCATATCCCTCCTAGTTACACACACAAACAGTCCTCATATCCCTCCTAGTTACACACAGTCCTCATATCCCTCCTAGTTACACACAGTCCTCATATCTCTCCTAGTTACACAAACAGTCCTCATATCCCCCCTAGTTACACACAGTCCTCATATCCCTCCTAGTTACACACAGTCCTCATATCCCTCCTAGTTACACACAGTCATCATATCCCTCCTAGTTACACACAGTCCCCATATCTCTCCTAGTTACACAAACAGTCCTCATATCCCTCCTAGTTACACACAGTCCTCATATCCCTCCTAGTTACACACAGTCCTCATATCCCTCATAGTTACACACAGTCCTCATATCCCTCCTAGTTACACAAACAGTCCTCATATCCCTCCTAGTTACACAAACAGTCCTCATATCCCTCCTAGTTACACACACAAACAGTCCTCATATCTCTCCTAGTTACACACAGTCCTCATATCCCTCCTAGTTACACACAGTCCTCATATCCCTCCTAGTTACACACAGTCCTCATATCCCTCCTAGTTACACACACAAACAGTCCTCATATCTCTCCTAGTTACACACATTCCTCATATCCCTCCTAGTTACACACAGTCCTCATATCTCTCCTAGTTACACACACACAGTCCTCATATCTCTCCTAGTTACACACAGTCATCATATCCCTCCTAGTTACACACAGTCCTCATACCCCTCCTAGTTACACACACAAACAGTCCTCATATCTCTCCTAGTTACACACAGTCCTCATATCTCTCCTAGTTACACACAGTCCTCATATCCCTCCTAGTTACACACAGTCCTCATATCCCTCCTAGTTACACACACAAACAGTCCTCATATCTCTCCTAGTTACACACAGTCCTCATATCCCTCCTAGTTACACACAGTCCTCATATCTCTCCTAGTTACACACAGTCCTCATATCCCTCCTAGTTACACACAGTTCTCATATCTCTCCTAGTTACACACAGTCCTCATATCCCTCCTAGTTACACACACAGTCCTCATATCCCTCCTAGTTACACACAGTCCTCATATCCCTCCTAGTTACACAAACAGTCCTCATATCCCTCCTAGTTACACACACAAACAGTCCTCATATCCCTCCTAGTTACACACAGTCCTCATATCCCTCCTAGTTACACACAGTCCTCATATCTCTCCTAGTTACACAAACAGTCCTCATATCCCTCCTAGTTACACACAGTCCTCATATCCCTCCTAGTTACACACAGTCCTCATATCCCTCATAGTTACACACAGTCCTCATATCCCTCCTAGTTACACAAACAGTCCTCATATCCCTCCTAGTTACACAAACAGTCCTCATATCCCTCCTAGTTACACACACAAACAGTCCTCATATCTCTCCTAGTTACACACAGTCCTCATATCCCTCCTAGTTACACACAGTCCTCATATCTCTCCTAGTTACACACAGTCCTCATATCCCTCCTAGTTACACAAACAGTCCTCATATCCCTCCTAGTTACACACACAAACAGTCCTCATATCTCTCCTAGTTACACACAGTCCTCATATCCCTCCTAGTTACACACAGTCCTCATATCCCTCCTAGTTACACACAGTCCTCATATCCCTCCTAGTTACACACAGTCCTCATATCCCTCCTAGTTACACACAGTCCTCATATCCCTCCTAGTTACACAAACAGTCCTCATATCCCTCCTAGTTACACAAACAGTCCTCATATCCCTCCTAGTTACACACACAAACAGTCCTCATATCTCTCCTAGTTAGACACAGTCCTCATATCCCTCCTAGTTACACACAGTCCTCATATCCCTCCTAGTTACACACAGTCCTCATATCCCTCCTAGTTACACACAGTCCTCATATCCCTCCTAGTTACACAAACAGTCCTCATATCCCTCCTAGTTACACACACAAACAGTCCTCATATCTCTCCTAGTTACACACAGTCCTCATATCCCTCCTAGTTACACACAGTCCTCATATCTCTCCTAGTTACACACACACAATCCTCATATCTCTCCTAGTTACACACAGTCATCATATCACTCCTAGTTACACACACAAACAGTCCTCATATCTCTCCTAGTTACACACAGTCCTCATATCCCTCCTAGTTACACACAGTCCTCATATCCCTCCTAGTTACACACAGTCCTCACATCCCTCCTAGTTACACACAGTCCTCATATCCCTCCTAGTTACACAAACAGTCCTCATATCCCTCCTAGTTACACACACAAACAGTCCTCATATCTCTCCTAGTTACACACAGTCCTCATATCCCTCCTAGTTACACACAGTCCTCATATCTCTCCTAGTTACACACACAATCCTCATATCTCTCCTAGTTACACACAGTCATCATATCCCTCCTAGTTACACACAGTCCTCATACCCCTCCTAGTTACACACACAAACAGTCCTCATATCTCTCCTAGTTACACACAGTCCTCATATCTCTCCTAGTTACACACAGTCCTCATATCCCTCCTAGTTACACACAGTCGTCATATCCCTCCTAGTTACACACACAAACAGTCCTCATATCTCTCCTAGTTACACACAGTCCTCATATCCCTCCTAGTTACACACAGTCCTCATATCTCTCCTAGTTACACACAGTCCTCATATCCCTCCTAGTTACACACAGTTCTCATATCTCTCCTAGTTACACACAGTCCTCATATCCCTCCTAGTTACACACACAGTCCTCATATCCCTCCTAGTTACACACAGTCCTCATATCCCTCCTAGTTACACAAACAGTCCTCATATCCCTCCTAGTTACACACACAAACAGTCCTCATTTCCTTCCTAGTTACACACAGTCCTCATATCCCTCCTAGTTACACACAGTCCTCATATCTCTCCTAGTTACACAAACAGTCCTCATATCCCTCCTAGTTACACACAGTCCTCATATCCCTCCTAGTTACACACAGTCCTCATATCCCTCATAGTTACACACAGTCCTCATATCCCTCCTAATTACACAAACAGTCCTCATATCCCTCCTAGTTACACACACAGTCCTCATATCCCTCCTAGTTACACACAGTCCTCATATCCCTCCTAGTTACACAAACAGTCCTCATATCCCTCCTAGTTACACACACAAACAGTCCTCATATCCCTCCTAGTTACACACAGTCCTCATATCCCTCCTAGTTACACACAGTCCTCATATCTCTCCTAGTTACACAAACAGTCCTCATATCCCCCCTAGTTACACACAGTCCTCATATCCCTCCTAGTTACACACAGTCCTCATATCCCTCCTAGTTACACACAGTCATCATATCCCTCCTAGTTACACACAGTCCCCATATCTCTCCTAGTTACACAAACAGTCCTCATATCCCTCCTAGTTACACACAGTCCTCATATCCCTCCTAGTTACACACAGTCCTCATATCCCTCATAGTTACACACAGTCCTCATATCCCTCCTAGTTACACAAACAGTCCTCATATCCCTCCTAGTTACACAAACAGTCCTCATATCCCTCCTAGTTACACACACAAACAGTCCTCATATCTCTCCTAGTTACACACAGTCCTCATATCCCTCCTAGTTACACACAGTCCTCATATCCCTCCTAGTTACACACAGTCCTCATATCCCTCCTAGTTACACACAGTCCTCATATCCCTCCTAGTTACACAAACAGTCCTCATATCCCTCCTAGTTACACACACAAACAGTCCTCATATCTCTCCTAGTTACACACATTCCTCATATCCCTCCTAGTTACACACAGTCCTCATATCTCTCCTAGTTACACACACACAGTCCTCATATCTCTCCTAGTTACACACAGTCATCATATCCCTCCTAGTTACACACAGTCCTCATACCCCTCCTAGTTACACACACAAACAGTCCTCATATCTCTCCTAGTTACACACAGTCCTCATATCTCTCCTAGTTACACACAGTCCTCATATCCCTCCTAGTTACACACAGTCCTCATATCCCTCCTAGTTACACACACAAACAGTCCTCATATCTCTCCTAGTTACACACAGTCCTCATATCCCTCCTAGTTACACACAGTCCTCATATCTCTCCTAGTTACACACAGTCCTCATATCCCTCCTAGTTACACACAGTTCTCATATCTCTCCTAGTTACACACAGTCCTCATATCCCTCCTAGTTACACACACAGTCCTCATATCCCTCCTAGTTACACACAGTCCTCATATCCCTCCTAGTTACACAAACAGTCCTCATATCCCTCCTAGTTACACACACAAACAGTCCTCATATCCCTCCTAGTTACACACAGTCCTCATATCCCTCCTAGTTACACACAGTCCTCATATCTCTCCTAGTTACACAAACAGTCCTCATATCCCTCCTAGTTACACACAGTCCTCATATCCCTCCTAGTTACACACAGTCCTCATATCCCTCATAGTTACACACAGTCCTCATATCCCTCCTAGTTACACAAACAGTCCTCATATCCCTCCTAGTTACACAAACAGTCCTCATATCCCTCCTAGTTACACACACAAACAGTCCTCATATCTCTCCTAGTTACACACAGTCCTCATATCCCTCCTAGTTACACACAGTCCTCATATCTCTCCTAGTTACACACAGTCCTCATATCCCTCCTAGTTACACAAACAGTCCTCATATCCCTCCTAGTTACACACACAAACAGTCCTCATATCTCTCCTAGTTACACACAGTCCTCATATCCCTCCTAGTTACACACAGTCCTCATATCCCTCCTAGTTACACACAGTCCTCATATCCCTCCTAGTTACACACAGTCCTCATATCCCTCCTAGTTACACACAGTCCTCATATCCCTCCTAGTTACACAAACAGTCCTCATATCCCTCCTAGTTACACAAACAGTCCTCATATCCCTCCTAGTTACACACACAAACAGTCCTCATATCTCTCCTAGTTAGACACAGTCCTCATATCCCTCCTAGTTACACACAGTCCTCATATCCCTCCTAGTTACACACAGTCCTCATATCCCTCCTAGTTACACACAGTCCTCATATCCCTCCTAGTTACACAAACAGTCCTCATATCCCTCCTAGTTACACACACAAACAGTCCTCATATCTCTCCTAGTTACACACAGTCCTCATATCCCTCCTAGTTACACACAGTCCTCATATCTCTCCTAGTTACACACACAATCCTCATATCTCTCCTAGTTACACACAGTCCTCATATCCCTCCTAGTTACACACACAAACAGTCCTCATATCTCTCCTAGTTACACACAGTCCTCATATCCCTCCTAGTTACACACAGTCCTCATATCTCTCCTAGTTACACAAACAGTCCTCATATCCCTCCTAGTTACACACAGTCCTCATATCCCTCCTAGTTACACACAGTCCTCATATCCCTCATAGTTACACACAGTCCTCATATCCCTCCTAGTTACACAAACAGTCCTCATATCCCTCCTAGTTACACAAACAGTCCTCATATCCCTCCTAGTTACACACACAAACAGTCCTCATATCTCTCCTAGTTACACACAGTCCTCATATCTCTCCTAGTTACACACAGTCCTCATATCCCTCCTAGTTACACAAACAGTCCTCATATCCCTCCTAGTTACACACACAAACAGTCCTCATATCTCTCCTAGTTACACACAGTCCTCATATCCCTCCTAGTTACACACAGTCCTCATATCCCTCCTAGTTACACACAGTCCTCATATCCCTCCTAGTTACACACAGTCCTCATATCCCTCCTAGTTACACACAGTCCTCATATCCCTCCTAGTTACACAAACAGTCCTCATATCCCTCCTAGTTACACAACAGTCCTCATATCCCTCCTAGTTACACACACAAACAGTCCTCATATCTCTCCTAGTTAGACACAGTCCTCATATCCCTCCTAGTTACACACAGTCCTCATATCCCTCCTAGTTACACACAGTCCTCATATCCCTCCTAGTTACACACAGTCCTCATATCCCTCCTAGTTACACAAACAGTCCTCATATCCCTCCTAGTTACACACACAAACAGTCCTCATATCTCTCCTAGTTACACACAGTCCTCATATCCCTCCTAGTTACACACAGTCCTCATATCTCTCCTAGTTACACACACACAATCCTCATATCTCTCCTAGTTACACACAGTCATCATATCCCTCCTAGTTACACACAGTCCTCATATCCCTCCTAGTTACACACACAAACAGTCCTCATATCTCTCCTAGTTACACACAGTCCTCATATCTCTCCTAGTTACACACAGTCCTCATATCCCTCCTAGTTACACACAGTCCTCATATCCCTCCTAGTTACACACACAAACAGTCCTCATATCTCTCCTAGTTACACACAGTCCTCATATCCCTCCTAGTTACACACAGTCCTCATATCTCTCCTAGTTACACACAGTCCTCATATCCCTCCTAGTTACACACAGTCCTCATATCTCTCCTAGTTACACACAGTCCTCATATCCCTCCTAGTTACACACACAGTCCTCATATCCCTCCTAGTTACACACAGTCCTCATATCCCTCCTAGTTACACAAACAGTCCTCATATCCCTCCTAGTTACACACACAAACAGTCCTCATATCCCTCCTAGTTACACACAGTCCTCATATCCCTCCTAGTTACACACAGTCCTCATATCTCTCCTAGTTACACAAACAGTCCTCATATCCCTCCTAGTTACACACAGTCCTCATATCCCTCCTAGTTACACACAGTCCTCATATCCCTCCTAGTTACACACAGTCCTCATATCCCTCCTAGTTACACAACAGTCCTCATATCCCTCCTAGTTACACACACAGTCCTCATATCCCTCCTAGTTACACACAGTCCTCATATCCCTCCTAGTTACACAAACAGTCCTCATATCCCTCCTAGTTACACACACAAACAGTCCTCATATCCCTCCTAGTTACACACAGTCCTCATATCCCTCCTAGTTACACACAGTCCTCATATCTCTCCTAGTTACACAAACAGTCCTCATATCCCTCCTAGTTACACACAGTCCTCATATCCCTCCTAGTTACACACAGTCCTCATATCCCTCCTAGTTACACACAGTCCTCATATCCCTCCTAGTTACACACAGTCCTCATATCTCTCCTAGTTACACAAACAGTCCTCATATCCCTCCTAGTTACACACAGTCCTCATATCCCTCCTAGTTACACACAGTCCTCATATCCCTCATAGTTACACACAGTCCTCATATCCCTCCTAGTTACACAAACAGTCCTCATATCCCTCCTAGTTACACAAACAGTCCTCATATCCCTCCTAGTTACACACACAACAGTCCTCATATCTCTCCTAGTTACACACAGTCCTCATATCCCTCCTAGTTACACACAGTCCTCATATCCCTCCTAGTTACACACAGTCCTCATATCCCTCCTAGTTACACACAGTCCTCATATCCCTCCTAGTTACACAAACAGTCCTCATATCCCTCCTAGTTACACACACAAACAGTCCTCATATCTCTCCTAGTTACACACAGTCCTCATATCCCTCCTAGTTACACACAGTCCTCATATCTCTCCTAGTTACACACACAGTCCTCATATCTCTCCTAGTTACACACAGTCATCATATCCCTCCTAGTTACACACAGTCCTCATATCCCTCCTAGTTACACACACAAACAGTCCTCATATCCTCCTAGTTACACACAGTCCTCATATCTCTCCTAGTTACACACAGTCCTCATATCCCTCCTAGTTACACACAGTCCTCATATCCCTCCTAGTTACACACACAAACAGTCCTCATATCTCTCCTAGTTACACACAGTCCTCATATCCCTCCTAGTTACACACAGTCCTCATATCTCTCCTAGTTACACACAGTCCTCATATCCCTCCTAGTTACACACAGTCCTCATATCTCTCCTAGTTACACACAGTCCTCATATCCCTCCTAGTTACACACACAGTCCTCATATCCCTCCTAGTTACACACAGTCCTCATATCCCTCCTAGTTACACAAACAGTCCTCATATCCCTCCTAGTTACACAC